>NC_135526.1:1297500-1897500 GCF_051989575.1 Stigmatopora nigra
GTCCTCTTTGGAGCAAACCTTGGCTCTGTGGCGCTCCTCCATCTTTTTCCCCACGGCTTTCCCTTCGGAGTTCTTTCGTGGAGGTTCCAGTGGCGTGGCCTCGGTCCGTCTCGGCGGCGACTGCGTCTCCACCTTGTGCGTGGCTTTGAAGCAGTCGAGTGGAGAAGTCCCCGCTTTCTCGGCGGCCTCATCAATGTCCAAAGCCGGAGGAGGCTCTTGCTCTTTGTCATCGTCGTCCATGTTACATCTGGCCTTCTGTTTCTTGGCCACGGTATAGCCGCCCTCCGATCCGCTGCCGTCATTGTCCTTGCACGAATATCCATTTATAACGTCGCCGTGTGCGATGCCGTTTTGAAGCAAGGCGGCGTCTTGCTCATCCTCTTGATAGTTGAAGTCGGCAGCCTTACCGTTCTTTGGGTCCATAGTCTTTTTGGAGTCTAGTCCTTTGCCGCTAGCTTTTGAAGCCGCCGAGTACGGCCGCGTCGTCGACTTCTTCAGATTTGTGGTACTTGGGTATCTGTTTCCATTGCCGTTGGGAGGATGCGGCATACCAGCAGTAGAAAACAAATGTCTGCTCTTCTCCACCTCCTCTTCAAGGCTTACTTTTTTGTTGCCTGAAATGAAAACACAAACACTTAATTCTGGTGTAACTAAATTATAAACAAGAAAACTGCAGATGACATAAGATATAGGCAAAATTCCACTAGGTCTAAATGAGTCATGGCACTAAGTCAATGTCTGTTATTCTTTCAACGAGAGCAAAATCCAGAAAAAAAGGCAAAATCAAGCTAAAAGGTAATCTGTTGCTTTGAAGCCGACCAACTCTTTGTAAACAGAGGTCAAAGTTCACAATCCCTTCTGCAGCGGCCGCAACTAGTCAGCAAAGGCCAAACACTGCCGCTTTAAACATGAACCTTAACCCAAAAATACATGAATGACACATCTAAGGATGCGCTGTGTGTGTTTTATTACTGACATGTGATATCCAGCACACCACGTACGTCAGAAGGACTACCTCTACAGTGATTGGGTTAAATACAATTACATTTGATTTTAATAAGTGTTTAGCTCGTGTAAATGGCAGACAGAAACGTGTTTACAGCCATAACTGGATCACAACCAAGTTACAAAAAAAAGAATCTACTTTACGCAACGTTGTGTCAAGGAAGAGATTCATGTTGAGACATCTGACAACAACAAGCTCTCGAGAAACAAACTGAATACAAAAGTGTATTTAAAGGTGTAACGGAGTTTTTGAGGGAGGCTGGACATGCAACAGGCCTGTCAAAACCGCCCCGGACCGGCTAGCGTCAACTAGCAAACAGCTAGGCTGAAATCGAAGGCCAAGTGTCATGACGTAGCCACCTAAACTAAATCAGATCTAAAAAGAACGCGAATGAAATGTATGCCGAGAGGAAGGCGCGTCATTGTATAGTATTTAACAGAAAGACCCAACTAACCTGTGAACTAGAGTATAACATCTCAGTTGTAATCTAACATGGCCGACGGGAAATGGCAGCTCAGAACATTCCAGGGGAGCCGGTTCCCTGCCTTTCCTTTCTCTTATCGGGACAGTGTCCTCAAATGCGCCTAACTATGTAATAAGGCGCATATTTGCGATCTTTGCTACATCAGAGTGAATAGGCGTGGGCGACGCTAAAAGGTTCCCCCATTAGTTGCGCTGGCTATGGGGAAATCGGGTGAGGGGATCGGCGCACAAGGTCAATCCCCGATATGTCAAACTACCACCGACCACAACTGTCACGCAATGTCAGCTAGCCATTCCATCGCATAAACACATGCATCTCCAAGAGACAAAAATGATGTCAACGATCAGTTATTATCGGTCAAACACTCTTTGGAGTGATATGTAATGTTCTGCCGTAAAGTGAGACGCGACGCAACACGCTTAGTGACGTTAGCCGGTTAGCATGAGCTGAGTAAGGCTAGCTAGCGTGTGTTAGCCAACTTTAGATGTCGTCCTAACCTGTTTTCTTCGCGTTCGTTTCCTGATGCTGGCGCTGGTGGAAGTGGTTCTGCTCATGTTTTAGCCCAGCGATCCACCGAGGAGGGCTGGCGTCGTCTCCGCGGTGCTGATTTCGATTTTGCCGTGCCCGGTCTTTGGGCTGCGCCTCCATTGAAGTGGAGAATGTGCGACTTGTGATGCGGCTGCTAATGCTAGCCTACCGGTGAGGTGGAAAAAAATGCAGACCAGTCCAATCGCTGCCAGAGCGAAACGGAAGCTTTTGGAAAACTACAAACGTCAGCAGTCACGTCTAAAAACGGTTTGTAACATCAGCTATTGATAGTTTATATGCGAAGGAGTGGTGACCTTATTTACAATGAATATATTTACTGGAATATACAATGCCAGATTTGATGGAAAACATTAAAAGTGGAATCAAATTATTTTGTCTTGCCAATGTTGTGAAACGAATAAAGTGCTTTGACGATATTTTTTTCCATGCAATTGAATTACCATGGTCAAATTGGGTGGAATTGGTAACGGTTGAGAATTATTTGTAGAATTGGGACGGTTTGAATCAAATTATAACCCAAGAAAGATGTCTAAAATATGCAAAATATGTCCAATCCCAACAGTGCCCTCCTGTGGCCATGCACGCTATACACTACGCAAAAATGATATTATTAAAAGACAAACAGACTTGTGACACATCATTAAAATGCCTCGAGGTCTCGACTCAGAGACATTTATTGAAAGTCGTTCGAATACAGTTAAAGACATAAGGTAGGGCCATCTCCCTCTTTTAGGAAAGAAACAAGAACACAAGTGTTATTGTGAGCAGACTTGAAATACAGTAGCATTTTTCCAGAGGGTGGGAACGAATGAACTTGTATTTAGTTCATTTCAATGGGAAATGTTGATTTGACATGTATACCAAGGTATGACTGTACTCTCACCGGTCACAACACATTGATAACATGACTTTTTGCTTATACCAGAGACATTAACTGACAAGTGCTATACAATATGGCTTGCAAGTGTCTGTTTCAAAAATAAAAATGTATGAATGGAAAAAAAAAATACCTCAGGAGTGGCGTGTTTTTTCATAGTAGCTCACACGCGTTGCCCCGGAGGCCCGTTTAGGTTTCTGTGACATTTGTCCCTGGTGGGCTCACCGTTTAAATTGGACATCTTCGTGCCGTAGGACCTTGTAGGTGAGCCAGTAGAGGACATTGAACATCAGAAAACTCATAGGAAAGACGGCACGGGAGACGGTGTCAATCTTTTTGGCTCGTTCCACAAAGCGTCGCCTTATGTCATAGTAACCCAAGCCGGGAGGCAAATCGGCAAACACTGGAGTGGCGTCCATTTCTGGAGCCAGCCCGAGGCCGAAAGTGTGGAAGAGTAAACCCTGCCGCGCCAATTCTTCCTCCTGAAAGTGGAAAAGAGAAGATGAGAAGAAGATGGTGGCGATGTCGCCGTTTCTTTGCGGGAAAAGCAAGTGTGTACCCGAGCGCAGGCGCTGCACTGCTGGCCCACACTCCCTGGAGCGGCGTCGTTGTCTGACATGTTGCCTTTCGTCTTGCTCGCGCCACTTCCCTGTTAATGGATGGGGGAAAGAGAAGAGGGGAATCATCCAAGCGCACTTCTGGTTTATTAACAGGCTCGTTGGCTGTCCATTAGAATGGAACGCAAAAAAATAATCAGAGCGTTGCATTTGAATCCGGACTAATGAGAGTGCGTGTGCATGTGTGTGTATATGTATATGTGTATATATGTGTAACTATGTATATATGTGTAACTATGTATATATGTGTATATGTGTATGTGTATATGTACATGTGTATATGTATATATGTATATATGTATATATGTATATATGTATATATTTGTATAGGTGTGTATATGTGCCACTAAAATTTGACAAGGTTGAAAAATTCATGTACTCAACAAGGCATGTCAAAAAAAATTAAATAAAAATGATGATGATGGCACTAATGTAATTTTCCATGTGAACAAACAAAATAACAGTGATTAGCACATCCACCTCACAGTTTTGAAATTCCCCTATTGTTCACATTCTGGCTGGTTAAACACTCCAAATTATCCCAAGTTATGAGCACGTTCAACCCAGTTTTTGGGGGCAAATATAGTTTGCGCTCATTTTAAAGTCAGTTCTGGTGTTATTCCAACACACGTTTGAGAGCGTACCATCCTGAGTGGAACCGAGTGATGGCTTCAATGAATTACAGGTCAACGAATGCTCTCCACACTGCGACAAACTTAAATGCGTAGAGGCTATAGCAGGTGACAGCTGGAAGCTAGGCCCGAGGCCTGAGTTAGCCTGAGTGACTGAGTGTGTGGGTGTGTGGGTGGGTTGTTTTGAAGAGGTTGACAGCACTTACCGTCCGTTGGCGCTCTTGCTCTCTCCGCTTCTTCCTGAGTCGGAAGAACTCCTTATGCTGCCTGGAAACGAAATTGACGGCGGCGTACTCCAAGAGCGCGGCAAACACAAAAAGTAGACACACTGCCATCCAGATGTCAATAGCTTTGACGTAGGATACCTGCAAAACAAAAAACATGGGCTTGGGAAAAAAAATCATTCAAATTCAAGAGAAAAATTTAGCCTTGCCATTTCTGCTGAATTGGGTTAAATGGAAAAAAATAGGCAAACCTTGGGCAAAGAGGCCCTGGATCCGGAACTCTGGGTGGTCATGGTTAGAACGGTGGTAATACCCAAGCCCACCCTAGCCGGCGCGGCGTCCATATTGATCCAGAAGGACACCCAGGAAAGGATAACAGTGAGCAGGCTGGGGATGTACATTTGGATCAGGTAGTAGCCCATCTGCCGCTCCAAGTAGAATTTGACCTCGATGCAGGTGAATTTACCTAACGACGACAAGAGATACGGGCCCAAACTGACGGACTGGTTAGATAAAAGTCCATGGACAAGCCAGCCTCCGTCCCAGACGGCGTTTTGTCTCATACCTGTGTTGTAATGCTTGGTACAGTAACCCAAGCCCTGCTCTTCTTTCAGGACAAACTGAGGGAGCACCAGGTCGTCGGCTACTTGCACGGCGCCAACGTCCAACCATTCGAAGATGAGGTCATTCATGGTGTATCCGACTAGAAAGGAGGAAGACTAAGACTGAGATTGTCGGCACCCTTTCAAAGTAAGAGTTGCTACTCACAGCTTTCCAGCTGCATTATACACGTCTGGCTATCCATGGGGAAGTTTTTCAGATCCATTGGGCAGGAGAGGGTTAATGTCAGCCTGAGGGACATAACATAGGTTTCATTGGTGGTTTTGAGAAGTTTTGGTAGTTTTGCATAGGACGATAAATGTCTAGAAATATGATTTATGACCATATGTGGACTGTAAGCCCTGATTATTACAGCACATTGCTTCCGCGTTACTTGAGTCACTTGAATTCATTTAGCCTGCAGTTACTGTTTACCATGTTTATAGAGTTAGCTGGATAAAATGACAACTGAGGTGAACTGAAGCGGGAAGGGTAAAAAAAAAAAAAAAAAAAGTAATAAAATATGATAACCAGCTGTCGTCAAAGCGCTTGTATTCACAAGGATGGATTTTATGAGAGTTTTAAGTTTGGAGAAATGGAATTAAAAGACTTGTTTACATTGTTATAGTCCAGGAAAAAATATATCTGAGATTTCTAAGAGGTTTTAATGGTTTTTGTGTGATTGCCACCCCCCAAAAATGATTGATTTAGGAAGATATTGAATTTGTAATCTAGTTTGAGTCTGAGTGACTCATTGGTCACCTGATACTGTAGAGGACGTTGCCATTCTGGAATATTCTCAGCAGAGTGTTGTCAGTGGTGACGTCGTGGAAGTTTGCTCCCTTTTCATTGGCGAAAAATAAGTCGGGCTTCCAAATGGAGTCCAACATGGACGGGTCCAAATCCAGGGAGTCGTCTGGGTACTCTTTGTAAGCCAGGCGGGGGTCGTTCCATTGCTGGCGGAGAAATACGTTGAGCCGGTAGTCCTGTCGTGGAATGGATACAAACAATATATACAGTTAATATATTACAGCCAATTTTAAAGAGTTCAAATCTGGCAACCATTTTTTTTTCTGTGTAAAAAGTGGTATCTTTTGTAATATGTCCTCATATTGGTGGTATTCATTTAAAAAGAAATGGTGAGAAGAAAATGAAAATGCTGCAACAATTGTGACATTTGGCAGGCTTATCTACTCACAGCGCTTTCAATTACAACAGTTAATATTTCATGAGGCTGCCTTTTAAGTATTTTGGAAAATACATGAGTCTTGCTCACTCTAAATGTGAATGAATAAAAGACTGCAAAGTCTTCAGACAACATAAGGAGGAGTTGTTTTTGTACAGTGCCCCTTTAAAACATTTTGCAATTGAGAAAAATGACATTTAAATTAAAAAAAATAAAATATAATTAACCTGGGAAAAAGCCAACCAGTTAAAATGAATTGACGTCTATGCAAAAGGACACAATGTGAGTTGAGATGTGCACTGTCCCTTTAAATTTTAGTTTAAGAAGACATAAGGAAGACTCACCATCGTGGTTTCAGTAATGGAGCCAAAACTATTGATGAAGATGTTACAGGTGACATTCACAGGAGGTCCTAAGACAGACAAAACTAGGTCTTTTTATTTCACAAAACAACAATCTTTCAATAGATCCATCTATCTAACTAACACACACACACACTGACAACTAAACATAAAATATTGACGTAGCGGCTTGCCCCGGAGGCCATCATTTATTGATTGTGCTTTCCTGACATTAGTGTGTATTTATAGATATAATCATCTGGAATTTTTCCCAGCATGCACTGAGGAAAGTGTGGAGCAGAGATATCAAATACCATGTGAAATTTATATATATATAAATATATGAAATTCAAGCCAAGAGACTAGTGGGAGGCCAAAGCATGTCAGAGAGAATCTGCCGGCTTCATTTGGAGCGGGAGATCACGATTGGACGCAAATGGGCCTGTGGGCGAACAAGGCGGGCGCTGCTGCACATTTCAAATTAAAACGATGTGAAGGAAGTGTAAAAATATCACAACCCAAGGCTGCGGGTCAACAGTAAAAGCGTGAAGAGAGAAAACACACGAGTCTTTGAGTATCTCCGGCCCCAAGCGTCTCTGGTCTCCCTCGACCCATCTGTCACCAATTTGTGCCACCTCGACGCCCGCTTCCGTGTGAACAAATTGAACGGCGAAGGCGTCTCGCACCCGTCGCCAAAGAGTCAAAGACGTACCTTTGAAGTTGGGGCGGATGCGAGCGTCGTAGCCAGATGTGCGACCCATCAGTTTGTCCAGGAAGTCAGATGGCGAGGGCGGTCTGGGCGCAGAGCCGTGCGACTTCATCTCCTTGCACTGGACCAACCTGCTGGCGGGACCACCGTGGGATAAGGTTATGAATTTGCCATCAGATGTCATATTCAAGAATTAGTAGATATTAGAAGAGTTAGAGGGAAATAAAGATGATGTCGGTTTGGAATGATTCACATGTGAAAGAGCATTGGACGCCCACGGTGGAAGCATTAAATGATGTAAAATTAAAAAGCATTGTATGTCTTTTTTAAAGATATATTTTTCAGTTCAAAATGAGTATTTTGAATGCAAGAAATTCAAAGTGGAAAAAACTAAATATTTAATTTAAATGCTTTAAAATCTATGCATGTTATTCCATTCAGCTACAAAAAAAACATTAAATAATTTATTTTATCTAAATGCCTTAAAAATGTATGTTATACTATTTAACTATAACCCCCCAAATAATAAGGTCTCCCATTTTTGCAGCAAATTAAATTATGAATTAAAATCAGATATCTACTTAAAAAAAAACAATGTCACATTAGTTTAGTAGTAATATTAATGCCCTAACATTATTGTTTTTTTAGTTGCAATATACATTCCCCTGAATAATACAACTAACTGTAAATATCATATGTTAAGCAAGGTCAACAATTCCACACAAACATGCAATTTGTTCAAATCAGACATGGGTGGGCTTACGATTGGATGTTTACAGTACCTCCCTTGCAGAAAAAAGATAGAAGGAGCCCACAGCAAAGACAAGACGTGCACTTTCATCCTAGAAAGAGAAATAAGTCCACCTGAGGTAGCCAAAGCAGATGCTGGGGAACTTGTGGCTCCTCCAGCTACGGCTGATGTGATGTCAAGTCGGCAGGCGGCAGGGCGGCAGGGCGGCAGGGCGGCAGCTCCTCCTCGCCTCCCCCTCCAGCAGGTGTAAACTACTGGCCAGTGCGCTGCCACTGCCGCTGCCTCTGCTGCATAATTGACCATGCCGGGAACTTTTTCCGCCCTCTGCTTGTGTGTTTGTGGGGAAAGACTTGAAGCTTTATGTCTTTTTCATGGCCACATGAAAGCACAGGGAAAGCACTGTGGGAATTCTTAAAGAGACAGTCACCATTTCTTAAAGGTTTTTGGAGCAGTTTTCAAAAAGGACATTGAAAAAAAAATGTTGGCGTGGGTAATTAGAGCACATTTTGTCAACTGTCCGCTTGAGTGGTCACGATTAAATTGACCAATGAGCTCTTCCGGTAGGTGATTTATCATTGTTTGTCCAAATTTTCTTTTAATAGTCAAAATTATCTTTTAATGCAGTAAAGATGGCTTTTTAAAACGTTTTTTTTACTGTAACGTAACTAAATAATTAAATGACTCTCCAAACGACTCTTAAAAACGACTTTCCAAATGACTCTCCAAACGACTCTCTGCCTATTTCTGTTGATATCAGCGGACATGCGTATTTTCCATCTCGGAGAGATGTCCGATGTTTCCGGCCTACTGGTTTGCGTTTTGAAATGAGCACACACACATACACTCAAAAAAAAGGAAATGTGGAAGCTCATGTTCATCGCTCCATCCAGCAATTCATCCACTTGATCGTGTAAAATGAATAAGTCATGAAGAGACAGCCCGTTATGGCTGCACGCCTGCTTCACTTGGCTTGGGATCCTTTAGTGTCAAATAGAATTTAGAAATATGTGCGGTGAGTAAACAGGGGTTACAGTATTACTAATAACGGGAGACCCATTTTTTTTTGGTCACGCTTCTTTGAACATTTTCACCTCCAGACAACATAAGTAGGCCAATTGTTGGCCTACAGTTGAAGGCAAGAAGCTCAGTGGAACTGCTCCATTTCTCGTTTAAAATATAAAACTGGAGAGCACATTGTCTAAAAAGATTGGAGTAAGAGTAATTTTTAAAAATAGATTTTATTTTAGCCTTTTCTTTCTCCCAACAAGTGGCTGAGATGGCATGTTGCAGGATTTTAAGGGAAGGGGGAGGTTCCAATTTGGGGGTGGGAGTCGGGATTATGTCCAACAAATTGAAATTTTTGACTGTATTATGAAAATAATTCGCTAAATGTACATTTACAAATGGACGAAATGTCACTCGATTTCCAATGGTTTGTTTAAAAAGTCCTAATCCTCGTGGATGTTAAACAGCTTGGCCACTTCGTTGAGGTCGGCGTGTTCTTCGCCGTCTTTGATGATCTACGTGTGACGATAAATGTCGTAAATAAGAAATCCACCAACCTGACGTGATTTTACTATGAGAAAAGACAGCTGACCTTTCTCGCGATGGGCATTCGGTTGAAGACATTCCACAGAATGATGCCCACCACCACTTTGTCTCGTAGGTAGAAGATGACCCCTTTGCCGTAGTCGTCTTTCTGCGTGATGGCCGGGGCGGGGATGGGGGACGCCGCCGCCGCCGTGCTTGAGGCTACGTCTTCTGTTTCGCTCTCGGAGCGGATGCCGGTTCCTGTGGCGCCATGGGTAACAGAAAACACATTGAACTAATTGTCTGTTCATAAAAATGAGAGGCGGGGCTACATGATATGGATTTTTCCGATCATACCCGACTCCTCCGTGGCGGCTTTTGGTGTATCCTTGGCCGTGGCTTTGGCAAAGACCCCAACGGTGGGCAAACTGCTATCCACGATCCCGATGGCCTCGTATCCTACGTCGGGACCCAGGTCGCTCCTGTGGACAAAGTTATTTCCTGATTTCCCCCTTTTAAATCAATAAATGTCATTTTTTAAATTCATTTTTCTGTGTTTTTAGTTCAAAAAATCATTTTGTAATCCCGAGTGTGACACCCTTGAACTAGACTTTTGACAACCACTACATACCAGAACATGGACTGATGCCAGTAAGGTTTGTTAGCTCCCGTCATGTTCTCCCCCGCCAGTCTCCCGCTGACGACAGCGTGGTCGTGATGCTCCACTCGCCTGCGGCCCAGCCTGATGTCGTAGAAGCACGCAGCGTCACCGGCCTAAAACCCGCAGAGAGAGCATTACCCTTAATTTTTTCAAAAACTAAAGACAAGATTGGTACTTTTCCAATATGAACTTACCACCCAAATGTTGGAGCGAGCCTGCAGCTCGGCATTGACTCGATAGCCACCAAAGTCCACGTCTACTTCCAGCCCGGCCGACTTGGCCAGGTCGACGTTGGGTTCCAGACCGACGGCTGCCACAATGTGATCCGTTTTGACCTAGGACGAAAAGCATGCCAGATTATAGCCTTTATTTTTTACAAAACCTTATCTAAATTTCGTCAGACTTACCAATCGACCGTCCTTGAGTTTGATTTCTAACTGGTCATCTTTGCAGCTGACAGATTTGACCAAAGCTTCGGAGATGACTTTTACGCCCTCTAGGAGATCAAAACCAGGAAAATTAAAAAATGTACATATTTCCATGCATTCCAAAGCAAATTGACCTGTTTTGACTTTTTCTGTGGTCCAGTTGCTGAGATATTCCGGCAGAACCTTTCCCATATTGCCCTTCTCGGGGAACATCTGAATCACCTCCAGACCAGAATCCTGAGCTGAAACAGGACATGTCATGATGATCCTCCAAAACATTCAAAAAGACAAAAAAGCTCGCCCTTTTCCCCATCTTACATCTCCTGCCGAGGGCGCAGGCTAGCTCGCTTCCCAAGAATCCGCCTCCAATGACCGTGATGGACTTGATGGTTCTGGAGACTTTATCCAAGGATCGGAAGTCCTCGATCTGTCAGAGCGAAAAAGGCACAAAATGGCATTAGTTGTATGCGTTGCATTGACTTCTCTGGTGAGTAAACACTGACCTTACGGAATAAAGTTGTCCTCTTCTTAACTTCATCTTCTGCTCGGTCTATGACTTGCAAATTTCTTGGAACGCCACCTGAGACAACTCGGAATTAGACATTACGCGGTGCGAATGGTCATGTGGAGGATTCAAGCAAGGTGACATACCAGTGGCAATCAAACACTTGTCGTAGGAAACCTCTACGTCGTCGTCAAGTTTGACTTTGTTTCCCCTCACGTCCATGTGGACCACCTGGAAAGAAGGGATAAAAGAAATGGGTCAATTTTACATATGTAACTATGCTTATTTGAGCTATTTGTTCTTAAAGGAAAACATCTTTCAATCATTTGTTTTTCATTCCAAAAGCGTTCAATATTTTTTTATCATGTTCAAAATTAAAATGGAAATATTTTTGCGGGCCGCATAAAATGATGCGGTGGGCCAAATTTGGCCCGCGGGCCGCCACTTTGACACCAGTGTTTAAATTTAAATGAAATATCAAAACAAAAATCTACAACCAACCTTTTTACCAGTAAGCACAGCCACTCCCCCATTTTCTGCATTTCCCAGTTCCTCTGGAGGAATATAGAATGATGACGGCTGGAAGTAAATACTGTCAAAAAAAGCAGAATTTTGGTCAACTTACATTGACAAAAATACTACATTTTTCAATCTAAGAAGTACCTTCGTTCCTTTCCATTCCACTGCTTGAAACGTAACGTGTCAGTCACGGCGGCGTCATCGGAGAACCACAGTTCTTTGGACAGGGGTGGTCTCATGTACGGGAGGTCCGGCTCTTCCGTCACAATCAAAACCTGTTTGGAAAGAACACACGCTGAATTATGAACACGGGTTGGTTATTAAGCTTCAACTGGGCCGAGGGCAAAACTCACCCGTGCACCGGGGTCTCTGGCTCGGATAGAGCGGGCGGCGGCGAAGGAGGCGGTCCCACCGCCAATCAGGAGGTAGGGTACATGAGACGGGAGCGATGGCGGCGTAGATTCCAGTCCTGCACTTTCTACAGGAGACAGATAGAAAATATCAGCACCAATCGGTGATGAGCAACTTTTGATGAGCTGAGGAGAACTGAACCTGGGGATTAAAAAGTAATTGTTAGAGCAAGGGTGGGCCCGGGGGCCCCATTGACTTAAAAAATGTGACAGATTTTGGCCAGGTCACCACAAAATAGGATACATATAAAAAAGTGCATCCGTTAACAGTACATATGAAACATAAACAGAAAAAAAGGCTAAAGTATTAACATACTCATCACTCATCATTCAAGTAAAAAGTATAAAGTACAAAGTCAAGTAAACATTTGGAACCATCTCGGCAACCCTTCCAAGTGGCGCTGAAATAAAGTCTTACCGCTCTCGGCCACGACTTGGACCGCCGGCTCAGTCGCTTCTGGATCGGGGCTTTCGACTTTCACGGGTTCTGTTTGTGTAGCCGTGGCGACAGAAGCAATTTAGCCAAAAATGAAATGTCAAAAATTCGGCAAGAGTGCTTACCACTCTCCACAACGGGTGGCGGGAGCACCACCGGCTCGGTTTGTTCGACGGTGGGCTCGGATGGAGGGGAGGGTTCTGGGAGTGTAGTGGTAACATTTGTTATTAGCCCATCATTAGAATTCCATGTATTAGTACGTGTTTTTGAATTCCGGGCCTTTCCTCATCTTACCCTCCGTGATTGGCGGCGCGGCAGGCGCTTCTTCTGGTGCTGCTTCTAATACGGGCTCATCCGCTGTGGAGGTCAATCCATAACCAGAGATTATATTTACAGTCTAAGATGATTTTTTAATAGGGAAGACCACAAGGACTCGTGCATTGTTCACCTGCTGAGCATGCATTGGTCAATGAATCATAGCTGGATGCTGCTGATTTGAGGAAAGTCAATGGTTTAAAAGGCCTGATTGGTTGGGGAAAAAGGGCAACTTCCAGCTATGCTCAAAGACATGTGGGAACAATCACATGAAGTTTGACGGAAAACTTATACTTTAGTAAGTCAGCATAGTAAAACTTCATGAAACCACTCATAAAAAAAAAATGTTTCCAAGAGGAGAAAGGAAGAGTGCATCTGTGAAAGGTTAATCTAGTAGGTTACAACAACAGAATACGTAAAACCACAAGGTTAAACAACCTAAAAGGTCAGTATAAAGAGAAAACGACATGCAACAGAAATATCAAGTCATGCAGTGAACTTGGGATGATTGTATTAAGCATTCTTCATTATACTACCTACTATCAATATAACCTTGTATACAGTTTTAGGTTGGAGTACATTAGTCAAATTGTATTACATAAATTGGCCAGTTGGTGTCACATTTTACATGTAAAATGCCATTTGAGTTTATGTATTAATTCATGACTGATGTGACTTTTAACTGAAGAAAATTACCCTGATTACCCTGAGATACGTAATTAAAATAAAGTCTGCAAATCACCTTGTGGAGGTTCAGTTGTTTCACTTGAGGCTGCCGTCTCAGCATCGGGCACGGGTGAGCTCGGCTCTTCTGGCGAAGGGGCGACTCCGGATTCGGGTTCAAGCTCGGGAACAGCTGAGGCAAAAACAGATACTTAGAGACTCAATTATCCTCAACTTTGTAGTCTGTGAAAACTGTTATTTTTAGTCATTATTAAAATGACAAAATCAGAGAGGTGTTCCTTTAGCAAGTTTTGCTCCGTTTATAATCACTCACCTTCTGTTTCAAGGGCTGCCGTAGCTACAAAAATAGAAAGGATGAGTCACAAAGTGGGCTACAACAGCAATAAATAAGTAAAGTGATAAAACCAAATCAACCAGTAGTGTCTGTGTGGACATCAGTGGTTTCTTCTTTGGCGCTTTTATGTGGTCGAGATGCAATTTCTTCAATTCGTTCCTGATATCTTTGCTGATCTCCTCTAACAGTTCTGTACGCCTGCAAAAAAAAAAAAAAACAGAAAAAGATCACTTATACTGCACAAAACATTTGGTGAAGTCATTGTCTATTAAGGCATTTTTACAGACTGGGTCAGAATAGGTCAACACATGTTTTACACCATGAATGTGACACTTTTACCCTGTTATTTTTATCGAGTACTCACATAAACGGCTCCACCAAGAAAGGTCGCCCCAACCAGAAGGACGTAGAGCTGGTTTTCCCTTCCACCTCCTGCAGGCCCAGTTGCCAGGTGAGCTACAGGTACACGAGCAGGTATTCTGCCATTGTGCAAAACTGGAAAAAATAGTAGTGCAATGCATCAACTTGCAGTGTCATATTCAAACCACCAACGCACAAAAATATCAAGGCTTAATGTGTGTCTGCTAATTATTAGTCTAATTAGACTGGGATGTGTTGACAATCAATAGTAATGAAACATCATCGTTTTATTTCCCCAAATTCTAGAATTTATACAAAAATGATCATGTAGGTAAAAAAAATGATTAACGGGATCCGCCCACTATTTGGTAGACATGTGGTAATAAAACAATTACGCAATCGTATTATTTTCAATCAGGCGCACGCCGGGGCTCAAACTATTATATTACAATCGACTTCAGGCAATCTGACAGTTCGCTTGTTCGCTGTATAACGGTGAAATGAAGGTCACGATTGTACCTAAAAGTCGCCTTAAGTATCGCCCGAGGAGGAAAAACAATAACACGTACCGTTAATTAGCTGGTGTGGTCAGTTAATGATCGTAAGGCAAACTGTCATGTGTTTGCTTACCTGATCTTCTCACATTCTGCCGACATAATGTTGAGGAGGCTCTGGCAAGGGGAGCAAGTTTTCTCCACACGATTCTACATTTGAGCATTGTTGCAATTCCACCCTTGATAAAGCTTACTTTACTCGGCGATCTGTCAGCTGGTGCACTAGGAATACTTGTTTAGTTGAACCCACACTCCGCCTGCACACCGTCCTGCTACCTGAAACACTGCACAAGGCCAGAGACAGGTCATACGTTTCAAAGGAATTATGGGTAATGTTGAAGATCGTATTTGCACTAAGAGTAACACTGTTGGAAAAAAGTCTGAGACTACAAAGTCTAAAATAAGTCAATATTATCTCTAATTCACTTACACATTAATTTATATTTGTTTAAAGAGAACAGGCAAGTGAGTAATATAAGTTTGATTCGGGAACAAGAGCGTCAGAGAATAAGGAATCATTTTTTTTGAAAAATCTTTGGTCCACGTCACTAGTATTGCGAGTTTTGATAGGGCGATGTCAATTTCAACCTCCATTCTGAACCAATGTGGGAGTGGTTTCTTTTAATGAGCACCTCCCCTGTGCTGCACTTCCGTGAATGCGTGTAACGGTAGCCATATTTGAGCAGTCAGTTAATTACCGTTAGAAATGGGAGTTAACTCCTTGTGGTACTATCTTTGTGGTTCACTACAAAAACTGTCACAATGTAACAGTTCTTTAGACTGTTGGATGTAATATTACACACAAGCACACATGCCCACACGATAATAGTAATGTATTGGAATTATTTGGGTCATTTCATGACATCACATGATATATAGCAGCCACAAATGACATGGGGCAGTCTGACAAAAGTGAGGCAGCCAATTTGTGCCACTACTATATTCACACTAAAATATATCAACTGTATATTATGTTCACATAATATATGGTCGAACCTGTGGGAGAGGATAGGGAAAATGATTGCTGACAGTTCTCCCATTCAAAATGGATTGGCCACTTTCAACGGCACTGGGAGATGGCCAATCCCAGCCAGTCCACCCAGTTTAAATTAATTAGACCCTTCCACACTAATTGAGGATTAGATGCTCTTTAATGCATGCACTTAGCATTTCATTCAAGAGTGTCTTTTTCCTATATTTCATTTCAAGATTGTCTTTTTCTTAAAGTTAGTTCTGGTCTTGTTTCCTTGTTTTTTAAATTGCGTCTCTCCTTGCCTCGTTGTCACTTGTTAACAAGCCGCCCAACCTTGACACTTGGTCTTGACAACAAAACGCAGAGTTTAATCTCTGATCAGCAGCACAAGTCAACCTTTACCCCCGTTCCTCCTCTTCGGAATCATTTTCTGTTTTGTCTTCATTAGAAAAGCTTCATTCTTTCTTGATTATTTAGCTCCACCATTCCCTCTCAGTCAAATCAATTTCTTGACTTCCTCCTTTTGGAGTGGCTGGGCTGAATACCAGAACACAGGATATGCTTTGCATTGCTCTCAGTTTCACAGCAAGAACAGCGGCAGTGGTGGTGGCGGTAGTGGCGGCGGCGGTAGCGCCTGCTGCAGAAAGGACGGACACTCTGCAGTCAAGATGAGTGCCGGGGATGTCGTTTGCACTGGCTGGCTCATTAAATCCCCCCCAGAGAAGAAACTCAAGAGATTTGTGAGTACCAGCCCACGCCGGCCGGACACTTGTTTTTGTCTCGTAGCACTGCAGCAGCAGCCTGACAGGAGAAATGCCACCCTGGGCTATGAAGCGTTGGGCTACAGTGGGTAGTGCTTGTTTTGGGTTTTTTTTTGTTGCTTCATGTACATGCACATGTTGCCTTTTGAGTCCTTCTCTGATTCTTGCTGTTATTGTTGACCATCCGTGTTCAATCATGGAAAACAACTTGAGCAACAAACACCATCGTAAATAATAGCCAGATTCGGCGTGCAGTAGTCGTCGGGGGTCATATGATGTTGGGCTTAGCGCATGTATTGTGAAACATGGGAAGTCGCGTCAGCTCGGCCAGACCTCGGTCATGAGGAGTAAACAGAAATAGTCCCACTTTATGATGGCTTGCTTGCACTTCCTCTGCGAGACGAGGAGGGAAATTGGTCAAAACAAGTGCGGGTGGAGGTCCGTGGAAGTTGAAGGGGAGATAGAGAAACTTTTATCAAGTTCTGCCACATGTTGCATGGGTGTTGAAATATTCAAATATTTGCACCGGCATGGAAATATCTGTTGATATCTCGGTCCGATTCATTTGGCATAGGGAAATGATATAGAGGTCAGTCGGGGTTGTTGGTTTAAATTTGCCTAAACTGGTCCATTGGTAATTTTAAATTTATCAGATTTTTTTTTTTCTAAAAACAAATGTTTTGGACCTTAGTAGTAGTTTTTGCTTGGGTGTGTTATGTGGCCTTTTTGAAGGTAATAGTAAAATTGAATGATGGGGGGAAAAATGTTATTTAAAGTATTCAAAAATCGTCATGATTTATAATATTTTCCCATAAGTTGGGTGGTGTTTTCAGTAATTGTTGTGTCTTACCACTTCCTGGTTGAAGGCGACGTGCAGGCGTAGATAATAGTCGTAACTCCAAAAAGTTTCTGAAAACCACAAAACCAAGTGTGAAAATACGTTTGTGCCATGCAGTCTTCAAAGTTGAATACAACTTAAATATTACAAAAACAAAATGACTTGAGTTTTTCTCTGAATACAGTAAAGTTCCTCTTCTTTGCTGGGAAGCAACAAGTTCTGCCTAGCAACCATAACAATAACGGACCTCCAATTCATATGAACTGTGAAAACTTCAGTTCAAATGAAATGGATGTCAAAATGTCCTAAATGGGCCTGATTCCCTTTTTTTCACATAGGCATGGAGAAAACGTTGGTTTGTCTTACGGAGAGGTCGCATGAGCGGTAACCCCGATGTACTGGAGTACTACCAAAGCAAAAAGTCCAAGAAGCCAATCCGTGTCATTGACCTGACCGAATGCCAGGTAGAGATGCTCAATGGGCAGCTGGCCATAAAGCGGGACTTCCACGAGAAGCACTTGTTTGTGGTGAAGACCTCTGCTCGGATGTTCTACCTGGTGGCCAAAACCCGGGAGGAGATGAATGACTGGGTCACCAGCATCAGCCATATTTGCCAATTTGCCCACCAGGAGGATGCAGGTAATGCAAATCCAATCAGACTTGACTGGGATGTGACTGTGTTTTGCTAGTTGTAAAAAGGAGAAGAAAATTGATCTAAAACTCACCCGTTTCAATGCCATTGATGGTGATATGTATCCAATTCATTTTGACATGTCAGGCCCCTGTGAATGACAGTTATTATTTCAACATTAATACCACTTTTATGCTGGAAAAATATTGTGCATCAATTTTAGTTGAGAGTTCAATAAGATACTTTTTTTTGAAGAAAAGTCCTTGAATTTTCAGAGGTCTAATTTGACTAAATAAGTAGAAGTGGCTTATCTTTGTAGTTTTTTTTCATTGTTTGTCCTTGCATTTTATCTTCATAAATTCTCCAACTGAATTTTTTTGGTTGCTTTTAGGGAGTTCGGAAGAAGGATTTCCCGACACCCCAACTTCTCTCCGGGCCCCGAGCGACCCCTCTGACCGGGCGTCCAATCCCGATTTGGCTCAACCGCCAGATTACCTCTTCCTTTCGCAATGTGAAACGGGGACGGAAAGCACTTGTAGGCATGTCCAATCCCTCCCTTTCAAAAGAACCCACGCTAACTAGCATTTTTTCATTGATTTCTGACTTCCTGGCATCTGCAGGCACAGCAGCCTCTCAAACTCGGACACTTCTCTGAAGCACGTGGCCACAGACGATGCATTTAAGGACACGGCACCCTCGCCCCCCCGCGGCGACTTCTCGTCCCTTCACTGCATTTGTCCGTTCCGCCTGAGCCCGCCGCCATTCGCCCACGGAAGATCGACCAATCCTCCTCTGAGCGCTCCGTGCGGAGTCTCGGCGGCACCCTCCTCTTCCTCGCCGCTTGGCCGCTGCGCCACGAGCGTCTTCCAGTTCGACGGACCGTATTCTCGTGCGTCATCCGAGGCGGCCGGCGACGAGCGGCAAACGCCTCCTCCGCTGCCACCTAAGCCCGACCATCTGTCGGACCAAGGCCTTGGCAGGCCGAGGGCGATGAGTGCACGCCATTTGCCCAAACATCCCATTTTGCTTTCCCGGAGAACGTCCTTGTCCGGCTTGGATCGTTTTACAATAGGTGGGTTTTGTTAGGGAAAGGTTTGACCAGATGGGAAAATGTCTTTAAATAATAATAATTGGACATAGGCTTTGTCATCATCATTTACTCAACTAACAACAACAAAAGTCTAATTGTCATCATATCCAGAACCCGCATATGACGAAATTGCTAGTGCTTCTTCATAAGGTGCGTTTTCTTGGCAAAAGTTTAGAGTCCGGATGGATACGGGGAAAAAACTGTCCTGAATCTGTACTTTGTGGGATCTATTGCGTCAATGACCTAAGGCAGCAATGTTTCCATTTTTTTAGGAGATGCTGACATCAGATCAACATGGTTCAGAAGACAGACTTTTCATTCGGTGAGTCAATAGTCCCACGAAAGACACATGCTCATACCCAGAAATTCTGACATCGGGTCCGCTTGGTCTTCAGAGGACTCTCAAGAATGGGTCATTGTCTTCATGGACTGTCCTATATTGAAGTATGGAAGAAGCCTAGTTTGATTGCCATTGATTCGATTGTGATTTATGTCTTCCAGCAGTCTTGTGTATACACGGCACGGGCTCAACTCCAGGAACAGGACGCTTACATCCCCATGCTTTCGCGAGCCGAAGGTGACGGTTACATTCCCATGAGTCCCGTCAGTGTGCCCGATTCCAAGGGCGAAGCCAAGGGCACTAAGATTGCCGGCGCCCCGTGCCAAGCGGGAGAATTTCGACCTCCTCCGATACACCGCCATCTCAAACCTTGCTTGAGGAGAGGTGAATTTTTAAAAAAGACACAATGCACATTGGCTTTGTTTGTGTCTTGGGCCATAGCAAAGTCATGTGTTTGTCCTCTGTGGGTTAACAGCTCGACCTCCACCTCTTGACTTAAGAGGCCTCTCCACAATCACGGAATGTCCTGCTCATCATCCTTTGAGCAGAACAAAGACTGAATTGCGGTGAGGAAAATCCAGATCTAGTCATTGGAGTAGGAATAACAAACCGCAAAGCAGCTTTAGCTAAGAAAAATGTCTTTTCACATCACTATTTTTCAGTTAGGATGATCTTTTCAATGCCGATTTTCTTTAAAAAAAACAACAACAACAACAACAACTAAGCAGGTCAATCCTATTTGATTTTCCTGTAGTTTCAGTTTTCCAGGAAAGGGTGTACCTCACGAAGGAAGTCTAGGAAATAAAGTCAACTCAGGAGAAGACCACGCAAATAGCCCCACAACGGTAAATTGTCAACCAAATGAATTTCACACAATGTTTAAAAATGCAATTGAAATGTTTGTTGTTTTTACATACAATTGATTCATTTGTAACATTGTTGATGACTTCTTACCTTTTTCTTTGACCGCAGGAGGCAAGGCAGCAA
Organism: Stigmatopora nigra; assembly: GCF_051989575.1. Classification (NCBI taxonomy): domain Eukaryota; kingdom Metazoa; phylum Chordata; class Actinopteri; order Syngnathiformes; family Syngnathidae; genus Stigmatopora; species Stigmatopora nigra. Next base: position 1,317,833 of record NC_135526.1, read on the forward strand.
TTTTGTCTCAATGTCGATGGAGCCGTTCAACATTGGGTCAGAAAGTCAAACCTTGACTACTTGTCACTGGATTTTAATTCAGCTTCTCCTTCTCCTGTACAGAAGGTTAATATATGAGACAAACAATGACACGCGATTGGTCTCGGATGACCTTTCCTTACCTTCCTTGTGTCTCCGCAGAAGCCGAATCTTTCCGACGACGAGCGTGTGGATTATGTTCTGGTGGACGAGAAGAAGACGCAGGCACTATTAAACACCAAGATGGAGTGGACGGATGTGAGACAATCCAAAACAAAGGTTGAACAATCGTAATGGAATAACCCAACATGTTTGGTTGGATTGATATTATTGGAAAATAATATGGAACTTGCACTGGAAAAATAGCAGTACATCTGTTAAATGGGTTCTCAATTGTAAGAAATGTAGCATAATTGTGAAAGAATAAGGATATTTTAAGAATAAAATATGTAATATGCTGTGGAGTTTTTATTGTGCACTGTGGGAAACTTTCTGTATTTCAAGTTTTACTTAACTAATTTGAACATGTACAAAATAAGATCACATTAAAAGTAAAAATTTTGTAAATCATTACAAAATGAAGTTTGTAGTTGGCACATAGTTAAAACAAAAAAGTATGATCTCTGCAAGTTTATTTTAATGTATGTATATAGAAAATCAAAAACCTACAAGACAAAAATGACAGCAAGATAATATTGATACTGCCAATTCAAGTCCATATATAATACTGGAATACATATGGCATACATTATTTGGCAGATGACATAACGCACTTCAATACTACAAGCAATACTACAGTAGTATTCCAACAGTGGCACACATGTTGCGTCACTAACATGCGCCAAAGGGATTGAGCAGACAGAAGAGCGTTTACATTTGCGTAAATGGTCAAATCGCCTCGAAATTTGCCGATCGATCACAACAACAACCATGCGTATTTGCGCACTGTTTTTGTCCTGATAAGGTGAAGTGTCCACACTTGCTTGTGTAGCCACACAGAGGGAAAATTATACGGCAGTGACGGAGCGCTAGCTAGGAAAAGGTATTGTTAGCCCAAAACAAATCAGAGCATCTGCTTCAAATCTACCTAAAAACGCAAATATAATTTGCGATTGCACGGATCGTTCGTTAAATTCCGTGATGAGTACATTTAGCTTCATCTGGTAAGTCCCGATCTAATACTTGATCCATGAATAATAGTAGTAATAACAAAAAAGAAGAGTGCATATGTTAGCTGCGACAATAAGATATGGTTCTAAACTATTGCGGTATTGTTATCATTTTAATATTGGCTTATATTGTTTTTTTCATTCTATTAGTGCTGTAATACACGTGAATACATTATTCGATGTTGCTTTAGGAATTGTAATAACGGTTATAACACAATAACACAGTTGTTTTCCACCAGTAGTATATTGAATGTGCCTAAATTATGCAGATCCATCATGTATAATGCACCTAGATGTCAGTTAATGGTTTGTTAAGAACAATGCAATGGAAATTATTAACTTTTCACATTTGACATTTTTCAATGCAGGGTTCCTGAATGGATAAGGAAAGAATAACAGTCAACCACAATCCTGCCGTGGACATTCAACTGAAGCATCTTTAAATAAAGTCATGCTTTTATAAACAAACTAGCAATGGCATCTCCTCGCGAGTTTGACACGCTCCCAAGTGATATGGGGGACTTGGAAACTATTTCGGGATCCCTTTCTAAAAGTGGGATGACGGAGGAACATCTTCCAGATAAGACAAGTGTCACCGTGAGAGCTCAGAAATCCGGGAAATTAAGAACAGCATTGACATTTTTTGGCGTTCGCAAAAGCATGTGTCTTTTACCCAGCTTTTTTGGAGGGAGGAGTAAAAATCCCAGCAAGTGGACTTCTAAGAAAGGAATCTACAAAAGCAAAACTCACGATGGCTTGAGCCAAATCTGTCGGGACGACAGCCCGAGAAGTGGATCGTCCTCGACTGCCGATTTCCAGTATCGCAACTGCATGGAAAACCTGAATCCTAACGAAGGCAGTCCCCCCACTGAACAAAAATTCCAATCCCTGACCAGACAAAAGCGAGGCTTCAAAAGTTTTTTCAATAGTTTTAAACATCCCAAAAACCATAGAAACGATGCATCGGATAAAACGGAAATGATTGCAATGTCCTCACGTCATGGGCATAACCAGGTCCCGGACAGTCCCGAGCAATATGTCACACATTGCCTAGAATCTGAACCAGATGTGCCTGATTTTGCAAATATCGTACGCGATAGTTTGCCAGAACTAGAATGTCACGACACAGACGCCCAATCGGCGACTTTCGAGAAGACCTTAGAAGAAGAAGAAGAACGCCCAAAGAGCCAACTGGAGGATCAATTAGTTATTGCTCAAACAGAAAAACTGACTTTGACCAGCCGGGTTGCCAGTCAATTCAAGGAGAGCGCTCGTGGACATAGTGTCCCTTGTCTGTTACTGGAGACGGCGCCGGATTCCACGCTCAAGTCCGAAACGCCCGTGGGCTCGTCCGATCAACTGAACATGATTTACGGAGAGGTGGCTTCGCTCAAGAGCTTTGATTCGCTCACTGGCTGTGGGGACATAACTGCAGATCAGGAGGATGATAGCATTAGCGATACTACGGTTTCGGGGGAACGGAGCCGGAATGGAGGAAAGCGGGCCTCCTGTTTTCTAACCTACCAGGGAGGCGGTGAAGAAATGGCCTCGCCTGAAGACTTAGACGAACACTGTCTTGGTGATTTCTGGGGAAACAATCCACCTGAGGACCTCGACTGTCCTTACAACCAATCCCACGTGGCGTTGAGCACCAACGTGATGCCAGTGCATGACGCTAGTGGCGTAAAGCCCTCAACAGATTTGCTGACGCCTCAAAGTGAGCATCAGGGATCGGTTCCCAATAGTGACGAGGGCTACTACGATTCAAGCACCCCGGGTCCGGATGAAGGACACGAGAGGACAGAGCGATTAAGACAGGCGAACAGATTACCCAGGGATAGCTACAGTGGGGATGCCCTCTACGAACTCTTTGCCACCGACGAGAGTCTGGTCAGTCCGCACAATGAATGCAAACCCGGGTTGGCGAGTTCTAAACAGAATGAGCGACTAGATGGGATAGATTCCGCCTACCCTGAGTCTAATACTGGCCAGTACAAAGTGGAGGACTTTGTTGAGTCACGAAATGCAGGCAAGTCTTTCAAGTTGATGCAAAGTACAGTCGGTCCGTCACACACGGACTGGAGTTCCAAAGCACTCGGCAAGAAATTTGAAGCTAAAGTTGACGAAAGGGGAAATGGCCTCACTTCCTCAAATACTCCAAGTGTCAACTGCGAGAACCCAGATTTTGAAACGCTGGCCAGTCCAAAAGAGCAAAATCGAGAAGAAAAGCAGTCTCTGGATCGTAAGACTTGTTTGGACGATGGTCAAACAGTATGCTTTTCCCAAGCTCTGGTAAACTACGAGAAAAGTTCTCAGATGCTGAGCTTACATGGCGCCAATGACGACGTCTTAGAAACCAATGCCGACTTCACTCCAAACATGGAGTCCTTACCCGCCATTGTCACTTTTGACGTGGTGGACCTTCATAACGAGGGAGAATACGACGAGCAGATTCACATGGATCTGGAGGAAGACATCTCATCACCCTATCAAGAATTTGAAGACAGCTACCTCCAGAAAGACGCCTTTGCCGAATGTGACTATCAGATGTTGGACTTTTATGAGCAGAGTCTGATCAGTAACGCCTGGGCCATCGCTAGTCTTCCACGGCACCTCGGCCTGGCCAGATTTAGCCAGTCCACGTCCAATCCGCTGTCCTTAGACAGGAGAAGCAGGTCTCTGGATACGGAAAGCCTTCCGTCCAAGATGCCAGCTTCGTACAGAGAGGGCAGAGTTGGCGACCTATCCCATCCTCTAGCTGAAAGAGATCCTTTAACGTATTGTAAAAAGACCGTAGCAGCGTCAGAGGTTCAAGATGGTGGCAGCGCTATGGCTTTGCCGTGGCTAAGTCGTTCCGAAGTGGCTTTGAGCCTCCCTCCGAGCGACGAGATCTTCCCGGAATCGCTCGGCGGCGCCTTATCAGCCGGTAAATCCCACCTTTGCCCCGATGGATTTTCACAAGACGCCGAGCTTTACAGTCGGCCGTGCCATCTCTTGCAATCGGATTCGCATTTACCTCACGGCGCTTTTGTCTATTCGAGTAGAGAGACGTGTTACGGCGCCGGAGAGGACGCATTCTGCAAAGCCGCTTCCGCCGCTGATTTGCAGTCGTATGGTCAGTTTAGTAAAAGCAGACAGACGGCGAGTCGAGAGAGAACAGCTCTTTCTGGAAGTTCTCTTAGGGCGCCTATCGACAAACTGGCGACAAACTCCCCAAAATAGCCTTAAAATTGAACGGGAAAGTCACGTAGCATCGATTTTTAACTGCGTGTTGCTGAGATTGATAATTAGGGATAACGTGAACGCATAACTTGTGTGGAAAGTTTCAAGTAAAGTCTGAAAATGGAGTTTAGAATACAGACAAATGACAAATAGCATGTGTGGTTGACAAAAAGCAATTTTTTTTGATCAGCGACCTTTCGTTTCATTGAACTATCTCATGTTTTGTCTATGTTAGCACACTCGTTTACATATGACACTGGTTGCCTCTTAAATCTCTTTCTTGTTACTATTTGTTTCTTTCTTAGGTTTTAGAAGCAAAACTTATCTAGTCGGAAAATGTAGACATACACTTTTGGTTTGCAGTATTGTAAAACTTAACATAAATCTGGTACAACAATCTCACCAACACTGCAATATTGTGGCTATGTTATTTGTGTAGCATGAGTGGAAGGCAGTTTCTATTGTGCAGAAGCATAAAACTGATATGTTATGCATATAATTGCATTACAAGGAATGGTGTGCGTGTCGTATTATGTGAATGCCATGTTTTATTGATTGGATTCCTCCATTTTATTTTTTATGTCATGGAATGTTTTGTATTTATATTTTCAGCTGTTTGTACCTAGCAGGGCTGTACTGAAAATGCTGTACCGCTTGTCAATATTCCTCAAGTTGTTATGTTACTTTGGAAAATATGTTTTGTGAACATTGCCTTAAAGTAAAAGAAGGACTAACCTGCATTAGCGTTTTTATTCTTCTGTTCAAGTTGATCCGTTTTTTGGGGCAGTCATCTTTTTAGTGGACTTTTAACTGGAAGAGATTGAAATATTACATAAGAGAGAGAAAAAAAACGGAAGGCAGATATTCTCACGAAAACAAAGCCTTGAAAAGAGTTGCTTTTTGGCTGTTGGAGGATGCAAATCAAGAAATGTTTACAAATAAGACATATTCATTCATTCATTCATTGTAATTACCCAAGGTCACCACAAGGGGATGGAAAGACAACATTTGTGTAAAATGAAGCTCCTCACTTCACTTCAGGAGATAACAAATACATACTCCTGTATTGTTATTGTCACAATAGAGGCTTTATTACTGGAAAATACAATTAATGAACTAGTGGTTGGTGCATAGTAAACATTTGACTCCCATTGACGGCCACAAACGTCATCCTAAGGAATTGGACATGTGTGGCTGTCAATGGCAGACTGTTGCTGTCAAATGGCACCACCACGAGTTGCAAAAGTTGCACGCAGCGCTCTCGGTGGGCAGATCAGGCACATTGTGTACATTTCACGGGAAACTAGTGCGCTGCGCTGTCATCGGTGAGCAAAATCGTGATCTGGCAACCTGCAACAAACTGCGACGGCCAATGGCAGGCAAAAACATCCGAAGAGAAAAAGAAGAAGAGGAAGAAGAATGACAGACGGCAACACGGTGAGCCGATCGAGCGAATGAGACCGTCACCGCTGGCTTTTTTTTTCCAGTCTCACGAGCCCCGCGGCGTCACCACGACTTGGCCGCACGACAACATTGCATTTGGACTTTGCTTCAAGTTAAATGTTAACAACAACGCGATCGGATGGGCTAAAAAGAGCTAGCAAGGCTTCGTAAACGTGTTGTCAGAAGGGATCTATTTATTGGCTGTTTGGCTTGGCTTATTACATGTTAGTAACTACCAAGTGAAGAAGACCTGGGCTACCTGGCACTGGTGGATGGGAATGTCTTGCAACTAGCGTACAATCGTGGTAATTATTAACGATCTCTTGATTTTTTTTAATTTATTTTGATTTTTTTTGTAAATTATTTTGAAAAGAGCTAAGCTGGTTAGTGGATGCGGCTAGCTGGATGTTGACACCAGAGAGATCTGCTTGCTGCTTCGCTAACCGGGGCTAATAGGCCCTTAAATGACATTTAGAGCCATCACTTTTATTAACTTGACATTGCATTAATAGCATGTGTTTGGTAGAAGTGTTTCGGTAATGCTCTTGTTTGGAATGACATAATATGACGTTGATCTTGACGTATATTTAGGCGTAATACGTTTGTAAATGAGTGCTATCAAAGTCCCTGAAGTTTCTATTAAAAGTACTAACCGTGACTGATTGAAATTCTTTATATTACTGCTTATTCATTTCTAGTAAGTTTGCAAATAAAATGAAAAGTGATCGCATGTACTCCGGTGCATATTTTTTTTTTGCACTAATTATTCGGCGTCCGTGTAATGTTGTTGGATGATAACTTGGTAAGTTTGAATTTGACACTGTCAGATAGGTTTTCATTTAAAAACATGTTGACATTGTTCTAGTTTCAAACAGTGCTGTGTGCACCCAAAATATTTGCACCCCCAATATATTTGGTTACAGTGCACCTTTTTTTATGCACCTTTCAAGATGCATTATGGGATGATACACACACAAGGGTTAGCAGGTAATCACTACTTGTGCAAATATCAGGAAAAAGCATAAAGTCACTTTATAGGACACTTAAAAAGTGGAGAGAGTGATTCTAAAACATAATGCAAGGTTTCAAGGACCCTCTTCACTTGTTGCCATGAATCAGAACATATGCATTGTGGTCTTGGGACTTTTCAAAATATAAAACTATTCTGGGAACCACTGGGAAATCATTGTCTAGCTGTGAGCCATGGAAGTAATATACATTCAAATAGACTATTTTCTTGCATTTTATGCCACACTTTTTGCAGAAAGTTGGATATTAACTGGCATTTACAGTAGGGCTGGCACAAATGATTATTTTTTATCATTATTTTTAGTTGTATTAAGTTGGATTTTAAATTTTGACTGAAAATGTGCATTGGTACAAAAACTGTTGACATGAGTTGCGTTTATGGATGTTGAGGAAATATTATTTTACAAAGTCAAAGCAGTTGTTTGTAATTATCTCAGACATGTTCTATCATAAGTCTATATATAATTAAACAAAATAAATACAATGTGTATTTTATTCCGTTTTAAAACGATGAATTCAAATTGTTGTTTTTTCTAATTTTCTAAAAAATCACCAAAAAACAAACATTTTGTATTTTGAAGCTAATAAGTAGATTTGGACCATGTATAGATTAGCAATCTCTAAAATAGTTGGGAATTAGCCTCTCCGATTGCAAACGTTAGAGGTAAAAATAAGAAAAAAAGGTGCATTTTTAAAGATTTCTTTAGATTTATAGAGAGAATAGTCCGTGTAGAGTTTGCCAATTCTAGCGCAAAGAATAGGTTAGCTGAAAAATGCTGCGCATGGATGGCCGGGTTGCCTGAAGAGAGATGATGAGCCGTGTTTGCTTTAGTCGTGACTTGTACAAAGGAGTTAGCTGATGACACGGCTGTGTTGCTAGGCAACACACATCATGGGCTGCGCCTCTTGAATTTGCCAGTGTCGTCGGTTGGTGTCTGCGCTCTCTACCCGAGACCGTCTCTCCTTAGTCAGGCCATTAAGATTTGGGCTGTTTAGAGAAACCTGGTCTACTGTCACAAGTGCATTTTGGTGAGAGCACGACAGATGAGTTGCCAAGCAATGTTTGCAGAACACTGACCATCAGCACTGAGCAGCCCACACTGTCTCAGGTTCTATGTACTCACTCACGTGTGACTAGGCGAATGGTAAAAAAAACGATTGGCGTCCAAAACTATGATGTAACGTGCTACTCAGATGGGGAGGTAAAGTTGTAGACATGGCAATGGTGGGAAAAGGCACATATTTCAGAAACGTGACATGGCCAATGGTGGTGTTGTTGTCACTTTCTGAATATTCCTCTTTTTGTCATTGGCTAGAATTCTCACTGCATAACAACTATGAGGAGAAATTAATGCAGTACTAATGTGGATAGGCAAAAAAAACATGGGCTAGATTTAATTATTGTGGATTGTTATTAGAAGCCCCAAGTAGATGTTTTATTATTATTATTTTTTAAGATGATAAAACTCCACTTTATTGGTGAGGCCATTTTAAATAGACAATGCATGCAAAAAAGTGAAAACTGTTTTAAATCGTGCACTCTTTTAACTGCCCCTGTTAATGCTGGACATACATAAAGAATGGTTAGTTGAAATATAAAATAAAAGACGTCGAGGGAATTATATGTGTATGTATATGTATATATATTTATATTTCAGCAACACTTATTTATATATGTATTTATTAATGTATTTATTTATTAACTATACTTTTAGGTTTGAGCATCTGACAGAGCGAAGAGCGAGCGCCATCCTCCTGACGGACACTAGGGGCCTAAAAAGTCGAGGGATGAACGAGAATCCCTGGCGGCGGGCGAGGTGAGGAAGAGGAAGCATGGGGTGGCGATCCAAAGTGTCGAGGCAAACGTGACAGTATGTTCTGCGTCGGAGAGACTCAAAATGGAAAAGCACCCATGCAGGGAAAAAATTGACTCCAGCGGGGACCGGCACGCCGTCGACGAGCCCGAGGACGGCGGCAGCGGCTCGGACGGCGACGGCGAAGAGCGCCGCCGGGATGACGGCTGTCACAAATGGGAACCCTTGGGGGTGACTAAGCCCCACCGCCAATTGTGTCGTTCTCCGTGTTTGGACCAGCCCAGTTTTTCTCAGAGTAGCACGGTGCAAGATCCACGCGAAGATGACGCCGGTTCCGGGTGTAGCTGTGGCCCGGCCGCCAAAGCGGCCTGTGAAAAGGAGTACCAGACCAAAATGGACTTTGCCTTGAAACTGGGCTACTCCACAGAGCAAGTGGAGATGGTGCTCAACAAACTAGGGGCGGCCGCACTCATTAATGACATTCTGGCCGAGCTAGTTAGGCTAGGAAGCAAAGTGGAGCCCGAAATTCAACCTTGCGGCATGGCCGCCACGCTACTGTCGCTCGCCCCCTTCGTCAAAGAGAGCGTCAGTCCCGAGGTATCCGTGGAAGAGGAATCGGCGGATCCGTTCGATAACCTCAGGCCCGTCGTGGTGGATGGATCCAATGTGGCAATGAGGTGAGACACCAATGACAAATCTGTGACACACCATCAAGTGTATGCAAATATTAGAATCCAATGGTTGTTTTTCTTCTTTTTTTGTTATCTAACTGCATGTTGTTGTGGTTTTCAGCCATGGAAACAAAGAGGTTTTCTCTTGCCGTGGTATCCAACTTGCAGTGGATTGGTTCCTAGAAAAGGGACACAAAGACATTACTGTCTTTGTCCCAGCATGGAGAAAGGAGCAGTCCAGGCCTGATGCGCTTATTACAGGTAAGGCAGTCCTGCTTTTTGGTCCATGTTTGGGCAGGTTTAAACAAAGTGGCGGTGTTCGATTCTCCGAACAGATCAAGAAATATTGCGCAAGCTGGAAAAGGAGAAAATCCTGGTTTTCACCCCATCTCGGAGGGTCCAAGGCCGAAGGGTGGTGTGCTACGACGATCGCTTCATAGTGAAGCTGGCTTATGATTCTGATGGAATTATCGTGTCAAATGACAACTACAGAGACTTGCAAAACGAAAAACCAGAGTGGAAGAAGTTCATCGAGGAACGTCTCCTAATGTATTCATTCGTCAATGACAAGTAAGTGGCCGTGTCCAGGCTTTAGTCAGTCCCAAAGTACTGGAGCTGGAATGAAATTGTTTTTTCTTCTTGTCTTCAGATTTATGCCGCCCGATGATCCGTTGGGAAGACACGGTCCGAGCTTGGAAAATTTCCTCCGTCGGCGTCCCGTGGTCCCAGAGCATAAAAAGCAACCTTGCCCCTACGGTGAGTGTGTCTTCATCTTTTCAAAGTCTTTGGTGGGGGTTATTGACTGGAACTGTCCTTTCTCCACCAAAGGCAAAAAGTGCACGTACGGACACAAGTGCAAATACTACCACCCGGAGCGTGTCAACCAGCCTCTGCGCTCGGTGGCCGACGAACTGCGGGCCTTCGCCAAACTGTCCGCCGTCAAGACCATGAGCGAGGGGGCCTTGGCCAAATATGGCGGCGGCCCAATCGCGGCCAACAGGGACGCCAACTGCGAGGCCAAGCGCGTGGCGCCCAAGCGACAGTCGGACCCCAGCATCCGCTCGGCGGCCTGCGAATCCCCGGACGGCCTTTCCGCCGCCAGGAAATCGGAAGCCAATTCGGTGCCTTCCTTGGTAACCGCCCTCAGTGTACCCACCATGCAGCCGGCTAAGAGCCACGCGGCGGCCGGGGCCCTCAACACACGGTCTGCCAGCAGTCCAGTACCAGGATCCCTGCAGTTCTCCCACGGCTCGCTGGAGCAGGGACCCGGGGCGCAATACCCGCCCATTTTGGTGACCAACAGTCACGGCGCCTCGGTGACGTACGGCGAGCCGTTCCCCAAGTACGACTCGCTGGGCGACCACGGCTACTATTCTCTGCACAGTGACTTTTCCAACATGAGCATGAGTATGAGCATGGGCAGTATGCACAACGTGGACAGTTTCTGTAGCGTGGAGCACGACCACGCGGCGTGCCAGAGGGGGCGCACCCACTGCCCCGAGTCCCGCCTCAGCCACTCGAACAGCGACTCCTTCTCGTCTTACGGCGACGTCTACTCGGGTTCTCTGGAGAGCAGCCTGGAGGAAGGCGCTAAGGGCCATCAACAGCAGCAGTCGTCATCTTCGTCTGCCGGCGCCGTGGGGGGCCGAATGCAAGCTTTCTCCCATGCCTTTCGCCACGAAGCACTGGGCAGGGTGCAGAGCTACGGGCCCGAGGATAGCCAGCGCAAGCAGGCCGGCCCCCGACTGGCGCCGCGCGTACAGCACGCACCGGCGGGAGCCAGATCCAGCTGCCCGCCACCGGGAGGGGACTACCCGACGGTGGCAGCGGCGGCAGGCGGCGTCCTTCCGCCATTGTCCTCGCAGCCCGCCCGCTCCCTAGGCATGACCCGCATGGACAGCGTTTCCGACTCCAGGCTGTACGACAGCAACCCGGCCAGGCAGAGGCGACCGCCGCTGTGCCGTGAGCAGCACGCCAGCTGGGACCCCCTGCCCTGCGGGAACGAGTCTTACGGATACCACTCGTACCCGCTGAGCAACAGTCTGATGCCGTGCTGCGAGCGGGTCATGGTCCGCAGCATGCCGGACAAGATGGAGCAGATCTGGAGCTCGCCGTGGGAGAGCCCTTCGGCCGTGACGGCGGCGGCGGCGGCGAGCGAACTTCAAGAACGGTACGTCGTCCCGGAGCGCCAGTATCAAACGTATCGGAACCTTTGCAACATTTTTCCGGCCTACGTGGTCCATTCGGTGATGGAGAAGAACCCTCATTTGACAGACCCCCAACAACTGGCGGCTGTCATCGTGACCAATTTGAGGTCTTGTCACTGAGGGTGGTAGAAAAGTGGCCAAATTGAGCGCAGCAATTTGATTGGCCGGGGCACTTGCTAAATGTTGCCGAAGGCGCAACGTTTGCCCTCAGGAGTTGATTTTTATTTTTTATTTTTATTTTTTTTTAAATGTCCCTCGGTGAGATTATCCAGCTCCCTGAGATGACATCGAGGTAACCGCGCATAGATAAAGTTTGTCTGGCATTTTTAAAAGTACAATTGTATAATGTTTCACATAGAAAGCTGCACGTGTCGGTTATGACACGTGACGGCGCATTTGTAAAAGGGAACAACTTTACTGAATGTGTTTCACAGCGCATCACTCGTATCTGACCGGGCACGGCCATTTTGGATATTTTAAAAATTTGCATGCAGAATCAATTTAAAAGAATTGAAGAAAAAAAAACATAAAAAAATGGATGAAACCATAACAAAATCAACTTTACCTGGTTTTAGTAGGCCAATAGCTTTGAAGACGTTCCCGTTCTGGTGACGTTTGACGTGCTGTGAAATGCATCACAAATGTTTTGTGGTGCAGTGCTAAAAAAAAACAACAAAAAACAAACAAAAAAACTTATCATTGACTTTCTTGAGCTTTGCCTCTGCTGTAAATAAGTTGGTGACTTTGATTTGTGCGTTTCAAGTAAAAAGGGAGGGGCCAAACAAGCACACCTCCCAGCATGAATATTTAATGGCCTTATATCTGCGATGACCTCACGCTCCAATGCTCTTCCAGCGACGTCTAATGGCGTCCTGGAAGCCTCCGATTTTCCCGACAAACTATCTCAGTATCTCCAGAGATCTATTTTTCTCAGTTTGACAAAGCTACTATTTTGGTAGATTTTCACAGTGCACAAAAAAAAAAACAAGCCAAAAGGAGATTTTATCTTGCGGCTAAATGTAAATAACAATCACGCAAAAAAAAAGCCATTATTTCAGTCATTTATAAGCTGCTAAATTATGCCAAAAAAACAAAAAAAAATGAAAACGGTCATTTTACGTTTGGAGTTTGAAACAGGCATGTATATTTTGGTGGAAAATATAGTATTATATATAAATATATATATATATAAAGATATATGTACAGGAGCACTTGGGATGAGTTTTTAAAGACGACACTTGTAATTTTATTTGGTTTCTAAATGACCTGAAATTGGTTTTTAGAGGGGGTAATACTAAAACTTGGCTTTTGAAACCTAATTGGTCCAATCTGAAATTCTAATTTATCAGAATATCACTTATTTAAAGAAAAAAAAATTCTAATGAAAATGATTTATTCCCAGGCTGTTTACAGTATAAAAAATATCTTAAAATAGTGTCTTTAATGGCTCCTTTTATATCAAAAACTACTTTTACCTGCACTTATATGGACCCAAAACTGGGATGGCGATTCTAAAATGTATTGTAGATGACAATTTAATGTTTAAGTCGATGCAAATATACGGTTTTTAGGTCAATTTGATGCAGTGAGTCCGCACTAAAACTGTATAAAATGGATGATTACAGTGCATTGACCCTAAAATGTTTACTGGAAACCCTGACATTTTCATGTCAGAGTTTGCACAAATTTTTGTTGGATTGAAAGGGAGTTAAAAAAAAAATGGAGGCCTGTTTTAGTAGGTTTTTTGGCTTTTTATTGCGAGAGTAGATGATGACTGCGATGCAGTTTTTGGCTGTGCCTTGCAGCACTTTTACACTTGGATTGGCCAAAAAAAAAACAGGATTTACTGCTGGCGTCTTTGAATAACGATCTATTTTGTCAAAAAAAAAAAACTGTAAATAGAGTAGATGCATGAAAAATTGGCAATTTGACCTTGAGTTGTTTAACGGTGGGCTTTACGTGATGCTAATGTGTTAAATTTTTTAAGTAAAATTTTAATTCTTGAGCATATTAATCCAAAAAAAAAATGAATGTGTCAAGTAGCCCAAACGGTTTATTGGGGCTTTGCCGCCGACTTGGTTTTTTTTCCATGAAAAAAGACAAGGGCAATTTGGGTCAGCTGTCTGTCTGTTTATGCCAAGGTGAAAACAAATGTTTCCTTATAGTATGAAACAATCAGATTGCAAGGCTGCTGTCACGGTTGTTTCTGGCATTTGGCTCGACGTTTGCGTGCCGGCCCTCCCTCTCCCTTCCAGATAGTTTTTATTGCCATGCATTCCGAAGCCAATCTCAATTGCACTGCTGACCTTAAGACTACAAAATCCAGAGGATCCAGTCACAACGCACGCCAATTATTGTTTTATCCGGCAAGATCGGATCGTGGCAACTCGCCGCTACCGCTAAATTAGCCTGTTTTATCATTTATCAATGCTTTGGGTTTAGTTTTAAAGGATTTAGCCATTTTTTCCAATCAAATTGATCAAAATTGGTTATCTTTTAGACAACAGACACTATGTTCTATAATTTTGATACCAACGATTTAAATCTTGTAGCGACAAAATTGCTATGTATAAAATTAGCATGTTAGCATGATTTGACAAGTTTGACCTTTACTTTTTGGCATAATTGGATTTTAATCTAACAAACCCTTTTAAAGTTTATCCAGAAACTTGGCAGACAATTGAAATCTTTTAAGGACAAAATTGCTATGTATAAAAATTAGCATGTTAGCATGAATCGATAAGTTTGACCTTTACCTTTTGGCCTAATTGGATTTTAATCTAACAAACCCTTTGGAAGTTTATCTAAATACTTGGCATTTTCCACTAATCAAGAAAAATAAAATACTGTCACAGTGCAATTCTACAATTAGAACAAGTGGTTAAAAACAGGGTGTTTAAACACGCCCCGAATGTCTGGAAAAGTTGTCATGGGTGTTTTTTTGACGGAAGTCGAGCCCCCCAACCCACCCCAACCCCTCTTCTCGCGTAAGTGCCGCAAACAACCCAGCCACAAATGTCTAGAATTGACTTTTGCTTGTTGATACAAATTGTATCTCTACCTTGAATGTAAACTAAATATCACATGTGTATATAAAGACAATACGTTTTAGTGGGGGAAAATAAACGCCCAATGTGTGTGACACTGTGTGTCACTGGGAGTAGCCCACTGGTATGTACTATCTTTTATTTGGTACAGTAGATCATTTCCTGGGATTTTAACGGAAGTGCTCAATAAGTGACTCACTGTACATACTCGATTTCACGTGTAAATGTAACACATTTCCTGGGTTGACTCCATTGTTGTAACCTGTGCATATTTTTCCTTCTATTTGACCCTATTTTTGGAAAATCTTTACTGTATATCCATTTTTTTCCAGTTAACCCGCGCCTGGAACGACCTACTAAATACCTAAAAGACACTTTTTTGGCTGAAAACTACAAAATGATGACACCGTGCTTGTGTATTGAAGTTTAAATGTTTTTTTCAGAGTTTTTTCTCTCGCAACTGGAAACCGGTGTAATGTTTTTTGGCCCGATGTTAAATATCGAGAAAGACGCCTGCTATTTTGTGTTCGATTCCAAGACGTGTATTCGAGTAACGTTACGGACATTTTTAAACGTTATGTGTTGAATAGCGTGTCGATGGTATTGAAGACCAAAGTTGTTTTTAAAATGGCGATCAACGGTTCAGACGTATTTGACGCAATTTTGCGTAGCCACCACATTCGATGCCAGCATACTCATCGATCGGATGGACGGACCGTGCAAAAAAAACAAAAAACGTCAGGTTTCCAATCTCGCCCGTTAACGTGACTGTACATATTTACAGTGTCAAACTCAGGTTGAAAGACGCTCACTTTCCGAAATCACATGCTTGAAAAAAACAGTGCATTGTAAAACAGTGATTTTTCTAACGTGCTGTCAGTAAAAAAAAAAAAAAGGAAATATTAACGCAAGCTCTTTTTTTGTGTTGTGCTTTTTCTGCGGTATTGTAATCCACGCTGACTGGAAAGCTTTGCTTATTTTATTTTATTTTTTTGTAGACCAAACTAGACTATTTGAGTCTGTGGGCTCAAACAAAATGTAAGTCTCAATGACGTGTTTCTCACCACTAATAAAAGGTACATGATGTTCACATGGTGCCGTCATCTCTCTCTTTATCGCAAAATTAAATTATTTTTTATTTTAGCTGAAGATTTAACAAACGCCCTTGTCATACACCAAATTATATTTACAGTAATTCAATATCAAGTAAAAATCATTTTCATTTGACTCAAAATTTGTGTTTGCGCGCCCTCTGCGGGCTAACCTAGGTACTGACCCATTTGAACAACACTGGGAATTTAATAAACCCGACTTACCTTCTTTTAACCTTACTCTGTAAGGTAAAATATTTTGTTCAAACGCCATCAGTAATTAAAAAAGGTAAAACTCAGTAAATAATCATTTGTGGCAGCCCTAGACATTCATTCCAAAATATTTGAGCCTGATTTTATGCAAAAGTGGTGACTAAATGACAACACCAGGGCAAAAAGCAATGTTTTTAATTTGATAATGAAGTGTTAAGGGAAAAGCCCAATGACAAAGACCTCATTTATCTTCTCTAGCTTGGAGGAAATGGCATGAATCGTGCATCTGTAGTATATCCACAAAGAGTTAAAACCATGGCACACTGTCTACTTTAATGAAGCATTTGGGGGTTGGGGCACTTTTACTGAAACATCATCTGACTGTTTAACCTTTTTTTCCTCAATTGCTGACTCAGAAGCATCTGGACTTACCCTTTTCTGCATGATCCACATAATAAGAAAAAAATATGGAATAGAAATTATTCTTACCTTTTTTCCTCATTGGTTTAGATTCATCCTGTGGCCTCCAGTTGGGGTTTTTTCCATCATTTCAGTAGCAATGCTATCATGAGGAAATGATTTTCCATTTTTTCCAAACACCACCTGTATAAAAGATGCACACATTAAAATAATGGTTATTTAAAGGTTTGGTCTACAATTTACAGATAAAAAAACTGCATTTTGATTCACATTTCATTATAGATTTATTTACAAACATAAAAAGGGCTTCAAAATAAAATCTACTTGATCTATAAATGACTAAAGGTCTTAAGTGTCATCTTTTGAAGAGCTGTCCACTCACCACTATTCTTGAAAGTGTTAAATATTCATGAGTATTCATATGTATTTTGAAGAAAAATCACCATTGATTGTTGACAAAAAGGGGACATTAATAATTATTTTTTCAACTAATCGACGTTTTATCATGCCTAAAACATAAGACAGTAATTATTCATCCATTTCCAAACCGGTTTACCTGTCTTGTTTTATTTTTATTTGTTTATTTTCTTTTTTTAAAGTGAGGAACCTAATGGAAATTAGACCCGATGGACAAGAATGAATTTGAATCCAAGCTAAGGGGAGGAAAGCCACTGACTGGGGCGGCCATGATGATGCAGAGGCAGCAGGCGGAGTCCAAATAAAAGCAAGCCCAGCCAAGCCAAGCTAAAAGCAAGCCAAGGCAACCGGGGCAGGCTTCTTTTTCCTCCCTCTACTCTTCTTTTCTCCTCCTTTCGAGCTGACTGCTGCCCTGTCATCGGCCTGGGTGTGGTTTGCGAGTCCGGGTACCGTTAGCAGGAAATCACACTTTCGAGACCATTTCTTTTTTTTTTTCAGGGCGGCATTTCATTTCACAATCCTTTCGATAGTTTCAAGTATTTTTGGCGTGCTTTCAGTCGATCTAACAAGTAAGAGATTGGATTGGGTTGGGGTGTTTTTTGGACAGGAAGGCTTTTGACTGGGCGCCGTTGTTCGGATGGGAAAAAGTTTTCTACTGCCTTCGACAACTGCTCGTCTGTTCTATTAGTTTTTGCCCATTTTTGTTTTTTCACCCACTTTCCAATCCGAAAAAGGATCATCAACAAAAGCCAAGATGCCCAAAACGGTAAGCGTAAAATCCTTGATTTTTTCTCTCTTACCAAGTAAACGTGTCGTTGTTTTCCGTGTTTAAGAGCTCCTCACCTCGGCTTTATTTACAACACTTGTGTTATTTTGTTGCGTGTGTATTGATTACATCAGCTGTTTAAAAATGGGTTTGACTTTTTTTTTTTTTTAATTCAGGCGACGACACAATACTTTCCGTTAGGCGAATGCGCATGCGTAAAGCGCTCCCGCCCCTGGTCCTTTTCAAATGAGCGCCTTAAATCACATCCTTCATCGAGGCCCTTAGCCTACTTTGGAACAAAAAAATGTGGTTCCCACGTATAAGGGAATATGTATCTCGTCCCTGGGTGGGTTTACCCGGGGAAGGTGCCCTACAGCGCCCCCCTCTAGACCGGTAGCCATGGAGCTCTCGTTTCCGGAGGCCGCTCCATCCTGCCGGGGTTAGCTAGCAAAGAGAAGCCGAGATTGGAGCTGTCAAGTCGGCTCACCTGGCAGTCTTCTACACTCGGCTCTATCATCCACTAAAACGAAAATTGAATATTTAAGAATTTTGTATGACTTCAAATATAGTTTAGCATTGGGATTTTGAACAATGAAGAGATTTGGGAACAATGAAGAGAACCCCTCCTGTCATTGTTTGGGGGTGTGTGGGGGTGCACACACTCTTTGTTTCATGAAAACTGTTTCAAGCACGTTTTACTCCATTTTTGCATTTGATCGATTTAAGATAATGTTTAGGGATTTGATATTGTAAAAATCAGCTATTCCAAAGTGAAACAATAAAAGTATTGTGGCTCATGACTCGTGATGACTGTACATTTTTATGTGTATCACTGGTTAGAAATGTAGGAACTGTCCTAAATTGATCTTTTTTTCCTTAGCAGAAATAGAAGTTTATGTATTTTTTTTCTTGACAAAAATCCCTTCGTTAGTTTTAGCATAATTAACTAATTGGCTGTGAGTGAACATGACAGCTGTCTAATTAGATTTGAAGTGGGGCAGAGGGAGGAAAAACTACTTGCTTGCTCATATTTCAAGACCAATCCATTTTGTCAAAATGAATTGGACTTCTAATCAAAAAGTCAAAAAAATTATCTTATAATAATTACCACAGAACATACTTTGGAAAGTACTACAATGCAATGTTAAATTCAAATGTATATGACAAAGTATATGGCACTAACAACAACATTAGACTATCATACAATAGCTGGAATAAGTTGCAATATCGTATAAAAGGTACAAAAAAACCCACTTATTTTATAGTTTCAGTTTGATTTCATCTTCATTTCAAAATGACAACATAAGTAAACATAAATAAAAGCTGAATAAGATTCTACAAGGCTGTACCTATGCTTTTTTTAATGACATTTTAGCTTGTCGCCAACGGCAACCATATGATTGGCTACGGTTAACCTGTCACTTCCGAATTAGAAAAACGCAAAGTGAAAAGGGACCCATATCTCATGTGAACAACGATGCCTTTGCTGACTGTTAAAATGAAAGCTTTATGGCGGGCCAAACTGAGTTCAGAAGGAAATAAGATAATCTGACTCGGCAAAAAAGTTCACCCATTGCCAAGGGAAAGTTGGAGTCGCAGTTAGACTTTTAAAGGCGACCAGCCGCAAATAATCTAAGAGTAAAACGCGTCTGCCTTCCTCCTTGCCGGCAACTTTCTCAAGGAAGTCGCTGGGTGACTCAAATGTTCTACTCTTACATCAGTTCCTTTCTGCTAATTTCCCCATCTCACAGCCTTATATGGACTTTCAAATCACAGTCTAGCAGCCCCTCTCCTTGTACCGGAGCGCTCTATCGGCCTTAAAGTGTCCTTTTTATCTGCACATTGCTCCAGATTTCAAATGAAGCGGCGCTACGTCCGTCCGTATAAAAGTCGGACGTTAAGTGTAAAAATCATTCGGCACGTGAGCAAAAATATTCAAGATGGCGGAAGGTCATAACATACCGTTTCAGACTGGAGGTGATTTTCTTGCTGGCGGGACAAACATTGTGTGTGGCTATGGTGACTTAGTCAATGGAAAGACGTGGAGGTATGCTCAAAAAGGATTTAAGGAGGCCGTAGTGCGCATAGCGGAGCAGATTAGCCGTTTGTGGACTTGGTGTTGGGGTGGTGGGGGACAAAAAAAATAATGTTTTTTTTGCTTCTATACAAATAGTTGAATAATTTGACCACGGATCTGGTGTGAGCATTACACTTGGGAAAAGTAAGTCATTTTATAATGATGGTTTTTGGGTTTGGGTGCTATTTGGGAGGTCCGTTTTTCTAACGTCGTGTTCGGCGACAATCCAACCGATGTGACCACGTTTGAGGTTTTGCCAAAAGTTTGGACGGCAAATACAGTCATATTAGGGAGCTATTGTCGGTTAGTTAGCCCGATTGGGGTTAATTGGGATTTGGCTGCGGCGTAAAAAGAGGGATGTACATATTTAAGGAACAACGGTCATGGGAAAGACCCCTCCTGGCTTTGTAACGAAAGCCGGTCTTCCCTTTTCCTGTCTGCCGGCCGGCTTGCACTCTTCAACCGGAGGATTTCTTTGAACGCCGTGCGACACTCGGCCGTGTCTAGCCCTCAGCTGTAAACACATCTGGACGGCAGACTCATCCACGGGGCGTTTGAACGCACGTGGGAGGTGGAACATAAGCCTATGTATTCTTCCAGACCGCTTTGTGGTCATGTAGACCACAAAGTGACTGACTTTGTGTAGATACGGTAAATCGAGCATGGATAATTTTAGGTAGTCTGAAGCATTAGCATCACCTGACTCTTTCCAAGTCATAAAATGGATCCTAAAAAGGTGCATTATCGTAGCCTGTGGAGTTAACAATAGCATTTTCCTAGCGTGATGTGGCGTTAATGTTGTCTTTGACCACGAAAAGTGCCGGCGTAGACGCTGGGGAAAATGACGAAGATGGACAAACGCACGGAAACATGGCACGGGGAACGTGGGCGGGCGCAGAGGGTGCTTGCCGCTTAACGTAAGTGCGCCAAGAATAGCATGGGAGACACACCCTAACGCAAAAAGAGAATGGACTGGCTCCATGTTTCCTTTTTCATGCTTAGAGCTCAGGAAACCAAGCGAGGGAAAGTCCAGCCGGGTTATCCGGCACCAAAAGTTTCTTATCAAATAGTTATTGGGTCTTTTAAACAAAGCGGTTCTACATGGATTGCGTCAGATAAACTGAACCTCGGCCTATAACTACTGTCTATGACAGGATGTGACAGAGCATGTGTCATGAGCCAAAAATGGGGGTTGCGCTAACGCCAATTGGAAAGAACGCAACTGTCGTCGGGCCCCCGCTAGCCAGAAATAATGCGCGCCATTGTTACGGTGTGCCTCGGCCCGCGCAGTTATTTCCCAACTGGCATGCGTGATGGCTTTTTCATCATCTCCAAGCAGGCGCTGGAATGAGAAGCAAGAAAAGTTTGCTGATTGCTCTATTTGGCTGACCTCTGTGACCTCAACGAATGGCGGAGACGTGCCTGATTTAAGGCTGGGAAAATCAGGATAGCTCCCCATATTGGCAAAACGAGTATTAGCGAGATACAAAGTAACATTACATTCAGCGTTTTGATAGAGTGACACAGCCGCACGGGTTTTTTTTTTTTTTTTACACATCACTGATTTTATGACTCAGTTGAAGTGGTTTTGCAATGGCTTGAAACATTCCTGTCTCAATATTTGATATGAGCTCAGTGCATTCTTTAGCCGAACAGGACGTTCCTACGTGGTGAGAAAGTAGCTACGAACAGGCGGAGCGTATCGCCGTGGACTTGGCGCCGTTGCCAACTGACTTGCCGACTGACTGGACACGCTGCGGGAAGTAGGGTTGCTCTCCTAGGGGGCCAAGCGGTGAACTTCGCCACTAGAGGATGTGGTTACTTCCTGTAGATAAGTTCCAGACGGGCCTACAGTATATTACGATTGTACGGTCAGGTGCTTTGTCAGATTCCTCGCAATGCTATGCAATGCTGCAAAGGATTCCGTTTGGGATTGGACGGGGCGTTGAACCCCGTCATGTCACGTGGGCAGGATTGATGTACAGGATTGTCTGTGATTGTCCCTCCTGTCTGTGTTATTTATTCTCATTTTACAATGTTCATTTTTTTTTTTTTTTTTAGATCAGTGTGCGAGTCACCACAATGGATGCGGAACTGGAGTTTGCCATTCAGCCCACAACAACAGGAAAGCAACTCTTTGACCAGGTACAACAAATAATGGAATGCTCATTCATTTCGACTGATATCATGCTATTTGAACAGGATATTAAAGGGGTTGGGGTAGTTCTGCTGTTTAATCATGGATATTTTTTGCAACTAACAGTCTGGGCTTTTCTGGACACATTTGTAAACTGCTCAAGACGCCATTAAAACAAATATTATGGCTATAATAGTCTGAAAACTACAATACACACGGATTGTAAACATAGCTGGCGCCTCTACTTTCAGGTGGTTAAAACCATCGGTCTACGGGAGGTCTGGTACTTTGGTCTCCAATACCAGGATACCAAAGGTTTATCAACATGGCTTAAGCTGAATAAGAAGGTAACCTTCACTTCACGTCCCTTGCCACAGTCCCCACTCAAACATTTTGGTAAAACGCCATTGTGCTTTTTGCGCTTTCAGGTGACAGCTCAAGACGTGAGGAAAGAAAGCCCACTGCTGTTTAAGTTCCGTGCCAAGTTCTTCCCTGAGGACGTGTCCGAAGAACTGATCCAGGATGCCACCCAGCGGCTCTTTTTCCTGCAGGTGAAGGAGGGAATCCTTAACGACGACATCTACTGTCCTCCCGAGACCGCCGTCCTATTGGCGTCTTACGCCGTACAAGCCAAGTACGCCGACTACAACAAAGAGGTCCACACGCCGGGCTACCTTTCCAACGAACACCTGCTCCCTCAGAGGTAATCCAGTCGGTTATTGTCGGTTCTTTGGCGTGACCTCTGACCCGCCCATGTCTGCGCAGGGTTCTGGACCAGCACAAACTCAGCAAGGACCAATGGGAGGAGAGGATTCAAGTGTGGCATGAAGAACACAAGGGAATGATGAGGTAATGGTTTTCCGCCCAGATAAGCAGTGACCGGTACCAACAATATTAGTACCAAATTTTATCTTTGGACTTTTCCATGTCAACGCCGTCAGAGGTCTCCTTGCGTGTTTCTTCTGGGTTACCGTAACCTAGCCTGACTTTTCCCAAAAGAAATAAAACCAGAGGCCTGGTGTTGTGTTCCACAGAGAGGAATCCATGATGGAGTATCTGAAGATCGCCCAAGACCTGGAGATGTATGGAGTCAACTACTTTAGCATCAAGAATAAGAAAGGAACTGAGTTGTGGTTGGGAGTGGACGCTTTGGGACTGAACATCTACGAACAGAATGACAAGTAAGTGGATGCGACCGTCAGCCATCGTGTGGCGCTGTTTGTAATTGTCTTTGAATTTGGCAGGATGACTCCTAAGATTGGATTTCCGTGGAGCGAAATCAGGAATATCTCCTTCAATGATAAGAAATTTGTCATCAAACCCATTGACAAGAAAGCTCCGGTACGTTGAAAGGCTTAAACCGTTAGCATCCATTGCGGTTTGACAGGAATAATTTGCTAATATGTTGTGTTGTACCTTTTTTTAGGATTTTGTATTTTATGCGCCAAGGCTGCGTATCAACAAACGTATCCTCTCCCTATGCATGGGAAACCACGAGCTGTACATGCGACGCCGCAAACCCGACACCATCGAAGTACAGCAGATGAAGGCTCAGGCTCGTGAAGAGAAGAATCTCAAAAAGATGGAACGGTAACACTCGTCCCACTTTAACAAAATCAATACAATACGTCTACTAAACGTTGTCCCTCCCTGACGGCTTTAGGGCGCTGTTGGATAACGAAAAGAGGAAACGTGAAGCCGCCGAGAAGGAGAAAGAGAAGATCGAGAAGGAAAAGGAAGACTTGATGGAGCGACTAAGGCAGATTGAGGATCAGACCAAAAAGGCCCAGCAAGGTAAAACACACATAAGCTCGAAACATAGCTGCTAATGCTAACGATCGTGCCGTGCCTTTGCAGAACTGGAGGAGCAAACGTTGAGAGCTATGGAGTTGGAGCTGGAGAGGAAGCGAGCACAAGAAGAGGCAGAACGCCTGGAGGCTGACCTTAAAGGGGCTGAAGATTCCAAGATGGCGCTCTTGCAACAGTCGGAGAACCAGATGAAGAACCAAGAGCATCTGGTCAGTAGTCGCAGTGGTCCAGGTCTTTGAGGACTTGAGACTTAACTAACGCTATGTTTTTTTTCTTTCTTTAGGCTACAGAATTGGCCGAGTTGACCTCCAAGATTTCCCTACTGGAGGATTCCAAGAAGAAGAAGGAAGATGAGGCAATGCTTTGGCAAGAGAAGGTGGGTTTCTCCTCACTTACATTGGCGAAATAAAAAGTCCTGAACCTTCATCATGACTTCTTCTACCTCAGGCCACGTTGGTGCAGGAAGACCTGGAGAAGACCAAAGAAGAGCTCCGCAACAAAGTGATGGCTGCCCACGTTCAAGAACCCCTCAACACCGAGAACGAGCACGACGAGAACGACGAAAGCAGCGCCGAGGCCAGCGCGGAGTTCACGTCGGCCGCCGCCTACAAGGACCGCAGCGAGGAGGAACGCATGACCGAGGCTGAGAAGAACGAACGTCTGCAGAAACATCTACTTGTGAGTCTCGCTCTTTTTTTGAAAGCTACACAGAGTCTTCCTTCCTTCTAATGGACGTCCCACTCTGCAGGCCCTGAGCTCCGAATTGGCCAACGCCCGAGACGAGACCAAGAAGACGGTCAACGACATGATCCACGCGGAAAACATGCGGGCGGGCCGAGACAAGTACAAGACCCTCCGACAGATCCGCTCGGGCAACACCAAGCAGCGCATCGACGAGTTTGAATGTATGTGAGATGTGACTCTCTCTATCACTCTCTCTCACTCTCTTTTCTCTCTCTTCCAAAATAATAAATCTACTCAAAATCACCACTGGGTTATCGTAGCCACTTAGCACCACGTACAAGTACAGACAGTCAAATAGCATGCGCTAGTTACCATTCCTAACTGAATTGAATGGCTTGATAAGGGATATTGTATTTCTTTGGCAAGTTAAATATCATTGACAGACGCTGCTAAAATCATCTAAAGTTCATTTTGTCTCTTATTTTTTGTCATTTCTTGTCATTGACACTTCCAAAATAAAAGCAACGGACGTCGGAATAATAGAAAAATAGATTAAAATAGTTAATTAAGCTGTGGAGGAGGGAGGGAAGGAGGTGTGGCCTTTAAGTGCTCGTATTTAATGTAGTACATCAGAATTTTGTTTTTGAGTTATGACTTGGATCAAATAGTTCTGGCATTGGGATGGCTTTTTTTTGTGTTTTGTTTTTTTCTCGAAAACAGCATCTTACTACAGTATGTCTTCCATAAAATGGTATTTTGCCATTTAATAACAAATTTACAAGAAAAAAAAAGAATAATTTCCTTTTAACATGCACTGGAATATCAAAGTATTCAATATTAACCAAAATCACAACTAGTATCTCCAGTTTCATTTTAATATGCTGTATGTATTTAATGAATGACTTTTTGTATTTTTGTGATTTGATTCTGATGTGAACAGATCACGTTTGGAAAAAAAAAAAAACATCAGCCCAGATATTTTTGTATGATACAACGTTAGCTTTCAGAATATACAGTATTAGTTGTATAAAGCGGGGCTCGTAGTTTAGCACAAAAAAAACAAGCAACACCCACAAAAAAAACAAAAATTCCGGTTTATGAAGGCTACATTTTTTCAATAATGTATTAAAATCAACGTTATTATTTTCGTAAAAGCACACGTGGGATGTTTTGCTTGTTAGGCTCATAGAATGTAGTATTTTGAAATATTTTGCAAGTTCACAATAAGTGGTGTCCAATTAGATGTTTATTTTTGATTCCATTTTCATATGTGAAAAGACATTTTTTGCCTTGAATGCCATTTGAAATATAGCATTTAGAATTTAGTACCCATTCTATTATGGGACAAATTGATTCCTGGAAGTTTAACCCAATGTTTATTTTTCACGTCTGATGGACGGTGGGTTGGTGGGTGGGTGCCTTGCCACGTTTATTTTATTTTTTGCTTCTTCATATCTTCCTTTCGCCAATGAATAAAAGCCAGAAAAAAATCATGCATGGCCTCTTTGTTTATTACTGTCAATACTTTTATCAAAATAATAACAAAAGTTGTTTTAGCTTGTAGTTTTGGGAGCAGCCACCTGATGGTGTCTTTGTATTATTTGCAATACTACAGATGACTTTTTATATAACATTTACTTATTGCATGCATTACAATAAATAACGAAATAATAAATAACTGTAACTCAATATTAATAGATGACAATTGCACTATTAAGAGATTAAAATTGAAGTATATATTCATAGATTGTACTATAACAAGAATGCAATTTTGCTATGTAATACAAAGATGCTTTTTTTAGGTGGAAAATTTATTTTTTTAAATGAAGACATATTAGTAATGTTTAAAACAAGGTTTCCTTGAATAGATATTAATAGAATATTATGCTTTTAATGTCAATAAGCTTTTAAAAAAGTGAGGGGGGAAAACAATGTAATATTAATTAAATTCAAACGAATTGTTATTCCGACTAAATGGGTAAAAGTACACTGCCAAGGCTTTTTGTTACTGTTCCTACTTTTTTAAAAAAATGAACCCCTCTTTTCACACCACGTGAAAATAATCGTGAGTGACGGGTTAGCAAATAACAAAGTCAATGTCAGCACGCCGTTCGGAATAATAAATAAATTGACGTTTATGCCACGAGCCTCCCGTCTTCTCCACATTGAATAATAATATTTCTCCGTCTAAAAAATGCCAGTGCAACTTCCTCAACTTGATGAAAGTTAACGCCACTCTTTCTCAAGAGCGCAATGGGAAGTGGGCGGCGTCTTTTCGCGGCGCCAACTTCCCCAAAATGGCTTCGCCGTTGCAGTGGCGTGCGTCTTTGGCGCCTTATCGAAACAAGGCACATTTATCATCATAAAATTTAATGATACAAGAGAGAAATCTCAATATTACGAGATGAAATTCATAGATTGTACTATAACAAGATTTAAATTGTAATATACTATGAGATTAAGGTCATTTTGTTGCTTATTTTTATGTAAATTAAACTGGAAGCACTTTGGTTTTCTGGGCTAACGTAATTTAGGTGCCTTAGACAATAATTGGGAAGAAAAAAAGTTGTATTATTACGAAATTTAAGTCATTTTACTGTTTTTACGGTACATTAAGTTGTTTGGTTTCAGGGACATCAACTTTTGGCGACGAAGCACATTACTTTTGCATTAAAAATGAAAATAAGGCATAAAAAAATTAAAATAGGGCTAAAAAACATTGCATTATTTTAACATCAGTCGAACTGAAAGCTATTTGGGGTCATCAACTTTGATGGGGTTAGACAATAACATGGTGGGGATTATTTAATTGCTGTTAATAATGAAAACTCTGCTGAAAACGACTTTATAATGTAAATATAGGTGTCATAGTTTGAAATTAGAAGCAGCAAGTGTGTCCAAAAAAAAAAAGTTGTATCAAAGGAGAGAGACAGAAAGGCCAAGTGAGATAGATCCTGGACTGGAACAACGTTTCACAAGCGTGACATGTTGACACTTAAAGTTTCCCCACACTTCCTGCCATCTTATCTTCCTCGTTTGGACTTCCCCTTTGCCGCCGCGGGCCCTCACTGAAGACGCCAGCGGAGAAAGGGCTCGTCGGCTTCCCCGGGGCACAAGTTACCCCGCGACTTTTGCACGACTTTTCTCCAAAGACACGATCCGGCACCCCACTTTGTGTATTTGATAGGCTGAGTCGGACACTTGAATTCAGTGAGTGTCAGTTTGTCAAATACCCAAAGTGAGGCGTCACTTCTCGACCAGACAACGACGATGGAGACTTATCAGATGAGTTCTTTAAAAAAAAAATGAGGCAAGATGCAAATATCTAGTCTGTAAGTATATCGTTTTTTCATATGCAAGATTTAGTGTCTTAAAGTCCAAAAAAACGTAGTACATCATGTTTTACTGTTAAGGTAGTAAATGTTTTTGGTATTTGTTGGAAATATGCATATTGTATGGTGTTTAAAACTAAATAAAAGAAGAAAAATGAGAAATTTGCTTTCTGCTGAAGTAAAAAAACTAAACAAAAATGTCTTTTGTGTTTTTTGGATACTGCGTTACTACTTAAAAAAATTCTCATCTCATATTTTGTAGATAGTATAGACTAGGAAAGTGCCTCAAAAATCATAAAACAAGGAATAAAGTATTTGTTTTACAGGGAAGCGCAGATAAAATATTGAATAATATTGAAAATACTTATCAAATACATGCTACATTGATCAGATAGTATTGACACTGTTCTGAAATGTGTATTTTCGATTTATGTACTATCTTCCAATAATAAAAAATGGCAATTTTTATTCTTCAAGAAGTCCTACAATATTTCCACCACAATTTGCATTACTGCTATGCAAGTTTTTGTCCACCAAGTGGTAATGTCGCTCCGTCTCATTGGCAATATTTTCAAGCCATTTCCTCAGCGCACATCAGATAAAATCCACCCAAAGTACAAATAGTACTGATCTATCATATCCACTTCCTTCCTAACTCTGTCAATTGAACAAACATACCATAACCCCCCCCAAAAATATATATACAAGAAAGCCTGGCTACTACAAAAAAATGCCTTATTATTATTTTATCATCACAAGACAAAAAGGAATTGTCATGAAAAATACAAAAGAAGTACTACAAAGTTTTTTTTTCTGTATTTCAAGAGAAAGCCATCCGTCCGCCTAATTTGAACGAGTTGGTCAAATGTCAAAACCGTCACAAATATAGCCATAATTTTGCTCATTTCTAATCCCGCATCTATTCAAGCAATATTCCGTTACACAATAGCACTTAACACCGTGTTTGCCCTCTGTCGAAAATGCCTGGAAACTCATTATCATTCCCCCAAATCACCATGACAAACAAGTCTCTAATTAAAATTGCGTCCGAAAAAAAGTAGCCACAGTAAAAAAGACAAAAAACAAAGTTTCTAGGTGTGTCATTTCAATCCCAAACATACCAAGCTGACAGGAAAAAAAACTGCAAAAAGGTGATTGACACAGGCCCAAAAATCATCAATTTCCCCCTGCCTACCCCGTCCAGCATCTACAAATCCTTAGAAAATACCTTCAATACGCATCCTGGCTTCCACCACTTCAACCCGTTGCCCTCTGGAAGGCGCTACAGAGCCATAACAGCCAAGACAAACAGACTCAAGGACAGTTTCTTCCTAAGATTAGTCACCATACTCAACTGGAGTTCTGCACTTAACCAAGACTTATTATAATTGACCACTTTTTTTGGATCTATGACTATCTATTGATGCTTTATTTATCATGACTATATATGTTTGTTTGTATGTACTTGGACTATTTATTTATTTCAGCGAAGTTGGGCTAAATTCATTTAAATTGCAGAGATGAATGATGGAGGTAACTTTTATGACGTCTTCCGGAAACTTTTATGTTGGCTATAAAAGCAAACCAAGCTAATCCATTCTAAATAGCTCTCTCTCTCTTCATTTTAAGAGTCATAACCCAACACAATTAAAACAACAAGTTTCTAATCATCATCACTACCAATCGCTCCGGTATCGAGTCGTAAATTGATCACCCAGTAGGGCCGTCATATCTCTCGTTAGTTTTCAAAAAATAAAGAAACGTCTCCTCGCCGTCTTTATACCGTTTTTAACCT
This sequence comes from Stigmatopora nigra, assembly GCF_051989575.1. Classification (NCBI taxonomy): domain Eukaryota; kingdom Metazoa; phylum Chordata; class Actinopteri; order Syngnathiformes; family Syngnathidae; genus Stigmatopora; species Stigmatopora nigra. Next base: position 1,347,194 of record NC_135526.1, read on the forward strand.
CGTTGCCCCCAGTTGGCTGGCTAGCTGGCGAGGAGATGTTGTTCAATGGCCGTAGTAAAAATCCAAGTTTGTGGATCTGGAAGTGATCTATGAGAGCAGTTCCTGGATATTTTCGCCATATTTTTTCCGCTAAGTCGTGAATCTGGTATTGCGGGTGTCGAGAGTATAAAGGAGGATTTATTCCTGCGTGCGAGTGGATTCCCAGTCCAAAGTTTTAAAAAACAACAAGTGAGGCCTACAAGAAAACTCCAATTGCAAGGCATTTTTAAGGTGAAATTTGGGGAGGGCTAGAAGCATCTAGTACAAATGACGATCCTAGGCCCAGTTTTTAGGGTTTTGAATGAATAAATCTGCATAAGAAGCTTTAATTTAGCCTCCATTCATTTGCACTTCTCAACTTTAACGTTAGATGGAGCTGGTGACATTGCAAAGGGGTTTAAAGTTGACGGTCATGTCGATCTGAATGCTAAGCAATGAGTTCAAAAAATATACAGCAATCCCTCGATTATTGCAACTTCAGTTATCAAAAATTCACTACTTTGCGATTTTTTATTTTATTTTAATAGTGGCAAGATTAGTTTCCGCTTACAAGTTTTAGCATGAATTTTCACATTTTTAAATACTTTAAAAATATATATGTATATTTCCTAAAACTACTCTATTTTGAAACTGCCCTCCGGTGGAAAGCCTCGGGACTGCGTTCCAAACACCCGGCTTCCGTCAAAACAAAAATGGCGTAACTCGTGAACACAACAGATATTTCTAGACAACAATAATTTTAATAAAAGCAAGAAATAATTGGTCCACTGGGACCGCATCAGATCAGCTAATTACTACTTTCCAGAATCTGTCTGACAAGAAAAGTATGGCGTACGCCACGAGGGGGAGAAACGCACGACTGGAGGATACGTAAATCACGGCGGTATTGTCCGTCTACCTCGGGTCGCCTATCGACTCCATCTCGAAAAAACGCGGCGGCGCCGACGTAAGCACGCTTTTGGCTCTCATTTGAGTCGGAGCTACGTCAAATTCAAAAGATTGGCCTTCTAAGTGCGCCTGGCGGGGACGACAAGGGCCCCCACGGCTTCTTTTTGCCGCTCCAAGGTTCAACGTGACCCCATTTATCTCGCATGTTGCAATCTCAATGTCACTCCGACTCGCGCTTTGAGGAGCCGGGGCCGGGTTGGCATACTTTTGGAAGAAAAGACGTGGCTAATTGAGGCGGAAGCGCGCCAAAAGAAACGCCATAATTATTCGGCCGGCCCGCCGACCGGACCGGGAGTTTCGTTTACGACTCGGATCGTAGCTCACGCGCCGCTATTTAATGGAGGAGGACATTTTTGGGGCGGGGGAGGGCTGAGGAGAATCGGGGTTATGCTACGAGGTCGCTATGGTAACTGGAATTGGGCAATCGCTTCAAGGACAACAACAAAAGAAGGCAGAGTAATAATAGTAGTAGTAGTAATAATAGTAATGACCCTACCCAAAGAAAATCTCCATTGACGATGATACTAGTCCAATCTACTTAAAGTGGGTGGGCTAACTATATTTTGCATTTATGTCCTGTTTTTTTTTTCAAAAAACAAGTTGCATAAGCTAGGATCAAGTACTGGCAAATGTGCAGGGGAGACAAAGCCAAATGAACAAATGAATATTACAAACATGCTCCAGGAAGGAAAGAAACATTGGACAAATAATGCAACAAGGGCGGGAAATTTTGCAGGTGCTGGAAGACGTTGGATAAAATTATGGGGGAAATTACTTAAGGCGTCAGATGCTTTCTTTTTCATTAAAATGAAAGCAGAATATGAGAAGATTCAATCTGAGGCTCAAAAATGAATGTAGATTACTACAAGATTCAACTTGTTGAGTTTGGTCACTTTTTTATTGATTTGCTGCATTTTTGCAGGATTTCCTGCTGGAAGCCCCAAAAGACCAATCAAAAATGGTCATTTTTTTTGCAAGCCGTCTCCATCCGATAAACACTTTGGGTTAAGCAGGCGTCTTTTTTGCCAAGTTTTAATGACAGACGACGCGAGTTTGCCGAGTGGAAAATGTCAATAGAGGAGAAAATATCATTCGGTGACATTTCAAGTGTGATGGCAGTTGGTAGAAGAGGGAGATGTTTGGAAATCATAAAAAAAAGACAGAGAAAGAGAGTGTGTTGGGAAGGAGAAACTATTTGTGATCAATCTTTTATTAATAACAGAGGTGGCCTCTAAAGTAGGTGATTTTTATTCGTTTTTTTTTCCAAATTGCTTTGACAAAAATTTGGTAGAGACAAAACATCACCTGCGGCAAATTTTGACTACGACGCCATTGTGTTGATTGAAGATAAGCGAGATGTATTGTCTGCTTCTCAAACATCTTTTGGAGCTAAAACTAAACAATGCTTTTGTTTTGACAGCCCTAGTATATTTATTATAGTCTCATTTATTATTTTGTATATTTCCGTTTCATTCTGTTTTTTTTCCGTCGGCGTCTTCTTGAAGGACTTCATGATTTTTGCAGGCGGAAAAAGTGCGGCGGCGGCGGCGCTACCAAGAAGAAGGCTGTGAACGAGTGCCAGATTCAAAAAGGTCCCAAGATAAGAAGAGGAACGGACGAGCTGCAACATGTAACACCTGCATTTTGCCCTTTTTTGGAAGCGCCTCCCTCTACTTGGTGTTGTAGCCTTGCTACCATCCCACATTGCTTCAAATCAACAGTGTCATATTGGCGGCTCGAGAGCCACGAACGGCCCACTGCATCAGGGAATTTTTCCTGTAATAACTTTTCTCGTAAATTCATAAAAATGTGAAAATCCAAGCTGAAACTCGTAAGCAAAAGCCACTCCCCTTTCCTCCACTTCTTACTAGATCTAAAAAAATATATATATATATATAATTATTATTTTTTTAATTTTTATTTTTTACATATGGGTGACCCTACTTTGCCGTTTTTCATTAATCGCAAAATATTATTATTATTATTTTAAATAAGGGGTGACCCTACTTCGCATATTTTTCGTTTATCGCGTAATATTATTATTTTTTTTTTATTTTTAAATAGGGATGACCCTATTTTTTTTGTTTATCGCGGGCATGTTTGGTCTATAAAAACCGCAATAATTGAGGGATTACTGTACTTTATGGTAAAGCTTTAAATCGGATTCTACTTGTATAATGACACAAAGCATTCAATTTAATTGGATTCTTAATTTTTTTGTGGCATTTGTGGTGAAGTTTTAATTTCACATTCTATTTGTCTTATTAACATAAAAGCATTCAATAAAATTGGATTCTTAATAAAGCTTCAGTGTTGTTGTTTAGCGATACGCTTGCGACCACCTAGCGAGTGCTAATGACACTTTTTGGCAAGAATTGTCAATAGCGGCTACTTGTACTCACGCCGTGCTTTCTGGCTAGCGACGGCAGCCCGATTTGCCGCTCGAGCGTAGTGCTGAAAGAAGAGGGAAGATAACGGAGGGAATGTGTGGGAGAGCCAGAAAATAAGAAATGAAAAAAAGGCAAGGCAAGGCTTCAGAGCAGCAAAATGCCAAGGCTGAGACATCAGATCCTTCTACGGGAAAAAGTGGCAATTCCGCAAACACGGAACTTCAAGGTTAAGCAAACTCCAGGGGAAGTTTGGGAAAGCGGAAGTTACTCGGCATAAAGTTCAAGCCACGACGTGATGGAAAAGAAGTGCTCGGCTGAGTGGAGAAATATCGCCGTAAATCTTTCCTTCCCGGCAAAATTGCCATCATTAAACTGTCGGCAAAACGAAACCTCATTATTTTCCTAATGTAAAGCGTTACAAAAAGACATTTGGCCAACCTTTGCACTGTCCGTCTATTTCCCAAAATTTGCTTTTAAAGATTTGCTCCAATCCGAAAGACAAAAAACGTCCCAGTTCAAACGGATTGGACACCTGTTGGGCGACCCACGGGTTAAGGACCGAGACAAACTGGCACGCCTTAATCTTTCCCTCAAAGACGAACCGAACCCGAGCAAAATTTCCCTCACATCTGCCCGGAAGAAGCTAGTCAAGGTGGCGATGAAAAAGAAGAATCCTTGACTCCAAGGTTTGTTCTTGGGGTCTTGGAACCAGTTCATTTCGAAGTTAGACTCCTATAGATGAGAAAATCTCGGAGCTCCATTTTTCTCCAAATGAAGGAGTGCAGGTTGGCATCTATATTCAAATGACTTTGAAAATGTTTTAGGAAGAAAATGTTGCCATTAGCCAGCTCAATTTTCCCCCAGTTGGAATGATTGTTGAAGAAGTCATTTTGAAATTGCCAAGGCACCCGCCCCACGGTGAAAACGCTCATTTGTCTGCTGGCCAAAAGTGACAGGGAGTCTAGACCAGAGTCTCTACTCGGCTACGTCCAAATGTCTGCGTCTACTTGGCCATGGCAATGTTTCCACCTACAACAAGAATCCTCCACACCCAACACAACAAAATACATCTACAATCCCAACCAAACTACTCGGTAAAATGACAGATAGTCGAATCCGGAAATGACTGTCATGGAGCTAATAATAATAATAATAACGGAATATGGATTAGAGGTACTTTCAAGTTCCGAAACAAGGAATTAAATATTGCTACGCTAATAACAAAGTACAAAATACTGTGAGCTTAGGCCTTAAATGGCCATTAACGCTGACATTGTAATGCAAGACACCGACTTTCAACGACAAAGACTACTGAGTGAGTGAGTGGGTCACGTCGAGGGGCTGAAAAAGGGCCAGCCAAGGCATTACAAACCTGCCTGATTGTAATTCTGCAGATGAGACGCATACTCGATAAATCTTGCTAAATAAAGACAATTATGTAGTGGGGGGGAAACAGGTGGAGGAGTGTTTAGCGCCCCGGCCTCGCAGTTCTGGGGTTCTGGGTTCGATCCCTTGTGGATACTCACTCTGTGGAATTAGCACAAGGGTGTCAGACTCTAACGTCAACTTGATTTCATGTGGGCCGGACCATTTTAGATATAATATTGAGATATTTTTTTTTATAAATGGATTAAAAGAACTGGATTAAAAACCCTGAATATTCAGTTTTTTTTATAGATCTAAAACTATGTTTATTTGAGTTTTTTAAATATTTTTTTTAGATTTAAAAATATGATTTTTGAACTAAAAACACAGAAAAATGATAAAAAAATTACAATTATTGATTTAAAAGTGGGAAAATCCGGAAATTTAATATATATCTATACTCTTGATTTGAATTTAATCCTAAAACTGCACTCATTATTGAGTATCCCGGGCCACGCAAGATTATGCGGTGGGCCAAATTTGGCCCACGGACCACCACTTTGACACAGTGGAGTAGCGGACGGACTAGTCGGGCGGCGTGGACGTCCGATCCCTTGGAGAGAGAAGCGATGGTTGGTTTACAGGCTGGTCATTAGCAAAAATGGGCTTTGATGGATAACGCGGGCCAAAGTTACAAGCCTTTTTTGATTGCCGTCGGGCGATCACAGCGCCATGTGTGGTTTTGGCAATAACGCCGGCTCTTTTTTTTTTTTCATGGCTGGCTTGGACTTGAGCGGCTGCCAGGAGCAACAGGCGGCTCGGCTACAGCAGAAAAAAAAAAAACATGCGGGCGTGGAAGCCGCCACAGAGGACGGACGGAGCTGCCGTTCGTACGAGTAAATTGGATTTATTTGGAAAATGGAAAAAGGAAATCACATCTAATACAAGTTTGCTTTTAAAAGCAAGCTCCATATAAACAAACCCGAGAAAAGTCAAACTAGAATAAATTGGCCCACTGTAGCCATTCATCTGAAGGCCAATCAGATGAATAGATTAGATTAAAAAAAAAAATACAAAAAAGTTATTTTGTTTATACACGATATCGTACTGCTATATATATTTGATTATTACATTTTTGTCCTTGACTTTTACTTTTTCTAGACACTGTAGACTTGTCGTCATTGCCAGTCACTTTTTGTTGATAAACATATCTCCTAATTAGTTTTTTTTTTTTTTTGTCGTTTGGGGCGCCAATTTTGGGAGGGCGAGTCCCAAAAGCGGTCGCCGCCGTCGCATTATCCCGAGCAGACTGAACACGCCAATGACTTGTTGTGATGAAAACTCTTGCAAATGAGGCATTTGCTTTCTTGGAAGTCACGGCACGTACTTTCCCTTCTTTTCAGCCACGTTTGTTTGTGGTCATTGTCGCTGCTCATTTTTGAGCTTAGCTGAGTTTGGCGGTTTCCTAACACGTGAAAAATAACCAATTGTCATCCGTTTTCGACAGCAAATATCCTCATATTGCAGGGGTGCTGGAGCCTATCTTAATTCATGGCCTGAGCGATAAAGATTGCTGGCTGAGAGGCTTGTAAATCAACTATTTGACCACTACTACAAACAGGTTTATTAATACTACAAGATTGTGTACTTACCTGTACTCAACTATGATGACTTGAAGTACTACAAGTGCGTGTATGACAAGTATGTGTGTTTTTGCATGTACTTGGACAACAAGTTTGTGCACGTGTGTTGACTTGTACTACAACGTTGTATACTTGCATGTAATTGTGTGTACTTGTACTAGAAACATGTACTTGGGTGTTTTAGTACTACAACTCTATGTGCTAGGATAAAAGGACATGGAATAGTATTAAAATAAGGTGTATTTGAACTACAAGTATGTATGTGTTAACTTGTACGACAATGATGTATACTTGCATGTATTGGCAGTACATGTAATTGTCTGCACTTGTACTTGTGTGTATTAGTACTAGAACTCCATGTGTTAGGGTTAAAAGTACATGGAATAGTACTAAATTATAAGTACTTGGACTACAAGTATGTATGTGTGTTAACTTGTACTACAATGATGGATACTTTCATGTACTGGTACTTGTGTGTATTAGTACTAGAACTCCATGTGTATTTTAAAATATACAAAAAATAAATTGAGATTGCTTAAGGATAAACATATGGAATCATATCAGAGTTCTTCGTACATAATATTGTATTAAATAAATGAATGTCGCCATCAATCAAATCCAGTTTGCATGATCGTCAACTAGTGTAGAGTTCAATAACGGGGGAGAAAATGGCCGAATTATCCATAAAGAACATAAAATGACAACATGATGACGTGGCATCATCTCAAAGAATTTAGTTGTGGGGTTGCTTTGAAGAAAGCCTGATTTAGTTTAGGTGATATTATTAGCTGTAATAAAGCGTTCCAAAAGTACAGTATGACCCGAAATGCCCCCTTTCACACTTTCAGTTTTTTTTAATCAGTATTCAGACCTTTGAACGACTTAGGGTGTGTCTGGTTTGCTACACTTGCCTTATGTTGTCTTCTGTCTTTATTTTTCCTTCCTGAGGGGTGACGGACATCCAGTCCATGTTGTAGTTTTGTTCATTTCTCCAAGTTAGTTTAGTTGACATTGCCATGTAAAACTGAAGAGGAGAAACAGTGTAAGAGTTAGATGAGAAGATATTGATGAGGGAAATTTAAAAAAAAAGGCATCCACATTAAAATAAAGGGAAAGATATCTTTGAAAAGCTTTTTGGTCTTAGTTTACGCTGCTGGATCGAACAGGCCGAGCAGCCTTTTCAGCGCAAACATTTTTTCCATTACTATGTGGAAGACTCGGCCAAATACAGTAGTTTTCCATTTGTGGTGTTTCCAGATGGAGCTGTGCATGCATTTCCTCACTAATAGAAAAGTACCAGTCCAATTTTTTTTTTCTATATATATTTTTAGAAACGACCCTGTAAGTTTTCATAGGGAAAACAGAAAATTTCGGGGAAAATGCGTAAACGTGGATAATAAAGTTGATAGGTTTTTTTTTTTTCACCACCTCAATACTAAATGTAAGCTGTTGTTTGGTTCCCAAAGTGATCACAGGCAAGGAGATTTACAAAGGATTGACCCAGTAACACTAGTTTGGGGTCAAACTACTTTGGGAATGTCGAATATTGAAATAAAACAAAAGAAAACTTAAAAAATATGCTTGATGGAAATATTTCAGTTTAAAACTCACAATTATGTGCGTGTATTTTCAAATGATTAGCAATCCAGAAAAATCCCAATGGAATGGAATGCTATTTTCTTCCCTCAAGTGGTCCTTCATGCTTTTAAACCTGTGGTGGAAAAATAATGACAGTTTTTTTTTTAAATTAACATTATTTTGTTGATGAAATACCCTTTAAGTGCCTTTTTGTGGACACAAACAAGTCACAAAAACTAAAAAACGTACGCATTAAGTGGCCCACGCTTTTATGAAATGCAAATTGGATGTAACGTTCTCCTAGTCGTCTAAACTCATACATAGCACAGTACATTTAGTACTATATTATACTTACATGTGACTGGCACAATCTAGTTGCTCTTCCATTATAACATTTACGGTTTTAATATGACCTTTGACACCAATGGATATATCTGCTTAGAAACGGCTTACTAGAATGCACAATCCAGCCAAAACAAACATAAACTTTCCTTTCTTAGATAAGCAAACATCCAAGATAAGTAAATATCAGAAAAGTGCAGATTTGCTATTGTTGACCGACAACAAAACCACCATAAATTGCACAAAACACGATTAAAATGGCTCATTCATTAGAAATAACTGAAAATTCAAACATAGTACACTCTATTGAGCGAGTAGATAACATTATTTATCCTCTATTGACCAATCACATAACATTATTTAATATGTATATTAAAATCATTGTCTTCTATTCATTTCTCCAGTTGATATAGCCCTGATCCCTACTAGGCTATTGTATTTATTCAAAGTAGTATTAGTTAGTAGTCATGGCTTGACAGTGAGAAAAGTATAAGGCTAATAGCAAAAAATGGGTCCAATTTGTGTAAAAGATGGAGATGAATAGTACCACCAAGCAGAGCCCCCCACTCCCCCCTTAGCAACCCCACGATCCTCCGAATTTCCTAATAAGAGCCATGAAGACTACGTGAGATGCGATGTATAACTGCCCTACCCACTTTGTGTCTATTTAAAGTTACACAAGCACGTTCAGAGGAGCTCATTGATCCAAAGGATTGCTTTGTGTCTTTTTAGTGCGTGTTCGTGTGCGCTGCATGCATGTGTGTGACAGCCCTCAAATCTGAAATGAAAAGAAAAGGGCTGTCTAATCGGCGCATGTTCAAAAAGCCAGTCTAATCGGCCAACGTTTTTTCACCAAGGCGGCTGGCTGGGGAACTGGCTGGCGAACTGACTGACTGACAGATCCTTGCCTCGTTTGCATGCGTGAGAGAAACGCAAAACCGGTAATAAAGACTTTTGGAGGGGCTTCTTTTTTTTCTCCCCCCAGCGAGACTCACTTTGGTCTTGTTTTGACGTGGATCGCGGCTCCTTTCCGCTCTTCCGTGGACGCCTCCCCAAAAAAAGTTCGCTTTCCTCTCCCTGGTCAATGCCCCCCTTCTCCCTAAAAAAGGACCACTTTTGGGGGGAGGACATGATCCAAAGTAGCAGAGAGTTGTTACGCCGAGCGGGGGACAAGGACGTGTCACCCAAGTCGGACCCGAGTGGCTTTTTGGACCAAAAGTCAGCAGGATCCAGAGTGGAGCAGAGGCACTCGAGGGATGATGACGACGATGGAAGCGTTTGCTGTCAGAGGACACCGGTAGCCCGCAAGGAATCGGCCCTGGTCCGCGTCTCCGAGTCCAGCCGAGAGCTGGTCGAGGCGGCTCAGGCATCTCGCCGCCTGCTGGACGTTCCCCCCGACGCTCGCCCCGGTGCTAGACCCACCGTCTCGGAGAGCAGCTCCCGGGAGCTGGTCGAAGCCGTGTCCGTGTCGATGGGGCTGACCAGCGAAGAGGTGCACTCACTGCCCCGGGGCGCGTCCGATGATCACGTCCGTCCCTTCTCCGGGTGCTACTACCAAGCGGGAGCAGCCGCCGCCGCCTCCGCAGCCATCTCCGCCGCTGCCGCTGCAGCGTACAGGTCCTCCCGATCGGGGCAAGAGTCCTGCTCCGGCTCGAGCTCGGGCTCCGGTCCGACCTCTTCGGAGCACTCCAACTTCCCACATGGAGATGTGAGCGAGTTCCCCTCGAGGCAGCTGGAGCGCTCGAGTGCAGCCACTTGCACATTCACGGCGTCCACGGTGCACGATGTGGGACCCCCCAAGCGCCTGACGGGACCTTACAAGCAGCCCTCATCTTCCTGCGTGCTCGCCGCCTCCGGGTATGCGCTGGAGCCCTTTAGATCCACGGCGGTCAAGTCCGAGGACGCCAACGATGAGGCTCCGTGGGTCGGCAATTACAGCCAAGGGAGTCGCTTCCACTCTCCGCCTTGGGGCTCCAGGCAGTGCACTTCGACGCCGCAAGTCAGCGCCTCGAGTGCCGCAAACGCCACAGCTGCGTTCATCTGCGAGCCTTACGAGGGGAGCTCCGGACGTAGCGATCAATGGTACCCCGCTTGCGGGATGTTGATGCCCTCTTACGCCAACAATATCAAAAACGAAGATGGTTCTTGGCTTGATGTGCCCTACAACGATTCAAGGTAAACACATGGCATCTTCTTAATTAGACCATATGTGTCAAAATGTCATCCTACTTCCATGTTCATTCACGGTACGAAAAAATAATGGGAAATTACAACATCACAGTGTGGCTGCAACACGAGCAATTATTTAATTATAGTAGTCACTTCCAACATATTAAGTTTATTAAATCAAATTTATTGGGTATTGTGAAGCTATATTTTATTAAAAGGGGGTTGTTGACATGCCAGATTCCATTTTGTCATTGATTTAGACATTTGCTGTACTATTGTGTACACATAACGTAACTGACGTTAATGTAATATAAAACCATGAATACAAAAGGTAATAATAAGCCACAATCGACAGAATACAGGTTATTGTATTCTTTCAATTATTTTATTTTATGGGCAATTTCAGTTAAATCCCAGTGAATAAATATGGATTATTAAACAAGGCCAAAATGGGTGCTTAAGACTTTGAACTAAGCAACTCTATAAAACTTGTTTAACATGCTCTTTTACTATTTTGCTTTCATGTTATAGTGTTTAACATTTGGCCTTACATGACATGCATGTTTTAATTCATATGTGCAAATTGTCTTATTTTGTGTCCTCCTGCCAGTTGGGACATTCTTTAAAGACGCAAGACGTTAATTGTAGACTCTTAAATGGGGAGTGTGAATGGTTTTTGGCGATTGCGCCCTGTGATTGACTGACAACCGCGACCGCTCCTCGCTGAAAGCCAGCTGCGGAACGAGCGGAAAAGCCAAATGAATATTTACGGCCCGATTTCTTAACATTAAACAAAACAATAACTTATGGCACAACACAAACATGTTTTTGACTAGATGTAAAAAAAAATCAAAGTGAGAAACTTGCCCTTGAAAGACTTTGATCCTGCACTCTATGAACCCGTTCATTTTCAGTGACATTGATGGCGATAAAATAAATGGTCTCTGCCAGCCAGCCCCTATCACTTCAAATGGATTGGACATCTGTCTCCATCAATTCCTGCCAATGAGTTTACAATAGTCATATTTACATGGTGTTTCAAATCTACAGCAAGATGAATGTAAAATGACTTAAAAAAAGAAGCCTAAAACACAATTTTGTTGCTAAAAGATTTCAGACATAAACAAAAATCTGAGTTTTTGAAGCAAAATAATTTTTCTAATGATATTTTGTAATACTCTAGATTGTCACCCCCCAAAAATGCGTATATTTGAGTTACAAAAACAGCTAGCGCCTTCAAAGTGAACCAAAAGTCGTAATTTTAGTCTTTTTTCCCCTTTTTCTGAAGACGTGGAAATATTTAACGAAGTGTTAAGCACACTTTCACTGTGCAACTTTTTGTAGTAGAATTGGAAACAATTAGGATCGCACTTGGAGGCAAAATAAACAGCAAAATAGCTTGCTGGTTCCCGGGTTGATTCCCCTGTTTAAAAGCCTGACCAAAAAAGCCACAGAACGAATTGTCTTCTTTTGAGATGCGCACAATTACTAGTAATGGGATGGAAGGGTTTCCTGGATGTTTTTTTCCTGGGAGAGATATCTGCCTGGCTGATCTTTGCCGTCACTCGGCGCACATTTTTACACTTAGTTTTTGCCTCCCGTTTCTTTTAACTCTAGTCAGGATGAGTTTGTCTTGTCCTTTAGAGTTGCTTTGATAATTTTTTTACAAGAGTTTTTGCTTGCTTTCTTTGACTTGTAAACTTTTTATATTGGAGTAGTGGTTATGTTTGGGTGTGTTTTTCCCGTTCTGTCTGCGCCAAAAGTCTGACGCTAGGCGCATCCTGCCCTGCCCGGCCCGACATCGACATCCCAGTTCTCTCTCCCACTATTGGCCTCCCCAACCTCAGCTGCACTTTTAATGCACAACAAAATTCCCACAACATCCCAATAAAAACACTGGAGTTAACATACAAAGTCAAAGCAATAACTCATAATATTTTAATATACTCAGTGAAGTTTTTTTTCCCACTCCCAAATCCTCAAAAGCAATTTTTTGGCTAAGTAAGATGACGAAGGGATCATTTTAGATATAATATTTAGTGTTTTTTTTGTGATATATTGAATACATGAACTGGATTAAAAGCCCTGAATATTCAGTTTTTTATAGAATGTTTATTTTAGCTTTTTAGTATATTTTTAGATTTTACTGTATGATTTTTGAACTAAAAACACAAAAAAATGATAAAAAAATGACAAATATTGATTTAAAAGGGGGAAAATCAGGATATTTAATATACATCTATACTCTAATCTATAATTTGACCCTAAAACAGAAAATCGGCACTCATGATTGACTTTCCCAGGCCACGCAAAAGGATGTGGCGGCCCAGATTTGGCCCCCGGGCCACCACTTTGACACTTGTGGGTTAAACTGATGAAAATCCAAGATAAGGTGAAATATGTTACGTACTAAATGAACATTTTAAAAGGTACCCCAAGATTTCCCAGTGATGTTGAACTCCCTGGCGAATACACATAATTCACCATCTGTGCCAGAACCGGTTGTCCAGGACACGGCCGTGCATGACAACCTGACATTAAACGGAAAAATGGATGACAAATAAAGATTGAGGAAGCAATTAAAACCAAATGGGTTTCATATCCTGGAAAATATTGACGATTCCCGATACTATTAACGAGAATTTCATTCATTTGTAGGTTTGAGATGAGCAGAGATCACATGATCCCCATGGAGTTCTTCTACCCTCCCCAGCGATCCTGCCTGATTTGTTCGGACGAGGCGTCCGGGTGTCACTACGGCGCCCTGACGTGCGGAAGCTGCAAGGTTTTCTTCAAAAGAGCCGCCGAAGGTAAAGACACCAGTCAAAGAACGTAAACTTTACGGTTCTATTGCGAACGAATGAATGACGGCGTCTCGTTTTGGGCTTTCTTTGGTCTTTCTCCAAAGGCAAGCAGAAGTACTTGTGCGCAAGCAAGAACGACTGCACCATCGACAAACTCAGGAGGAAAAATTGCCCGTCTTGTAGGCTGAGGAAGTGCTTTCAAGCTGGGATGACCCTGGGAGGTAAGCTCCAAATGTCAAAATGTCAAATGACATGAAAAATGGCGTTCGCTTTGACCCAATGTGAACAAGAAAAACAGGCGAGTTATTCGTCAAATTGAAGTTTGAATGATGGGTTTGGCATGAGCCATGTTTTTTGGGGGCCATGTTATTTTTCCTAACCTATTTCAGTAGGATTATTTTATTTTTATTTAAACAGTCCCCACATGGTTCCAATGTGGTCTATTGGATTTAAACATTTAGCTCTGCAAAAGAGCAGATCTAATACGCAAGTATCCGCCTACTTTGCCAAAATCCAGCCAAAAAATGGCCGAAAAAAATTGGCCTATTTAATTTCAACCTAGAACAATGTTGGTAACCAAGTTAGACATGGAGCCAAAAGTTCTACGCGTACGAGGGAAAACTATCACAATGGGGGGCCGCCATCAAGCACCCCCTGACTGAGATGGCGTGCAATTTTCACCTATTTGATTCACTTGGACTTCCCGTCAATGTGGCCGCCGATGCGGCGAGATGACGTGTAGTCGACTCAATTAGCTCTTTTTCAATTTCCTCTCCATTTTCGCATTTGGTTTACCGTGAAAATTGTCCAAGAGGCACAAAGCTGACGCACAAATTTAGCCGGTAATTTGGACGCTCGCCGCCGAGCCCGAATGCCGTCTAATGTAGTGATTGGTCGGGGGAAAACGCCAAACCCGGGGCTAAAAAGGACGTTTCCGAGATGTTCGCAGCGTGATTTTTTTGGGCAAAAGTATCCAATGGCCCTCAGCGCAAAAAAAAACGTAAATGGCGTGCACAGATTTTGCATTTCCCACAAAATGGAGAGTTAGCAGTCTAAATAAATAGATTTTTAGATTTAAAAAGATGATTTGATTCATTAAACAATTGATTTTTGGCCTTTATTTAAAAAAAAGATATTTTTGGTTTATATAATTTAATTTAATTTTATCATTTTTATATCATATATATTTCTGGCCTTCAAAAAACCCAAGTTATTTTTTGTTTATATTTTTTTGTTAAATTTGGTCATTTTCATACAATGAAGAGAGAAATCAGCATCGATTTTTTTCCATTTAAAAACATGTTTAACCTGCAAACATAGCGAATAACAAGCATGATTCATAATTTTTCCAATGAGGAAAATTTGCTCCCTAATTGTGCAGCAACGTAGCATTGTTAGGCCACAGCTGAGGTCATCACTTTATATCTCACGACAGAACGGTCGGTACGTGTCGTGCGCGTCCTCAAGTCTCTTTCGCTTTCAGAAAAACGCCGCTTGATTTGACGAATTTGGTTTGGCATCTGCTCTAGTCTGCGTTTCAAATGCTTTCATTTGTACCATCAAATTAATTCCATATTATTCTCCGGAATGTTAATTATTTCCTCCAATACGAGCGAGGGAGCTTGATTTATTTTATTTTATTTTTATAGATATGGATGCTGCATTTGGAGGATGAATAGAAAGTTGCTTGTGTAGTTTAGGAAGCCATTTTGAATAAATGAAGAACAAGTAAGACATTATCACGACTTGGAAAAAGAGAAATTTTCCCCAAAAAGTTGTCGCTCAATCGGATATAAATTGCGTTCTATCGTATTTTTCCATCCCGGTTGGATTCATTATTGGCCGTCTGCGCAAAGTATATATTTAACAAATCAATATTGAAAAGATGAAGGGAAAATTGCCAGCGGGAACTTTTAATGAGGCATTTGGATTGGATGTTTGTCATGGGATCAACATTTGGATATGTATTATGGAAAGTTTTAATTTCATATCTGGCTGATTTTCAGCCGGCTTAAATCGGGTCTAAAAGTGACAATTCAATATTGATTGAACGGCGCCGCCATCTTCATCAGGTTTTCCCTTTTTTGTGTTTAATAATAAGCTTCACATCAGCCCCGCAATTAACATTGACGGCAAGACAACAGGGCTGAAAAGTCAACAAATTAAATATTTTGCAAACTTCATGGAAGACAGCAAGGAAGGAAACTTCAAATTTCCCTTTTCTTCCTATTTGCCCGTCTCCATAACGCACAAAAAAACGAAATGTATACACATCATTAAAAAACCCTTATGACAGTGTCCTTAAATAGCTTTTAATCTTTTTTGCACTATAAAGGGATGAAAGCTCTTTTGACCAGTTTTTGTACATCTATAATAGGATGGAACGTGGTTTGCACAATAAGCTTGAGTTCAACCTGCGACCTATCACTTTCCCCATCATCAACACGAGAGGGAGCTATTCCATTGGCTACCTGACAACATGTTGAAAGTCATTTCAAGCCATTTTTTGGCCATTTTAAGCCATTTCGACGATGATTGAACGTGGGACGCCTTTATTGCGGTTATTGGAGTAAAATGAGATTGAACGCGGACCGAGTTGAGGAAGCGGCGTTCTAATAAGCGGCGTGAGGTAATTGGGGGCTGTCAACCGCGGCGGCGTTCAATTTCAGTGGTGCACTTTGTCCACGTGCCATTTTATTTCTGCTTTTTTGGCAGAGGATGAAAGCGAATTTCATGCAAATGGCCGCCATTTACTCAATTGTGGACGCACTTGTCTTTTGGGAAGAAAAAACGAGTAAATCTTTGAACAGGGAAGCTAAAAGAGACTTAAAGATAGGCAAGAGGACTCTGATTGGATGAGCAAGAACATCCATATTTGTACCAGATGAGACTCATCTCTTCAATATGACTCAATTACTTGGGAGATTAGAAAAAATGAGCTTTTCTATTGTTGCCTAAATTATTCATTAGGCTAGAAAAAGTAGCGACAGGTGGTATTATTTTGATTGGATTGATTTAAAAGATTCAAGGCTGTTTTTTCCCAGAGCTTGAAATAATTGCCCAACAGGGACAAATATATATATATTTATATATCATCATCCAAAGCCTTTATTGTTATCATACAACAGCGTGTATAACAAAATTGGTGAAATAGTATAAATATATATATATGCACACATATATACACATAAATACACCAATTTCGTTATATGCGCTATTGTATAATGACAATAAAGGCTTTTGATGATGATATATAAATAATACTAGCAGACTGTCTTTAACTCAAATTGCATCCAATAATGTCAATCACGGGTCCGACTTGGCCCTGCCCACTAAAAAAATCTAAACAGAAAAGCAAAGTTTTTCTATTTTGTTGTTGGTACGTCGCTAGTTTTAGTTTATAAAGGTAGGTGTTTATGATCATTCATTCTGGTTGTGATGTCACAACCAGAATGGCTTTAAAGCAACAATGAAAATGTGGATTTTTTTTAAATGATCATCCTTTTGTTAGACCACAATTGAGGAAGCAAATATACTGATTGGCTCATTTGTTTCTCCTTGCTAGCGCGCAAACTGAAAAAGATTGCCCAACCAAAAATAGCCAAAGAACAGGAGTGCCAAGTTCAGGAGACAACAGTGTGTCTCCCCAGCTTGTCCTTCAATTCCAACCCGCAGTCCAACATCCAAATGGTCTTAGTCAACCTGCTGGAGTCCATCGAACCGGAGGTGGTCAACGCGGGTCACGATTACACTGTACCCGACTCGGCCGACACTCTGCTCACCAGTCTCAACCAACTGGGAGAAAGACAACTGGTCAAAGTGGTCAAATGGGCCAAAGGACTCCCAGGTCAGTTAGGCCTTCAAATAATCACAGACATTTTGAAGAATTTGCGGCTGATCCAACTTTGTTTTTTTTTTTATCATTGTCCACGCTTTTAGGTTTCCGCAATCTCCACGACGACGATCAAATGACAGTCATCCAGCATTCGTGGATGGGCGTATTGGTGTTCGCTATGGGATGGAATTCCTTCAAGAACGCTGATTCCAGACTGCTGTGGTTCGCGCCCGATCTCGTCTTCAACGAGTAAATCTTTTTCTGAAATATCTTTCTCCATTTTTCCCCTTGTTTATGTTTACGCCGATCAGAGAATGATAGGATTTTTCATTGTGGTCCTCTAAATTTTAGGATTAAAGTCAAGATTACTATGATGAGTGACATTATTGGTGTTGGAATTCTAACCCTTGTAATATTAGTATTTTGGCCATTGGAATTGTTACAATAGCCCTGATAAGAATCTCTATAGTAGACGCAATTCAATGTTTTTTTGTGTATAAATGACATTGTAGTTTCAAATAAGGAAAAGCCCTATGGCACAAACTGGTAAAATTGGACTACTTACTGTGATATGGCTTGTTGTGAGTTGAGGAATATTGGAGTTTTAGTAGCACTCAACATGGAATCCTCCAACTCTTCTCAAAACTCCTTTGGAATCGGAGACCATTGGAAAGGACCTTGGCAGAAACAAACAAAAAACACATAAGCCAAGTAATGTATGGTTTTGGGAAGCCACAGTGTAAAATTCAAATGGAGAAAGTTGCATAAGTTACTGGATTTCATTATCTATTTTTTTCTTTCTTATTAGAAATAGGCCAAATACTAGATGGAAAATGGATGGATGAATTTAGCTGATGAAAATGGTCCTCTTGGGACTCCATTAGGCTCCACCTAAGCGCTTGCCAGTCACCAAACTACATTTAAGAGTAAATTTAACTCCCCAAATTGAGAGTTGAGCATAGAAGACGGATGACTCAGTTGTCCTTGAAGGTGTGTTGGAGGATTAGCATCTTCAAATTGGAGGCGCCAATTACGGCTGCTGGTGGAGCCGCGAGAATTGGGAGAAGCTGGGTAATTTGGGCCATTTCAAAGAAATCTCAGCACTACTTGTTAATGGACTGAAGTGCTCCCCAACGCTACTTACTAACGCTCTCTTAGCCGCCAAGTCCGGGTGCACAAAAAGACGCCACGGTCTTTGTAATGAGACGGAAAATTCACCAGAAACCACTATACTTTGCTCTAGGTAATTGCTGGCCCCTGATTGGTCCGGGACGTGAAAGTGGGCGGGAGTAATGTTGACCAGAACGATTCATTCGTAGCGCTCAATGACATCACGATGCCAGTGTTGATGGCCTAACGTGTGTCCATTAAAACCCGTGTGCAACTTTGCATCGGCGTCCATCGGAAAGTCCAATCGTAGGTCGAGATTGGTCCGCCTGAGCAAAAAAATGAGGGTTAAAAAAAAAAATGTTCCATCACTTTGCCTTCCGAAAGTGGCGAAATCCCATTAGCTGAACTCGGTCCACTTTTTACAAAGCGTGTGGTGATTTCCAAATTGTGAATGCAAGCCAAGCAAAGTAAAATGATTTAATGGGGGCGCTCACTCACTTGGCGCTTTCTCGTCAGAATGGGAAATGCCCAATTGGTGCTCTTTTCTCCCGGCTAATAGGAAAAGCTGCTTGGCTCCCGCTGCCATTAGTACTTTAATCAATTTGCCTGCTCACCTCTTACCTAGTCTTTTTCCTGCAGGCCGGCCTGTCTGTTAATCCAGAACTGCTCTTCTTCTTCTTCTCTTTCCAGGACCAGGATGCACGTTTCCAGCATGTACGAGCACTGCATTCGAATGAGGCGCCTGTCGCAAGAGTTTGGCTTGTTGCAGGTCACCCAGGAGGAGTTTCTTTGCATGAAGGCCCTGCTCCTCTTCAGTATCAGTAAGACCACCTCATAATTAATTAGTTTATATTTGGACCGCTCCAAATCGTTTGGATGGTGCCACATATTCTTCCCAAATAGTTGGAGAGATGTTTTCTTTGACATGTGCTGGAAATGCTATTCATTTGAAAATGAGTGATTACTATAGACAAAGACAATGATGGAAGATTTCAAATTTAGTTTTTTTACCTGGTGGCTTGGCGTTGAAAGCGGCTGGTCCAATCCCGTCTTTCCAATCGTTATCCTTCCACGTCTGGTATAGGCTGATTGAACACTCCAAATTGACTGTAGGAATGAAGGTTATGATGGCGTGGCGTCATAGTTAGGACCCAAATGCAGGGAGGCAAGGATGTGGACTGCTCCAACAAAACTTTAATACTTAAGACAGGAACCTTTCAAAAATAACAAGGCTCTGGAAATCAGATCACAAAACCAAACCTGACCAAAGACACCAGGAACATGGTGGTAACTCGCCATGGAGTATAAAAAACGAGGCAGATGATAAAGACACACGGTTTAGATAGACAGACAAAGGCTGATTACCAAATCCTGAGTACCTGGAGGAAGGGAAAGTTTTAAAAAGTGAACATTTGTGTCCAAATATCCCACTTATTTTGTCAATAAAAAAAACTTGTTTTCTGCTGCAGTTCCAGTGGAGGGGATGAAGGACCAGAAGTACTTTGACGATTTGCGGCTCACCTACATCAACGAACTGGGCCGCCTGGTATGCTCTCGCGTGGATGCCAGCTCAGAGAGATTGTACCAACTTACGCGACTGATGGACTCCCTTCAGATTGTGAGTTTACATGCAATGGCCTAAAACGACAACTTCTTGGGGGGAATTGTACGAGCGAGTGTGAGGGCCCAATGAAATATCATTGTAGTAGTACTTGACTCATAGTATTGGTACAATTTTTGTACCAATACTACTACTACTACTATAAAATAGTTGTACTTTTGTACTCTTTCTACGACTTGAATCGAATGACCCTATATTGCAATTTTGCAATCTGGTAATGCTATTTTTGGGCCCTAATACACCATTGTACAATTCTATTGCCAATGCAGAATATGTTGAATGGGTGTTCTTATCATTTTTTTTTTCCCCTCCGTTTCAGACGATAAAGAAGCTTCACCAGTTTACATTTGACCTGTTTTGCCGATCTCAGAATCTTCAAGCCAAGGTGACCTTCCCCGACATGATCGGCGAGATCGTCTCTGTCCACGTACCAAAGCTGCTTTTGGGTTTGGCCAATCCCATCATGTTCCACGAGTAGAACGTGGCAAATAACATCTTTGCTGCCGGCATAAACTGTAAAAAAAAATAATAATAATTGCTTTTTACTGTTTCCTGACAAGCATGAGCTCATTTTCTCGGATGGTTTTATTTCCTCTTTTGATGCCATATTTGATTTTGCTTTTTTGTTTTTTTTGGTTGGGCTGATGGGTGGGGGGAAATGTGCTTTGTTTGTGTGTGTGTTTTTGTGTGTGTGGCTTGGAGAGAAAAACTTGGGGGGGTCATATTCACAAGCGCTCCAGCTTCCTTTTGGTTGGTTTTGTCATTGTGAGCTAAGATGGAACAAAGCAAACAAAGCAACATCACACTTGGCCAAACAGGCGAAAAACACATCAGTAGGTACACCTGCAAAGTTTCACACCTGTGAGATACAAAAAGAAATCAAATCAGTCATTGGGAAGCTTATTTTGTTGGTTTTGGGACGACTAAAACGGCAAACGGGCTACATTATACATTGGATAGACATGGGTTTTGGGGTCTATGACAGTCCAAAATAGACAGTAGCCTACACATATTATTCACCAGTATCAACTTAACTGATACTTTTCAACAACGCCACAAAACATTGTTCAATTCATACATTTTAATAGTGTCCTTATGTGGATGGGTGTGTGTGTATGTTTCCTTTGAAAGGCAATTTGATTGGCTTTTGCTTTGGGTCCATTTTGGCCAGTCAGCATGTGCCATCTGTTGCGGACTATACTTCAAAAAAGATAACTTGAGACAGCCAAAAAATGAATTAGATGTGGGTTTTGTTTTTCTTTTCTTCATTGTTTTAAGCAGGCAATCAAAATGAACATATAAAAAATGTCCGCGTGGACCTTTCCCACTTACTGCTTGCTACACTCGCAACACTTTAACACATTTGGATCATTAAATACAGACAAGATATTATCTCTACTTCTCAACACATTGCTTTTTCTAAGTCACTTCATCCTCACTAGGGTCCCAAAAAGGAAACCCACACTGGCCCGGGGAGACCATACAAAGTCCACCTGGAATCGAACCCCGTGCCCCAGAGCTGCGAGGCAGACTCGCTAACCACTGGCTCCACCGGGCCGCCCCCTTATTTCTACTTATTACTAACATTTACCACCGGGCCGCCCCCTTATTTCTACTTATTACTAACATTTAGTGCACTTAACGCTTCTCGGGTAAATCCAGCCCAGCCGGGCGGGTTCAAACCCGGAATAAATTTCTTAAAAACTTAAATCGGTGCCAAACAAGGTTTTTTGATTTTTAGAAAAGTGCCTTAAGTCTTTTTTTTCTTTAATAGTATACTTATGTTTTTTCCAAGTTTAACAAAAATGAAATATAGAGCCCTTTACTTGGATATTAAAGCGCATGTAAACGACACACTCGGACTATTTTATCAAAACGCTTTGATAACAAACTGTTTTTTTTTTTCTAATTGCGCTTGCTTTTGAATGGCTTGACGTCGTCGGGTCAGACCAGCATGTTACGTATTATATTACAGTATTGTCGTCGTGGAAACGCGCATAAATGTATCATATTGTTATTCGCAAATATAACCGAAACGTATACTTCAGTAATGTGATTTGACTTTGATGTTTTTTCATTGTAATGACTAAAAAAAATTGCATTCTGAGATGTTTTATGACCATTGACGGCGATGTCAGATTGGACATAAATCGCCATCAATGAGTCAAAAAAGTGATCTACAAAATGTGATTTTTCAAATGTTTCAATGATTCCATTTTCCCTTTAATTGGTGGCTTTTCAAAGTGTGATGATTTGTCATTAAAATAATACTTTCTCAATATGTCAGCCTATAAATGCATGTTGAACTTTTTAAATAGAATATCTTGGTTTTGTCTCAAATAGTCCCAGACCAAAAAAATCAGGGACCAATCAGCAACAAAAGATCATGTCAACATGGGTTTTTTTCTAAATTCACACTTGGAAAACCACTTATTAAAAAAATAAAACCTTTCTGTGTTATATCGCTTGACTTACAGTTTACTAATTAATATTCCGCACATTGCAGTGATGTATGTAGTGTTTCACACCACCTACACCCATGAATGTCTTTGTTGGGATTTTTGGGAAAACAATTGTTTTGTGGGAGGAAAAAAAAAAATCAAAATTTTGGCAAAAATATTAAAAGCACGGGCTGACAAATACTTTTTTTTTTAACTCTTTAAGTGCAACCGCCAATGATTTGTTTGTATACATGCCAACTCGACTACATTATTTTTTTGGATACTTACTGTATAAAGTGATAAATGTTGGTTCTGTAAAACGTGGCTTTACTTTTTTTTGCTCTCTATAACCAATGTTAGGTGTTTTTTGTTTGTTTTTTTTCCAAGGTTGTTCCGGCTGATTGATCTTTTAAAGGCAATTAAAATCATGACAGCGAAATACCAGTTTGATGACTATGAATTCATATGAATTGGGGGGGAAAAAGAATGTCCAAGAATTTGTGATAAGTCTTCTCTGGCTGGTTAAAAGAATAAATAAATAAAAAAAGGGCCTGGTACTGAAGGTTGGAATGTGGTGGGAAGGGCGCACGGGAATAAGAAAACAAAACAATGGCCGATTACAAACAATCTTTTCCAAATCCCTGACCTTTGTTGTGGGCTATAATGGATAAAAAAAATGAACCAAAAAGTATCAAGATATGATAAGCCCTCGCACAAGGAGCAAAATTCCAGAAAAACTGCAATGTTTTCTTTATAGGAATTGACAGGAATATCAGACAGGGCTTTCAATGCAGGACACAAACATTAAGACAAAGATTTTATCCAAAATGGTGGCCAGTTACGGTCAAAAAGCTGCCGTTTTTTGGTGCTGACGTGCCGACCGTTTGACAGACTAAAGTTTTTACTCTTTACAAAAAATAAAAAGACAAGTTTGGCCCTTGTTTGCGTCATTTAAAATAGAAAAACAAAATATAAAACAGCAGGGAATTCACAGGTTTAAAAGAAAATGCCTTTTTTTTCTTCTTTTCCAAACACTAAACAGGTTGTTTTTTGCATCCATTTTTTTTTTTTTTTTACTCGTCAGGTTGCCTCGTTAGCCAGAGTTACTTCATGTATATAAAACTTGTGAACAAATGTGTTAAGAGCCAAGCTGTTTGCTGGCTGTCATCTAACTGTCGGGACTATTTGTTTGCTCAAAACGTGTCCAAAATTTCTGGGGTAAAATAAAAAATCAATCAAAATCATGTGTAACAGTGTAACAGTGTAACACGCACTTTGTTTTGAGCATATTTTGCCATGCAGCGTCTTAACGCTATAAAATAAAATGTATAAAATATTCCATTTTAACATCAGACAACACAAAAAAAAGGAAACACAAAATATTATTAAAAATGGAAAACAAGGAGTGAACAGTAACAGGCGATTGTTTTTGTTTTTTTGGCTAACTTTTCCTTTTCTATACAAAATAATAATAAAAACTAACTTGGAGTGTTAATCTTACACCCTAAAAACATAAAAGTATATATATTTTTCTTTTAAATAAGCCCGATTTGTATCATTTAGTGGAATTCAGCTGGTAAACAATAATACAAATTGATTTGACGATTGAATAAATTGTAGAATAAACACATTTCACCTACTTTTTCCAGAAGAATAAGACAAAAAAGTGAAATAAGTCTACAATTATTTTCCAAGGCACCTTGGATAACGTGCAAAAAAACCAGGAGGGACGTCGGCGCAACGTTCAAACTTCAAAACGGTGGCTTAACGGACAAAAACAAACAGCCACTTCGGACCCTTACCCATCTCCGGGCGACGCGTCGTCGGTGGGCTTCCAAATGTTCGCTTCAGCCGGGACTCTGCAAGAAGAGAACAAAATTAAGTTTGCACAAGAACAAATTGCTCGACTAAAAAAGCTAAGTTGCCATTAAATATATACGAATATATCAAACGGCAGGGGTATATTAAATGGCGCACAAACAAGAGGCTCAAAAAAGCAAAAATCATTTAATATACAAGGGGTATAGTAAATGGCAAAATACGGTACCTCTTTTTTCTCATTGGTTGCTGACTGGGAAGCCGGTACACTGAAATAGAAAGACATTTTTCAGTAAAATTTTGCTTTGGTGGTCCCAAAAAAAGATGTAAAAATGCGACCAGACCCAAAATGGAGTAGATTTGAAATGAAGGGGTGATACTTTCATCAATTTGAGGGTTTGACTTACCTGCCAACTTGTCTGGAGGCATTCTCGAAAAATTTGGCCTTTGAGGCAACGCTGTGGATAAAAGGAGAAAAGAGCATACGGCCGTATCATTTATTTAGCCTGGACATTTCAACGCTCACGTTTGCGTGCCAGTCATTGCAAATGGCAGCCAATCGATTCAATCCAAATATCTATTCTCTCTATTCTTTTTGGTTCATCTAATTTACGGCACGATGGAGAAACATGACAGGAAAAAAAACGGATGGACGTCAAAGACACAATCGCTCCATTCTAAACAACAAACAAGTGTTTTTTTCCCCTTCCAATATATCATTTATCGGCGTATCGTGATACTGTCATCCTAGTTGGCCATTCCCACCCCGGAATTATTGCTATTGGAGCGTTTTGCGCATTGTTTTCCAGTGACTGTGGTGGCTTTCTTTCAACCCAAACGGTCAAAAGCAGATGGTCGCCACACACAAACGAAAAAAGACACAATGTGAGTTGTTGGTTCCGTTTGAAAGGCGGATTCCGGTCGAAAAGGACTTTTGAAAATGTGTTCCTTTCGTAAGAGGCTCGGGATGAAATGGCAACGTGGCTGGTGAGCAAAACACATCATAAAAAAAAAGAATATTTTGCTGGTTAGAGAGGTGAAAATCAATCCGTCCCTTTTGTCACGGGACGTAAACACGATCCGTGATGAATTAGCATCGTAAAGCGGGCCGTCAAAATGTCGCCTTGGTTAAATATTTGTGGCTCGCCGGCACGTCAATTGATTCAATAAGGGACAACGCCACATTTTAATGAACATGTATAGAAATATGTAAGATTGGAGCCAAGGGATCATTTCCATCTTTAGTCCTTTGTGTAGGTTGAAGATATAAAATGTTAAAAAAAATACCAGATAGAGACAAACAGCATGTCTTTTAAGTGTCTTACTATGACGCGGCAGATCCTTCCTGGCTGGCGGCGCTTTGGGGCTTGAGAGCCGGCTGCCTGGAGGGCGGTTCGGGGGGTCTCACCGGGGGTCTGCAAATGGGAGCCATCCTGGCACTTCGGAAACTGTCGCCATCACCTGCAAAAAACAAAAAAAATGTCAATATCTGCTTTGGAAACTCATCTCCATGTGCTTATGTACCTTTGGGGAGAGGTCTCCTGCCCTGGAAAGATAGCGCTCGGCCGATGGCGGGCGCCGACTCCCCGTTGGCCAGCGGGGAAGACTCCGAGGCGTCGGGGACGTCCGCCCTGGCGCCGACCACTCGCTTGCCGGGGGGTTCTCGGGGAAGCGGCGGAGCGCACGTGGAGAATTTGGCCCTCTGTGCGGGGACGGGGTTTGCCGAGAAATCGCCTTCGCCGCTTAAGTCACCTGTCGCCGGGCAGAATATCAGTTTGTGATGGGATTAGACTAGGTGGTGGGCTGGATTCAATCATATTTTTGTTCTTCGACAAAAGAATGAATGCTTAAAATGTTCTTTTTTTCCCTTGAGTGCATAATTTAAGGGCTAAATTGCGTTTTTGAGCTTCTATGAAAGAAAGTGAATTATTCAAAGGTATTATGAAGTACTACAATATTAAAAACCTGATAGGCCTTCCATATAAAACAGCCTTTTAATTGTATAACTTAACATCGATTATAAAATGCTTCTCTTTACGCTTAATCTGACGAATAGCTGTCCAATCCCTTTAAAGGCGGAGGATTGGCAGCGTTTGACGACGATAGACATTCCTCTCAGTTAGAAAGGAACGGACGCCGATGGCTGTCGCTCTCATTTGGCAAAAAAAGTCCTCAACAAATTCCTGCTATGAAATATTGACATTTTGGAGCACAATGATGAAATTCAGCACAATTCACAAAGCCCGCAATTGCAAGGTGCAGGTGCGAGCCACCCGAGCGAAAGAGAGGACTTAACGACGAGTTTAAATGGACGTAAAATGAAGGGCGCCGAAGGAAAACGGCAAACGGAGCCTCGGCGGCGGAAGAGCCGTTTTTGCGCCCGTTTGAGAGTGTGTTCAAATATTATTACGCTGCGCTGAGACGAGATAATGAAGGTGATAATTACTTTCAGACGTCTGAGGGAGGAAGCGCTCGGGACACAGGGGCGGATAAAGACGAGGCGGACGCTTGGAGATGGTGATGGGCTGCCGCTTTCTCGGGGTGACGCGGGGTGGAGGGACGGGTGGGGTGTTGCCCTCCTCTGGCATGTGACTGAAAATCTGCCAACAACAACAAAAATATGACAAAAGTGAGCAAGTGTTACCTACACTCCACTTTTAGGAAATTTCTTCCACTTTTCCTGAGGCAGAATAAAAAGATTCATTTGGATTGGCGCATTTCTACCCAAAAATATTGACTATATCTTTAAAAAATATGGATTATCCAAATCATCAACAGCTATTTTCTGAGTACATAAACTCATAAAAAGGTGAGTCAGTATTTTGGGTGATTTCTAAATAAAAGAAGTATTAAAAACACTCAAATTTGGCCAAATGATGCAAAAATATCACACAAAATCGACCATCTAATTCAATTCTTTTGGCAACAACCCTTGCTTTGGTAGGAAAAAAATACGCACCTTTTTGTGCTCCTCAATGAGAATTTCCACCACAATATTTTGGAATTTGATATCCAACATGGCCGCCACCGTCTCCTCCTTGGCCCTCATCAGCGTAGGTCCGAAAATGACGGCCATGTTGGAAGGGGTCATGAGGTTGTCTCCACTGTGACTGCACACCCTGTCCACAAAAATGACAATCTACAAAACGGCTACAATTTGAAACACTGGCAATACTAACTTACACCACCAGGTGCTTGAGCAACATCTCCAGCATCTCCCGATTCCTCTCCGGCAGTTTGTAGGCCAGCGCGTGAATGGCGCTCAGTCGGGAGTCCAGACTGTCCGATTCTATTGGCCGGATAAAGAAAGAGGTCAGCGTTTTGGCGAGAAAAGCACGTGTAGAAAACATTTGCGAACTCTCAAAAGACGAGTTCTGCAAGTTAGCAAAAGAGCTGCTACTGAAAGGGATTGTGTAAAAACTGCGGGGTGGCTATAAAAGGCAAAAGAAATAACAGTACAAGCAATAAAACAAGCTGGAGTTCATCTGAGGAAGATTCTTTTGAAGGAAATGAAAAGCATCTTTTGTTCAAGCATTTCCCACTGGGACAGTGCTTTTAAAATGCACTTTTTTACGATGTTGACTGGCTTGACTCCCATTTCCTTGATGCCTCTAAAGTAATCAGATGTCCCGCAGCTGAAGCGTTAGCCAAGCCAAAGCTCCATTGGGGCATTGGCATTGAGGTCGACTTCCATTTTCATTCATTCACTCCATACTTTCTCAAGTTGGATTTCATTCATGAGCTCAAAAAAGTTGAAATTCACAGTAAAGGTGCTTTAACGTCGCCATGCACAAATTGGGAATCCCTCCCTTAATGTTTTTACTACATTCCTATGAGACTTTAGTGTTGCCATGTGTTTTGCAATAGGCGATAAAAGAATGGGAAAATCATTTCATTTAAATTGGATTAGCTGGAGGATCCATTTTCGGAAAAAAATACATTGATGTCTATGGTAAGGGATAAAATTATATTTAAAAATGGGATATTTGGAGTTTAAAAAAATGTATTTTCTCCCTTGATTGACTAGAAACACATAATAATAACCTTTGAAAATGTGCCAAATTCTCCCCCAAAAATTTTTATCGGTATCCTAGAGACCCCAACACGAAATGTCGCCTTACTTGCAGCTAGCATGAGGTCCTGGTGCAACTTGTAGGTCATCAGCGGTTCATCCAGACTTCTGCCAACAAAAAAAATGTCAGAAAACACTAGCAGAGAACAAGTTAAAAAAAAAAAAATGTTTTGTTAAAGCCATTCATCATGTATATACAGACCTTAGATAGAACTTCATGGCACTGGTGATAGTTTTAATGTCCCAGTCCCCAGCGTGGAGGTCCGCATCTCCGGGGTTTGCAGGATCTGCACCCAAAGCGCCAAGTGAGGTGTTACACTAGCTAATGATGTGCCACACGTGTATAACAGGATGGCCGTTTTGTCAAAGTAGCAAGTGTGAAGAACTCTGATTATCACTTGTGAGACTGTTTCTGTTCATTACGGGAACGTATTTCAAATTCCAGGGCGTTTTGTGGGTGGCCATAGATGTCTGAGCCAGATTTTTGTTTCAAAGGCCCACATTATGTTACCCATTGATTGGCAAAATGATTCATAGTGATAGATATTAAACAGTACTTGGATATTAAACAGTACTTGGATATTAAACAGTACTTGGATATTGAACAGTACTTGGATATTAAACAGTACTTAGAAATTAAACTCTCTCTCATGAATATAATTTTGAGAGCTGGTTTTAACTCTGTCACCATTTGATCGGCGACCAAATGGGACCAAAAGCCCGGCGACCAAACGTCCGAGCACCATCCATGTTGGCGGCAAACATTTTGGGGGCTATTTGGCAGATGCCAAAACAAAAATTAAAATAGGCTGACGTGAATCCGGACCAAGTATACGTATGGACGCTTTCCTTACCAAAAAATGTATTTAGAAGCTTCTGCACTTGGATATTGCTGCCAACGGTTCGGTAAACTCCCTCCTGTTCGACTCCTGCAAAAGATAAGACGGCGAAAAGGAGTCGGTTGGGCGAATGGAAAGTACCAGGCGCTTCTATCGAAAAAGGCTGAGGCAGACGGACAGATGGTCTTCCCCGTTTGGGAATGTGCCGTTTAACCACTTTGTCTGGTCTCCAACAATAGAACATACTAAATTCCTATAAAATGATTAATCCCTACACATATGTGACTTGGCCATTTGCCGTCCAGCCCAGATAAAATGAGTTACTTAGGACAATAAAACAAGCGCAGCCGTCGAGCTGGTGGTTAGCACATCTGCTTTGCAGCTCGGAATGGGCTCCGAACGGGCTCTGAACGGGATCCAAATGGCGGCTCGGGCCTTTCTGCGGCCACTTTGCATGTTGGCGCCTGCTGTTAGAGCTTTTCTTGGGGTATTTTGGCTTTGTCCAAATTGACACGCAGTGTAAAAACTACTTTATTAGAAACCTCAATCACAGTAGGCCTGCCATAAGCTATTAGTTGGAGATTTGGGGGCTTATGTCAACTCCTACTATTCACATGATTTGCTATTAGAACTGTGGAGCGACAAGGTGAAAGCTGCTTTTTGAGGAAAATAAATATTTGACTAAATACCACAATGGATAGACAAAATAACGTAAGACAACTCACCCTTTTCTTCCACATAGTTAATGCACTGTCGGACAAACTTGAAACCGACGCCATTGAGTTCCACTGTTAAAAAGATGGACGGGTTTGTTAATTTGAGGCATTTTCTTCTGAAAATGTCCTCTAAAAAAGTCCACATAGTGTCATAGTTGTTTACTTACTTTCTGCTTGCTTGTGAATGGGCGAGTGATAGATCTGAAATGGGAAAAAAACATCCATTAAATATAGAACATCAATAACAAGGTCATATATAGAGAGAATGCCATTCATAACTAGATATATTTTTAATTTTACATTCATTTTTTGTATATTTTTATGATTTTTTTGATTGAGGAAAATGAATGAACAAGGTGACAAGAGGCCACTGCAAAGCATGCTGGGCATTCCAGGCTCAATTCCATTTGAGTCAAGGCAGAAAAAAAGTCCACTTGGTGAGTGATGCGTTCAAAATAATTGTATAAAAGATCATTGGATAAAAATGGCAAGCAACCCACACAAAGTCAAGACATATAGTAGTTCTAACAGAGGAAGAATCACATTGATTTTGACAAAACACCAACAAAAGTATCAATTCTAATCAATTCGACTTCCATGGCCATTGCAGTTCATATCCAAAGACTAGAAAATTGACGTCTCACTGACGTGGGGGGGAAGTTACACAAGAAGATGGCATCCAAAACTTCTGTTTTTCACGCCACTGGTGTCCTAATAAGAAACGTTGACTTCTCATTGCGTCCCCTTGACTTCAATTTTCTCACATCAAATGCAGGAACTGGACTTGTTTTCACTTAAACACACTTAAGAGAAAATGACAAAAGAAAAAAAAGTTCCCATTGTGTTACACGTCCCGCGTTTTAGGATCTTTTTTTAAGAGAAAGCAGGTGTCGTCCAGACACACATTTCCAATCCCATGTGTCACACACACACGCCTGTTCCCGTCTTTGCTAGTGTGAATCTTCCCAAATGTTTGCGAGCTGTCAACAAATGCTTGAAAAAGTCACGATTGGCCACAAGCAGAACAATTGCTAAAGCAATTCTTCTTTGCGGCTAATGTCTTCCAGCTCCGATTCCATTCAGATATATTTTGTTACCGACACGTATAATTTGCTGCCATCTCATTAACAAATGCGCGATGACAGCTTCAATAAGCCAGCAGCATTTCCAATAGGATTGTAACTCAATTGACGCTTATTTCATGTCAATCTTACCCAAATTCCATCTATCATATAGTTTGGGGAGAATTCTTTGTATTGCCAAAAGAAAAGATATAAAACTAACAAAAGGGACATTTAAAAGTTGGATAACGCTAAAAGGGAACAACCCTAACAACAAAAGTTGTCAAGACAAAAATAAGAAGAAAGAAATTTCCTCGAAAAGTAGTCGGATCAAGTACCAGCATCTCATCATGTATTACAAAGTATATTTTATAGCATATATGCCATATTTGTTGGTAAAAAAACGGACTGAATTGAGGGTACGGCTTATATGCGCATAAATTAGACTGGACATGACTTCCTTTTTGAATTTGTCTATGTCAAGGTTTGATTTGTACAATATTTCAGAAATACCACATGCAATAATTTTCAAAATTTTCCCTTCAAAGTGAATCAGGGAGCGGCTTATATGAGAGAAATTGGCAAAATAAGCCATTTTAAGGGTACGGCTTATACATGGAGAAGGTTAATATGCGAGAAAATATGGTAAACATTGTATTCTGATGCAAAATGAGCAATTATTATAATAAGTTTGAGTGAAATCAGCAATATTTCATTTTAGTCAGACGGTATTTCTTTCTTTTACTTGATAAAATGGCTAAAAGATCTGTTTGCAAATAAAAAGATGAGAGTAAAGTCAAGTAACTTACGGGCTCTTTTCCATCCATGGCCTCCAACCACAACTTCCGGTCTCCTTCCGAGAGCGCCTGGAACGTGACGGGTGTGTTTCTATGGAAACAGCAACAAATGCCATTAAAAGAGGCAAAGGTTGGGCTGGAAAAAATGGATTGCGCTGCCCATTAATACAGTCGGCATTTGCGCACATTTTGCCTTCTAAAGCTGGACGTGAATCATGTTGATGTCTGGAATATGACATTCTTGCATCTTTACTCAGATCGGAATTACAAAAAAAACGAATGGAAAAAAAAAAGTGGACGCAAAGATGATGTCAATCGCTAATGTTTTTCCAGAAAAAGTTAAAACTCATAAATGAGGATACAGGTCCAATTACATTTTTTCTGTTCATATAATTCTCATTACTTTTTACTACTCAAGAGTTCATTATTTTTGGACGGTTTAAAATTGAATGTTTTTTTTTTGTGCTCGGCATTCAATGTATTTTGTCTGGGAGAGTTTATTTCTTTGCTTTTTGTGGGAATATTAATATACAGAGTATATATATGTTTTACATAGATAGACATGCAAAAATACGTAATAGAAAAGTGCTTTTTAAGCCAATAAGATAAAAAAAACTGTTGTTTTATGTTGTTGTTTTTGTGAGAAAACTTTGCTTTTTGTGTAAATTTAACAATGTGTATGTGTTTTGCATATATATACACAAATAAATAAAAAATATACATATTAGCCACGTAGTGCTGTGAATGTGACCCAACGGGCTAAAAAGAGAAGCCCAGAGGGGGTTTAAGTTCTGGGCAAAGACTGCACTGCCCCCTTCAGTCTACGAAAATGGAAACAAGGAGGCAGTGAGCTCTCAATTTGTTGCTCAACATTACGGGAGACGCTTTCAAAGTCCCCCCCGCCCCGCCTGGTGCGTGACGGGGAATTTGTTGAAATATTGAAAAACAGCCTGACAAATCCTCTCAGCTCCTTCCAAGTCATTCTAGTAGCGCCAAGTGTTTCAAATGCATTTTGTTTGTCCGCCTCGCTTTCCTGCGGCATTTCACGCCATCTGTTACAAACGGAGGGCGTAGTTCTCGCCCGATTTTTCTTGACTGACCTTTCATCCACTTCCACGTCGAAACAGAAGCGCTTGTCTATGGATTCCGTCTTCCGGCGGATGCAGGACTTGAGGGTCAGTTGCGTGGGGCCCTTAAAGTCCATTAAAAAAATATATAGAAAATGAAAAGTGAATATTTACTCTTTTTTTCCTATGTATATTTAATGAAAAAATACAATAAAGTCCCTTTTAAAAATGTTTTTCCTTTTTCCCAATCATAAAACCAATCAAAATAGACATTATTTTTTTGCTTTACCAGAATAATGTAAAAAAAATAGTCAAGTTATTTGTTGTTATTTGAATAGAACTATAAGGACCTGCTTGGTGGTGGGTTTCTGTTCACAAGGAACCATGAGCAGCAGTCGTCCCTCCACATCATACTTGCAGTAGTACTTGACCCAGGTGACCCCCAGGGCCCCTGTTGGGAGAGAAATGTGAAAAAGGGGCCCGGCCCTGGAAAACCGTTAAAGAAACCCCTTACATTTTTCTTGACAATAGAGATAACCCGCCATGGGTAGCCAACGGGGTCTCTTGCAGATCTGAGACGAGTCCTTCATTCGCTTCATCAGGTCCTCCATTTCCTCTCGAGTGCTCTCGTAGTGGTTCCTCGTCTGTGGCGAGATCATCAAGTCACCGCGTTTTAATTTTTTTTTAAATAGCGTAAACCCTAAAAATATACAAATATTTTCTGTTCTCCACTTAAAAAAAAACATTTCCCAATACTAAGGGGAAAAAAGCCCAAATAAACATTGCATTAGATCTATAAAAATGGACTATTTAGGTCTTTTGATCCACTTCTTTTAATCCAATTTAAAAAAATAAAAAATACATAGATATTAGATCTAAAATGGTCCTTTGAGAGACACATTATGCACTTACATTCTGTAGACTGAGCTGCAACTCTTGCTTATAGGGCATAAAGTCCTGCGTCATCTCCACAGTGAGGTTGTTGAGGGTCAAAACGCTGTGAAGGAACGCCAACACCTGCAAAAAAAAACAAATTGACTTGAATGATTAAGTGTGCTAAGGTAAGCTGATCTGATTGGTTTCCACTTACAGGCTCCACCACGTCAAACTTTTTCCTATCTTGGACCTGATGGATCTGATATACGTATTCCACGGAGGACTCGTAAAAGTTGACCCGCTCTTTGCATAACACTTCATCGGCCTGCATGGCAAAAGATGACTTTAATAAGGACCAGTTCCAAGTTAAAGTCCGCTAAAACTGACCTCTTGAAGTTGAGTCTCCTTCTTCTTAGCCGAAAGATTAAGGTGCTTGTCCAGCTGAGAGTAATATTTTTCGCCTTCCTTTTCAAATTTCTTCCGTTTTTCCTGAAACAAAATAAGTTTTGTTAAAAGATACATATGGATTGGCATATTTCTACCCCAAAATATTGACTATATCTTTAAGAAAAGAAAAAAAATGATGGATAATGGCAATATTTTTTTGCACTCAATTGAATAAGTGGATTTTATTTAATTGGTATATTTCCATTACAGTTGAATGCAAATTAAAAAGGATGTTTTAAAAGGCTAAAATGGGGAATATTGGAGTACATTGTGCTTTGTGTTGCCATGCAAATGTGCATAAAAAGTCATGGGGAAGTGGCAAGTGGCATCCTGTTTGATGCAATATGCGTGAGGAAGGATTGCTACGTAATGCTGACAAAGTGTTTGTTTGACTTACCTTGGTTAAGCCGATCTGCTCTTTTCGGAACTTCTCCAGAGGCTTGATGAGCAAATCGGATGCGTTCTGAACCTGAGTGAATGAGAGACGTGATTGGATGTCAAACAAACTTGGTTCTAAAAAAAACACATTAGATGCAATTGCCTACATTTCTCAGACATTTTGGCTCAAATTGGAGCATTTCATATGTATATATTGTATGTATGTATATATATTTCAGCAACACGCTTATTTATTTATATATTTATTCATGTATTTATTTATTAACTTACTTTTTACGCATCTATTTATGTCTAAAATGTATTTTTCTGTGTCTGTATTCTCACCCTCTTGCTACTGTGTCAACAAAATTTCCTGTATACAGGATGAATTAAGTTATCCAATCCAAAAATATTCATGTTTTGTCAAATCTTGGTGAACCTGCAGGTTTCAGGCCAAAAAAAAAGACACCATTTTCAGTCCTGTGAACTTTTACCAAAACAATTCCCAAAAGTGTGTTGTAAACATGTGTTATTTTGACCGTAAAAGTGACTTATGCTTAAAAATTGCTTTTGTTCCATCGCCGGAAGAGCCAGTCAAACGGGATCCGTCGCTACGTGTAAGCTATTATTAAAATGCCGTATTATGACAAGCCACCAACAACTAGCTGTAAGTTAGAGGGGAAAAAAAGCAAGCAACGTGCACTGAAGCCAATTAAAAAGCACTTTTCCCCCGATATGTAGAAGATCGGATACGGGTTGCACGTGGAGGAAGTTGATAACCCACCAGCATCATTCTGTCGTGCTCCGCTTCCTGCAAAAGTCCTGCAAACTCCTGGAAGGACTGAGCTGGGAATGAGAAGCGACAATTCAGAAAATGCTGACTGGATTTTTTTTTTAACATCACGTTATGGCATTTTCCACCTACCAATGTTGACCTCGTCATCCGTCAAGGAGTCTCCGATGAAGTCAAACTGGAAGACGCTGAGAGTCTGAGAGAGCTTCTGAACAGCCACAGAATAGCCTAGAAAACACAGCACATGATTTATATTCATAGAAAATATTTGATGTACAGCTTGGGAGATGGCCCAGCAGTTTTTTAGGGTACTTGTAGCCAAGAAAAAGGAGAAAGTAGCATTGGGGAAAGCAACAAAAAGTCTTTCAGCTTATGCCCAGGAGAGAACAAACTAACAATGACTTAGTTTGTTTGCAAGGGCGACAAAATGGTCATCGAGAGAGAGATAAACGACACAAAGTCTTCCTTGTTGGTGTTACATTGACTCAAATGTAGTTGTGAAACAGAAGCCCCAAAAATTGGGGATGTACTTCATTAAAAGTGGCATTTAAGTGTCCAAAATCATTTTTTTCTCAGAGTTGATTAATAATACATTATTTTTTCCAGTTATGTACAGTAAATCATGTCATAATTTTTGTTGTTGTATTAAAACAGCCACTATTCTTAGATTTTTTGAAATATTTTTAAAGTTCTGCTAGACATTTGCAAATAACCTGGAATTATGATTATTAGAAAGATGGGCATCCAGGATTTTTCATTTTTGATGGATAGTTTTTAAACTAAAATGATAATTGATAGATGAGATGTTAT
Organism: Stigmatopora nigra; assembly: GCF_051989575.1. Taxonomy (NCBI): domain Eukaryota; kingdom Metazoa; phylum Chordata; class Actinopteri; order Syngnathiformes; family Syngnathidae; genus Stigmatopora; species Stigmatopora nigra. Next base: position 1,383,153 of record NC_135526.1, read on the forward strand.
AAGGATGTAAACAATGATCACCAAAACAATAATTTGATAGATAATTTCATTGTATTGCTGCCAAACATCCCGAGTTTACCCCTAGTAGACGTCAAATCCATATGCTGCCAACCCTCCCACTTCGAATAAATTGGACGTCTATCACCGTCAAAGACACCTCCCACCCCCCAAAAAGACATATTCAAAGCCATATCCCAGCCTCATCGGGAGGGAATTTCATCCTTCTAAATCACTTGCAATGAAAAGCACTTACCATTGATTGCGTTGATCACATTGTTGCCATCTTTTATCAACTCTTTAAGAAATTTGCTGGTTCGGTCCAGTTCCAGTTCGTAACACTTGAGCGTCTCCCTGAAGTCGGGACTGTCCGAGTAGCAATCGCTAAACTCCAGAGGAGGGTGCCCCATTTTTGTGGGATCACTAATTCTCAAAAATATCTATTTTAATAAAAAGATGATGATCAGGATGATGGGGAAAGTCAATGAGTTGGCTTTCGGTTAACTGACTGCAGGGCGATCGCTCATTTCATTTACATTAGTTACATTAACGCGCAAATCGAGCAACCATGTTGCCCGTGGGAGCCTGCAACGGCCGCGGATCGCTTACCAAGCCCAGAAAAGTAGCAAAAAAAGGAACCTTGTTAAATTGCACTTCTCTTAAACGATGCTGCAAAACATCGTTGGCGTTTAATGACTCAAATTATGGCCCGCTGGTCCACTTTTTTTCTGTTGTGATGTCGCTATCGGTTCAGTGGTGGGTTTCATTTTGGACACGTTCCATTCTGAAATAAGTCCTGATGTGAGGAGTCGTATTTGGCCTCCAGAAATCCCAATTGAGAATCCAACTCTTTTGCAGCTCCTGTGACATGGAGATGAACACGCACAGGGAAACTGGACTCTTTGTATTGGTGCGTCGTGCGTACCTGAATGGCAAAGTATTGTCCGTGCAGCCGGCTACGCGAAACGGAACGCTTCCAAGCAGGCCCGTGTTTAACGACACTTTGGAGAATCTTAAAGGAGCCGCTACAATATGAACCGAAAAGCCCAATTGATGAATCATTGAATATGGCCTCACAAGCACCTTAAATTCAACCTGCATTCTGTTGCACTGGTGATTTAATTATAATTGTATAATGACAATAAAAGCATTCAATTCAATAGATGGAGCAAGTCACTTAGTTCAAAACAATGTTGAAATATATTTAGGAAAAAATTTCAACATTTTATGAACATATTTATATCAAATATAATCCATAATATCTGTGTTGTATTTTTTTTTCCTAATTGTGATTGGACATTTCTCTATTTTATACAAAGTATGTATCAATAATATACTTATCTACATATATCTCCAAAGTATTGCAATATAATACACTAACATGAATTGGACGTCTATTATTTTAATTTATTTACAAACTCAGACAGCACCACTCTTTACGATGACTAATTTATAAGACATAATCACTTTCCAGGTCTTTAAATTCTGCCTAATAAACAATTTATACTGTATTCCAGTCTGTTGTCATCCTGCCTCATTTGTTGTTTTAAAGCATTTTACACTTCCTGTGGCGAACAAAGCCCAGTAAGTAAAGCCAAGCCGACAGACAGCAGTCCCCCCCACACAAATTCCTCCACTGGGCCCAAATTAAAACATTTGTATTGAATTGCGTCGCTGTTTGTTTGGCGCATCTAAATGGACCTATTGTATGCAAAATGGCGTGTGTAGAAGCATATGACCTCTCAGTCCAAGGCCGAGCGGTGCCATTTGTGTGTGTGTGTCTGTATATGTGTGTGTGTATATGCTTGTGTGATACCATTAGCAATGCAAAGTGCTATTGCTCACTGGCACAGATGAGTTCAAAAAGAGCACTTGTATTAATATTTCCTGATGTTATGAGCGCCATCTAAAGGTAAGGATTTTTTTATTTGAATTTTTCTGTATTGGTGTGATTGTTTTTTTTTAATGCTTTGACTCCGACTGGTTAGAGCTCCCAAAAATCGGCACTGTTGCACGCGAATGGCCTCTTTGTATGGTAAACTGTGATGAGGGGAGAGTGTGTCACATGACCCACACAAAAAGGGGTCTGCCAAATCCAAACCAGGGCAGAGTAGGGCCCCCCTTCGTCTCCTGGTTGTGGATTTTGAGAGTTCCGTCTAAAGCCAGTGGGGTCATCACTGCCTCTTATGCCTCTTACGCCTCCTGCTGAGCCCGGTAACCTATTAAACCTTATTGCAGATTTCATTTCATCTTGGCAAATATGACTGGCGTGTTTCTGACTAGTGAAATGTAGCCGTGACTTGGCGGTGAAGCGCATTCTTATGTTAATGATGAGGGTTGAAAAGGATGAAGTTGCCAGGTTGACATTGTCATGTGATGCTGTGACATCTGTCGGGATTGGCGAGAAGTTAAAAACGTTTACGGTCAGAAACATTTGACTAATTGTAAACACCAGTAGCACTCACGGGAGGGCAGGTTGTGTCATTAATAATGAACTGACAAAAAGTAAACGGTGGATTGCGACAAACAGCTTTTGTCAGCCAGGTTGAAAAGCGATTGGACAGCCATTGGCGGTCGATGAGAATATGAGGAGTGTTGATGTGAAATAGGCTATTAGTATTCTAAGTATTCTCTTTAAAATGTCCGTTCTTGTCTAAAACTAGAGCAAAACATCCAAAAATCCCCTTTGTGTCTTTCAGACCCGGAGCCAAAAATGAGCTGGGCCTCTTTCTACGCGGTGATCAGCGGCGTCAACAGACACTCCACGGGGATCGGTCGCATATGGCTCTCCGTGCTGTTCATTTTCCGCATCACGGTTCTGGCGGTGGCCGCCGAGAGCGTTTGGGGGGACGAGAAATCCGGTTTCACCTGCAACACCCAGCAGCCGGGCTGCAACAGCGTCTGCTACGATTACTTCTTCCCCATCTCGCACATCCGCCTGTGGGCCCTGCAGCTCATCCTGGTGTCCACTCCGGCTCTACTGGTCGCCATGCACGTGGCCCACCGCCGCCACGTGGACAAGAGGCTCTACAAGCGATCGGGGAAGGGTGCCGGCAACCTTCGAGAACTGGAGCAACTGAAAAGCCAAAAAGTCAAAATCTCAGGCGCCCTCTGGTGGACTTATGTCATCAGTCTGCTATTCAGGCTAACCTTCGAGGTCACCTTCATGTACCTTTTCTACGCCATCTACCCCGGCTATAAGATGATCCGCTTGGTCAAGTGCGACTCGTACCCGTGTCCCAACACGGTGGACTGTTTCGTTTCCCGGCCCACCGAGAAGACCGTCTTCACCGTCTTCATGCTGGTCGTGTCGGGCGTCTGCATCCTGCTCAATTTGGCCGAAATCTTCTACTTGGTGGCGAAGGCCTGCGGCGAGCATCTGCGGAACGCCGGAGGCTCCGCCCTCGACTCCGCCCTCGGCTCTTGGCTGCACCAGAAAGTCATTGTGGGAAAATAAAACTGATTTATATGCCGTCAAAGTGCAATAAAGTGTCCATATTTCCATCCGATCCATGTGGAAAAACTGTAAAGGAGTTTTGATGTGTTTGAGCATTTTACAAAGCTTTTTAGCATTAGACAAGGCGGCACATCTAAAAGCCGGGTGTTGGTCGTTTCCAAATAAAGAAAAATGCCTGTGCGGGTTCAGCTGTCGTTAGGGTCAACCGTGGTCACCTGGGCTTTGACCCTTCTAGCTATTGATAACTCAAAACTTTGACCTCTGTGACCTTCGCAAGAGAACTGAATCAGTGCTAGGAACTTGCTTTAAAAGTGGCTAATTCAATTTGAATATTGTTCTAATTTGATGGAATCATTTTCCCTTAACATACCATATTTTTGTATTATTCTACGCAGTATTGTTGTACTGTAAAGGACATATATTATTATACATATTACTTTAAGATCTGTCTACTGTTGTAATGCATTACCATTTCATTTCTTCTAATAAAACTATTTAACTATTTACTTAGATCTTATATTATATCTCATTTTCTGAACCGCTTTATCCTCACAAGGGTCGCGGGGGGTGCTGGAGAATGACCTCATAATTGATATTTAGGCATGACAAACGGGCTGGACGGCCAAACCGCATCCCCTGGGGAAGCTTTAGCGACCGTTTAAGTGTCAACACGCATTCAAGTGAAGCCTTGATAATTTTCTCCACCGTGTCTTCACGTGAGAAACACAAAGACGTATTTGTGTATACATTTTAGCTCCAAAAAATACACAGCAGCGACTAAATCCTGCTACTCGTTAACAGTTTTTCACACATTGTCTTGATGTAAATTGAAAAGACTTCCACATCCACAAAAAGTGGACCCACAAGGCTGTGGAAAATCAATATTATCAAGTTATAATTGGTTGTTGGCTCCGGCACCCCCTGCGACCCTTAAGCGCTTCATAAAATGATTGAACAAGCGAATAAATATGTATGAAAAATATGCCTTTCCAATCTATTTGTAGTATATTCTAATTGAGATGCTAATCATGATACTAATGTCGCCAGTAAAAAATGATGCGCCTCAATGCAATGAATGTTTTTGTAACATATACGTTGGTCTACGTATCCCAAACAGGTGCCGTGCCAAAGGACATGCACAAGTGTTTTTTTTTAGGTTTGCTGCAGTGTCACCACTTCCACGCACTGAAATCTAAACTAGAAACCTAAATGTGGGTCTTGTGTCACAAGATCTGTCCACAAGCAAAAGTTGTCCGCCGGCAAGCACTCCCAGTTGTCCTCCTCTCTTAAAAAGACGACGCTTCCTTCATTCTTGATCAATCACATTCTTTTACGGAAAACTCCGGCACTGAGCTTTTCTCCAAAAAACACGTAGGTGGTCTTGAATTATACTCTCTAATTCCTTTTTTTTTTGCTCTAATGTATGACAAAACTTTACTAAACATTAAACTGTTCCTGTTTTTTTTAACTAAATACTTAGTCTAATGTTTTTTTTATAATTGGAGATGTAATATATTCATAATTTTAATGTTTTTTAAAATTGTTTTATGCTAGATTACTGCCAATGGAATGTACTACTAAAAAGTCAAAATGTATCATATACTAGTACTCGTTATATAATGTAGTTAAATGAACAACGTTTTCTAGTACAAGTTGTTGTGATAATTTCTGCATAAGAAGAGATTTGCTGAGCATTATTAAAGTAAGCCTTTTGCAATTTGTAAATGTGATTGTTCTTAAAGTACAAGCCATTTATTTTCAAATAACAGGAAACACCCTGAGCGCAATTCTCGCTTAAAGCCACGTAGAAGTGGAAGAACAACCGTGCCCAGTATTTTATCTACTTGTAAAGAAGAGCAAGTTGTTAAAAAAGCTCTCAGGGCACAATTGTTCCCAATTCAAAGACAATGCTGTACCTCAAAAGATTTAATTCATCAATTTTCTGAAATGCTTATTCTCACAAGGGTCGCCGGGTTCAAGGAGGAGACAAACCCATCAATCGAGCAAAGAGAATCAAACAGAAATGATTGTGTAAAGCTCTTAAATGTTGCTTTAATAGAAATATCAATACCATACAAAAACATGCATAAAAAGACAAAAGGCATAACATAACATAGCATAACATAGCATAAGATAATATAAGATAACATAAGATAAAATAAGATAACATAAGATAACATAAGATAACATAAGATAACATAATGTAATGTAATGTAATAAAGTGGTTTGTTTGTGGCCAGGTTGTCCGTTTGTCCGTCCATCGCCGAGTCCACATGGGAGACTGGAACCTTTTGGGCAAGCTGCTGGAGAGCGCTCAGGAGCACTCCACCGTGGTGGGCAAAGTATGGCTGACGGTCCTCTTCATCTTCCGAATCCTGGTCCTGGGTTCGGCGGTGGAGAAGGTGTGGGGCGACGAGCAGTCGGGCTTCACCTGCGACACCAAGCAACCCGGTTGCCAGAACGTCTGCTACGACAGGACCTTCCCCGTCTCGCACATTCGCTTCTGGGTCATGCAGATCATCTTTGTCTCCACGCCCACCCTCATCTACCTGGGCCACGTCCTCCACTTGGTGCGCATGGAGGAGAAGCTGAAAGAGAAGGAGAAAGCGGGACCCCCGCGCGCCCAGGATCAGCGCCGACAACTCCTGGGCCGCGAACCCGTCCGGGACCACGGAGGCCACGCCTTCCTCAGGGGAACCCTGCTTCGGACTTACGTCTTCAGCATCGTCTGCAAGACCCTCTTCGAGGTGGCCTTCCTGGTGGCCCAGTACTTCCTATACGGTTTCCGACTGGAACCCATGTACACCTGCGACCGCTGGCCTTGCCCCAACGTGGTCAACTGCTACATCTCCAGACCCACCGAGAAAACCGTCTTCATCGTCTTCATGTTGGCGGTGGCTTGCGTTTCTCTGCTCCTCAACCTGGTGGAAATGTACCACTTGGCCTTCACCAAATGCCGCCAGGGTCTCCGCCAACGGCGTTCCCGAGAGCCCCCGAAAGCCGTGCTCCCGTACGCCCCCGACTACAACTACTTCCCGGGTGGTCCGAGTGGGAAGGTCATGTACGAGCAGAATCGAGACAACACGGCCGCCGAGCGGAAAGGTAAAAACGACGGAGAGGAGAGGTCGCTGGTGGGAAGTCTGCGGACGAGTAGCCAGTCCAGCAAGATCAGTAACAATAAGATGAGGATGGATGACCTCAATGTGTAAAGACGTTTTTTTTTTTCATGAAAGTGACACAAAATAGACTCCTCTCAGGCTCTGATTTCTTCCAGCAAGCCGGCGTCCTTCCACATTCCAAAAAAGATGCCGTTTATTTGAAGTTTTTTTGTAAAATGGGACCTTGATGGGGTCAAGGGTCAAGATTTCAAGGACTAGCTGTTTCAGATAAGGACGAGGAAAGCCACCTTCTTGAATGGAGACATTAAAAAATAATGGGCTTACTCCTATTTGGATGCAATTCCTGTTTATTCTTATTCCAGATCATTTTCACATATTCAATATGTAATATGCAAATATATATATATATCAATATTGAAGGACTTTACTTGGAGGACCATAACAAAGTTCGGTCAGCTTGATTGCAGTGTTATTAAGCGCTTTGGTTCGCATTTACAAAATGTCATTGGCTTTTCATTTTGGGGAAGAAAACGTTCTTTTAACCATTCCGAGAATTGATCATCCAGATAGCATTGGCAACAAAGAAGTGCTAAGATATATGAAAGCTAAAGCCAAGGGCGGGCACACTGATCTTATTGACCGGCGGCGACCTCAATAAAAGCCCTTTAATGTGAACTTTTTCCTCCGACTGTCGCAATACGTACGTTGTGGTGTAAACAAACGTCTGTGTTGTGTTGCTTGTGTAAAGTGATCCCAAGATTTAGATGTGATTAGAAGATCTGTCCTTCTATCTTTAATGTGGAAAACCAGCAAAAAATGTTGTCGTTTCGAATGCAACAATCTTTAAGGTCATCAGATAGAAGCGATAGCCTCTTTTGTGAGGTTATAAGTATTTGCATTCGGATTTAAAGCATATAATCTTATATTTTTTACATAGATTTTAATCATGGTCTGACAAATCCTTTGAAAGAATGAGCACATTTTATTTTGAAACAATTACACATCAACTTTACTTTGGGAATCAAACATTAAAGCATTCAATCCAGATTTTACAATTTATACATCCACATTTCAACAAATCAGCCATGTGAAATATTAAGGATTCCCTTATTAAATTAAAAAAAAAAAATTAAGAGCAGCGCGTTTGAAATGAGCAAAATATCCCAAAAAAAATCCTCTTGAATTGAGCAATTTTGCCTTTCACTTCTTGTATTTTGGACAAAAACAACACTTAAAAAAATAATTGTTCTATGAATGAACAAGTGTATAATAAAATACATTTAATAGCCATCTTTTCAAACATTTCAATATATTTCATCCATTAGGAAAGCCATCATAGTGGTATGGCTTTAACTTTTTGATTCTTTACATTTTCAAAGGTGATGCTGGTTTTTACTTACAAGTGCACTGCATAATATACATTTTAAATGCTTTAGGATGGAAAAATGCCTTCTAGAACAGTCTTATGTAACAATAAATCAAAAATTTTAAGCGTGTATATGGCCCCAAGAGATGAGAAGCCATCTTTTTTTAAGCCAAACGGCTCCATGGCGTAGGCAGGCGTGCATCTTGGTGCATCTTCTACAATCTACCACCACCACCACGTGCAACAAGTCACTTGGACGGAAGCAGCACAAATCCGAAAAAAAAAAAACACTTTATGTTGTCAAAGGCTAGCGTCAGAAAGTTACAAACGTGCTACACACGCTACAAACAATTACAATTCAGTCGTAGTAAACCATTGGTCTCAGGAGGGAACACATTTTAACGCACACAAACGGCACCCTGAGATATTAAAAAAATAATAATAAAGTCAAATATCCTTCAATGGCTAATGCGATCTGGTCGGAACGGGTTCAGACGACTTTGATTGAACCGTATTTGTCTGAATTGAATGTTGAAAAGTAATGTTGGCAGTGAACCATCATGTTTGGTGCTCGGACTTTTGGTCTCCGATCAAATGGTGACATTTTACTGTTGAAGCCAGCTCTCAAAACTATATTCATGAGAGAGAGAGTTTAATATCTAAGTACTGTTTAATATTTAAGTACTGTTTAATATCCAAGTACTGTTTAATATCCAAGTACTGTTTAATATCCAAGTACTATTTAATATCTAAGTACTGTTTAATATCTAAGTACTGTTGAAAACAGTATATTTATTAAACTCTCTCATGAATATAATTTTGAGAGCTGGCTTCAACAGGAAACTCTCTGTCACCATTTAACCGGCGACCAAAAGACCGGCGACCAAATGTCCGGTCACGGAACAATAATAATAATAATCGTCCCAATGCTCGGCCCTTAACAGTACCGTATTCAAAACACTGTATAATAAACAGTACTGTAGCGTGGCATTTCTGGGTGGATGCTAAGTTGAAATGGGACACAGACTAATCCAAAATATGCATAGGGAGTGATATGCAACTGCAGAGTAGAATACTGTCTATAGATACGAGAAGATATAATAAGCACATCCCATCACTTGCCGTTTCCCGTCAGCTTGAGTTGAGCCATGTGGGCTTGCGTCAGTTTCAGCTGAATGTTGACTTGTCTTTCAAAAAAGCCCACCACGGCCGGCTCGTTGAGCAGAGACGCCAGGACCTGCTCGAAAGAAAAGGACCAGTCGGCGGCGGGGGGACGCTCGGGGTCGGGTGGGGATGGCGTTTCGGATTTGGTCGCAGTTGCCGTTGGACTGCTTGGCTCTTGAAGCTTCCGGCCCACCTCCTCCATTCTCAAGAGGAGGCTGGTCACATGGGCTACGGCCCGGTACAGAGTTTCCTCTTCGGGGTCGCCGTGGAAAATGTTGTATAAGGTCTTGGAGAAGTGGATGAACTGAGCCTGGGATTAAAAAAAAAAACAACAAAAATGGAGATTTAGAGGAAAGGTATGTCATTGAAATAAAATGTTATTCAATTGGTTTAACCCAATGACCTGATTGATTCTAGGAAGGTCCTTGATGGTTTCTTCTTTCCGAAGTATTTCACTCTGCCATTGTTTCAGGTAGGCCTGCAGGTCCACTTTACCTCGACCTGTCCACGTTTAAAGGGATTTTAAATCTAAACGACAAACGACAATTGACAGTTTACCTCTTTCTGGACTTTTCTGGATCACGCCATCTTCAGGGAGATCCAGGTCTGAAAGTGGATGAGGGTAAATGTTAGTGAAGCTCAAGGGAGAAGTTGTTGTTGGGAAAAGATAAGGAGCAAAGAAGCTGACCGGGAAGTCTATTAAAGTGAGGAGAGCCTTCGGTCGGTGGGAAAAAGTCGGAGAGATTTTGTTCATGCTCCTGCAAAGGACTTTCTGTGAAAGCTGAAAGAAAGTGACTGTGAGCAATGCTGAGAGGAAAGCTGAAGAAAAGACAGGAGAGTGAGTATAAGCCAAGAAAATCACCACGAGGCCATAATGACGAGGCTCCTGGTGCAAAGTGCTCTTCTAAAAGATGCTATGAAATGATGGGGAAGCTTATTTTTGGCAAAAAACAGCCAGATTTGTTAGCTAGGTCAGCATTTCATAGCACCTTCAAACTAGAAGAACTTCGGTTGAAATAGATTTATTTTTACCTGGTGGTAAATGCAGCTTGAAGAGGAACTTGAGTTTATTTGTGAATGATCCACAGTATAAGTTATCTGCAGGATTAAAACAATGTTCCAAAGGGTTAGGGTGACAGTTTTTACCATTAAAGAAGAAGTGAAAACTTACCTAGGGCACAACAGAACTCTTTAAAGTTGACTAATCCGTCTTGATTCTCGTCGATTAAGCGGAAAAGCCATTTGGAAAGCGTGCTTTTGTTGGCGCAAAAAGCCCAAGGCTCCAGTAAGGAAAAGAGCAGACTGAATTGCTGGAAACCCAGCTGGTATTGCTCCAAGTAGGCCAAACTGGGATCGTGGTGGAGGAGTGCGGGACTCTTCATGGTCCAGTAACAGCTGAGAAAATGTTGCCTCTGAAATGACAACCACATTTTCACAATTGCTTTTAGATGATGGTTAGAGGGCTCACTCACTTTAAACAAATTGTAAAGCTCATCCAGCTGGCTGGGAGTAAATTTCACTTCTTGGGACACCACGCGGGTCTAGAAAGAAACTTAGCATGAATTCCCAGTAAAAGACATTTTCGGATTTTTCAGAGAATTCGTGATAGGCGTACGACGTTCTGCTTGGTGGTGTCTTCCAACGTCTGGATCACCAGCAGCTTGTTTCTTTTCCGGAAGCTTTCCACTTCCTCGGAGCGAATGTTGCCATATTTCTATATGTGGGGTAAAAAATGAATTTGAAAATGAGTCTGTTAAATAAACGGATGACGAAACGTACCTCGTAGGCTTCTCGGATCAGTTCGTTGATATCCACGTTGGAGTGATCGGATTTGTTGTTGTTCCCCACGGGGGCTTGCTGAACCGTTGGGGGTAGCGGGCTGTCTTTATTTGTCACGCTGTCAAAAAATCTGGGGTGGAAAATGAGTGGAGGTGAGAAATAATAGTACTTAAACAGTACTTAGATATTAAACAGTGCTTAGATATTAAACAGTGCTTGGATATTAAACAGTACTTGGATATTAAACAGTGCTTGGATATTAAACAGTGCTTGGATATTAAACAGTGCTTGGATATAAGTTGAGGGCCGTTCTCACTTGTTGAGGATGGTGACGGCTTCGGCGTCGTCGTGGCAGGAGATAAGAGCTTCCATGTTGTAATCCAGCACGGCCAGGCCCAACTGCAAGATGGCTTTGATGCCGTCGTAGAAAAAGCAGTCCACCACGTTGACGGCGCTCTCGATGGGAAGCACGCTGATGAACAGGGTGAGAAACCAGGACAGAGAAACGGACGAGAAGAAGCTCAGGTCTGTCATGTTTTCCACCAACTGGGGGAGGTTTTCCCGAATTAGATCCTCAAATACAGCCTGGTCCACCAAAGCCCCTACAGAAGAAAAAAATGCAATAGATTGTCATCATTTTCATATTAAAAAAAATCTGCAAAAGTGTGGCAATCTTAAGAACAAATACAACAATACAATGCATTTCTGCATAAGGCCATTTTGTGAAACCTCACCTATAATTCTGCGGTTGAAATAATCCGGTAACATCCTCTCGCAAACGGCCACCAGGAGCCAAAATGCTTCCTCCTCTTTGGCATAAAGCAGCAAAACCGAGGTGAGAATGTTCATGGCCTAAGAAAGAGAAAAAGGAGTCACTTTCCGACTGTTGTTAAAAAAAAAAGTGAATAGGATTCATCGGGTTGTGTCTGTGAGTTCACCTGGCAGTAGCCAATTTTGGGATTCCTGGACGCATATGCGGTGAGGACTCTTCGTAGAGCGGAGATTCCCGTATCGCTCTGAAATGCCGGATGCTCGGGCAAAGAACGGTGAAGGTCTCTTTCAATTTCGTCTGTAGCCAACGTGCTTGTGCCCAGCGACTGTTCCACCAGCTCCGTGTAATAGCCAGGGTGAGTGGCCATGTCATTAATGGCTCCTTTGTAATGGACATGGCGTTAACACTGGATAGAAGGGGAAGAAACTGGCATTGTGTCAGTCAAGTACCTGAAAAAAGCAGCCAAAGCTCTCCTCTCAGGGATTCGGGTACACCGCGAACAATCAGGTCGCGGGTCTTTCGGGTGAAGAACATGCTCGTTCCGCGGCCGTATTCGGAAAAATGGATGTTCCAAGACTGTTCTTTCATCTTCTCTTTTAGCTGTTGAAAGAGACAAAGACAAAATGTGTTAAAGTGGTGGCCCAGGGGCAAAATCTGGCAACCCCTGTCTAGTACCATTTTAGGGTCAAGGTTTTCCACATCTTGAGGGTGAAAAACCGTCATGAGAGCCTCCGTGCTGACTGCCTTGCTGCTGTCTTTTTGTCCCACCATCAGCGTCACGTCCTCTGGGTTGTCCTCAAAGTGATTGATGAGCGACTGACATTCCCCCCGAATAACCTAAGTGAGTAGGACATTAAAAAAAAAATGGAGGACGTGGAGATTTTTTTTATACCTCAGAGGAGGCGGCGTGCTGAGGGCTGGCACTGATCCCACATCTGCCTCGGATGGTGGTTGCCAGACGCTGGTAGTCCCGGATCTCGGTGAAGCGGAGGGCTCTCTTCCCACGTACGTAGACGGTTAACGCGCGGCTCCCGCCGTCTGATTTGTCGACATTGACAACCTGGGAGATGCCGGCCGGGAAGAAATATCGTCAAATGACTGCAGTTGGGGAAGGAAGCGTCAGTTGGGTCATAAATCAAGTGGCCAGCTTGGAGTTGTTACCTCGCGCATTGGAATGATGATGTGACACTGGCTGCCGTCCTGGCTGGCAAAACACAAGTAGCTCTCGGATAGGCATATCTTGCCAAGTGTATTAAAATGACTGAAAGGCACCCAGAGGAAACTCTCGTGTACTTCTAACAGATTTTCCTCTTTGGGAAGGCGGAAAAATGTCCGGAATTGCTCGCTTTTTGCGTGAGCCTCCAGGCCTCTGCAAAATAACACAATTAAATATTGTGAATAAGCTAGTAAAATGTCTTAAATTGAGCCAAACTGATTTTTTTGGGGAATATTATTTAATTGCATGCTTTTTATGCTAGGGATCAACATTATTAAGATCAATACTAGATATATAATAGAAGCTATGTGACTCCAAATAAGGTAAAAAAATGGTACCTCTTGGTAATTTGCATTGGGTCTGAGAGTGCTCTCTGTATTTCAAAGGCTTCTTTATCAAAAAGGCGCTTAATGGAGTAATCGGCGAGCTGCTCCATAATGACAAACGTTTCACTGAGACGAAGCAGCATGGAGAAGTAGTGATCCTCCCCATGAGCCACCACGTGGATGCTCTCTGTCAGGATGACATTGGACGTCTTCTCTAACCTCCAAATCTCATCCCAAGAAATCACCAGTTTCACTATGGATAAAAAGCAGGGGGGAAAAAAGGAGTGTTTGTCTCTTATTGACCTAAAAAGAGCGTGTTCGCCATTTTCTAACCCTCAGCTCCGAGCATGTAGGAATAAAAGCAGAGAAAGTTGGTACTGAGGTAGAGCCAACCCTGGCAGGGTACTTTCCCCCTCCAGTACGTGCAGGCATAATACGTGACCAGCTTCTCCTCGGGAGGCAACGCAAACCAATTTTGGAACCTCAAATAAGCTTCCCGGAACTTCTCTGGATCATCTTCCAGCACATGAGATGTCTTCCCTTCTTCTGCAATCAAGCCCTAAAGAGAAAAAAAAACACAATTCCAAAATAGAAGAGTTCTGATTGCCAAAATCAGATTCAGTCTTAGGTCTCCATACTCTAATCTTGCCCTGGACAAAACTGGTGATGTCCTCGCTGGAGTCAAAAACTGAGAGCGTCCTCATGATGTTCTGCTGCAGCCAATCCCAGTGTTGGAATATCTCCTCCTTGGTAACACCTGACACAAACCAAGGAAAACCTCATCATTGAAAAAGGAGGATCTATACTTGCATTGACACTAAATCTAATCATGTATTTATAAGTATACGCACCACATGCAATTGACCAATACACTTGCGAGTCCGCCGTGTGGTGCAGAATACGGAAAGGAGCAACTTTGGATGTGGAATCCAACACTGTGTCCAACGTTCCAACCAGGAGACCTGAAAAATATAACAGGTTGATCGTATTTTGACTAATAGAAAGAAGATGTACATTGCTTTTAACTCAGAACTCTTTGCAAAGATGTGTACACTTCTCTGTCTACAATAACATGGACAATCGCCTGACTAAGGCAGTCAGTTTGACATGCAATTAGTCGTGTAAACATGCACTTTGCACCATGAATAGCTTCTCTCAACAGAAGAAGAAATACACTTTGAATCGAAAGCTTGGCCAGCTGTCTGTTGACGATTTGGCTTAAACCTGTTGCGGCCAATTTCTAGCATGCTATTAAATTAAAAACAGTAGCGCCCTCTCGCCAGTTTCTTAAAAGAGAAAGACAAGAGACGAAAAACGGAAGGATCGCCACTGAATCGGGACCTCAAAAACGACAGCTGTCAAATATGCAAAGGAGGTTGATAACGTTACCTGTCAAGCCGCCCCCGCCCTCCCCGTACCCTCTCCTCCTCTGAAGCACGAAATACTCATTATCCTTCTCGGTGACCCACAGTTTAAAGGCGTTTTTCAGCAGGATCTCTTCGGGTTTGAGCCACATCTTGAGAAACGTCCTCGGATTCGCCTCCAGATCCTCCTGTCATGCCACGCTAATGGCATCCAAACCCGTGAATGTTTGTTTTCGTCCGCCGTCCGGATGTGTTTCGCCTTTCCCCACGTAGACAAGAAATGTTGCCAGGCGCGCTGCATTGTGGGAATGTAGTTTTTCTAGGTGGGCGGTGCCGTAACGGGTCAGCTGTGTCATTAGTTATAAGTGCAGCAGCACTGTACTTAATTGAGTTGCATTGAATGCCTTTATTGTAATTATATAAGTACAATGGAATTTAAAGCTTCACCATAAAGTACACACATATATGTAGTCATGAAAAGATGTATAACCTTAAAAATTAAGTCAGATAAAAAATAGTGACCAAAGTGAGGTGTTTTAGTGCAAATATCAAAGTGCAACATTAAAAATTTGCAGTGCAAAGACTGGAATCAAAAGTCATATTTTGATATATTTCGTTTTGTACCACTAAACCATCACTTAGAGCAGTGGTCAGCTCTAGAATGCCCTTTTTCTTAACGTGCGCCGATTAAGTAGTGATGAAAAAAAATACTACGTAGTTACATGAAGATGACATCGCTCATGAAGATGACATCACTACAAGCGACAAATTAATTTGTCGCTTGTAGTGATGTCATCTTCATGCGGCCAATGAGCGCGAAAATAGTGAGTCGTTTGAAGTACGTACAACGTGCTTTTCTCTTCCGTATCCTGCTTGCCGACAATAACGGAACAACTGGAGTAAAACAACAATCAAAGATAAGAATAGCAAATCCGAGAACGCCATTTAATCCTAAAACACTTGGTTTATAAGATAGTGACACAGACACGCGTTGTTATACGTTGATGTAGCGACTTTGCTAATTGTACAACTTTTCGAATGAGTTGCCCGTGATGGACGGTACCGCGTCCACTTCGACAGATACTCCTCCTCCTCCGTCTTTGCTCAAGAAGACGTTGGATCATGTATCGCAAAATTGGTTTAATAAATCTACCGCAAGACAAACTACGGAAAGCGTCGCTGTCCTCGCAATTCAGCGCTACGTGTGCCAAGTAAAAGAAAACGAGCCGTGCGAGAGTTACAACTACGACATTACTATCACTGATGGTGTCTGGCGGGCCAAATGTTTCCTTCCCCCGTGCCTAAACCACTTGGTTCACTCCAACACCTTAAAGACAGGCTCGGAAGTCATTATCAATAAGTACTCGTTTGTTTACGACGCACATAATGTGCATAACGGTTACACGCGCATCGATGACTTAAGATGCGTCTCAGAAAAGTCCCCCCTCCTTTGCAACATTAAGGATGTAAACTCACTGCCCCAGTGGCACCATACCGACGCGCAGAAGAGCCGTTCTCTCGAGATGGACTCGCCCCTCATGGTGAACAGAAAACACTATCTGCCCTTGTGGAATACTGAGTTTCCAGAAGGAGACATTTGGGATTGTCCGGTTAAGCCCCCTCACCTGCCGGTTGCTCCATCTGACCCCGGGGTGATGGTTGCCCTCTCTGACCTTGGAGTGAACGGTAAGATGCCGCTTTCCATCCGTGATTTAGTCTGTTTTCAGTCTGTTTACCCAACTCGTCAAAACATTAATTTTGAGATGTTTGGAAGCCGTGGAATAACATGCCGGTCGGTATATCTTCTCATTTTCTCTTTTCCACCAGCGAAGAGAGTTATTAGTATTATGGACCTGGAGTATACATTTATAAGCGTGGGTAAACGACTCCCTATCCTCGTGAAGATTTTACACAAATCCAGATTGCGGTATTATGGCAAACCCAATACCAAGATCGAATACCCCTACCAGGTGAGTTTCCCATTCTGAGGGTGTAAATGTTTATTTCCGACTTGTATTTGTTAAAAAGTGCATATAAGAGAGACCCGCAATATAAAATCCTTTTTTTTTCCTTCCCAGGCTTACTTTGAAGTTGCTGACAAGACTGGTATCATGTCTCTTGTGCTTTGGAATGAACTCTGTCCACAATATTACAAATCCTTCCATGTTGGAACAGTGCTGTACATCGAGGATTATGCTCTTAAGAATAGCTATCGAAATCGCTCCCGTCCTAAAATGGACCAATACCAACTGGAGTCATTTAACAATACTGGTACGTTTAAATGGCGTTGAATAAAATCATATGCTTTTGACTTGTGAGTGGGAGAGTTGAACAATGGGAAAAAAATCATTGATGGGATTTGTTGTAACACAGTTGTAACTTTGATCTTTCAGAAATATGCCTTAATGCCCGCTTCCCAGCTGCTATCATCACCATTATACCAGATGATCTTGTTGACCCCCAGTGGGAATTGCCTGAATTGACTCATCGCTTTACCTCAAGGTGATTTAACCTCAAATCTGCCAGGTGCCTTTATTTTGCAATTAAAGCCCAAATCCTTGGTTTTAATTTTCCATTTTCATTTTTTTTTCCAGATCAGCAATGTCAACACTACCAAACAATTCCGTTTGTGATGTCATGGCTTTTGTAACATTTGTTGGTCGCGTTGAAAGAATTAAGAGTGCAACCGACACAGGTGAGCAGTTACTAAATACTCTATTGTTTGCTGCTGATGGTGCTCTGTTTGTAACCTTATTAGGAGTAGCCATCTTTTGATTGACCTACTCTAATTGCAGCCCCAGAGAAGCACTGGTTGTTTCGCTGGGTTCACGCAGTGGATGGATCATCGGAGCTTCCTTTTATCCTGGAATTGTTTTCCTCTTCCCAGCCTAATATGTTTGACAAAATCATCCCGAGTAAGACCCTTGAATGGCAAAGTTTTGCAGACTTAGCAACTGAATATTCATTTGGCTTTGTAAAAACAACAATAACATAATTTCCTTTCTTCCCAAGTGACTTTTGTGATGTGCACTCAAATGCGGGTATGTCATGTGGAGGGCTCCCTGCCTTACCTCACCACTAGCTGCGAGACAGAGATTTTCATTTCAGGTTAGTGAGCCTCAAATTTGAAGCTCTTCTTCTATTGAGCTTTGGTCTGGAATAAGTGTTCATCTCCCAAACGCCCCCATTCTCTGTGATGGTCGGGTGGTGTAATTACAGTTTAAAATTATTTTACGATAATTTGTGTAATTGTTTTATCACCCAGCTTTATGACAAGTGTAGCATTAAAGAGTACGCGTTCATTTGTGTCCTGTAAACGTTGTCACCGGAACAGGCCACCACAAAGGTCAACCATACTTGAAGGACCCCACAGTGCGGAAAGTCGTCCGGTGGCTCAAAGCTATAAGGGAGGAGGTTGTTCACCGAGAAGTGGTTCTTGGTGGCCATTACAGATACCCTCATCCTCCACGTACCTTCCCAAAGCCTGGAGCTGGAACCCCAGGTGACATTACTGTTGTTGTTGTTGTTTTTTTTTTAAAAGAATTTAAGAAATAATTTAATAAACGTGGGTCACCTTCTCATATTCATTTTTACCCGACAGAGCAATTTTCTATCATAAATCTTCCCGATTTGAGGAAAGCCATTGAAGCCATGCAGTATAGAGAACATAAAATGTTTGCCATCCAAGGTCAAATTATGACTGTCCGATACGTGGAGAAGAAAAGTGTGTCCAAGCCACAAGACGGAGCTGCCCAAACAGTATGATACTTCATTTTTTACCATGTGATTTTTTACTGAATAGCAAGTCAGTAAGCTACAAAAATATTTCGTCCAGGCGGTAGACATTAGTACAGGTGAGCAAACTGCAACAGAAGTCCATGTTGAAACTGGTGGGAGCCAACCTGGAAGGAAGAGGACGAGAAAAACAAGGTCTGATATTTGTATTTTGACTGGTGCTGACAAAAATGTTTACACCATTTACAGTATTTTCCCTTTTTTAATGTTTTAAAAATACATTTTTAAATAAACAAAATACACATTTACTTTTTTATCTGTTGTAAGGTAAAAAAAAAATAGAATATACCATGTTTTCACGTATAAGGTGCACTTAAAAGTTACATTTTCTTCAAAATAGACAGTGCGCCTTACAATTTGGTGCGCCTTGTATATGGAAAAAAAACATTAAAATGTGTCATTCATTGAGGGAAAATGTGGTACTGTTACAGGTCAATAAATGAGTTGATGACTTAATGAAATACATTTCTTTAGATGAGTTGATTTAATATAAGTTTATCATGTTTTCCAGGAATCTTGAACCACCCGTCGACAGCATGCCAGCAAAACGGTACAAACAATTATTCTCTTACAGTTAATCACAATGACTACATCCACTTCACCCATCCACATCTAAAATATGTCTTCTCCTACAGGCCACATACAGAAGCTGAGGATGACTCGCAATCAGGAAAACAGACTCTGCAACAGCCAAATGAAGGTTCAATTGTGATCTATGATCCTATTTTATTGTCATCATACGTTGACTTCCATCTGCTGAAACACGGATTTGTCTCCACGAGGCTCTTCGGCGCTGTATTGGGAGAACAGCAGTTGGTCCAGCGCACGGCTCGAAATTTACGGACATTTGCGTCACGGAACTCTTCACGAGGGAAGCGTTGCTCAAGATTTTGAGATAAATGACGTGGAGGCCATCATGCAGTGGTGCAACCTTCAGCCTAACAAGTGGACACCAGAGCAATTTGCTTACACACTTCCTGAAACCGTTTATCCGGGATACTATCAAGTCACCATACTAGGTCAAACCTTTCAATTGACCAAGGCACTATGAAAGTGGCAATAATCTTTTTTGTTTGTTTTTTTCCCAATGTGTTTGATAGGCATGGACGAGATAATGGCTGCCGACGTGGTATTTTTACCCGTTGAACACGCCAATGACCCGAGAGGTGTTGGCCTTTCTTGGGTTAAGCATGACAACAGCATGCTCTCTTGTCTCTCATCTGGTTTTATCTGCCAGGATGAGGCAAAACATCGAAAACCAGGTAAAATTCACAGGCCGTTTAAGTATAATGGCGACATCTCATAATGCTCATTTATTTTTTTCTACCCAGGGGAAATTGTGGCAAGTACCAGCGAACTTGAAAAAACACGCTTGATCTTTATCTTGGACATTTGTCACCTTGGTAGAGAGAAGAAGGAGGTACTGATTAGAAAAGTCTACACATTGAATGAAATTCCCCATTCGTAAACTATTACAAAAGACCCCAGAGCAAAGGACACAAACTTATTGAAATAACTACATTGACAAATATTGAGCAACCTTTTTTTTGTATGATTCTGCTCACTTCAGTACTTAGAAAAACATGTTACCTGGAAAGCTATCCATGAAAAAAAATATGATGTTGCCCATTGGGACTTTGTAGTACACAGTTCCCAAAGCGTGTTAATATTCAAATATGCCCAAAAAAAGCCATTGTTTTTCCAACAGCATTTCAAAATAAAAAAAAAAAAACAGTCTTTCACAAAAATGACCATTTGATACAATTACTTTAAATCACATTAATGAATTTTGACTCTTAGCAAAAAACTCATTGTATTTACAATCACAATATTTTTGCAAATATTTATTTCCAAATGCTTCACAAATAGCAGATTGAGTCATAAATAGTTCCATAGAACAATATTTAATCTCAAGATATTTTTAGGTT
The DNA here is from genome assembly GCF_051989575.1 of Stigmatopora nigra. Lineage (NCBI taxonomy): Eukaryota > Metazoa > Chordata > Actinopteri > Syngnathiformes > Syngnathidae > Stigmatopora > Stigmatopora nigra. The sequence continues at coordinate 1,403,436 of NC_135526.1, forward strand.
GTAAACGTAAGTGTTATTTACACCAATTAAATTAAAGCTTATTTCAAATACACAAATGACACACAAAACCTCACCTCCACTAATAAGACACTTCATTATCTGTTACAAAATGACTTTAATTTTAAAATTATGTAACATACATGTGCATTCTATTATACATAGAAAATAAACTATATCATCTAGTTTTTTTGTACATTCTAATATACAATATAGTCATCATGTGTCTTCTGCACTGAAATGGCAGCAGCAATGGCTGTTTAGCAGGAGAATTCAGTTCTTTAGTGTTCCTCAGCTTCTGGCCTTCATTTCCTCACATGCTGTACAAACTGAAAACATCACTTGAAAAAAAAATATCCTGACAGAAACATTTACACTCAAAGGGGAAAAGCCCATTTAGCCAAAAGCGTGGGTCGCGGGGGTGATGTATTTTGAAAACTGTACCCGTGAGAGTTGAATATTAACATGAAGTGAACCGATAAAGGTAAATTAAAAAAAAACATGTTTCCATCCAGTCGTCAGGGGGAGATAGGGATGTTTAAGTTTCAGCTTTAACTGCACTGCCAGTCAAAGTGAGAGAGTACAAATTGAGTACTATTTAACATCGACGACGCAAGGCAAATAAATATCAACGCAAGGCAAATCATTGACTGGAAGGCTCCACATTTGCGGACCTTGTCGGTCGTCACTCACCCATTTCTTCATCAAGTATTAGCAATATAGCTTTATTGAAATGTCCTACTTCACTGCTCTTATTTCAATAAATATTTATAGCATGGCACTGCTTAGCTTCTAAACTATGAAGTCATGGGTCAACCACAGGATGTTGAAACTAAACTCGACCATCAAAAAAAAAAAAACAGAAAACAACAAAAACAAGTACATAAATGCATGGTTTAAATTCTTCCGGTGAGTTTTTTTTTTCCTCAGTGGTTGTGTCTCAAGTTACACTACATTCGTAAGTCTTAAATCTGGATTGCAAGTGGAATAATTATCATCTCCACTTGGAGGAATGTCAGGGTCATTAAAAAATATATATAGATCATTTTCACAGTACCATCTGTGGTGTAATATAGACATTTTTTTGTGTGAAACCTTGTAAAATATACAACATAACATTCTCAAAGCGACATTGCACATTGTTCAAAGTGTCTACCAGGCTTGTTTTTCCCCTCAACTGCTGCAGTGAAACAACCAACTCAATTACTGAATCTGAATTGAATGTAAATACAAATGGAACTGACTTGAATTTTGACTCACGTGCAAAACAAAAAACAAAAGCACAGTTTGATTTTTGGCTAATTAGCAGCTATTCATCTCATCCCATAAATACTTAACAATGAGGCACAGCCATTTTTTGCATACACACTCTCCAGCCTGCTGTATGTTTCTATTAAACACACCAACAAAACCCCCCACCAATTATCCAATTAGTGACAAGCACACAATGTAATGAGATCAATATCCACTACAAGAAGTGACATTGTGCCTTTAGAGAAATCCTCAGTCAATTTCTTTTACTACACATGAAGCTTTTGCTACATATTTAACAGTGGGGATAAAATACAATAAAATAGCCAGTTTCCTCCAAAACTTTTAAAATGTTATCTTCCAAATTCCTAAATTTTGGTCTTTAAAATTATCTTTTCGCATCTCTATAAAAATACACTTTCATACCATGTTGTTGTTGAAACAAATTTTCTAAATGTTCTGAAATGATGCAATTTTATGCCCCACTAGTGTACATGATGGACCCTGAACAATAAACCAATGTATGTACTAGAACCACCTCTCAATAACAGTAGCCTCATATTTTTCAACCAGAAAAATAAATACATACTATTGAGTAGCCAAACATACTCCGCTTCTGTACAGGTAAGGACATTTTAAAGTTTTCAATATACTTGTGTGTGTACTATTAACTAATACAGCATGATTATCTTTGTAAAGGCACAACTTTTGGGTTATTTTAGAGCCGGGCTTTGTGGCAAAAGCCATAAAATATATTGAAGGGTGATTTTCTAGCTATTTAGTGCGAAGAAGTAGATGATTTTAGATAGTAGCTAATTTTGTTTTTAGTTCATTAGCTGTTCAACTGTTAAAATTGATGAGTGAGTTATAAAGTGATTCAAATGCAATAAGGTGAGTGTAAGACTTTAAGACCGTTGGTGACCCTTAAAAATGAATCATAATCTCAAGAAACTGTACCCTTACAATAAACAAATGGCTAATATAATGATAGAAGCATTGCTGATTGATTGGTTCCAGGGGCCAAGTTTAAGTTTCAAAAGGCATCCAATTTATAAATATATATATACCAATACAAATCTAAATGTCATATGGGGGAAAAATATATTTTATGATTCATGAAAATAAACCTGGTATTCCAAATGGACCTGAGCAGGATTTTTAAAGCCGTAGTCAGACAACATTGGAACTGCACCACTAGTAGTATAATTCAAAGGCACATTAGACAACCTCTCATCCTCCATTGTGTTGTTTAACAAGTGAGCAGCTCATAAAGAAGTCTTTCTTTAGTTTTTATAATATATATATTATACCCTTGGCGAGATAGCGGGGTGCTCGACTAATGGGCTCTTTGCACCTAAACTCTCGCCCTCTTTATTCAATTTTATTTAGTGAGAGGACTTTGTCACCCAATTTGGCAAATCTTCAAATCCAAAAATAACTAGTCTTTGTATGTGGTTATGCACTACAGCAAGGGTGGCCAACTCCAGTCCTCAAGGGCCCTTATCCAGTCTGGTTTTCATATCTTCCTCCTCTACCACACCTGAATCGAATGACCCTGTCATCAGCAAGAGGTCCAGAAGCTTAGGTAGAGATGGAAAACAGATCAGGGTCCTCGAGACCTGGACCTAGCCACCCTTGCACTACAAGTTGGGTTCCAAATCACCATTGAGTTTAACAGTGCTAGACCCTGGAACATGTCAACATTTATACTTTTTTGGAAGGCTCACGATTGGCAACCGTGGGCAGAAATCCAAATCAGGCAAAACAATAAGCAGCAAAATATCCAATGGCGTGTGCAAAGAGCCCATTGGGAAAATGGTTTGAATTTAAGGTGGTCGTCAGGACAATAATCTCACCGCTTCGAAGGGACATTTAATATTAAATTTATAGGCAAAAATAAATACTATTATTGGGTGGGGAGTGGTACCAAAAGTGCAAACAGACACGAAATGAACATCGTGTCCTGGTGACAACGGTGATAAATCCATTAGTTTTGCTGACAACTGAGCTAGTTGAAAGGCGCCGTCTCCGTTTTACTTCCTTTTCGAGGGTGAGCGGCTTCGCAGCAACTGTTCGGGTCGCTCTCGTCGGTTTAAGTTCCAGCAGCGGTGTTCTGGCGTGTTCATGAGTGCTACCGCGTTATCATGTTCCTGAAGTCTGAAACATTAGCGTTCTGGTTTTGGGAATGTTGGTATTGTCTTTGTTGCGACTGTTGGCTTTGCGGCGTCGGCTGCTGCTGGATGTATCCAACCGTGCCTTGTTGCGGGATATTGGCGGTATGTAAGAATGATGGCGTCGAGCCGCTGTGTACGAGTCCTTGGGTCATCTAGAAAAACAGAATGGAAATTAGCTCAGGTTTATGAGTGAGTGCTTTTTTAGCGTACCAAGCAATCTGATAGGGTACCTGAAAGAACTGCTGGGGCTGCTGCAGTTGTAGGGAGTGCTGGGCGGCCTGAGGCTGGGCCTGGTAGCCTTGCTGAGACGGGTGCGAGATTAAGCTGTTGTGCGGGATCATGATAGGTGAGGTGAACACCTGAGAGGGCACCAGCACAGCGTTGCAGTTGACCTGTTGCACCGGGAACGACGGTGCGATGATCTGCTGCTCCAATGTGTATCTGTGGTCAGGGAACTCGGGGTGAGTCATAAGCAGAGGTTGGCCTGCCGTGGAGGTTGGCAAAAAGTACTCACATGGTTTGGGGAATGCCCATGTTGCATTGCTGGGAGGGCTGTGTGGAACCACTGCTGGTGGGGACCAGAGTCTGCATTGGTTGGTTCAGGAGCATCCTATCAACAAAGAGCTTTCTTTCATTGGATGTTGGAAAGGATTTTTCCGCTTGGCAAATACTTAGTACATGGTTGATTCAGATCTTACCGTAGTTGTCCGTCTTGATTGAAGTCGTTGTCCGTGTGTCTTTGGTTTGCATCTTGTAGAGGCCTCGTGTTGGTCTGAGAGAACATCATGGGGTTGCTGTAGAAGGGCATGGTCAAACTGGTGTTTGTCTGCATGGGCAAGCTGACTGACTGCACCTGGCCAGTCCGGGAGATCCTTGATTGGACCTGTGGAATAGTTTTCATGTTAAAACAAAAACTGGAGTCCATCCACAACTGACTGAAGTTTGACTTACCTGTGCTGGGGGGGAAGCGTTCTCCCTTAGAAGCGAGTGAGGGGACGAACTGTGGGTCCTACAGGACGACGCTTTTGGTTGGCCCGCGTGCTGCCTGGTGATTCCCGATTGGCTCTGTGAGGCCGGCCTGCCCGGGCCTTGTTGCTGGGGCTGCTGGCCAAATTCACTGTGGATAGGCTGCTGTAGCAACATCTAAAAGACAAGCAGAAAAAAAATTGTCATGTTGAATTTTTAATGAGAGAGTGCATGTTTTCAGAACACGAGCAACGGGGTGCCTTCTGAGTCACAAGGGAACTGAATCACTCTTATACAAATACCAACGAAATGTGGGTCAATTTGCTTTGCAAGGCGCCTCTTGGTGGGGCCATTTGCCCTCTTACTGTGAAAGCTTCGACAACAGGGGGCTAATTGACGTCGATGACATGTACATTCGTCACTTTTAGCGTGGGATGCACCTGCACGGTGGAATGAGATTCAATGGACGGAGGTTTGGTTGCTTACCTGAAGATTAGCCAGCTGAAGCTTCTCCTTGATGTCGTGCAGCTCTTGCTGCTGCGTCTTGATATCGGCCTGTAGAATTCGCGTCCTTTCTTCCAGTTGTTCCTTCAGTTGGTTCATGACGCCTAGCTGAGGCTGTTGTAGCTGGAACATGCTCGACTGTTGCTGCGTTTGCTGCTGCTGTAAACAAAGTTTATACAGATTGTTTTTTAGTTAGCACCTGCCTAGATTTTTAAAATAGTGTCTCACAGAAAATATTGGAAGCATTTAGTTCTCTGTATCCCATAATGTCTTGCATGCAAACAATAGTTGTCTATCTCCAGATAGCCAGATTCCTCTTGTATTCCATTGTAGAAAATCTTTACATATTACCATGGATTTGAATGGATAAAAAAGTGTGTATGCATTTTTTAATGAGGATTTTACATATATATTTGTATATGAGTAGGTTCCATTCTGAAAAAGATCCTAGCTGCAGTTTAATTTGTGGACATAATGGTATATAACCTGAAGACAATGTACACAATTGAGAGGAAACATTCGCCACGTGCACACAGCAGTAAAATAGCCCTAAGAGCACTGCACGTACATAAACAAAAGAGAGGAAGACAAATGACAGGAAGGGAAGTCCAAGCACTCACCATTGCTGTGTTCTTGCTGCATGGGGGAGAATGGGGGAGGCTCGCTTGGGGAACCAGGTCAAAGGAATTTTGTCTTTGGATGGCATTCTAAAAAGTAAAAAATGGTATAAGTTTGATCCATTTGACTATTCTATACATTGTGTTGACTGTATGTCACAGTTGTTTAATGATCTGTCAACACGGCCGTAACTATTGTACAAACTGACCTTTGAACTCCCAACTTGGAGTCTGGCAGCCGTCCTGTCGGTTCCAATGGACGCCGACTGCCACGATCGTGTGCAAATCTCTGTGTACGAATTGGCTGCTGCAGAGAAGACAAATTGTACACTTGCATAAACAATTAGCATTGATATATTGCACATAACATATAATGCAGTACGCCTTATAGTTGTGAATACGTGAGGGTTAGCGGCATTTCTGCGGCCACACGGGAGTAGCATCTATGCTGAGCTATTGTGGAGGGAGTTGGCGCTTTACGATGACTCACATGCCGAGTCTGACAGAGCCGTGTGGGAGGACTTCCGAGAGCTGTGGGAAGACACCGAGCCACTGTGTCTTTCTCGCGGAGGGTCCATTGTGGAGCACATGTCCAAGTACAGCTCCTGGGCCTGAAATTTAGCAGACCAACAAGGGGCTCAAACCATTGAACTGGGCTTGACAAATGTCTTGATTTTGATTGACCTTGACGGAAGAGGGAGCAATCTCGGGTGGAGACAGTTCCTCCAGGCCAAAGGCTCGCCTCCTTTCCGCTCGTACTTCCGCGTAACTGAATTACAAAAAGATTGGCGTATTTGTCACGCAGCCTGGTGAACATCTTTAATCCCGGGGCAGAGAAAGAAGTACTCTTCTCCTGCCAATGAAATAGCCTCACCTGACAACAGTGTGTGTACACACGATGAACTCGGGTTTGGAGTTCCACTGATGATAAGTAATATAGTAGTGGGTCCGCAACCAAATCCATTGTTGACCCTTGGTCAGAAAGCGATAATAGCAGGATTTACCTTTTCCAAACTGCATTACTGGTGAGAAAAATGTACACAGTCAAGACAGAACGGTGATATGTAAATAGATAGATTCAGTGGTATAACAGAGTGCCTTACTTACATTGTTTATGACATTCTGCTATAAGCTCCAGGTCGTCCACATGATAGTAATCGTAGCCAGATGTTCCCAGAACTTCAAATGGTAAATATCCGATGATGGGGGAAGCTCTGCAAAGAAATAAAATGTAACAATAAGCGTATCAGAAAGCTATTAGAGCACAGTTCTTACGGTCAGGGACATTTACCTGTGATCTAAAAACAAAAACTTCCATTCAAGGCTGTGCCTGGATGTGAATTCATCGCAAGGGTCGTCGACTGTACACAAATCCTATGAAAAAAGAGGGGAAGTCGCGTTAATGACTTTGCAACAAGTAATGTTTACTCAAGCGTGGCAGGAAGCCTGAATAAGCTACCAGGCAGCACAAACTCATCTTCTTTATTACTAGTCCTGTCATTTTTTACCACAAAAACATCCTCAATTGGAGCGAAATAGTTTTATCTTTGGAAACTCTCAAAAGGCAATTCAAAGCAAAAGCCATAGAACAAACATTTCTGTCTTTACTGCAAGAAAAGTAACAAGATTGCTTCACACGTGGAATAAATAGGCAACCGGGACTTCCCGAGTCTCGAGGTGTGTTTGGAAAAGCCTCCAGGCAAAGTTGAGTGACATATTTGTTACGCTTTAATTAACGCCGCTTCCAAGTGTTAAATAATGCTGACTCAGATTAACCCAAGACGTCTCACCTTTAAAAACTGTGGCGTGACTAGACGAACGGTAGCAATGAGGCAGACCTGCTCCTCTGTTGACGACTGTAGACTTCTGGGTAATGTCAGTTCAACCCCGTTACAAGTTGTAGGCACTTTGACAAACGAAAACAGCACCCGTGTTTACGAAAAATGACACCATTCCGCGAATCGATACAGTCTAGACTGGCACTCACCATTGTTATGAAACTTGAAATCTCCGACAAACTTGACATACTCGTAGACGGGTGGTTCTTTTGGATTAATATTCCCTCTGGCAAGGTGACAGCAAAATTCCACATGTGCCTCACCTACAAACAACATGAAAATTAATCTATCGGACAGTCCGAAGCCTAGATTTCACTTTCAAAAATAAGTTTCAGCTTTGTTCTGATTGAAAAAGTCCATTTTTTTGTAGTATGTCAATCGCTTTCTGACCTACTTTCACACAATTCAGTACCTAGCCTTTGTAAAAACATAATATATGTTTGACCAAAACAATGTTATCTTTGTTAGCGGGTAAGTTTATTTACCGTACCGCCCAATAGAAAAATAGTTAAGCTAACATTTTTTAGTGAATTGCATCCGGCCCAATGACGCTTGGTTCCGTAACTGTTTTCAAGCTTAGTCAGTCACGTCTCTGTTTCTGTGAAAAGCCCAATAGTAATGCAGGATTAAGGTCAAAGCCTTGAGCTCTGGATAGTTCATTGCTGGGGGATTACTGTGTTAACATAACAGTGATTAAAAGTCTAAACTATGATACTAAGCATGTGACTATTATTAGCTAAAAGGACTAATTATAGCCCAACAAATCAGCAATCCAATAAACTAGCGACCCCAATTCCGCAACCTGCTTTTTGGGGCTTTTAAAAATATCCTCCAGACCTGACGGAATCCAATGTATGTATTCCTGTGGTGGGTATTTTTAACGCTTGGCGACCGGTCTCGAACCGTGAGGAGGTGACAGACAAAGTGCAGAGAGACAACTCACTGGCCAGGAAGTCAGCAGCAATAGGGTCAGTCATCAGCATATGGGACGAGAGCAGTTTATACACTTCTCCGTGTTCTCGCTCCGGAAGGAAATTTAGGATATTTTGGTCCACCATATCTGACTGATGCCGAAGGATAAAAAAGAGGGTCAGTTTTACACAAAACAAAGGATAGGACAAACATGGCAGTAGACAACCGAAACGAGTAAGGCATTTATTTGCGTTTTTCCAGGCCGCAACTCATGATCTACTATTGATGTACAAAGGTATAAAGACTAAAATTCAAGATTTTGCATGTCTTTTTTTACTGTTTTAGTGGGGTTTTTTTGCAGTTTTTCACAGTTTTTGTCTTTCGGAAATGACATTGTAAAGTGAATCATTGACTTTCTATCCTTGGTATTTCCAATTTGGCTTAGACAGGAGTTCATTGTGAGGCTACCAAGATTAATTGACTAATTGATGACTTATAGTAAATTCATCTTTTCAAGACATTCTTGACTTGACCTTATTGAACTCTTGAAAGTAAATATGACCTATATCTTATTGTATTCAATGTTCTAAATTCAATTGAATATCTGTTCAAAAATCAGATCAGTTTAAGAACTAATCATTTATAGAAACCTCATTCAAATTGCACTTTAAGCAAATTAAAACATCTTTCCCCATTTCCACTTACCGGCAAATGTCCAATAAGCGACGACACACTATCCGAAACGTATATGATGTTTCCGTCTGTGGTTAACGCTATCAAGAAACCATCAAGCGCCTGTAAGAAAGCCACAAAAGAGTTTGTTGACTTGTTTGTCCGAAGTCCACCTGCACCGCAGTACCTGTAAGCTGAAATGCCGGCTAGCCGATATTAAGACTTTGCCCAGTTTGCCATATTGAAATGATCGGGAGGAGAGTCATGTCAGTGTAGTGAGCGCATCTTCTGGCTGGTTTACCTCAAGAATGAGCTGCGTGAACTCCTCATTGCTGAGGAAGGAAGGCTTCCAGTCTTGCCTCACGTCACACGTTTCATTTTGGGCGCTGATGTCTGCAAAGGAAGTGCGGGTTAGGGCAATAAGTGACTGACCACCGTAACCAAGGGAACGCCAACACCACTTGCATTTTTAAATCCTCCAACCAACCTTTTTGTTTCTGTAGGACGTCAATTGTTCTTTGTAGTATGGTGGACTTGTCCATCTTGCGAGGATGTCCTTGACCTTGTAGCATGGTGCATAGCTCCTTGATGAGAACATTGAACTGGTCTCTTCTTTTCTTCTCCGATTTGTTCCGAGATGCCCTTTTAGTCGTGGAGACAAAGGTCAAAAAGGTCAGTTATCAAATCAGGAACACGTCTAGATCTTTCTGCCATACCTTTTTGCCCTGTCTTTCTCATCTTCGTCCATCAAATCATCTATGCAGCTGCTGGAACTGAAAGCAAGATGGGGGAACATGTTTTAAATCTAGTTCTTTTTCCCCTGATTGTTAAACAATGCAAAAGGCTTTTAAATCTCTCCAAACTAAAATACAATCTCTTGTTACCTGGCAACAGACCCGTTTATTTCTCTTATGATGAGCCTGGCTATCGCAATATGTATCAAGCCACAAGTTCATGTTTAAAACAACATGGATTTTGTATTCAAATTGACGTATTTTCCTTCTGCTTCTTTGAGATTTTTCCCAAATGTGGAGGGAATGATCATTTTGTTTCTTGCCATTGATGGCGATAATCTACCCTTGAAACTGACTTCAACATCTGTCAGATGTTACTCAACAAGAATCGTGTTCTTTGGTCATTTTAGCACACATGTTCATGCTATCACCATCTCGAATAAAATCAACATATTGTAGGTCATCTAGACAGATTAACTGTACGTTGTACACCATTTTTTTCCCAACTGTAATCTCCGAATAAGAGAAATTGTAGTTTGTTTTGATACTTACTCCCAGTCTCTGCGGCTAGAAGGACACGGGCCTCCGAAGTCGGAAAGATTGTCCATCCTCACGCTCTTTCCCATCCAGGCCTTTTCTGGTTTCTTATCTGCGCTGACCTCATCTGACCACACCTTCACACTAAACTAACGCACACCGGCAGCCCCACAAAGGCCGAATCCTGTCAACACACAGAATAGAAACACCCCATCATCGACATGTTCTTTCATTGTGCATCAACATTTTTTAAATGTAATTAATAGCTGGGAAAAAAACAAAAAACACTCTCGACTTCTTCAGGAAACAGTGATATTCATGACCTAGTCAAACAAATAAGTAGATCTGCTGGATACTAATAACATTGTGTTATGTGTTCCTCGGCTGCTAGATGAAGTGGCTCCCGGCAAAATTATTTGCATTTGCGCTTTGCTCGGTGACGTGGAAGTACGGTCTCTAGAGGAAGTACTCGTTAACGGCTATTTCCGTAGCAATTTATCTAAATGAAAAGCCTGAAGAGGAATACATTAGTTATATGTATAAGGCAACGTCACCGTTTATAATGTGTTTAAAGTTGCATTTGGGCAAAATGAGTAAAATGCCTAGGGATTTTGTGAATGATCATGTTTTTGCTCAGTCCAAATTTGTAGTTGACCGGAAATCTACCACAATTTGACCCAGTTGACTATATAATCTAATATCAGGAATAAATTAGCTGTATTAGTCATTATATCCGATTTTTTTCCCATCAGTCTCTCGCTTTGATTAAAAACAAGAGTAACTTTTCCAGTCTTGCAGATCAGCAGGTCGCAACGAAAAATCACTCCGTCTCCATTTTTACATATAACACGCACTTGTCAGTTTGATTACTGGTTGGCAGTGTCTTTCTATGAATGACTTGACACCTGTGTGGCACACTTACATAAGGTGTGGAATGAACACTGGTGATCCAGTTTTAACATACTGCAGGCGTCATATCACTCTTGCATTCAACGACTCATTTGCAAAATTTCCAGTCAATTTATGCATCTCTTCACGTTATTCTTTTACTAGAAACAGTTAGTTTCGCATGTATGATCTTGGTTAATGATACAATAATACCTCGTTCAGGGCCATTGACCGTGATAGACTCTTAATGAATAATTAGACAACCATAATTATTTTAATATAGCTTATATGGACTATTTTAACATATTCTTAGATTATTACATCCATATGTACATGGCCTGGGAGTGAAAGAGTGATAGTAAGGTAGTGTTTTGGGTAGGAAAGACTCAAAATGTCCTTGGAGGACTTCACTAGTCATGATTTATAGTGACAATGTAACATTTATGTGCTCCTCTGAGATGTAGGATTTTAGAGAAGACCCCTACAACATCAACTAATAGTGTAAAGTGAAGCCATTACATATCAGCCTGCATTCTTTAACCGTATCGAGGTTAAAACCACACCTTGCCAGGTTACATGAGCGTCTGGTTACATGTGCGCTCAAAGGTTTTTTTTTCAACTAGTGCGAGAGGTCAGCATAGTCAAGTTCCTAATTCAAGAGCTAAAGTGCAGATTTGAACTCCCCACAACATAAGAACTGCCACTTGGAGTGTCCCGACGGGCTTTGTTCTGACCTTTATTGCAGAACAACACCTTGTGCTCAAGGGACGCCTCCATTTTGGGGGCTTTTCGACACCATGCAAATGTTCACTCTTCCCAATTGAACAATATTTCTTCAGATTGAGATCTTGTTTAGCATCCAGATAGACTACAGTTAATATTACATCCCAGTAGAAAGGATTTAGGACCACTTGTCTACCTTCCCTTCTGTCAATTGATTGAGTCCACACAGCCGACAAGAATAAACCAGGGATGTTTGCCGTATAAGGATTAGAGCTGTTTAAACATGCCGCTGACAGAAGAAGAAAAAAAATCATTCAACAACCCAGTTGAGGGATACTCCTGTGTAACCTTTGGAGCGTCGCATCTGAATAAACCCATGCACTCAATCATCTCCAAAAGTGTAGAGAACTCATTCAAACTGACACCAATCAGTTTGATCCAGACTGAACCCGAACACCTTTCGGGCTGCTGTGAATACAAAACCTAAAAACTCTGCTTCTGTGTAGCGTCTGATGCTATAGCTTGCGTCTAGTACTGCATAGTGAGCAGGAAACGCTGTGGGTTAGGTTACAGTACAATGGCCAAAGGTGGCATCCAGTGACAGTGGCCTAAAGTACAGTACATGCAGTCAATAAATTACGTTATTGATGGAGCACATCTTGTGGAGAGCGTGTTAAGCTCGGCCATTGAAAACAACAGAACAAGTCTCAGATTGGGGAACATGGTTAACCCAAGTCAGCATGGACAGTTCTGTGGTATCTTGTTCTTCCCTTCTACCAACAGTCATTCATCATCCACCCCCATTTTTTTTCTGGTGGGGTGCGTCAGAGTGACTAATCTCACCTCTGTGCTTTGCCACGCATGTCATCAGGTGGGAAGGCGATGGCGGAGGTGGAATGGCTTCTAACCAGGGCACTCAGTTCATGTCAGCTTGCGCATTCACCACGCCAACCTATTAGCTGGGTTGTGTTGCATTGTGGTCTTGAGTGACGGTTGGATCGGATGATTGAAGGAAAAATTGGCCAATTGCTCATTTCAGATTGAGGGTTTCAATCCCAGGTTTGAACCTTCTCATATGGACTTTGCATGTTTTCCCTGGGCTTGTGTAGGTTTTCTCTCACTACTCTGGTTTCCCCCCAGATCCCATAAACATTGTAGTAGTCTGGTTGTATACTCTGAATCGCCCTTAGCCCTGAGTGATTGGTTGTTTGTCTTGGAATTGATTGGTCGCCATAAATTGAGATATATTAATTGTGATTTGTCTTAAATTTCCTTTTCTTACTACTAGCTTTCTTTCAATAGTGTCAATATGTAGATAGAAATATGATATAATTGTGTTCCTCTGAAAAGAACAGACTAACTTGCCACCTGTCATGTGAGTAGTGCTCCCATAATCAATGTACTAATTGACTTAGTTGATTAATTGCTTGGAGTCACTGCTGTCCAAAACCCTTTTAAGCCCTACAATAGTAGATTTCATCATTATTTACTTCCAATGGAGAACAAAACGCAAGGTCCTCTTAATTAGAAATACATAACAGCTTTGGCAGAGGTACTCAAAGTTGTTTTCAGTTAATTAAATGACATTTGTATTTAGAGTTGAGCCATTCTGTCAGTAATACACCCCAAAATAGCTTTGTTATTAAATAGGGATACAAATATATATGTATATATGTATATGACAGCTGATGTTTGAGCACTGGCTTCCTCTTTTTCCCCCCTAGTCTTGGGAAAACATCACAAGAGTGCACTCTGTTCTATATGTGCAATGACGTACACCACATAAATAAACATATGGTGGTGTCAATCAAAACTCAGCACACATCCAACAATGTGTACAAAATTTCCGCACACCGAGGGTGTTTCCTGTAAGAAATAATTAACTTAAGTCTCCAAAAAGATTCCTCTTTTGCGCATGACTGCATCCACTTGAATTTTGACAGCTCACATTGAGCGTTGCCACGAAATCCCCAGCCCAAATTAAAAAACAAAAACAAATCCACATACCTTTCAAAGAAAGGGCATCTGGAAGAAAACAACCATCGGCAAAGCACTCATGGTCTTTTAATCCCCAGCAAAGTAAAAGACTGCGCAGTCTTCTCGCACGCGGTCCCAAAAGCGTCAGATTGCATAACGACTTAATAAGGGACATTAATGGGGAAAAGGGTCACCCATCGGCGCGCTCGCGGCGACCCCGACGTGCAAAAAAGAGGGGAATATAAGCGATAAGCGCAATGGGTCGCGAGCTGGACTCGTAAACAGCGGCGAGTCGCACTCGCGCTGCGAGGGGGAGAAAGTAGGTCAGCTGGTAGCTCCGATAGTCGACAACAGCAAGAAGCTGGAGGCACCGCCAGGGAGAGCGAATGAGAGAGCAAAAGAGAGAACGAGAGAGCGAAAGAGAGAGAAACAGAGAGAGAGAGAGAGAGAGGGGAGGGGGCAGCTTGTAATCTTTAACACGTGCTTTGATGCTCAATGACATTTGTTGACACTCTGCATTTTGGTGCTCATTTTTTAATGTGGCGAAACGTACACAAAAAGTTAGTAGTCCGTCCCTCCGTCAGGCAGCCGATTAGCCCGTCTGACCCCGATTTTGTAAACCTTTTATTTTCATCGGAGAAAGAGGGGACGGCCGCTTAATCCCCTGAGCATAACAACAACCCCAACTGGCGTCGGTTCCGATGCCGGCTTTTTTACAACTTCCCAGTGGCCAAATGTGGGTCAATTGCCTTTCTATGTTTTGGTTGCTTCGTAGCTGAAAGAGAACTTGAGAAAAGTGTAAATAGAGGGCCGGGAGAAGGGTTTTAAGAGTCGTAGAGGCAGACTATGGACAGGTTTTCCCCTTCTGGAGGGAGTCGCACTTGTCAACTTTTCCAGACGGTTGTTGAAACCTGTTGCAGACATTAAATTCCAAATAAGGCAGATGGTTTGTCGCTTTCAGCTTGAAATATCTTGCATTTGTAAAAGGACCATCCATTTGTACTTTTCCAGCCTCTTGTTCATGTATTCCAGGGTCTTTTTTTGAAGTTATCTAACATTGTAGTCCATGCATTTATCTTCCGGAGAAACCAAAAATGCTCACATAAAGCGTTATAAAAATACAACCACCTGTTGCCAAGACATCACAGTCTGGACCAAACCGGCAGTCTAACGTTGCCTCATCAGCAGGGGGGTTCCGTTCAAAAATAGTCTGCGCTCTTTATCCCAAAAAAGTGTCAAGACGTTGCTCAACCTGAGCAAAACGTAATCCAACTGCCAGCGGATTACATGCAAAATGACCAAACCCTTCATTTGATGACATAAAAGTTAGTTTTAATCTAAACAAGGCGTTTACAAAGTTGCATGAGTCAAATGTGCCATCCAGTCAGCACTAAAAAATGTTCCTGACAGTTGTATTGTATTGTAAAATATAATATTAGCACCCTCAAAGACAAACTACACGACACTCCCTTTGAGGTGTTGGCGTCCAATCACATATCGGTAACCTTTGTCCAACTTCTCCCTTTCAATGGAAGCGCCGCAAACTGCTTTCAAAGTCCGTCCGTCCACCCGTCCGTCACACTGGATACAACTGTCAATATTCACTCTTGTTATCACGTGAAGGGAACTTCTTGTTCACCTTTTGACAAACTAAGAACCATTCATTTGTCGCTTTGAATAATGACTAAAACATCAATTCTTCATCAAATAATTGTGCAACCATTCACACACCTATTTGATTGAAATTGACAACAAACATAAAAGTGTCATTCATTGACGGTGCGCTTTATAATGCATTGCGCCTTATAGTTGTGAAAATACAGTAGTTTGAATATTTATGATAATTATGTATGGTTACAAATCGCTATTATTTTTATTTTATTTTAATAATAGTACATAAGCTGAAACTGCACTCAACTTCCAAACTGTTTTATTTGTAATATACCAACTAGACCCAAAACAAACCTATAGTTAAAAATTGACAACAATAAACATAGCCACAATTACACTAACAAGGACAATAAAAACATGATTATGAATCACTTTTTACAAATTAGCATATTGTTATTGTGAAAAAAACACAACGAATAAAGCCAGCGAGAGGAAGCGGCACGGGAAGCAAAATAGTTGAAGCCAAATGATGCGTCATCGTGTGAGACCAAGTCCAAGATTCATTAAGATCTCCCACATTTCCCGCATTATTCACCATCCGCCTACACAGGGATTTGTTCTGCTCTTTTATGTAGGTCATGCTATTGCTATTAGATAATAGCATGACATTTCCTGCTCGCAGAAAAAGCAGCCGACTACATAACAAAAGCTTTGTTGTTATGTTTTTTACATCCTGTCCCTTCCACTCGCTCGGGCTCCGCTTTTTAACGTCACAAGAAAAATAAATGATTAAGATTGTCACACACGTATTTTCCGGCGTGTTGATGATGTCATCGTGACCCTCTGTCATTAATTACCATCGACGCCGTTCCCTCTGTTGCCGTGGAAACCGCGTGCCGTGTCTCCTTCTCCCCAGTAAAGCCACACAGCTCTGGGATACAATAATCTATTCCTTATATGTTGTTATATTGTCCCGTGAGCTTTTTAATAATGGTATGAATTTTGGTGATGATATATCAGGTAGTTAAACCTGGCCTTTTGTGTGTGTTGGTGGGAAATGCCTACATATTGTATTAAATGGATCTAGTTTTAGTCTCTTGAATGGAAGAATCATTGCAGATTTTGGTAAATCCATAATTAGAAAAAAATCTATATTGTATTGTTATAAAATTAGAGTAATGTCCGAAAAGCTGCTTGATTTTGACTCTTTAGTAATTGACATGACTATATAAATAGAAGACTAATTAGAAGACTGTAATTGGGAATACTTACTACACTAATACCTTCTACTTTTTGACTTAAAACAGTAAAATAAATGACATTTTTTTCCAAATCATATCCATGTTATGCTGACTAGTACTCTGACATAACAAATGACCCAAATTCATGAATATCCATAACAGAAATTCCATGTATTTAAAAAACAAACATTATATAGTTCCTTTCCTTTGAAGCCCAAAGTGAATTTCAGTCTACATTTCTCTAACCAAACATTTTTCTTCTTCTGACGCGGCATGAATTGATGAAAAGGCTTTCTTTCTTTCATAAGATGAGAAAAGCAGACGTCTGTAGCAAATATTCTTTCACCCAAGAATCTTCAAGTATACGATGCGGACAATTTGCAATGAATCATCACATTATTCCAAGCCCGTTATTGTGTGACGTCTGTCTCGGGAAGAAAAAACACACACACACATACACACACAGACACACACACACCAAAAAATGTGGGTCACGATTCTAGGGCACGGGTGGAAAGGGCAATGTCGCTTCATCTTTACCGTGGCGTCTCTTCTACTTCCATTTATCGGCTGTGTGAAGATGAGAGCGCTATTCAAACAAAACAAAATGGACAAGCGTCCCTAATCAATAGACACTACAAGAGGCTTTTTTTTTCCTTCTTTTTTTCCATGAATTTACTGTCTGGTAATTGTGAAAGAGGCGCAAGCAGAGCCTCTTTCACTCCGTCCAGTGAATTCAATCCGCCTTTTGTAAGCAGGCCACGGAAAAAATGACTTTACGTCTCCTCCGTTCCTGTCTCTTGCCTTTTCCTTGTTATGAAACCCTGCCTTTCATATTTCTAAGGCGCATGTGGCCCTTTTATTAAATAGAAAAAGGCAAGGAAAGAAAGCATAAATAGAAGTATTTTCATATAAAATGAGCTCCTTGTTAGTATTGACGTAATAGATGTCTCATCTATCTGAAATTTTATCAGAAATTCAATGAGCTCAGTCTAAAAATGTGTATTTTAAATATATTGTATATTGTAAATAGCAATGTACTGTATTCTATTTCTATTTCAGGTTAAGAAAAAATCCTGTATTGTGTTTCAGGTAGAGAAAATTGCAATGTTGTGTTTCAGATTAAGAAAAATATTGCTATATACTCAGTTTCAGGTTAAGAAAAATATGTATATTGTGTTTCAGGTTAAGAAAAAATGATATATTGTGTTTCAGGTTAAGAAAAATTGCATTGTTGTGTTTCAGGTTGAGAAAAATTGTGATATTGTTGTGGTTCCGGTTAAGAGTGTTTTTGCAGTTAGAAAAGTCGACTTTCTGTTTCGTCTCATTGACGCTGACTGATTGCCTTGCAACACTCGTTAATTTAAGCCTAAATAAATGAGCCTCGTTGGTTGAGGTACTTTGTAATTCATGAATGAAGTTTTGCCTGAATGGCCTCAACTATTACTTGCTATGATATGCTTCCATGCCGTACGCACTTGGCTCCCAATCTTTTCAAATGGATCTGGGGTGGGTCATGTCGTCGGCACATGACTCTCGAGACTATGACTGGTATTCGTGTCATCGTCTTTGACCTTGTAAGCGTGACAGACCAAATGTTCATTTGTGCTTATATAAGTTGGTAGTACGGACGTCACGGACCTTGCCGCTGTCGCCAATCTTGCTGCACTCATTGTCCTCTGTTAGGGCCTTCGTTCGCTCAGGCGTGAGCGGCCAAGGAGATTTCATCTTTTATTTTTCTTGCTATCGTTGTCTTGTGTTGTTTTTGGCTTTAAGATAAGCAGCATGAAGGAAAAGATCATTCAGGTTGTCGTTGTATGGCTCTCGGCTTTGCTATTTCGGACATTGTAGCGTTAAATTTGCATTTGGAAGAGAACTGAGAAACTACTATCATTTTTCCACATTAAAATAAGACTACGTCATTACAAAGATAGTGATCAATTATCTAAGAATACAGCATTCACAAAGTATTTACTGTTTTAGTTTTCTTTTATCGTGAAGAATGAAATATTTACAGTTTTGAAACAATCCAGACAGATACTTATGTCTT
This sequence comes from Stigmatopora nigra, assembly GCF_051989575.1. NCBI lineage: Eukaryota > Metazoa > Chordata > Actinopteri > Syngnathiformes > Syngnathidae > Stigmatopora > Stigmatopora nigra. The sequence goes on from NC_135526.1 coordinate 1,422,128, forward strand.
TGTTGCCTCTAAAAATTATATTTTTAAGTTATACTATGTGTTCTTAAGGGTGCAACTGACATTGATTTATTCACATATGTCTGTTTTGTATCAATATGATAGTCGTTTCACACTACTTTTGTTGTTTTTATAAACCCCCGTTTGACACAACTTTTCATTGACAATTCCAGGTCACAATAGAAAAATGGGCGGGACTCTAAAGTTTGTATTCCAAAGGTCCGTGACAAATCAAATTTGCCACTTGACCGTGTGTGACCTATTTATGACTCATATCTTCTTTTGCAAAGGGCGTGCCATAGATTTAAACACAAAACATAGCCTTAATAATATCCTTTTTTTAATTTTTCACCAATCCGAACCCATCCATGTCTCAGACCGGAAAGGAAACAGTGTAATTATTTCCCTTCCTCCCATCTAGATGGCTTTTCTTTTTGTCATTAAAAATGTAGATGTTATTAACCTACTTTCACGGTCAGGCGTAATTCGGGTTTTATGCACAGTCATTTGTCTTCGAGAGCACAATTTGAAAATAAATGGCAGTTCTGAGATGACTCACTAACTTGTCATCAACATTGAGCAAAAAAAAAAAAAATACTAATGAATAGTGTCCACAATCTCATCCCCTTCTTGTGTTTTCATTTCTCCTCTTAAATGGAGAACCACCCCCTCCCCCAAAAGCCTCAATTGCCATCCTACACAGGTGCCTATAATGAAATGGGTGGAGGCAAATTAACTGCTCTGAAACCATAATAATTCCCTGCCAGAACTCCTAGAAAAATTGCAAATCCACCATAAGTGAATAACATACAAGTCCTAGTTTTCAAACTCTCCATCCAAACAGTTGTGATTCATAGTGACCCTTTTCTATGTTTTTAAAAGCCAATATGCAACAAAGACTTATGTTTATGTACTTGTATAATCTTGGGAAGGTGCTACTCCATATCCGCTTTCAGTGCGGTGTCAAAGCGACACAGTAACTAGAGATTTGACATAAGTCCTTGGGCTAGGGCCAAGAATTGACTTTACCTATTCCAATATTGCCTGTCAGAGAATTCCTACAGAGCAGCAGTTGTATCTTTCAATTAAGCAAACCAGCCCAAGTCGACCTCCCCCGCTCGTTGACCTCCCCCGCTCGTTGACGTCCTTTGCCCAGAGAGACATGGTCAATTTTTGCTTTCAGAATGAGACTAGCTTCAGGTAAATTTCTATCCCCCAACCACAGGTGTCAAAGTGGCGGCCCGAGGGCCAAATCTGGCCCGCCTCATCATTTTTTTGTGGCCCGGGAAATTAAATCATGAGTGCTGACCTTCTTAGGGTCAAATTAAAATAAAGAATATAGATGTATATTCAATTTCCTGATTTTACCCTTTTTAAATCAATAATTATATTTTTTTAATCCATTTTTACTGTGTTTTTAGTTCAAAAATAATTTTGTAAAATCTAAAAATAGATAAAAAATAGCTCAAATAAACATTGTTTTAGATTTATAAAAAAACAGAATATACAGGGCTTTTAATCCAGTTCTTTTAATCCATTTATATAAAAATAATCTAAATATTATATTTAAAATGGTCCGGCCCGCGAACCAACCCGATACTTGGGTTGGATGAGCACGCTATTAAAAATAAATACATCATTAGAAGTGATTTAGCAAAGCAATAGTGTGGAGTAAATAGCAACGCTTGTGGTTGTGTTCGACATTTTTCATTTACAAGCGTAAAAGTGTAGCATTGTAAATCAACGGCTTGATGATATCATCACACGCTGACAAAATCATGACGCAACTTTTGACATTTCCTCAAACTCGTAAATCTTCACTAAAAAAAGTCTCCTCCCCCCAAAAAAGACGGCAATCACGTTTCCTTCTCACTCCCAAAATGCCACCATGTAGATGACACAAATAAATACATAAGGTATAAATATGTGTGCCAATGGCTCCACTCGCCATGACCCTGAACAGGATAAGCCCAGTAGAAAATGTCTGATAAGAGATTGACGTTACTCCATTCAACCTTTGTTCATCAAAAGAAAAAGGACAAAGAATCCTCCATGCATTCATCCGCTTTCTTCAAGTGATGTTTTCATGCTACAGCTCATACTTTTATCAGCAAAAAAACTGACTTAAGTCTTTTGCTGTCCAAAAAGACAGCTGTCATAAATGCATAAATGTAGAGATTACTATTACAGTGGAAAAAGATAGCCATACAATGTCATTTATAAGAACTCCAGCATTAGTTCCATTTTCAACACCCCATAATAGTTCTTAACAACTCATTTAATCCCCACCATAACACAAACAACCCAATGAGTGACATTGCTCACAGTATTTTTTAATAACAAACCAATGCCACTTTAATATAGTCTTAAATATGCCAAATATAGTATACTACTATGCCACTTCTGTTTACACTGGTTTGACCCAATTCACATTTGTTTCATTTCAATTCAAGCTAAAGACATAAGATAATAGTTGTATCTTTTTTTCACCAAATGCGTCATATCACAACACCTCGTTATCATGACATAAAAGCCACAATATATCATAGTAAAACCTTTTTTAATGACAATGCATAGTAAGACTTTTAAAAATATATATAGTAAGGCCTTAAAAAGACCATGTATAGTAAGGCTTTTAAAGAAACACCATGTAAAGTAAAGCTTTTTAAAAAAAATGACCATATATAGTAAAGCTTTTTAATTTTTTTCTTTAAATGACAATGTATAATTTTCCTTAAAAGGACAGCCATAGCCCGTTAGCTTCTATGTCTACCTGGGCCATTTGTGCCTGGCCAGTCACACACACACACTAAGCAGCTCCAGCGATATTCCGCCTAGCCCTCCTCCGTTTAAGCTTGCAGGACATGGCCCAGTAACCTACTTCTCAACACCCCGCCCCCCCCTTCTTTCCACAACATGCTCCGTAACATCAGAGAGGAGGCTCGGTGCCATCAGTTAACTAACCCTCACCGCAGCATTCTTTGTTGGCTGCCAACAGATTTGAAAAGTCGGACATGCTGAGAACTCAGCACGTTTATAAATGGCATTTTGTAGCTACCGTTGCACGTAAAAAAATAATCAAAAATTGGGTGGCGAAAAAACAACAAAACAATGCTATTTTTCCACCTTCTAAATACAATAAATTCATTTCCGGATCTGAAAATCAGTCTCACATGCAGAAATGTGATGGGGATTGCATCACCGACAGATATAGTCGTAAATCAATTTAATTTCATTTCCCGCAGCACAGCTCAGTATTTAGGAATCCCTTAGCTATGCTTAAAATTTAACACTGTGATTGAGTTCAACTTAGTGACAGAAGTGCTGCTCCAGAAGGAGCAGAAGGAGTCATGAAGCTGGCGCAAATGTTTAGCGGCATGATGCAAAAGCAGCATATGGCGCGGCCAGTAGCTCGCTTGAGTCAGCCGCGCCGCGACCCGGCTCAGCTGTCGTTGCCGCACGTCACCCACGTGTCTCTTGGCGACTGGCGTCCGAGTCATCCGAAACGGCCAAATATCTTCCGATATATGTGCCTACGACGTATAGTGACGAACTGATGGCGTGGCTTTTAATTCCAGAGACCGCCACTATTGTGTACATTGCCATTTTTGGAGATATCCATTTTTTTGCCCACGTGCCAAGATTTTATACAGTAAATGATTGTATGTGGTTAAAGTCGTAGTCTTTTATGGGTCATCGAGGAATGTAGCAAGACAAATATTGAATAGGAAATACAGTATTTGATATTTTTTTCTTTCATATCTCATGGAGTTGACAAAAAAACTTTAGTCCAAGACCCCCCAATATTGTCTTGACAGTTCCAACACTAGATTTCAGCGACAAGCATCCCATATAAATCATAATATTGAATATTTGACAAAAATTCTGGCACAAAAACTTGTTAATAATTCTCCATTTGCATTTATTTAGTACAGATAGTAAATCCCTTATTTTATTAAACTACTTCACTTTTTATTGCATATAAACAGTTTTATAACCACTTACCTGACGTGCGCACTTTAAATTTTATTGTACTAGTACAATGCCAAAAAAAGGCATTCAGTTCAATCATTGTGGTTTGACATTTTTTTGTTCTTTTTCGTTTTAATTCCATTCAAAATAACCGGTTTTTCTAAGTTTATTACTGTCCATCTCTTAGTCAAGCCCCAACGATTCCTGGTAAACACGTCAAGTGCGTCCCACTTTCCGTCAATTATCACCATGGCCGTAAACGAGCCATCTATCAACTTTTGTGTGTCATTCTGATGGTGAAACCAGACGAGCAAATGACAAGTGGAGAAACTGGAGCGTTACCTGGTTGCGTTGCGTGCGTCAAATGCAGGTCGAGCGGAAAAAAAAAAAAAGAGTAGAAGCCGACGACACAAAACAGATGCTCTACATTCCAAACAGACCCCCCTGCCCCAAAAAACACCCAGGTTTTCCAGAGCCGTAACCGACGGCGACGTCCGTGAGCCTCCCTCCTCTGATCTCTATCGCTTCCGATCCTAGTCAAGCTGATAAAAACCGGTCCCAGCAGCTCCCGGTATTGAAAAGCTTCACGTGATTGACTGACTGACTGACTGACTGAGTGACTGTGAAGGAAGGTAGTGCGAGACTGGAGGAACATTTGCTTTCCCGCAGCCAGCGGCGGATACTTCAGCGCCCGCCCACTGAACTACATAAAGTTAACTCATTGACTGCCATTGACAGCCTTGGACGGACGTTCAATCAAAGTTCAATGACAGCAAACATCATTCAATGCCAAGTCTGACTTTTATGCACGTCCGTAGCAGACAATTAAGGGATTAAATTAGACATTTTTGATCATGCGGGTATGAATCATACTCTTTCTAAACTTAAAAAAGGCAAATGAGGAAAGTTAGGAAATATAAATGGCAGTTAGTTCTCAATAATCTAAGCTAGTCACTGTCTAATCATAGGAAAATTCAAATAACTGAGAAAATCTGTTAAAAAATACACAAGGTGAAGTACATTTAAAATAAAAAACTTTTATTGTAAGTAGGGACAATAACATCAATTGCAACAATTCAGTAAAATTACAATATTTGGTTGCCAGTTTTTCTTAATAATGGGAATAGTGAGATGGACTGTTGCCATAAAATCTGCATGTTAAATGACACACATATATACATACAAATGAAATAATAATACAATAACAGAACAAAATCTTATTGTTACCTGTATATAATAACCTAACTAGTACTACATACAACAAGTGTTTACAACTATGGACCAATGCCCACTTTATATTAGGAAAAAAAAGGTAGACAACCCTGGCCTACATTGTCACTTAAATAGTACATGTACTAGTGTAGCTGTTTACCTAGCTGATGACATTTTTTCCACCCGCCTACACTCAAAGGCAGATTTTTTGGAATCTTTGCAATGTTCTACTACAAAACAGCGGCCCAGTCAATAGACGCGTACACCACCTAGAGTACATGTGTATGAACAAGTGGTACATTGTAAAAAGTATAATAATGACCCCGGAATACACGGCACATCATGACAAGGTGTGGACTTTGCCTCTCATTGAAATCCAATCTCGAATTAGCAGAAAGTTCTGGGAAAAGCAGTAAGGTTTTTTGCTAGCGTCTCAGTGCCAGATACCAAAGACCAATTCCAGAGGTCTTCGGAGAATTGACATGTAAAAGTGCTCTTTGGAAATATGGCTGGCCATTTAGAAACAAGTTCAATTGTTTGGGGATTTTTCCCATTCTAGTTTAGTTCCATTGTTTGTTTTCATTTATTTTTAGATCAAGTCTGCTGGTTTTCCATTTTGAAACATTTTTTTCTACAAGTAGCCATTTCATTATATAGATAGGCGGTAATGTATTGGGCCTAGGAGCAGTAATATGGTTTCTCCATAACCAGAAAGTGTATGTTTTTAAAAAAAGTGACACATCTTAACATTTCCTGATGATTACGCACCAAGCCAAGGTAAATATTTCATTTTCCGACATAAAACAAAAACAACCTATGTAATATTTGACTAACTTTGATATTTTCTATTCAATTGTTATCATTTATAGCACTTGACATTAGGCTTCTAAAGTTTGGGAATTTTCCCCATTTTAGTTTAGTTCCATTGTTTGTTTTCATTTATTTTTAGATCAAGTCTGCTGGTTTTCCATTTTGAAACATTTTTTCTACAAGTAGCCATTTCATTATATAGATAGGCGGTAATGTATTGGGCCTAGGAGCAGTAATATGGTTTCTCCATAACCAGAAAGTGTATGTTTTTTAAAAAAGTGACACATCTTAACATTTCCTGATGATTACGCACCAAGACAAGGTAAATATTTCATTTTCCGACATAAAACAAAGACAACCTATGTAATATTTGACTAACTTTGATATTTTCTATTCAATTGTTATCATTTATAGCATTTGACATTAGGCTTCTAAAGTTTGGGAATTTTTCCCATTCTAGTTTAGTTCCATTGTTTGTTTTCATTTATTTTTAGATCAAGTCTGCTACTTTTCCATTTTGAAACATTTTTTTCTACAAGTAGCCATTTCATTATATAGGCGGTAATGTATTGGGCCTAGGAGCAGTAATATGGTTTCTCCATAACCAGATTTTTTTTTTTTTTAAGTGAGGCATCTTAACATTTCCTGATGATTACGCACCAAGACAAGGTAAATATTTCTTTTTTCCGACATAAAACAAAGACAACCTATGTAATATTTGACTAACTTTGATATTTTCTATTCAATTATAGATGGGTGGTAATGGATTGGGCCTAGCAGCAGTAATATAGTTTCTCCATGACCAGAAAGTGAATTTGTTTTTACAAAAGTTACACATCTTAACATTTCCTGATGATTACGCACCAAGACAAGGTAAATATTTCATTTTCTGACATAAAACAAAGAGAACCTATGTAATATTTGACTAACTTTGATATTTTCTAGTCGTCATGTTCTTTAAATCAACAACGGCCAATTCCACTGGTCGTCACAAGAGGGCGCTCGCACAAAGGGGCTTGCTGTTGCTGTCACGAAGAACAACTTGAGAGAGAGGAGGCCACTTACTAACGTTAGCCTCTTTAGCTACTAGCTAGCTCGGTGGCTAACGAGCGAGGCAAAACAACAACAAGCTTGTCTTCATGCCGTCATTTCTTACGGATCATGGCAGAAACACAGCTGGAATGCGGTGAGTTCTACTTTCATTTCTTCCCTTCGGACGTATTTGCTGTTTCCTGGATTTTTGCATTTACATCAGAGTTAGCGAGCTAAGAAACGGAGCGCGAGCCATATCTGTCTGATTTAGCATTAGCTCGGCTCAAGGCATAACAACCCATCCCCGCTCTCTCCTCTGCAGAACTATATTACCTCATCGCCAGGTTTCTGCAATCTGGCCCCTGCCAAAAATCAGCAAAGGTAATTCCAGAACAAAATGACATTTATCTGACACGATCTTGCGATTTGATCCAATTAAATTGGCTCGGCAAGGTAGCAGCTAACGTTGAATCCGTCTGTGTGCCCGTTGTTAGATTCTGGTCGAAGAGCTGGAAGAGTATGAGGTAGGTTGACACTAACTTTCTGCCTTTTATTTCACGAGGCATGCCCCATCCTTGCCTCCTATTTGGTAGTTTTATAGGTCATAGTTCAGCAACATTTTCTACACTTTCTCCAAATCAAAACGTAAACGAGAACCGAGGCCATTGTTTTCGCGATGTCTCTTAACAACTTTGTTTTAATATTTAGTTGATTCCACAACGATGGACATTTGATGGAAATAAATACAAACGGACCTTCCAAGATTGGGTAAGTGGAGATTTCATTAATGATTTAAACTTGGTTGGGAAAATATTTTTATTTGATAACTGCTTTTGTGTTATTATGTGTTTAAATGGACATGAAACTAAATCATATCGATTATGTTTGGAGCGATTTTTGAATATGTACATTAATTTTAGTAGCTGCTAATCAATCGCCATGGCTTGCTATTGTAAAGGGAGGCATAGGGAGGAGGAGGGCCACTCATTCGGTAGGCGGTGATTGGTTGAAAATAGCTGACAGTCATGAGTTCAGCCAATGACGTTCGAGCTTTGATTGTAAAGGAGTAGGGAAGACGCACTCGAGCTTCTGTTGTATCCAAGGCTAAATACTCCAAAGGAATAAACTATAAATGTATATATATCCACAAAACACAATTATTAGGACAATCTATACACTACAATACTTCAGTTTATATATGTGTCATATTCTACACTATATTATAGTTTGGTCAATAGTGACATTTCATTAAATTTAATATAAATATATTTATATTAGATAGTAATATTTTACTATGATGAATTAGCAAATATAGAGTAGCTCATTTACTTTCTACAATGGAAATGGGTGTGCAATGCATTTTGACCACTTTGATCTATAATTGTCACTGGAATTGAAATTAGAGTAATAATCATTTATTTGTGCCATACAAGCAATACAATAAAAGTATTCCGTGTGACTTGCAGATGATTTTGAACGAGCATATCCCCGCCGACTATCTGCTTCGTGTTTGTAAGCGGATCGGGCCACTTATAGAGAAGGAGATCCCACCGAGTGTTCCTGGCGTCCAAACACTTCTTGGCTTGGGAAGACAGTCGTTGCTTCGAACCACTAAAAGTAATCATTTTGATTTAGTAACCTATAACGTACACTAAAATTTGCACATTTAGCAAAGACTACATAGCACTTTTTTATTGTCCACTTTAGGTTGTAGTCATAAAGTATGCAGTGGCTCAGCGGTCGCCGCCCTCCACAGAGGACGCCCACCAGAACCTCCAGTAAACCATGGATATTCCACCAGTGTCGGTTTGTATTACAAGAAAAGCATATTCCTCATACACGGGTCCATTTAATTTCCACACTGTAAACCACGTGGTGAAATTTCCCTTATTGATCTTTAGATATTAAGTTACCATCTTTTTTTTCATTATCATTTCAATTGTTTTCAATCCATTTGCTTGTCTGGTCTCATTTCAAGTGACCACCATGGGTGCTCGCCAGACCACCGGCATGGTTCGCTTTGGCCAGGCGTTGCCATCTTCAACCTACCAGCACATGAAGAGACACAAACGTATCCTGGGCCACCTCTCCGCGGTCTACTGCGTCACCTTTGATCGCACCGGCCGAAGAATATTTACAGTGAGTCACATTTCTGTGGATTGACGTTTCGGGAAATCCAATTTTCAACTTTCTATAATAGGGTTCGGATGACTGCCTGGTGAAAATTTGGGCCACTGACGACGGCCGGCTCCTGGCCACACTCCGCGGGCACGAATCGGAAATATGCGACATGGCCATCAACTACGAGAACTCTCTCCTGGCTTCGGCCAGTTGTGATAAGATCATCAGGGTGTGGTGCCTTCAGACTTGCGCGCCTGTCACCGTGCTGCAAGCCCACGCCGCTTCCATCACTTCCATTCAGGTGATGACATGATGCAATGTGTCTACTATGGCCCACTGACTGACTGTATCACCTCACATTTTTTTAGTTCTGCCCTTCGGCCCGGGGTTCGACGCGCTACCTGGCCACGACGGGTGCGGATGGCATGGTGTGCTTCTGGAAGTGGCACTCTGTCAGCCTGAAATTCAAGTAAGTATTCCATAAGAGTGGCAAACATGACCCAGTTCTTCATAATGTGTCTGTATTCGCAATCTACAGTGATCAGCCGGTGAAATTTGTCGAGAGGTCACGTCCCGGAGTGCAGGTCTCTAGTTGCTCATTCAGCGGTGGTAAGTCATCCGTTTGAAATTCCACTACAGACCTGCCTTTTGTCAGAGTTGTGAAAAATGTTTGGTGCTTCATTGGGAGTTTTTTGCCCATTGTTAGGTGGAATGTTCATGGTCACGGGTGGAAGCGATCACACAGTCAGGGTATATTACCTTGGTTCGGAAAACCCTATGAAAGTCTCCGAGTTGGATGCCCATACGGTTAGAAATGTTATTTTGTCGTTAGCTCACTAGGCAGATTTTATTTGATTTTTTTTCTAGAATCTCCTAATTGTTGACCCATTCTCATTTTGTAGGACAAAGTGGTGGTGGTCCAGTTTTGCAATAACAGTGACAGGTAAGAATCAGTCAAAAGTTGGTCATATACTTCAGATTTACAAAATTCCATGGGTTAAGACTAATATTTTTCTTCAGCCTCAGGTTTGTGAGTGGCAGTCGTGATGGCACAGTGAGGATTTGGCATTACCAACAACAAGAGTGGAATAGCATCGCTTTGGATATGGCTGCCAGGCTCCCAGGGTAAAAGACAGCATTGCAGTAATGGCTCAGTGAATGTTCTGTGACAAATACAAACACTTTGCCACAGGAGTTCTCTCCTCGCTGGAGACGATAAAACCAAACTGGTGGTGACTATGGTGGCTTGGGACCGCCAAGATCAGACCGTCTTCACGGCCGTGTCAAACTATCAGCTTAAAGTGTGGAACTCGGTCACGGGGCAGCTTCTCCATGTTTTATCGGTAAGTGCTTGGAATGGGAGAAGCTTGTTGGGGGAAAAAAATAAAAATAACAACAACAAAAAATGTCTTTTGCTCTTTCTGTTTAGGGTCATGACGATGAGGTGTTTGTTTTGGAGGCTCACCCCTTTGACTCTCGTATCATGTTATCCGCTGGCCACGACGGAAATGTTTACATCTGGGATCTCAACAAGGGCGTGAAGATCCGCAACTTTTTCAACATGGTAATTCCGCAACAATGTTCATCCATCCATGTTTGGGGCTGAGTAGGCAAACTATTCCATCCAGATTGAAGGTCAAGGTCACGGGGCCATTTATGACTGCAAGTTCTCAGCTGATGGCCAACATTTTGCCTGCACCGACTCCCACGGCCATCTGCTCATCTTTGGCTTCGGCTGTAGCCTGCCATACGAGAAGGTAGACCAAAAAATGCATTTACAAAATGACCAACTCTTTTAACCTTTGGAAATCTCCTCCAGATTCCCGAACAGATGTTCTTCCACACGGATTACCGCCCCCTCATCCGAGACACCAATAACTTCGTCCTGGATGAGCAGACCCAGCAGGCCCCGCACCTCATGCCCCCACCCTTCCTGGTCGACGTCGACGGGAATCCGCACCCTATGCACTATCAACGTCTGGTCCCGGGAAGGGAAAATTGCAAGGACGATCAACTGATACCTCAACTCGGATACATAACCAACAGTAAAAAACGTCTCCTTCTTTTTAAGTATCAGTCCCGTGTGGTGACTTTTGTGCTCTGAAAATAAACCGTGTGTCCTCTTCCCCAAGATGAAGGAGAGTTGGTTGAGCAGGTTCTTGGCCAGCAAACTACAGAAAATGTGGGAAGTATTCTGGACAGTTTCATCAGGGAGTTGCAGAACCAGCAGGATGAGAATCAGAATGTAGAAATTCAGGTGGATGACATGGAAGGTAAGATTCCATTTGAAAGTGGTCTGGAATTTATAGGGTTGCCAGATAATATTTTGTTATTGTTGTTTGACAGGCGATCCGGCGCCGGCCGTCGCATCATCGCCAGATGCGGGTCCTCGCAGAAGCGGCCAAGTGGATGGCGTGTGGCAAATGCAGAATAGTGCCCTGCGTAGCCAAGTGGCCACAGAGAGAGACTTGCTGGCCTGGAGCCGCAGAGTGGTGGTCAATGAAATACCGCAAGGAATATTCACGTAAGGCAGCAGCAACAGAATTAACTGAAAAAGAAAATCCCTCCAAAATGCAGCTCATCATCTTTGCTTTTTTGGGGTATTTTTTTTCAGTGTTTTGGAGGGGAGCAGGCAAGCAAAAGGCGACAAAGAATGTTTTCTCTACAATGCTGAGAGGAGAAAGAAACCAGTAGCTTGTCTACCCAAGGTTTGTGTGTTGCCACTACACTTTTTTTGTCCACCCCACAGTTATTTTCTGCTTCATCTTTCCTGTCTACGCTTTGACAGGTGGAAACCCTGACCACACGCTTACGCACCTTGCGGCCGGCCAAGAAAAAGCAACGGCGCCACGCGTACGAGACGCGCTCGGCTCAAGTGCGCCGGCCACGGAATCCCAGTGGTCAGGAACATCCCTCCAATGGCCATGGTGACTCTGAGAGCGAAAGAGAAGTTGGTCTAATTTCTCAAAACTCTTGCATACTTGTAAAAAAAGGGCAGAACTCCAAATCCCAATGCCCCATTGTGTTATAGCAGGTCACGGAACAGGGGGAGGTCAGTGGTGCTTCCTCCGAAAGTGAAGCTCAATGGCAGAGTGAGAGCAGCTGCAGGTAAGCATTGTGTTGTTGTTTGGTTTTTGTTTTTCCCCTGGTGAGGACTTAACATTCGCCCTTCAATTCTAGTGACTCCTCCAGCGAGTACTCTGATTGGACCGCAGATGCCGGCATCAACCTACAGCCCCCAAAGAGATCCACCAGGAAACCGGTCCAGCCCTCCGGTTACAGCAGCTCCGAGGAGGACGAGGAAGACGACGAGAAGGCCAGGGAGGAAAAGAAAAAGGAAAGCGAGGAGAAGAAGAAAAAGCCCAGAGAGACCAAACAGGTGCACCTTTATATTTTGTGGAAATTTGCCTGCAGTGCTCTGACACTGCGTCATCTTCCCAGAAACCCACAACCTCTCTGGGCGGACTGGACGCAGAGGCTTGGCTGCCACCTTCTTGGATCATGGAGACCGTCCCGCATCGGTCGCCATTTGTCCCACAAATGGGCGATGAGGTTGTTCATTTTGGTCGCCCCAGGTCAATGAGCAAAAAATGAACGAAACTTGTTCTCTCTCACAGCTTGTCTACTTCAAACAAGGCCACCAGGCCTACGTCCGAGCAGTCCGGCGAGCCAAAGCCTACAGCATCAACCCTCAGAAACAACCGTGGAACAAACTCCAACTCAGGGTCAGCTTCCGATATTTTTTTCCGCCACAAAACCTGCTTTTTGACTGGCTTTGTGTTTCCCAATACAGGACCAGGAATCTGTGAAGGTCGTGGGAATCAAGTACGAAGTAGGACCTCCCACTCTATGCTGCTTAAAACTGGCTTTCTTAGATATAGTCTCAGGGAAGATGACCAACGACTCGTTCTCCTTAAAGTGAGTTCCCAGAAAATTCCCCTTTGCTGTCCTGAGGAATCTGACAACATTTCTTCCGTAGGTACCACGACATGCCAGATGTCATCGATTTTCTGGTACTGCAACAGTTCTTCAATGAGGCCAAAAACCACAACTGGCAACCGGGTAAGGCGGTGACTTCATTTTTACTGGAGCACTTCCTCATCTTTTTCCTTGTCATTTTACTCAAGGTATGAGATTCTGTAGCATTATTGATGATGCTTGGTGGTTTGGCTTGGTGGAGGACCAGGAACCTTTACAACTCGATTATCCCGACAGTCTTTTTCAGTGTTTTGCTGTCAAGTAAGGGTTTTTTTTTTGGTGTAAATTCAGGGCCATCATTTTTTTATGACGTTTTAGTCAAAATTGTTCATTTTTGTGAGCAGGTGGGACAATGGTGAGCAGGAGAGAATGAGCCCTTGGGACATGGAACCTATCCCTGAAGAAGGTCTCGTATTAAAGCTACTTGAGTTTTTTTGTTCTTTTTTTAATACACATTTTTATTATTATTATTTTTTTTTAATTATATTTTTTCTCCCCTTTTCAGCTTTATTACCCGACCAGGTGGGTGGTGGCGTTGAGGTGGCTGAAGAGGAAATCCAAGCTCTTCTCTACAAGCCTCAAGAAGGCGAATGGGGCTCGTACACGCGTGACCAAGAATGCCAGAGAATCATCTCCGGCATCGATCAGCTGCTCACGCTTGGTAAACGTTAGCGTCCGCCGGGGGAAAAAAAGCGAGCGTCCTTCAACTTTTTCTTTCCACACAGAGGTAGCCAAACCCTTTGCTTTGCCTGTCAATCTGGAACAGTACCCGTTGTACTGCACCGTGGTGGCCTATCCCACCGACATCAGCAGCATCCACAAACGCCTGGAGAATCATTTCTACAGGCAAGAAAGAGCACTCCAAAGTCAGTTGTGACAAACCAAACATTGGGGTTTTTCTATTTCAGGCGGATTTCTGCGCTCATGTGGGAGGTGCGCTACATTGAGCACAACGCCCGCACTTTCAACGAACCCCAGAGCCCCATCGTAGCCGCGGCTAAAGTGGTGACGGATGTTCTCCTCCATTACATCGGGTGGGTAACCAAAGCCTGGCCTTGACAAAATCAACCAAAAAAAAACAAATCACATGGAATAAATACTACATGTAAACCGAGGTGGGCAGGGAATGTTTAATTTTTTAATTTAAGAAATGTGCTTCTCCTTCTCCATTCCAGGGACCAAAGCTGCACAGATATCTTGAATCTTTATCATAAAATGAGACATGAGGTCAGCAGTGGAGAAGATGAGGTGAGATTCTTGGCATTAGAATGAAAATGTTCCTTGGTGCTCACCACCATCTCCTCAGGCACTCGAGGTGGACGTGGATTCAGACACTCCAGGGACATCTTCTGGACATTGGGTATGAGTTTTTGAAAATCCCATCCGTGGTCTCATTTCTTGAGAATTTAGACCCGTGCATGTCATGCTAAACTCTTGCCTCCAATTCCAGGAGAGCAAATCAAAGAAGCGCGGCGTGGTTTTTGACCCCTTAGCGTGGCGAGGCCAGTGTCGGGAGCTTCTGCGCAAAATGATCTCCTCGAACGACTCTCAGCCGTTTAGGCAGCCCGTCGACCTCTTTGAGTACCCGGTAAAATAACCAATGGCAACATCCCTGAAGATAATGAGAAAGTAATCCCCGCCCTCCTTTTTGCACAGGACTACCGAGACATCATCGACACCCCTATGGATCTGGGCACCGTGTCGGAGACGTTGCTCGCCGGCAATTACGAGAGCCCGATGGAGTTGGCCAAAGATGTCCGCCTCATTTTTAGCAACTCCAAAGCATACACGCCAAACAAGAAATCACAGGTAATGGTGCCGTTTAAGGGCTTCCAACATGCTAAGTTCTCAATGTTTCTGTATTTCTTGTTCAGATCTACACGATGACCCTCAGCCTGTCGGCCTTTTTTGAAAACCACATCATCGCCATCATCTCCGACCACAAGTCGGCCATTCAGAACGAACGGCGAGCGCGTCAAAGGGAGAATTACAGGAACCGGTTGCACAATGGAGGCAGTTCGCCCACGGCCAGGTCTGCTAAACCGCCAGCATATATTCATTCGTGCTTTTTTGTTTTAGGGAATGGGGTCAAAAAGCCTGTACTGGAGTTTGAGCTAATAAATAAAATACATCTTTTTTGTTTAGTTCCAACAAGAAGCACAAATCAGAGAGGGAGTCAAGGTCCAGAAAATCCCAGACTGAAGTAAAGACCCCCAAAGGTAAGCTACATTTATTTATTTTCACCATATGTAGTATTATTAAGTTTCTGACGTTGGGAATTGTTGTTTCTCCAGCTGAGCGTAGCACAAATGTAGCACTGGACGAGGATGACGATGATGACGAAGACGTCCAACCGTCTTCTCCAAGTTCGGGGACGAGCGAGGACAATGGAATGCTGCTCCCGCCCCAGCCACATCTCCCCAAGCGTCTCCTAGCGACTCCCAGCGAGAAATCAGGTAACACACACTCCCGTTTCGTTTGCCGGGGAAACTTAACGAGAGGCCGCTGAGAATGCGCTTGCCGTTCTTCGCTATTAGCATAGCGTAAAATTTCTAAGCCAATTAGAATTAGGTGCGGCGGTTTCGAAAAGAATCAACTGAGTCTGGACGACCGTGTGTCGCAGGACGCCAATCGCGGGGCGGAGCCACTTCCGGGCGGCGGCGACGCGAAGCCGCGCCTCAGTCCGAAGCCGCGTCCGGCGGATCCTCGTCCGAGTCGTCCACCACGTCCGAATCCTCGTCGTCTTCCTCGTCGTCCTCCTCTTCTTCCTCCTCGTCCGATAGCGGCTCGGACGGCGAGGGCGAGAAGTACGTGGAGGGGGGAGGAGATCACGACTACAGCAAAGCGCCCGGCCTGTCGTTGCGGATCAATTTGAAGGACAAGATGGTCATCACGGGGAAGAGGAAACACGGAGGAGGAGGAGGAGGAGGCGATGATGACGCAAAGGCTGCCAAAAAAGTAAGACTGCCGCAGCCCGTTGAAGAGGAGGAGGAAGAGGATGAAGATGAGGAGGAGGAAGAGGAGGAAGAAGAAGAAGAGGAGGGGGAGGTAGTATTACAGAAGCCAAATCCACCGGGAAATATCAGACTTGAAGTACAGGAGGAGGAAGAAGAGGAAGATGAAGAAGAGCCGGAAGAGGAAGAAGAATCGGACGAGGAAAAGGAGTCGCCCGCCGCCGCCAAAGGTCACCAGGTCAACACTCGCCGGCGAGGACGGCGAACGGTGGCGTACCGGGACGAGTCGGACGGCGACGAAGACGAGGACCTCCTCAACTTGGGCAGGTCTCGTTCGGGGCGCGTACGCCGCATGACGGAGAAAGCTCGCGTCAGCCACCTCATGGGATGGGGACACTGAACCCCGCGCAAAACCCACCAATACACTGCAGGGATATCTTTTCTTTCCTTTCTTTTGTACAGTAGTACCTTGAGATATGAGATCCCATACAAATGTACTCAACACATCATTAATTGCTTCCCATTTGAAAAAAACACCTGTTCTAATTGGCCATCACCCACATAACAACCAAAATGACACCATTTTTTTACTCATATCTCAAATTGCTCGTATTTCAAGGTATGGCTGTACATAAATGTGTGTAAATATTACGGTTTTTTTTTTTTTGAAACGGTGCTAGCACTTTCCTGCCCAGTCATTGACGGACGTTCCTCAGTTTGTTTTTTGGGGGTGACGTATTCCACACTCGCCCTACTTCCTTCATCACTGACCACCAAAAAAAGGATGCAAAAAACGGTGCTCTCTCATTTTTTGCGGACAACTTTATCAACCAGGTTGTTTGTGGTGGTGGATTCCAAAAGTGCCCCCCTTCCGCTTGTAAATAATCTTCGCCAGAGAAAATCTATGGGATGTCGTCCCTCAGCGTCCGTCATAGCCCGTCAATGAACAAGGAACGTGTTCTTTTTTTTGCACATTTTCTTCTCCATTTTTTTCTTCCTCTCCTTTTAGAGATGTCAGCACAGCATTAAGTAGTGTCTACTTTTTTAAATTTTATTTCAAAAGTAGATGCAAATGTTTGGCCCCCTTATGCATTTTAAATAGTTTGTTGGCAGTGTAACAGTGCTGTGTGGGGAACTTTTTTTGGTTTTTTTATACGGTGTTCTCATTTTGATTTTTCAATAAAAACAAAAAAGTACTTAAAATGATTATTGTGTTTTTTGTGCCGCCGTTGAGCAAGTTTGTGTTTTGGTTTGGACAATTAATTCAACTATATTTTTTTGATCAACAGAATTTGCGATGGGGGCAAAATCTTCAAAATCCTTATTTCTACTTTTTAGTTGAATGAGGTATGTTATGACTGTTGAATTAGGCACAATGACCTCCAAAACTGGCTGAGTCAGAATAGGAGCAAACAAAGCTGAGCAGTGACGCACTTAGTCCCCAAAAAAACCCACAGGATCAATGCAGAGGGCAAATGAAAGGTCATACATTTGCTGTCCAGCGACATGAGCCATCAACAACAAAAACAAAACCATTCCAGAGGTAAAACAGTTGTTTTTCATTACCATCAAACAGCAGTCCAAAACATTGATATATTATGACAGCAACACTTATTCCTTTGAATAGGACTACATCTAACATTCACAAAGCACAACTGACAAATAGGAAAAACATTGACGCACATACTATTCAACACTGCAATAACTATTGAATTCCACTCAAACACAACATTTGCCATTCGATATGCAATTGTGTTTGATTTCTACACATTAATTAACACTAAATGCTTTGCATGTCCACATGACAAAATTTTACTTTACAGCTACAGACAGATACGGTAAATATACTTATTGGCGATACATCAACCGGTTCCAAATACAAACAAACTGACTCTAAATTTTGGAAAGTAAAACATCAAATTGTCATTTAAAATCATGATTTAATTGCATGAAATCATCCTTGAATCAAAAGAGCATGTAATATAACCCGAAGCAAACCCTATGAAGTATTCCATTGTTGGCCTAAGAATGGTTCTTTTTCTTTGAAAAGAAGAGATGGAGGAGCAAGTCTGAAGTCAGGATCTAATTCTAAACGCCACCGGATTGACTTTAGTTTCAGAGAGTTCGCCAGCCAGGATTCAGGTTAGTATTGGCGAGCGCTTTCCCACCTGGCCAAATATCCAGCCTTCCAAAAAAACCCAAGAAACTCCATAACCCAGGAGTGCTCAGAGGACGCCGTGCCTCACGCAGGGCCCACGCTTAAAGCCGCCTTCCCGCAGAGGGCACGGCGCCGTGGCTACGCCGGCCCGCCCTGCACGTGTACATGCAGCGGGTAGGGGTGATAGAGCAGCGAGGGTTGCGGCGGCGGCGCCACAAAGTAGCCCCCATAAAGAGGCTCGCTGACATAAGGGGCCGGCTGGTAAAAGCAGGTAACGTTGGCGGCGTTGGGGATGGCGTTCTGCTCCCCGAGGATCCGCAACGCCAAAACGGTGATCATGTTGAGGGTCTGCCTCCTCTCGTGGCCCATCAGGCAGACGGTGCTCTCGTCCACCACGCGCCGTAACGTCATCAGGTAGCGGTATTTGCCGCTCTCCAGGTGGCCGTGCAGGTGGGCCTCCACCTCGCGCCGCTGCTCCTTCACGTCGGGGAAGTCGATGAAGAAGCGCGAGCACATGTATCTTTCCAGGGACTTGATCTCCGTCTCGCTGGCCGGACGGAAGTCCCGCACCAGGAGCTCGCAGTACTTCAGCAGGCCGCCGCCACGGATCTCCTCGGGGTGGTGGGTGGCGATCAGGCGACGACGCAGGTGATCCGCCGCTTGCTCGAAGTCGCCGTATGTGCACTCGGCACGCACGCTCAACCAGGGGCTGGGCATGGGGGGTTCCGCGGGGTCTGGCACCGCCGCCTCCTCGCTCACGAGCCCTCCACCGTCACATTCAGGGGGGGTTTCCAAACATCTGGGCGTGGTGGCCTCACCCAGACCAGCCCCCGCCCCCAAACCACTGGCCTCGCCATAAGTAGCCGCCGACCCCCTACGTGAAGAAGACTTGACCCGAGTCGGCGCCTCCGTCATGGCCGACGCCCGAGCGGTGGACTCGGACATGTCACTTGGCAAAGACCGTTTTTCTGGATCGACACGGATCAGCTTGCGTGACATTTTCCGTTGCAGTTTGGGCGAGGGCCAGTAGTCTGGGACCACCACCTCTGGGGACGTGCTGCAGGTTTTTTTAGCCGGGGGAGGAGAAGGAAACAACTGGCGATGGGACTCGGAGATGGCGCCTTCTACTTGGACGCAATCCTGCGCGGGCGACTGGTCTGCCACGGCTGTGACGGAAACGCACGAGGCCTCTTCTTCGACCTGCAGCTTCAAATCCGCCCCCATTGAAGAAGATAACACGGGAGGGGCCTTTGGGAGCGCACAGTCGATCTGGATCTCCAACGGCTCTTTTCGCCCACTCTCTGGGAGCGGCTCTTTGTGCCGGCTCTCGGGGAGCGGCTCCTCTCGTCCTTTGGACTTTTGGCTCTCTGCCCGGGCTGGCGTCTCCTCCTCGGGAGATCCACCCCGACGCCCCGCCCCTCCGTCAGACGCCCCCTCGGACCGAAGCGGATCCCCGCCATCTGGGTTCCCCCTCCCCGCTTTCCCATGGTTCTCCCGGTAGGACTCCAACATTCGGTCCAGAACGATCTGGAAGGAATCCACGCTGAACTGAAATTGCCTGCGAAGGGCACCGACAAACCTCAAGCCCACCGTCTTGGCCTTGTCATTGGACAGCAAGATGAGACTCCATCTATCATGCTCGTTGAAGACTTTAACCATCTTCTGCACGTAGGCCTCTTTCATGGTCAGGCAGGTGATCCTGCGGCGGTTGACCCCGTACGGCAGGAGGTCTCGGAGGCTCCCCAGCACCACCTCCTTGATCACCTGGAAGTCGTCCTGCCCGGGTAGGTCCACCCCGAAAACGATGTCCAAGTCCCGCGCGCCCAAGCCGTTGTGGCTCACGAGCACGTGGCTGGCCGCGGCACCATTGAGGCGTACGTCCTTCACCCGGATGTTTCTCTCCGCCAGGCGATCCCTGATCGCCCGGATGATGTCTTTGGCGCTCACCTGCAGAGTGGGGAAATTCCCTCGCCCATGGATGGGGATGACCTCGGTCAGGACCTTATCCAGAGCTCCCACTTGCTCCGGGGTCAAGTTGCGGAAGCTTTTTTCGCTCGTCATGCTGGCCTGTGAACACAGATGGAAATCCCACCGTCAAAATGAGCAATGTGCTAAATTAGCTTGGAAGACTATGTGCATAGTACAATTTAGGCACATGTGCACGTCATAGCAAGCGAGAACATTGCATTGTATAAAGTCAAAAAAAATTCTGGTTTGCCCGATGACTCACGCACGGCGACCATCTTGGAGGCCACCACGGTGGTGATAGAGCATTAAAGCATAAAAATCGTCTCGGCATACGTCGACGCATTTTTTTGGCCTATCAAAATTTTCAGCTACGCTGTTTGAAGGATCATTAATCATTTCTGCCCTATTTGACTCCCCCGACCTCTTATTATTAATATAATTATATTAAAGTACAACACTATGAGTCACACAGCTGCTCGGTGAAAAGGCTGCATACACTCAGTCAGTCACCCAACAACAGTACATTTAAAGCTATACTTATGCCATTTCAAAGGTGAGTTTTGATATTCTATTATGAAATACTTGTTATTTATAGTACACTAAGTTGACAGTACATTTTTATTAAGTTTAAAAAAAACTTACCTGCTTTTAATGTGCCAAATTAAAATTGATTGTATACCACTGAAAGGCAAGAACAATTAAAAAAAATGTATCAAGATGTATCCAACAGGTTTATCGGATGGATTTGAAATACGCTATCGGCTCAGCAGCACTGTTTCCATGGCAATCAGACGCGCCTTCTCTGCTAAACTCAGTCTCCGAGCAAAAAGTGTGGTCAGATGTCAAAGGTCAAGCTGGAGGATGTGATGGATGGATGTTGGGAAGTTGGACAGCGACCTGTCAGTCAATCAGTCTGTCAGTCAGTCAGTCACGCCGGCGTGCCACCGCACTGCTGGCCGAGCTGTTGCGGGGTGAAAGAAACATCGCAGCGGAGCGGATGGAGTGACTCATCCTCTCTCCCCACACAACGTAAATCTTTTTTATTATCCATCAAAGGCAGGGCCAGCCCACTTTAAGGCCTGGCCCAATAAGAAAGCTATTTTCTATCATCTACGTCATTTAAAAACGCACTTTGATTGCAGATTGTATTTAAATGTATTTGGAATTTTTTAGTGATGAAGGCTACGTTAGAATATAATTGCACACACAAAAGGAGTCACTTTTCCACCTCCAAAACGGCGATGACATTGACGTATGTTTTGCAGTTCGTATGTCAAATGACCACGTGACAGTGACGTCAGATATTTTTGTCAAACACCAGGAAGTGCAGAAACGACAACGAAAGAAGACCGATACCTAAAAATAACGTCGTGTTTAAGATCCTGCCTTTTTGACTCACTTTTGGCAATACTCTACATTTGGAAACAACTTTTTGACCAGCTAAGACACCGAAAAAAGCTCAGAATGGATAGTATCCTTCTAAAAAACAGGTTGAGTAAGATAAGTATTGGAATGACAATGCTAAGGTTCTGCCACCGACTAACAAAATATTTATGTGCGATATTGTTTGTCTTGGCATGTCTTAAACATTGATCAACAACCGAACCGTCATACTTTGTTCGAATTAAAAATAAAAATACAAGCTTAGTATGACGATCTATTCTAGACGTCGATTTAGCCTTGGAAATAGCCTCGTTGCAAATGTCTGAAATGGAAACCCCAACAGGTCATCAGAGCTGTTTTGTTTTTAGTTTAGTCTAGTTTTAGCTATATAGTATAACTGTAATGTGTAGAATATAGAAATTCGAACGAGAGTATAAATATTGTTTACGTTTTGTAGTTGTAGTTTGTGTTAATAGTTTCACAAATTCCACTTGTGCCACGCACGACGTCATCCATTGGAACATGCTTATTGTATATTGTTGTTGAGTCACTCTGCTATTGTCATTGAAAAATGCTGTTCCCGTCTACGTATTTTTTCTTTAATCTTGCATCCCAGAACATCTTTTCAATTTAAAGTTTGCCGCTAAGGAACTCCAGAGAAACTCCAAGAAATGCGACAAAGAGGAGAAAGTGGAGAAAAGCAAAGTGAAGAAAGTACGTGGCCAGCCTGACAGTGATTTTTCTTGTAGTTCGTCTCCAGACAATGAATGGATGTCATTATGTGTGTGTTTATAGGCCATCCAGAAGGGAAACACGGAGGTGGCAAGGATCCATGCGGAGAACGCCATCAGACAGAAGAACCAGTCTGTGACCTACTTGAGGATGAGTGCTCGGGTGGATGCGGTGGCCGCCAGGGTCCAAACGGCTGTTACCATGAACCAGGTAGAAAATATGACAGTGTTCCTTTAAAGGACTTACAAATCGGGAGCATGGCCCTTTTTTCCACTCATTAAGTGTGTAGAAAATATATTTGTTAAGCAAGCATTTCCTTTCAGGTCACAAAATCTATGTCTGGAGTGGTGAGAGGAATGGATGTTACTCTCAAATCCATGAATTTGGAAAAGGTAATTTCTTCAAATATATAAATTAAAAAAATTACTATGATATTTTTATTGAGCTTTCAGTACATTTCCAAAACCGACCATTTTTTGTCATCAGATTTCAGCCCTTATGGACAAGTTTGAGCGGCAGTTTGAGACGTTGGATGTTCATACAGCGCAGATGGAAGACACCATGAGTAGCTCCACAACACTGACTACTCCCCAGGTAGGTCACATAACCAAAGTCTCTTCTAAACTCACAGTTAATGCTGCTTTGACGTGTGTTTCAGAACCAAGTGGATTCTTTGTTGCACGAGATGGCGGATGAAGCAGGGTATTTATTCTTTGGGGAAACAATCCACAATGTTTACATTTTGTGCTAGTTAGTTTGATATTAATGGGGGATGCACTTTGTTTAGGTTGGACTTGAACTTGGAGCTGCCTCAAGGGCAAATGGGATCGGTGGGCACCAGCGTGGCCTCAGCAGAGCAGGTCAATTGCACAAATTACAAATTATTCTTAACTCTTTGAATGCCAGCCTGATTTTCATTAATTGTTTTCCACTTGCAGGATGAGCTGTCTCAAAGGCTGGCAAAACTCCGAGATCGATTGTGAATGAAAATTGTCGTGGAGCGATCAGAATATCACAAGAGATCTGCCTAAATACATATTATTTTCACCCTATTTTTTCCCTTTTCCGTTGCTAATTCTCTCTGTGGAGCGGTTCTATTGTTACTTTTGTGTCCGGGACAACACGTAACTTAATGAATTTCTTTTTTATTTTTCAGGCTAATTGAAAATGTCAAAATGTCATGCTGACCAAATTCTTTAGAACTTGTAGCTACGAATAAGATCAGGATTTTTTTGGCCCATATTGCTGAGTTATATGATTTCACTAAAAAGGCATCCACCCACAAGCTCTTTTGTTATTCATTAGTTATGACCTGTTATTCTTGTACTACTGTTTGAAAGGCGTTCCGTGTTCTTTGTGGTAATCTACTTTGGTTTTGGGTTGCAGTTTGCAGATTACACACAATAAACTTTTATAATACTATTTTTTGTCCTTTTAACAAATTGTCAATATAAAAAGATATCCTGATCTCTAAATATATTTAAGTCATTTTCCTCGAGAGAAGGCTTTGTTTTATTTTGAAAATATCTCAAATGGAAATGACGTAGGCCGCCCTTTTCGCTTGCCCCATCAGACTACTGCCAACACATGTCACGTCATGTGACCGTGTCGTAAACAGGAAGCAGGTGATCTCAACTTGTCCAACTAATTACATCAAGTAATGTACACGACGACGTTCTTTCACGCCAAACAATTCACGTTAACTCTTGGCTGAACACTGAATCAACTTGATCTACAGTTCGGGTAAGATCCTCACATTCTACTCGTAATTGATTTCAGCTAGCAGCTAAGCTACATGGCATAAATACGTATCTATTCTTTGCCTAACTAGCCAATTTAGCATTAGCTCCATTTACCAGATGTAAAGTGCATTCAAACGACTGAACATAATCGTTTAAAAGTTATATTTTCATCCCGTCATCGCGTGTAATTTTGCGACTAGGTTTTTTTCCCCATGTGATAATTAACACGTAAGTGCAAAAATGTGTGTGCCTCAGCTGAGAGCTGCATACGAGAAGTCATCTGATCCCCCTCTGAAACTTCCAACGTGTCTTCTCAAGGGGGATGTCCAGCTCAGCCATGAAGAAAAAGGTCACTTGCTCTCATTTATCTCGTCTTTCATAACATTGAGTACCCTTGACGGCCATAGATGTCAATTCAATTTTGTCATGGCATCTGT
The DNA here is from genome assembly GCF_051989575.1 of Stigmatopora nigra. Lineage (NCBI taxonomy): Eukaryota > Metazoa > Chordata > Actinopteri > Syngnathiformes > Syngnathidae > Stigmatopora > Stigmatopora nigra. The sequence goes on from NC_135526.1 coordinate 1,446,624, forward strand.
CGCCTTCAATGGCAGCCCCCCCCCCACGCCCCCTTTCAAACATATCCAAAAATGCTATGGAGCCAAAATGGTGGTTGTTTTCATGTTATGTGAACTGTTGAATTGGCATCTGTTTTTTAGGTGTTATTGATGGGGAAAAGCGGGTCTGGGAAGACCAGTATGAGGTCAATCATCTTTGCCAATTACATTGCTCGAGACACGCGGCGCCTTGGAGCAACAAGTAAGAATGTCCATCACATGTCCAACAAATACTTAATAGTTAATATTTGAGGGGTAATTGTTGAATTTTTTTCTTAGTTTTATTTATGTTTAACTCTGTTAGGGCCACTGGGCACAAAAGCATAAAACATATACTGTAAATAGCACCTGAGTGTAGATGAGCTTTGTATAGTAGCACAGTGAAAAGAATGCTAGCTTTCCTAGTAATAAATAATAATAAAACGTGACTGTAAGTTGGAGTCGATGAGGGCAGTCATTGCAAAAATAATCAATGGCAGCCTAACTCCTGACTTTAATCCAATCTTTTCTTTCTGCAGTTGATGTGGAGCACTCCCACGTGAGATTTCTTGGCAATCTGGTCCTAAATCTTTGGGATTGTGGAGGGTAAGAGAGACGCGTTGATAATTCGCCATCAACCAGTCAGAGACAACATGCCTATCTTTTTTTTTTTTTTCACCCCACAGGCAAGACACTTTTATGGAGAACTACTTCACCAGCCAAAGGGACAACATTTTCCGCAACGTGGAGGTTCTTATTTACGTGTTTGATGTGGAGAGCCGCGAGCTGGAGAAAGACATGCATTACTACCAGTCGTGTTTGGAAGCCATTCTACAGAATTCCCCCGACGCTAAAGTCTTTTGTCTGGTGCACAAAATGGATCTGGTGCAGGAGGACCAGAGAGATTTGGTAAGGTGGAGGCAACACATCTTTCAGTCCTTTAAAAAATATCAAATCTGATTAATTTTTGTGCGTCGTTGGTAAGATTTTTAAGGAACGCGAGGAAGATTTGAAAAGACTGTCCCGACCTTTGGCCTGCACGTGCTTCCGGACGTCCATCTGGGACGAAACGCTCTACAAGGTTGGTGGGCATGAAAATTCTGACCTGGCGGAGCAAAATGTCTAAAAATATGCATTCCAACAGGCATGGTCTAGCATTGTGTACCAGCTCATCCCCAATGTTCAGCAACTGGAAACCAATTTGAGGAATTTTGCGCAGATTATTGAGGCAGATGAAGTCCTTCTGTTTGAGAGAGCCACGTTTCTGGTCAGTTTGCCACTCCCGGTGGACTTGGACTTGATTTTTTTGTACTGGTTATTTATTTGTATGTTGTTGTGATTGTAGGTGATCTCCCACTACCAGTGCAAAGAGCAGCGAGATGCTCACCGCTTTGAGAAGATTAGTAATATTATTAAGCAGTTCAAACTCAGCTGTAGGTGAGTTTCTATAGGGCAATGACGTGATCAAATAGTACACTTTGACCTCACTTTCTTTTCTAGTTAATCTTTAACCCATTGAGATAATCCCCCGGCATGGATGATGTTTATTTGGTCTTAAATTTCCCATATGAGGCATTTTTACTTGATATTGTCATTTTCCAAGTAGTACCTTTTAGTCAAATGTGTTTTTTTCTATTTCAGTAAACTAGCAGCCTCTTTCCAGAGCATGGAAGTGAGGAATTCCAACTTTGCGGCCTTTATTGACGTCTTCACCTCCAACACATATGTCATGGTTATCATGTCTGACCCATCTATTCGTGAGTACTTCATTATTTCATATTTTATTCTAAAAAGTTATAATTTCGTGAGCGTTAGCATATTATTAACTCCGATTCGCGATGGACATTCAACTAATTCAAGACAGAGATGTCCCTAAAATAGTTATAAATAGTTTTTAATTTAGCCTGCTTTATGCTATCCAAATATAATTGATATCACAAACAGTTTTGTGTAAAATTATAAAATGGGAGGGTTGGAGGACTACTATATTTGGCCTTAATCCCTTTGAAGAAAAGACCCAACACAAATATACCAATGGCATTTTTCTCCGGACAAGCAGCTTAATATGGGTATCCCTTTGGAATGGATAAAAGTAAAACGAAAACAGCACGCCACCCTTGGATGAATAAACCCAAACATTTTCGCAACCTTTTTCATTTTAAGTGGAACTACCGCAAAGAAATGGATAATTCAACAAATAAACTTGGCATACTAACTTGTTATTTTGTGTCGCCAAGTCCAGTCAACTCTTCTGCTAGCTAACATAAGTCAAGATAGCGTTACCCACAAAGATGAAATCCCAAAGATGGATGCCATAGTCCCCTTAAGTGGTGTAACACAGCTAAAATTGATCTGCTTATCCCAGTCAAAAGACATACATTTGGACTACCATGTCCCACAGGAATTCTACCAAATAGCCCCCCTCCTGAGAAAAACAAACTGATACTCTCCTTTGTATCTTCCTCCAAGTGACATCCCAAAATTGTGTGTTGCTTTCCAACAGCCTCCGCAGCCACCCTCATCAATATCCGTAATGCTAGGAAACACTTTGAGAAGTTGGAACGGGTGGACGGACCCAAACACGGTCTGCACATGCGAATGCGCTAGCCGCCGCCGTCGCCATCCGTCCGTCCGCCAATCAACGGCCGGATCCTCGCATGGCCTCGCTTGGCGTGCCCACTCACGTTCAATCAGACAAAACATGAGGATTTTCTTTCTCGGTCGTCTTTCGCACCTCAAGAGGCGGGCGGCGTTTTTGCTTTTGTCCGCCGTGAAGATAAGTGTTTACTTTGAAGGGAATAATGTACCTCGCTGTTGTATACGGAAGACCCCGGTGATCAGGGGCATCTGTTGTATTTGGAGAGAAAAAAAATAAATACAAGCAATATAGTTTTATTGAAAAAGACCAACTGTATCTGTGTTTTGATTGTATTTCAAGGACTCATTTGGTACCTGAAAAATGTTAAAACCAGTCAAACAAAATTCCAAATGACATTCTATGCCATTGGCAGCAATGGGCCATATTTATTCCAAGTGTACAATAATAACTTTTAACATACAGCCTAAATATTTAATTACAAAAAACAAAAATCTCACCAAAAACCTTCATAAAACTGTACATAAGAAATCGGGTATACAAAAAAATGGCAGTATCTTCATAGCAGTCACTAAACAACAGGATTGAAAGAAAACATGGTAAAGTTACAAGTGAACAGGAAGGTGAATATAATGAGGGCTTGGATTTTGTAAGCAATTAGAATTTCCCCTCTCCCAACGACACGTCAGTGGGGAATTTCCGTCGGCATTCCACCTCGGCGCTCAGCCGCGCAGCTGGAACAATGCAAAAGTCTGCAGCGGCCCAGAAGTCATTCACCACTGCACAATGGAGATTCAAAACAACAACAAAAAGTCTACACACCCCTACTCAAGATTTGAAGAAACCAAACCACTGTACTGAAAGTCTTAGTAAACTCAAGGCATCCCCTTCCAAACTCTCTCCTTGGACTTTGTCCCTGAGCCAGAGTCATTCCGCCCTCAAACGTGGACCCCACCTAACTCCGTCCCCCTACTTGGCTTCTCCAGCCTCGCGATACGTTGCTTGAGCCCCTGTTGCGTCTGCGCATACTCGCCAAGAAGCCTGGCGAAGCGAGCGCCCAGGTCATCCAAAGAGGACTCCAGCCTCTCCAGCTTCTCCTCGGCGTCCTCCCTCCGCAGGCCGCTGCTCTCACCATGGTCCGCCAGCATGCCTTCCTTGGCCAGGATCTCGCGCCCCCTCTTTTCTAAGACCTTCCTGGCCTCTGGGTACTCAGTCACAGCCTCCATCAAGTCGTCCTTGGACAGACAGAAGAGGTCCGAGTAGCCCAGACTGCGAATGTTGGCGGTACGCCGGTTGCCCATCTTGCTCCCACGGATGTTGAGGATGCTGATTTCGCCAAAGCAGCCGCCTGCCACCAGTAGGGCGTAGCGGGTCACCCCGTCGTCGGCCACCACGGCCAACTTGCCCTCTTTGACGATGTACATCTCCTTGCCTACGTCGCCCTTGCGGCAGATGTAGTCCCCTGGACTGAAGACTTGTGGCCGCAGTTTGAGCACCAGCTCCACCAGCAGGCCCGCCTCGCAGTCTTGGAAAATCTGCACTTTCTTCAAAGTCTCCAGGTGGACATTGATGGCGATCTCTGCCCTCAGCTTGTTGGGCAGGTTCTTCAGCACCTCCTGCTCGTCCACCGCCTTCTTGTTGCTCCACAGGTAGTCAAACCACTTGATGACACGGGTCTCCAGCTCCTTGCCCACTTTGCGAAAATGCATGTAGTGCTTGATGGCATCAATGCGAGCCTGGAACTCGGCCCGGGTGGCGTTCATGTTGGCGATCATGGAGCCCACGTTTCCTACAATGGTGGCGAAGATTAACACGCCCACTAGGAAGTCGAAGACCACGAAGAGGTACTCCTCGTCTCGCACCGGCGCTGGCATCTCCCCAATAGTGGTGAGGGTCAATGTAGACCAGTACAGACAGTAGATGTAAGTCCGAGTCAGCGAAGAAAACTCGGGCTTGGAGGCATTGGGGAAGACCCAGGTATCCGAGCCCAAGCCCAGGGATTTAGAGATGGCGTAGTAGATGCAAGCGTTCCAGTGGATGATGACCAGGATGTACAGCACCAAGTTGCAAATGCGGAAGATGTTGGGGTACTCGGTGCGAGTCTCCGTGCGGTCGAAGAACTCGAACATCCTCGGGAAACGCAGCAGGCGATTGAACCGAAGTTGGGGGGTGTGGATACCCGTCACGAAGTAGGCCAGGTCGGTGGGGAGGATGGACAAGATGTCTAGCTTGAACTGGCATGTTCTCACGTAGTTCTTCATGAGTTTATGCCGGTCCTTCACCAGGAGGCCTTGCTCCAGGAAGCCTAGGAAGGAAAATGGAATGGACACTGTGGAAATTTTGGCTGGAATGGATGGCTGACGCTTCACCTGTCCGGAGCCGGAGACAAGTGTCCATGATGTAAATGAGGTCGCAAAGGTAGTCCAACACCAACCAGCAGATGAAATTGCCCACCTGCAGTCTATCGAAACAAGCCCTGAAAACAAAACAAAAAACGAACTTCAGTACAAGACCACCAATCAATTCTCTTCTGTCATCACCTGGCTACGACGAGGAACCAATTGTAGAGCACCGCCACGGCAATGACGAACAGCCAGCGGTAATAGGCGTCGTCCGATGGGGACACCACAAAGACCTCCCATTGTTTCCTGAAGACGGATCAGGAATGAGCGCAATGGAAGCAAAGTGGGCTCGGTCTGTTTACGTACCCGAGGATCCTCTTGGTGTCTGTTTGCGGGTCACCGGCGCGGCTGGGGGCGTTCCTCAACTCGGGTCCCCGGAAGCGTTCCAAGAAGGAGTCCGGTCTGGCCTGCTCCTGGGTCAGACTTCTGTGAGCCCATTCCCGCAATCGCACCACCAATCTCACCAAACTGATGTCAGCGACAGATTATTTTAGAGAAGGCCTCCAACTGGATATCAAGCAAGTTATTTGCACTTATGATTTTTTTAAAGAAATGTTATGCTTTGTATGAACAGTATATGATTCAGATGGAATAAAAATGGCTTTAGAGAACTGTAGAAACTAGAGAATTATTCTGGAATAAATGAAATGCAAAATTAAGAATTTATACTTACTGGTTACATTAGATGGTCAGACAGTATTTTTAAATATTAAGTTTATTAAGAAGTAGAAGACCAATATTCTCTGGTTATATGCAGTTCTCAAAGGCCAAAATTTGAACCTTTGATCCTTTTTATTGAGGAAAAAAGGGAATAAAAAGTGAATGTATTTTCTAATGGAAAACACTAAGTGGGCCTTGAGTGGGTCTTTCACCCGGAGATAGCGCCGTTCCTTCGGTAGGAGTTCCTGGAGTTTCCACCATGGGGATCGAGAGCGGCGACCCTCTGGAGCTCTGACGAAGTGTCATCGCAGATGGACGCCACCCTGGAAGCTCAAATTGGAAAGCGTTCACTTCTCCTTTACTCCAAGAAACCAGATATCCCCCCACCACCCCCTCCACACCTGCTCAGAATACTCTCAGCTCTCTCAATTTCCTCCTCCAAGCTGGTCTTGACTGACAGGTTGTGGGACGAGCGCTCTCTCTCGGGGGTGTGGCCTGTCATCTTCATCCCTGCGGAGGTTCAAACGCACACTCGGGAGAACGCCAACGGTAGAACGGCTCTTTTGTGGGGTGACGTGGAGGTCTTTAGACGACTGTTGCCAACGTGTGACTAATTGGATGATGCTTAATGACAACACACACGGCTTTGAGCTCAAATCAGCGGCTCCCCCGCGAGCGCCCCGGCGTCACTTTGGTAACCCGGCACTAGTCACCTGTGCTTTGCTTAATGACTCGGAGACGTGGACTCCACAAGAGCGTGTCTGTCACAAAGGAAGCCTTTTTCCCCTTCAGATAAAACTAGGCGAGCGCGCTGAAACATATCATTGATAAAGTCAGTCAAAGGTAGCCAAAATAACTCAAAAACATTAAATAATAACCTACTATACTGGAAATTAGATGAATTCATGCATTGTTTATCTCCCATTAAATAGATCCATTAAATGTAATGCTTTTATTGTCATTATACATCATTTTATAATGCATAATGAGATTTAAAGCTTCACTACAAAGTGCACAAATAGCAACAAACAACAAAACAATCAATAAATAACATTTAATAATAAATGCATCTACCTAACAAAAATGATTGATTTAAAAATGCATTTAAATGAATGGATGGAGACTAAATATGGACACAATTTCATTGATAAAAAATGTCATGCAAAAATTTTGAATGTTGATGCATAATTGTATATTGCAAATTGTATATTCATCACAAATGGATGTAAGAATTATTTCCCACCAAAATATATTTTTTAATCATAATATTCAATTGCTCATTAGACCTAATTTCCCCCCAGTTGAATCCATTGATTAGGAAATCTGAGCTGCTTTAAAAAAAATGTAAATGTGAAAGTTGTTCCTACCTTCAATGACTTTGTTGGTCCAATAACATCCCCATGGTGACCTCACACGTTATCCAATAACTGCAATCATGTAACCTCACCACTTCACAGGAAGGATGGCAGCGGCAGGGTGGGGAAAAGCTCCACACTAAATGACACAAAGAGAGAGAGAAAGAAAGAGCATTGTTACCTCATTGGCTGCCATTACAAACAGATTGGACGTCAATGGCATGCAAAAATATGCCCACAAATCACTGTTCTCTATTTAAATGTTAATACAGTGGCATAAAGGCGAAGTATAACCACAAAAAAAGGAAGTCAGTTTATCATAAATGTCACCACTTTGCTTTAATACCCCCTTTTTGTAAGATCATAGAGCGGAATTGACAACTATCAAAAGTTTATACAACAATTTGGAATTCATTTTTTTAGCCTAAATATTGTAGTATAAAAGTTACATTTAAAAACAATCAAAATTGTACATTTTGAGTCAAATCACATGATTTAAATTATTAGATTAGCCAAATAAATAGCACTCAAAATATATTTTTTAGCCCTTTCAAGCACATTTTTTTCTTTCTAAACCCACCAATGCCATAAAATAAGTTAAATAATACAAAATATTGTATACTATTGTATTTATGGATACATTTATAATAAAACAAAAATTCCTAATACCATAATATACACATAAAAAAAGAGTAGAGTCAAGTTTTCAGTATTCCAAGTCATATTTATTGCTCCGCACAAAGCACTTTGGATTAAACACAAAAACTCGGCCGTACGATTTGGCCGTTGTCGCGGTTTGCGTTTTCTATTTTTGGCCAACGCTCAAAAACCAAATCAATTCCGAGAAGACACGACAATAATAACAGAAGGCCAGCTCTGCACAGCAAAATGAGCGCACTCACATCACATCACGTATTGGCCCCCAAAAAGGTAGAAAAACAAAAACAGCATATCCTTCTTTTAAATTTATTACGTGTGGACGTCTCTATAGTGCGCGTGGACCCCCCAAAGCGGCGTCCTAAACTTCCCCGCTATTTCAGCAGGAGTAAATACGAGTAAACATTTGAAAAGCGAGATAAGTACTGGCGTGCGTCGATAACTTGACCTTTTTAAATAACAGGGCGGAGTCATTCTTCATTAAGTCTTTCAAAGAGGCAGTGATACTTGCAATTTGGTGGATTTTTTAATCTTCTTACAAAACAAAAAAGTATAGGAACCAAAAAAAAGGGACTTCAATTGTGGACGTCATCATTTTTTAGACTCGTTTCATTCCTCGACCCATCAGGCAGGCAAAGACAGTCATCACCATTTTGGGTTTCACCTCCACCAGGTCTTCGGGGAGGGCGTAGACTCGAGCTCCAATTTTTCTTGCCATGGAAATAGCATATCTGGGGGAAAAAACAAACCAAATTAAACGTGAACATTTGGTAATTTTGGGCAAATTTGGAATTATATCTTTTCTTTAGATTACCAGATTGAAAAAAAAATGAAGTGTATTTTTCAGACCAAGTTTTTTTTGTTGTAATTGACCACAAAGACTGTAAATATTGTCTTTACTGTGAATTTTTTTTAATACAAGTCGCTAATGAACATTTTTTAACGAAGTTTTTGTGCTTACTTGGCATTCTCCAGCTTGTCAGCTTCAGAAAGAGTTCCAGTTTTAACCAGCTCAAAGTTGACGCTGCCGGGCTGAATTGCGTCGATCAGTTGTAGCACTGCTAAACTGCTGCTAATCTCCCGGTCCTGAAAAAACACAATTTTCTCCTTATCCTATCTAAAACTCCACAAAAAAAAACACAAAATGTTACCTTAAAACTTGAAATCTTGGTTCCCTTTCCAGCTTCTGCTAATGTTTTGTTGACCCATCTGACAATGATGTCATCGTTGACCTTCTCACCTTCACCCAAATTCTCCAGGACATTGAGCGTGTACCTGAAATGTCAATGACTTTAATACCATTGTATTTTTCAGACTACAAGTAAAAAATAGAGTACTTGTTTGGCTAAAAAAGCAGATCTAGTGGGCCTCACCTCCTCATAATCTGCCAAACCAGCGCCAAGGTGAGCGTAGAATTGCCGTCATTCAAATCCTGTCCGCCAATGCCGACCAGAGAAAATTTGGTGGTTTTGCCGAGCTCCACGGCGTAATTGCAGTTCTCCAACTGCACCAAAAAAACACAAATTAAAGTCTTGACGTGATGGATGATATTCCCAAATCTACAAGGAATCAAAATGGACCTTCTTCATGTTGGTACCCAGTTTGGGATAAGGTGGTCTGTTAACTTTGCTATCCCAATCCACATGTACTTTTATCTTCTCATAGAGCTGTAGGATAACAATTGCATCTTGCAGGTCTCTGGAAAATATTAGTCAGTCAAACTTTATTAAAAAATAATAATAATAACAACTATCCCATGTAGATAGGACGCAGGCACTTACAGGTAAAGATGATTGACAGTTGGGTTGACCCCCAGTGAGTTCATCCAGTTCCGGAAGGTTCGCTCCTCCCTGGTTTCACCTGAACGGCAAAAAAATGGACTCAGATGGTTGCCATGACGTTCCGCATTGCCCAAAACTTACCTTCCAAGAGATGCCAGTCCAGATCCTGGTTCTCAGGTTTCTTCAGAGCCGGGTATTTGTTAAACAAGTTGGCCACAAAGGCCATGTTGAGTTTAGGGTGGCCACACACCACATCGTTTGGGGTGACGAACTGTCGGCATCCCAGCCGGTCGGCCTGCTGTAGCATGGCTTCCGCTCTCTTCAAGTCGTCCCTCTCCTGAAATGGCGGTCGTCAATGGTCTGGATCGGAGAAGCTTGGGACGATTTGGAGATCCGGTTGGCTACTTACGCTGAAGCCTGACATGTTGATGTCGATGGCTGGCTTGCCTTCTTCGGTGCCCTTGGGGGCGATCTGGTTCAGGAGGTGGAAGTAGGCCCTGGAGTCCTGGGGAATCAAACGGGAAGGTCGGCATTGGCTACATACGTCGTCCACCAATAGGTAAGTGTATCGCCAATTGCTGCTGTTTTATAAATCTCTTGACATTTAACTTAAATGTTGCCTGAGGGGTAAATTGCATTTTGGGGGGCAGTTTTTGAAGATTTCAGATAACAAGAAAAAACATTGTACACTAAAGGGCATGCTAAAATAGGGACTGATGATGTCACATATTATTATTATCCAGATTATATGTCTGGCCAAACATTGGGCCAACACCCTGACTTTTGTGCGAGTGACCTTTGCTCTTGCCTTACCTTAATGTCAGAGCTGAAGTTGTTGATCTTTTGCCATCCGGCGTTCTCCAGATGAAAGTTAGCCCAGCGGAGCAGCAGTTCTTCGGGGGATAACTTCATTAAGTCTTCCAGGGTCTCGCCCTCTCTCAGCAAGGCGGCCAAAGCTGTGCAAGTTAAGAACAATCGGGTAAGAGGGAGGGATTATATACTAAAGGAATGGTGGTGGACATTTTGACCATTTTTACCTTCATTTCTGCTCAGCTCAATGTCAGCAAACAACCCGATCTTGATGATCTGCCAAAGTAGGCCAAGCACCAAGTGAGGTTTCCCGGCCTTCAAGTCCAAAGCGCCGATGTTGACCACGTGGCAGCCAATGGCCGAAGCCGAGTTCAACGCCAAGTTGAGATTCTCCTGCAAGAACCCAACACAGGTATCACACACACTTCCTTCCTTTTCCTGGCACTGTCCATTCCACAAAATCACTCACCTGTGCCGTAAAGGGCGTCAGCTTCTTCTTGTTAATGGTCCTCTCGTCAATGGTGTCTGGCACGGATTGGTTGATCATTTTGCTGGTGATTGTCAAAAACGCTCAGTTTAGGAACCACACCCAATACGTTTGACGTCTCCCATTAGTCAAACTAAAGTTAAGGAGAAGAAAGTCTCACCAGAGCAGGATGCCATCCGCTACCGACGTAAAGAGTGAGTCGGTGCTGGGATCCATGGGCAAAATGTGCTGGCAGTCGGGGTCTCTTTCCAGGGCACTGTTGATCCATTTTGCAAAAGCAAATCTTTCCTCCTCTGTCAAAGTACACAGACGTCAATAGGGTGGACTTCTAGGCCATTGCTCTTCTTACTTACCTGAGAAAGAATGTTGCGTTCCTTCACTGGACAGCTCCGACGTTCCTCCAATGGCCAGGATGCCTTCTTTTCTGTTGATGACTTTACGGAAGGTTTTCGCTACTTCAGAACCCTTCAGCTCGTTCACAATCTGACACACCAGATCAAAATCGACAATTAAATTACGTTTGGACACGTTCATAAGAATCAAAAACCTGTTTTTATAGTCGATCCAAGAAGAAAAATGAAATGTTTGTGGAACCTACTTACTCAGCCCACAAGTAAATGCTGCTCGACCACAAAAATGGTCTTCAACGGCTTTACGTCATTTTGCAAAACCACGCTTGTTGCAAATGGTAGCAAATTCCACTTATTAACATGTATTTTCCTGCTTGTCTTTATCGAGTCAGAGCCACCAAGGTCAGCTTTTAGACGGTGGCGGAGGAGCTGGAATGTCTCTCCGTTGGCAAGCTACCAACCTTTCAGAACAATACGCATGTGTTCCCAGAAAGAACGAAAACGTCTACCTTGCAGCGACACTACATCTATTTATTTGTGTGGAATGACTTCATGACACATCTGGGGAAATCATGTCAGCACAAAATGACATTTGCCTCATCAAGCGGAAGCTAAATGGCTATAAAAAGACACACTAGACCAACAGTGACCAAGTTTTCCACAAAGCCACTGGGTCAATATAACTCAAGTCACATGACCCGATTTATGCGGCTGCCTGGATTCATTTCAAGTGAATCACACAAAAACAGCTTGTGAGTCGCATCCCACAATGCTGATTTGATGCTTAACATTTTGCCGCAGTTTTGCCACACCAGTGAAATTAAATACCGAGAAAAAGAAAAAAAAAACCAAAATACCAAACGGTTGACATCACATCCCCTGTTTTGAGGCTTTTTATATTTACAGTGGCACTTCACTTTTTGGACTCACCGCAAGGTACTCGTTAAAACTGATCTTGTTGTCGCTGTCGCGGTCCAGCTTGTTGATGATTTCTCGAACCTTGTAGCCCGGTAGCGGATGACCCGTCTCTTTGAGGAGCTCATTGAGTTCGGCGTAACAGATGTAGCCATCGTTGTCCAGGTCTGAAAAAGGAGAAGAAGAGCCATTTGGTACTTGTAGAATAACAACAATGCAAAGTATACGCAGTGTAAAACTTACCAATCTTGCCAAAAGTCTCCCGTATTTCCTCCAATTCCTCTTTTGATATCTTTCCAGACATGTTTTTGTGATTGACCTGAGGCTGGTCAGTCAGCAAAATGTATGGCTGCATAAAAAAACAAAAGATGTCATCAGTCAAGACCAGAAAACATCACCAAGTAAGTTTTTAAAGCTATTCAGATCAGATCAACTTTACATTGCGACTTTTTCCTTAAAAACCTTTTTATACAAGAAAATGTAAGAATATTTTAAGGCTTTTTATGGCAGTCAGACTTAGTAGAATATCCCCATAACACGACACAGGTCAGGTTGACTTTTGATAGGTCTTATTTTGCTTGCAATAACATTGTGTTCTCACACTCTCCTGTGAGACAGTCCCCAACTTCCAGAATCCCAGAGAAATAGGATTTTTTTTTTTTTTTTTTTTGCTGCTTCCTGAGTAAAAAAGCCAAGGAATGCACTGAGGCCTTGTGCAGATCAGGCCAGGAGGGCGTGCTGCCTCTCCAAGGCCAAACCGGTGTGGTGGCATTCCTGGCCAACACAAAACAAAGATGGAAGCTGGAACTAGAGTGACGATCTCATTTTCCAGACAGACAGACAGAAATGGGTTCCCCTTTCCCTATTTGGAATCCACACTGCTGAGTTTCAGGAGCTCTGAGTCACAAATACCAGACAAAAACATTTCTGCTTCTCTCAAGGCTGCCAATTTTGGCTAATGATATTTAAATCATCCAAGAAAAAAAATGCTTAAAAGAACATTTGGCATTTGGATTGTTTGCTTAACAGGGTGTCAGGTTCCCTTAAGCAAACAATGGACTCAATAACTAAACTTCCTCTTCCACAAGTCAAAACCAGGAACGGTGCGACCCAGAGATTAGCTCAACAATCATCCAGATAAATCTGCTTCCATTAAAAAAAGGAAAGAAAGAAGAAAAAAAACAGTCTACTTTACTCAAGACGCCGGTGAAATTGGACCCCTTTGAAAAACAATGTTTTCCTTTAGAAAAAAAAAAAAAAAAAAGCTGGGCAAGAACAAACCGGCAAGGATCAAGAAAAGAACCAAGCCTGTTGCTATATTTAGACTCTCCAGAAGGATGTGAAACCCTTTTTTTTGCAGCCACAATAAAGGCCAGGCACACATTACCTCATTGGCCAGCCCTTGTCGCACACCCTCGACAGAGGCCGAGTGGAAACAGAGAAGAGGGGTTAAGCACACAAGAGCGGGGGCCACAGATGGCGGCGGACAAATGCGAGACACAGCGTTGTTGGTGCTGCCACCCCAGAAGAATGGAGTGCTTGTAACGGACTGCCTTAGCAAAAGCAATGGCCTCATGTAAGAGTCAAACTCCCAAGACAGTTGTTTTCTGGGCAGCTGTTTGGTAGCCAATGTTGTTGCCCGAGAAATACTCCAAGTCCTCATTTTTAAGTTAAAGTCAAGTAAATATTTTTAATTTTGTGGGAAAAAAATGGAGGTATACTAAGGCAGGTGTGGCAAATAAGTTAGACAAAAAGAGCCAAAATTGAGATTCAAAACTGAGAGTCATAGAGCCACACCTTACCATCTAATCTAAAAAAACATACATATAATCTATTGTTTTTAATGGATTTGAATGTATTTTAAAATAGAAAACTTCAAAGAGCCAAAGAGCCAGTGTATACAAAACATGATCAGAAGCAAAGAGCCACATTCATGTTGGCAGAGAGCCACATTTGGCTCGAGAGCCACGCTTTGGCCACTCCTATCTTAGGGTTTCACAAAGAAGATTTTTTTTAATGTTGTTTAACCCAAAACAATTAATAATTTTGGCTTCCAATTCCCACCCCTATTTTCTAACATGAGATAGAACCCCTTTGTCTAAATGTACTAGTCACCCAAGTTGCTGGATACCATGCAAGACCACAACAAGAGAACCAGGACTGACTAAAGCGCAGAAAAGAGATTTCTCTGGCTCAGGTTTCTAACTGGATATCCCCCCCCCCCCCCCCCCCCCCCCCCGGAAGGCACTTTGCATCTAGGCGTGTTTACAAAAACTCTAGGTGGATCCATCAAGCCATTTCGAGAATCATTCCCGGATGATTTCATTAAGACGAGAGAGCGGGGAAGCAACTGGCACACCCGGCCGGTTCTGCACTTCTTCTTCATTCACGAGGTTAACCAGGAAGTGCAAAACACAAATAGACTGGCACCCTTCCCATGTGGTTAACTTTCTACACACACACACACAGCCAACCGCCTGCAAGATTCCTTTTAATGGACCGTGAGGAAGTGCGGCCCAGATAAAACTTCCGCATGAAAATATTGCAAGGGAGACGGAGATCTGACATCATCTCAAGCAGGGCGGGGCACAATCAATCAACATATTCAAATGAAAAGACTGGAACAACTGGCCCACCCGTCCGTCCGTCGCTACTCCAAATTCAATGAAAGGACTCAACGCCCGTTCCCGTCACTCAGGAATGCGACGGAACGGGTCGGCAAGACCGCATGCAGAACGACACACCTACAAGATGACTCCAAATGATATATTTCAACAAATTAGGATATGTAAGGGGAAGGCAGAAATGAGCGAGTAGATAAGGAGCAATGGAAAGAAGCAAAGATGATTTATTCTAAGACAATTTAGGACTTAAAAAAGTGAAAAGAGAAGAAGCAAGCAGCTGCCTTGTGTTTTGCTGCATGTGACACCACCTGTTTTGACTGGTGACAACACACAAAGTGGGACAACCTGTTCTCACACATAGACAACTATGGAAGTGTGAGGGATGGAACACACAAATTACACATAGCCCAGTTTGTCTTTAAAAGGCAAACATCCCATCTGTATTTAAAAAGCTGACATGAGATGCCACATCACGTGACTTTAAAAAATGGGGAAATATTTTTGATGCAAAATAGTTATAGCACATTTATTTTCACAAAGTGAGAGAGCAAGAAACAGGTTTTTCCTTTTTTTGACTTTATGACTAATGTGTTGGAGTCCTAAAGCAACACCTGGTAAATCAATTTGCATAGAGCTGCTGGTTTAAATCTTTTCGAATATAATAATAGTTGACATTTACATGAAGTCATTGGCTGATCCATTTGAATCAGTTTAAATGAAGATGGATGTCTATTGTAGTCAATGGTTGCAAATTATTAATTTGTGAATTAGTATTGTGATGGTAGTGCAAGGGATTAGACAAGATATTTTGCTCAAATCATAATTAAAATTAGTTTTTTCTTTTAATTGCTTTAGAAGGAATGTGATTGTTTGAAATGTCTGCATAATTTATTATTTGTAGTAAATTGACCTCTACGTCACAAATTTGGACAAAATAGACTGGAAGAACTGATTGAATGAAATGTGATATTTAGGAGAATCATTTAGTGGAATCAGGACAACCACAAAGAACAATGTAAGAAAAAGACAAACGGGACATGTCTATCATCACAGGATCTCCAGTTTGATTGCACAAATAGTTGCGCGTTTTAATGATTTAAATGTGGCGCAGCGCCCCCGATTGCGCATGGGTGTGAACTTATAACAATAACTGGAGTAAAGTGTGCGTTTCATAAGCGATTACAAACGGACGTCCATTTTTGTACAGCCCCTGAAAAGTTTTTTATATGGAGATCATGAAGATCACTTTTAAAGCTTTAGATTAGAAGAAGCGGGGATAAAAACTACAGCTAAAGCTAGGCTACTAGCAGACAAGAGACGTTCAAGTTTGTCGGACAGCAAAGTATCCTCGGATTGATGACGGAAGATAGGACTTTTGAAAAGAAAGGTTAGGCTACAATTGACAAGAGATCCCGGTCCAGAAAAAAAAGTGCAGACAGGAAATCGGTACTCACACTCTGTGCGCCTGAAGTTCCGGACGGCGTCCAGTTCGCAGTGCTCTCTCCTCCAAGTCGAGTGAGAAGTAGGCTGAAGTTGGAATTCTTGTCCCGCCCAACAGCGGAGTCACCGCCTGCCGCCCGATCACCGCCGGTGACAGGAGGATGCTGAGGCGGCTTTAGGTTTTGGACCGAATCGCCATTCTTTGTTGCGGTAAAAGCCGACATAGTAGTCGTAAAAAAATCCCGACTAATCTCTGGAATCAAGTGATGCGTTGATGCTGGTTGAAATGATCCTAGATTCTGCTCAGTGGAGATCTCAAAGTCAAATGTTCTCCTCAGACCTTAATGGGAAGTTTTTAGCCCCAAAAGTTTCTTTGAAGACTTTGTGCCTTTAGTAAATGTAAAACTTCTTCATAGTAAAATCTTTCAAGTCTGTGACATCACCATGTTCTGTGAACTCGTCCTTTGGTGTGACGTCACCATTCCCACGTAAACAAACTATGTAGTGTAGCATAGACTTTGCTCTTGTTTGAATTAAAAGGCATGCCAATCAGTGTGTGAGATACAATTATCATAGAAACGTTTTGCTCTATTTTTCAGCAATCTGATTCCCAGTGCTTTAATAGCCGAAAGTGTGTGTATTCATACAAAATGATTGACGCGAAATGGTGCAAAACTAAAACTGATGTTGTACTTTTACCCCGATCCAACAGATGGCGCATTTCAGCAGTAGCAGTGAATTTCTTCATTGCTCTAACGTGAAATGTTTTTCCACCGCGTTGCTTTTATTGTTGTATGATGCTGCGCTCAAGATAATATTGTTTTTTTCTCTTTTTGCAATCCTTACAAGGCTGGGATTTGGAAGGATTAGCCAACTGCTGCAGTGATGTTGAGGTAAAAAGCCTAAACCTTTGCGATCTACCCATTTTACCACATGCTAGGCTAACTAAACGGCTAACATCCAGTTTCAAAGCTATAAACGAGAGAATCCGAATAAAGATAACATCGGAGATGCCAACGAATCATTTTAAAAGTTCTTTAACAAATAAAACATCTTGTCATATTACACCAGCTACACCCCGATTTCACCGTTAGAAATAACAGTCACCCCATGGGCGTAATTAGAATGGGTCATATATGTATGTATATATGTGGGGGATTTATTTGTTTGTGATCCCATAAAGTTTTATTTTTAATGGATCCCCAGATATACGGATTTTGTATTGTTTTAACACACCTTTCTCTGTACTACAGTACTACGACAAGCAAATTGAATGTATTGGTAAATAAGCTGAACGAATACTTGGCCCAATCCACCCACGAGGACAGCAATGGCTCAGCTGATCTTAATGGTAACATCGCCAACATTTACCGTTAAATCTAACGGTTAAAATTGCATTCTGACCCTTTTACATATTTTATTTACAGATGTGACAAACAGGGATGGCTTGGTGGAAAATTCAGGAGCCTCCACTTTGATGGAGGTACTTGCACACACAATAGTAACTTAACATATGACTGATTGGGGTATTGGTTGAACTACATAATGTTGTGAAATGAAAGAACAGTGTAATCTATAGGTTGACATGAAGCTATACCATAACATAGAAGTCTAACCATGTCACTTTCCTTCCTCACAGGCAATTGTGGACCCAAAATTCTCCAGAAGGTGAGTGTACAAGTGCTCTGGCAAGGAAAATCTGATTAGATTTTAAGTTATGCCTTGCTATTATTTCAGAAAACCTTCCGTTGTAACAAAGCATTCCGGCTTGGATGAGTCCGCCGACTCCAACGACAGCGACAATGTAGATTTCCCCTTTGGCGCAAACGGGCACCCGGATGCCAATTGCCTTCCTAAAGGTATATCTTGACCACATGACAATTGAGTTAGCTTAACATAATGATATAAAGTGTGTCATTCCTATTTTATGCTGTGATTGTCACAGGCACTGTTTTTGTCAGACCTGAACCTGTTGATAACGGCCGAGATGACTTCAGGGGTCCCGAGTTCCGCAGTCGGAAAAGTAATGTCTTACGGAAAGAATTTTCACGGAGACGTGGTGGTCAGTCCACTTTTGGTGAAAATGTTGCTATGGCAAGATCAGAGAGTATTTTACATGTGTAACAGTGTTGTTGTGGGCTTGCTTTTTTTTTTTTTTTTTACAGGAGGGGAACATTTAGAAATTGTCAGTTGCACAGCATGTGGGCGCCAAGTCAACCACTTTCAGAGACATTCCTTAATTCGCCATCCGGTTCTCCAAGTGCTTATCTGCAAGGTGAGTGAAACATAAATGAGGTTTTTCACCATGTTCTTTTTTTGACCTTGTCATTTTTTGTATTTTGTTTATTTATTTTTATTTTTTTGCAGTCATGTTACAAATATTACTCAAGTGACGACATCAGCAAGGATGGAGATGGAATGGACGAGCAGTGCCGGTAGGATTCAAATAGGGACATCGACATTCATTTTTAGTCACGTATTGTGATGAAATTTCTCTTTGATTCTCCATTTTTTTGTTTATTTTGTTTTTGCAGCTGGTGTGCCGAAGGGGGCAATTTAATATGCTGTGATTTCTGCAGTAATGCCTTTTGCAAGAAGTGCATTCTGCGAAATTTGGGGCGAAAGGAGCTCTCGGGCATTTTAGAAAGCAATTGGTACTGCTATGTGTGTAACCCGGAGCCTCTTTTTGGCTTAGTCATAGCCTGCGACAGCGTGCTGGAAAACACGGAGCATCTGTGGCAGCAGCAACGAAAGAGAAACCGAGCCGATCCGGGCAAGTCGGAACTCTACCACGTGCCTCCTCTACCTCAAATCTGCCCCTTCACAAAATGGGATCACAACACTATGGGAGAGAGTGTGGATTTCAACTACAGCACTTTAAATGTCTCCAAAGATATGACCGCCAAGGTCAAACATTTGGTGGACTCGGCAAACAATGTCAACGCTAGCTTTATTGCTTTCATTCACACGGCCACAAAGACTAAACAAGGTGTTCGAAGCGTCTATCTCAAGTCTTATTTGGCCGTGGTCAAATCCATGCGGATGTCTATGGCCGCACTGGAGGAGAGCCTTAAAGAAGAATTTGCCGACTTGGACGTCTCTAGCCGCTGGGAGGAGTTACTCACCGCCAGTTTTGTGACGCAACCCACCGTAGAAACTAACGCTGCGCTCAATGATGACGGAAAGTTGCTGAAAACGTCACAGGCGGAAGAGGAAGCTCTCACAGAAGTCAGATGCCAGGACCCGGATTCACCTTTGCACAATGCCGGGTTGAGTATGCCCAAGTCGGACTCCGAGTCCTCCCAGACTGGCGTCAACATGACTAAAAAGCTAGTGGTCAAACTTACACCCGTACCAATGAAGGAGGACGCGCAGCTTCAACTGCCAGACGCCGACGACAAGATTTTTCAGGGGAAGGACCCGTCTGGAAACGAAGAGTCGGCTCTGGCCGACGGGAAAATGAGCGCCGAGCACCCCGGCACGTCGCTCCACCCGGAAGAGGAGCAAGGTAACCGCCGCTCTCCACGCTTGAAGACGACGCCATTGCGCCGTCCAAGCGACGTCAAGGGTAAGCCGTCACTCTGCCCGGCGCCCAGCGAGAGCGAATCGGACCCAGAGGGCCCCCCGGGTTCGACGGACCCCCAAATCACCGAAGAGCAAAGTCTAGGCCAGACCCGGGACGACTCGGACTCGGACGAAATCCCGGCGGCGCTCCTGGAGCGAGTGGCGATGACCCGGAGCTCGGACGATCACCGTAGCGAAGACGACGATGACGAGGATACTCCCACGTCTACCAAAGTGGCGAAGAAGCGTCTGTTCTGGCTGGCCAAGAACACTCCGATATCCCCAGAGAGAATGCGACGCAAACGCAAGCTAGTGGACCGTTCGCCCGAGTCGGGCGCCTCGGCCAAAGCCCGCCAGGAAAGGGACGCCGATTCCTCTAGCGACGATCTAGAGATCCAGCCCAAAATGCAGCGCCTGAAGACCATCAGGTCCATGGGCAAGTCCAATCTCGTCCAGGGAGAGACGGAAGGTCGCGCTCGACAGCAGGCCATGGGGCTGGGCAGAAAGCACGAGAGTCTGGCTCACCAAGAAGTGATCGAGACCACGTCGTCGTCCAGCGAGGACGACTGCGAAGACGATTCCGGGAGCGACGGCGGCGATGAGAAGATGAAAGTCATGACGGATGATGCGGCCTCAATGGAAGCCTCAGCTTTCCATCAATTACCTGGTGAGTCACACTAATGATTGGGAACTATAGCCAAATAGTAGTGCTGAATATGCTTGACTCATTGAGGTCATTGGCTACCATTGACGATGCCCAATCAGGTTCTTCATTTTGCAGGCCATGAGGATGGAGCCGGGCCCACCTGGGCGGCGGGGGATGGCGACGACCCCGAAAATAGGTATGGTTCTAAAAGCCTGGAAGTAGTTTGTGTAAAAGAGCCACGGTTTGGGAGAAAGACTGCAAGTTCCAGACGCAAACCCTGTGCTAAATCCACCAACTCCAATGCCATCAAGAGTCACTTGCGCTCTTTTTGCACCAGGCCAAAACGTAGCTGCAGCCGAGCACCCGCAATCAAATACACGTTCTAGTGGGAAGACAAAAAGGGGGCTGTTGTCAGAAAAAAAAAAAAATATTCAAATGTTTATCTCAATCGTATCAATTGATCCTTCCGGGCAAAGCAACGAGAATCTTGCAGTCCATTGTCCTAAAAAAAAATGATTTTTTTTTTTGTTGCCTTACAGACCGACCTG
Organism: Stigmatopora nigra; assembly: GCF_051989575.1. Taxonomy (NCBI): domain Eukaryota; kingdom Metazoa; phylum Chordata; class Actinopteri; order Syngnathiformes; family Syngnathidae; genus Stigmatopora; species Stigmatopora nigra. The sequence goes on from NC_135526.1 coordinate 1,467,456, forward strand.
TATGACAGGCAGGCTTATATGCTGTGAAAAGATTTTAAGATATTAATATACCGTCCGTTGCTACACAATCGATCAACAAAGATGTGTGCAGCAACTTAAAATGCTGCTACAAATGGAATATACTCGTATAGGTGAAGTATGAAGTTTAAATCTTGCCTGTCTTGATTTTAATCAGATTGATTAAAAAAACAGCAAGAGAGTTTTTTTAATTAAAATGAATAATTTATAAAAAAAAATTACAATAATCCAACATGCAAGAAAGAAACAGAAGTGCTTCACCTTGGCTATGATTTTTCACCATGCGCTCAATCGTAAATCATTCGTTGTTTCAAATTAGGTTAATCCAAATAAGACTGTAAAGTATTTTAATCAAGTTCCTCTTGTTCTCTAGGCATTGAATCTATGCCCTGGGCACAGAAATAACCTATTTAATATTAAAATAATAATAATAATAATAATAGTTAAAATGATCCAATGGAAATCAAGATAGTGTAAAGAAGAGTAATTCAAAATATTCTACTATGTATTCTATTTAAAAAAAAAATAATTATGTCATGTTACATTATGTTGAGTAATGAGAGAGCAGCTATTTTGGCAGGCTGTAGTTTGAAGCTCATGCCAGCCATTTTGGCTCCAGAGTGTTATCTATGCAAATGATCTTTCCTCCGTCATGCGACTTGAATAAATGGTACGCTCCATTTTGGGAGCCCAGTGTTCCACACCAAAAAGACCATTCATCTCCTAAAGCTTTGTCTATAGTTCATTTTGACAAGCAAGTATTATATGTTAAAAAAAGATGTGGGAATTTGAATCTTTTGCAATGCCGTGCGAGGATAGATAAGCTAAGAGCGTCATTTTTGTGTTTAAACATTTTCTTCGTTTTTAGAGAAATTCACCATTTGCACATTACGATCCTTTCGAGCAAGTGTCTTTCCCGTAAAGTTCGCTTATGCTAAAAGATGGCTATCACTTTATAATGGTTTTTATACGGACCTCAATTCATGGCACATGGTGGCAAATGTAAGGCAACAAGCACCCTAACAGAGGCTCCATTTTTTGTCATTGACCGTTATCAACATCCAATCCATTTGAACTGGGAATTCAATCACTGCCAGTTTTTCCCATTTCAAATGGATTGGACGTCTGGCACTGAAATCTGATGATTCAATGCCTTGAGGATCACTACAGTAATCCCTCGATTATCGCGGTTAATCGTGATAGACAAAAAAACGTAAAGTAGGGTCACCCCATTTTTAGAGAAAATATATATATAATGTTTTTTCTTTACTTCAGTGCTTGCAAGTTTTAGCGTGGATTTTCACATTTTTATGAACTTAATTCACAAAAAAAGTACCCCGGGTAAAAAACGCAATGTGGTGAAACCATGATATTCGAGGGATTACTGTAAAAACAATTCAAATATTGTAGTGCATCTTTCTGAGGTTTGCTGTTATTTCTCCTACTGATTTGCCTTTTTAAAAAACAGTTAATGTATTTCTATATGACAGGCCCTGTTTAAATGTGGGCAATAATATACTTTTTTTTTTAACCAAGTTGCCTTTCCATTGATTTATGTTGAACACTGGTGTTGAAACCTTTTGGTGTACATGCCACAGAAGAAGAAAAAAACCTAAAAATATGACGATATACTATGTCAGTTTTTTTGTGATGGATCTTGTCACATAAATAATTGAAAAATATATATATATATATTGAAGAGAAATGATTGGTGCAATTATTTGTGGACACCAATCACATGGAGTTGTAAAAGATGTGATTGGTGGTGCATGCCCATTGATTTTTAGAGACTGTTAAAGCAAGGTTTAAAAGTTTTAAAGTTAAGGCGTCGACGACATCCGGCCTTTGCTATTTTCCATCATAATGAACAATAAATTTTGTTGTGACGTTATACTTTTAAAACTGGCATCTAGTCTCTTTTATGTTTCAAGGGCCTGTCTTTTGTCACTATTTAAAAATATTGTCTTTAACATTTTGCTACATTTTCACTAGTTCCCCTTTTTAAAGTATGTAGGACTCCCCTACTTCATTTTTTGGGGAAAACTACACAAAATATTAGACTGATTGTGTGCTACTAATGTTAAAATAATTGACAATTTGTTTGGAATTGAATTTACAGGTCAGTGCTTCCCATTAGGGAGACCAATGTTAACCATTGGGCTGTGAAACAACCATTTTTAAGCATCCAAATTGCGAAAATGTCCTTTTTTTCTCTCCCCTTTTTATTAATTTCTTTTTTTGTAATGACACCCATGTTTCTTTCTCGTGTTTTTCTCTCCAGGTCGGATTTTCTGACAGCACAGCAGTGAATGCAGTGCTGTTAGGAAGGAAATGTCTTAAAAAAATGTGGGATTTTATAGTTCTCCACTGCGTAGTTTGTCACAACATGACTTTTTGATTTTTTTTGCCTGACTCGCTAGTAAAATGGTCAGAAAATCACATTGTTTGTGTTTGCCTAGACCAAAAATCTGGTGCTATTTGATGGGAAAAACCCACTTAGCCACTTAGACGAGCTCCCATGTGATAATTTCCGTTGTGAAGACCTCGGATTGGCCGGCGGCATTCTCCTAGTGACTCGCTTCGGCGACCTACTTTTAAAAGATAAATCGCACGTACGAGCATCTGCGGGATGGACATTTGAGCTCAAGTCTGGAAGAAAAGGTCCATGGCAACAAACATTCTTCCTTCTGAGCTAAACCGAGCACGTACGTGACCCTAATGCGTACATTTTTTATTTATACGTGATAGCTGTAAATGTTTTTAACTAGAAGACGCTTGGAACAAGAAAAAAAAAACTAGTCCAACACAAAATAAGTGTTTAAAAAAAGGCATGCCCCTCATTTTGTAAGTTGAACCTGTAGAGTTACAAATGGGTTAAAGATCTTTTCCACTTAATGTAGGTCTAATTGCCTTGTTTCATGAGATTTTTTTTATATACTGATCTTTAAAAAATCATGAAAGGTGATGTAATAAAAGGGAAGGAAAAAAATCCCTCGTAGAAACGGATTCAGTCGAAAAAAATGTCTGTCTTTTCATGCATCTGTGCATACACGACTTTGCTTGTCTTAATAAATGTTTTCTCCTTAAAATGTCTCACCAGTCTTTCTCATACTGTCACTTTTTGACTCTCAGTGAATTCTTCTTCACCCCTTTTTGTCTTTTACAATCAATTTGATTGTTCAACTCTTTTTAATAACCGACCGACTGATTTAAAATGCTATGCTACTTTAAATTCTAGTACTTGTCTATCTGGCTGAAGCAATGTATTGAATTTGAGCTACCTTGTCCTTCTCTTCTACTTTTTAAAAGAATCGCTAAGAACATTCTTTTGGCCCAAATCAATGCCAACCTCTCATCGTTCGATGAGCTCTCGTCAGACGAAGAAAAATGGGAAGACGAGACCACTTCGGAGACTGAAAAAGAATTAAATCCCGCCATCCAAGAAAAGGGTGAGTTTTCAGTCAAATATTCTCATGACAGTCCACAATTGGTGAAGGTTTCTATCCACTAGGAGTCCTTTTTTTGGGTGACATAGTCCTTTTGAATGTTTACTGCAGGGGAAACGTTGCCTTCATCATCTTCTGACGGCCCCCGCTTGAAGCAGCACCCTTTGCTTGCCTGCAAACTCCTCCTGGATGAAGGCGGAAGAACTGATAAGACGACATCGGGGAACGAGGCAGGAACAAAAGACGAGAAGAGAGTTCAATCCGAGCAACCAAGCGGTAAGGAAGCCTCTTTTCCAGCATTGCCTCAGGATTCTTCTTAACGCTATACCGCTTTTTGTGTCCAGTTGACGAGAGCGGAGTTATCGACTGTAGCATGTCGGAGCCGGAAGAAAGTGATATGAGCGATGAGCTGAGTGAGTCTGAGGAGGAACGCCAGCAAGAAAGGTACATTTTTAAGTCCTTTGCCAAGTTTACTTTAGTATTAAGATACCTTACAAAATCTGTTCTTCTAAAAAAAAAAATACACTGAACTGAATTTAGGACTGACCTTGGTCTTATCAGGGTTGATAAAACTACTCAATTGTTTCTGGCTTTAACTAAAGGATCACCAAAATCCAGGTTGCATTTTTGAAAGGGCGATTGTTTTAATTTGATCAGAAACAAAGAACAAACAAAAGTTAAAGTAACAATAGTAGTAAAATGAAGTACAACGGACTAAGTAGGCATCCCTTAACAGGTAACTGTAGCCCAAAAAAAACACGAAAGTGAGGCTTGTATTCTGGCAAATATGACAAATCAATTTTTAACTGAGTTTCATTGTCCCGATTTTGTTTTGGCCTTGTAGTTACCCTTTTGTTTCCTTTGGTTTGTCTGATAAAATTATTTGTTTTTCCAGTTCACTCCCAGAGGTCATGGAAATGTTCTCTCCACCTGGAAACAAGACCCCAGAGGGCAAGAAAATGGTCTCTCCAATTAAAACCAAGACTTCGGTGCCCATCATTCTTTTGTCTGACAGCAGCAACGAGGAGGTAAGTCTTCCAGTGACCAATCGCGGTTTATCACCAGCCAGGAAAAGTTCAAATGTCCTATTATTCCGGCAGGACGAAGGAGACCAGGCCGAGAGCGAGTTGGGCAACGGTCAGGGCACACCCAAAGGAAGGAAAAAAATCCGCAAAATCATCCAAGACGACAATCTACGCTCGGAAACCCAGGAAGCCTTGCAAGAGGAGGAAGAGCGATGCCGAAGACTGGCTAGCAGATTGCAGCTGATGGAGAAGCGGAGAGAGGTAGCGCCAACACGGGACAATTGCTTAGTGGGGCCTGGTTATGGTCTCCATTGACTAAACTCCAATGCTTTCTAGACTGTAGTTGAGGAGTCGTCTCATAGCTCCGTCACCACCAAGCTGATTCTGGATCAGGATGGGAAGAGCAAAGCTCCTCTGGTCCAGGTGCACAAAAACCTTGTGATTCACCTCAAGCCTCATCAAGTCGATGGTCAGTGGTCACACTCGATCTCAGATTTTCCAAAACTTGATAATTTTTTGTATACACTTGCAATCCAACCCAAAAAATCCCTGATTTTTTTTTAAAGCACACAAATCCTATTGGTTTTGCCCCAATCCACACATTAATTAATATTTTGACTATTTTCCACAAAACATTGGATTTTTTTTAGTGGGTCAGCTCAGTGTTGTCCTGCATCTCATCCTCACTTATTTTGGCCATGTTATTGTCATTTTGCATTCATACTCTGTGTTAGCCTCTATTGCTAACATACTAAAAACATGTTTTCTTTTTCTGTGGGCTCTTCTACAGGGGTCCAGTTTATTTGGGACAACTGCTGCGAGTCCGTTAACAAGGTCAACTCCAGTCCAGGGTCAGGTTGCATCCTGGCTCATTGCATGGGCCTGGGAAAGACACTGCAGGTTTGAAAGCATTTTATTGGCCCTAGAAAATGATGAAAATATAATATTCATTGAATTGAACATTTGTACTATCATTATACAAGTATAATGTAATTTTTAAGCTTCAAACACAAATAATCAATAAATGATAACAATCACTTGGATTTTTTAGTGGGTCAGATCAATGTTGTCCTGCATCTCATCATTGCTAAATTTGGTGTTTATGTCCTATTTTTATACATCTTTTCAGGTAGTTGCCTTCCTGCATACAGTGCTACAGTCCCAACGCTTAAATTTGAAAACAGCCTTGGTGGTATGTCCTCTCAACACTGTTCTCAACTGGATTAGCGAGTTCAACAAATGGCAAAAAAACCTGGGCAAGGATCGAGAGAAGGTACGACAGTGCCCGTATCTAAAGTGACCTATGAATGTGAATTCATAATCCTAATAACCATTTTTTTGCAGGTTTGGGAATTGGCCACTCTCAAACAATTTAAGCCCCGGCTTCAAGCCCTGCAGAGCTGGCAGAAGACGGGCGGCGTGATGATTATGGGCTACGAAATGTACCGAAATCTCTGCTTCTTACTCCCGCGATTTGATGCGGAATCAAAGCAGCAAGTGAAAAAAATTCTGGTTGATCCAGGTAAACCGCTTTGACTTTTTTGGGTGACTTGGGCATTTTCTTTTAGGGTAATGGTGTCAAACTCAGTTTTTGTCACGGCCCATTTCATAGTTATGTCTACCAACTGCTGCCAAAATTAATCGAGAGATCTTTATTAGAACACAAACAAAAAAAATACAAGTTTACATTTAATCATTGCAATTGTTGATTTAAATAGGGTATAAATGGGAAATATTTGACCATAAAAATAGAAAGTCGATACTCATGATTTACTTTCTCGGGCCGCACAAACTGATATGACGGGCCAAATTTGGCCCGCGGGCCATCACTTTGACACCCATGTTTTATTTAGGATATTCTGTCTTTTTTCCAGGTCCCGACTTGGTCATATGTGACGAAGGGCACATTTTGCGCAACGTCAGCGCCAAAGTTTCTAAAGCCATGGAAGGCATAAAGACACGACGGAGAGTGGTGCTCACCGGGACGCCATTGCAGAACAACCTGGTGGAATGTAAGTTTTCACTACTGGCAAAGTTTCTTTTCTTTTTCTACGCGGTCCAAATGTCGCTCTGGTTTCCTCCGCAGACCACTGCATGGTCAATTTCGTCAAGCGCAACCTTCTGGGCTCGCTGGGGGAATTCCGAAACCGTTTCGTCAACCCCATCCAGAACGGCCAATGCGCCGATTCCACGCCCAGAGATGTTCGGATTATGAAGAGGCGCGCCCACGTCCTCCACTCCATGCTCAGCGGATGTGTGCAAGTAAGAACCTGGTTTTTATACGTCCGTTTATTGTACTGTGGCTTATGACACCAATATCTTTGTGTTGTTTTTTTTATTAGAGAAAAGATTACTCTGAACTGGCTGAGTTTCTGCCTCCCAAGTACGAGTATGTGGTGGCAGTCAGAGTGTCACCTCTTCAGAATAAGTTGTACTGTCACTATCTGGAGCACATTAGTGGTAAGTTAAAAAAAAAATCGATTGTCTGGGATATTGGAAGGATTGTTATGTTTTTTTTCTATTGCATAGTTGAGATTGTTTGATTAAATAAGAATTTTATCTTTCCTCAGCTGTGAGTAACGTTGCCGACCCTGCAAAAATAAAGATTGGAGCAAATCTGTTTAAAGATTTTCAAGTTCTTGGTCGTGTTTGGACACATCCCTGGTGCCTGCAACTTGGTTATAAAGCGGAACAAAAAAGGAGCAAAGTAAGAAAAATTAGAAACATTACAAAAATGTCAACGTTTTTAATGAGGATTGGTTAAAAATGGAAATATTTCAACTGTTAGGCACAAGGTGGAAAGAAGAAAGTTGCTGGGACTCCATTCATGAAAAGGTAAGAAAAAACCTCCAGTTACCATTAAATATTAATAATAATAACAAAATAGTTGGCTCAAAATGTACAGATATGTGAGTGAGTGTAATTTGTTAAATGGACAAAACACTTGTGATTATTTTTGTTGTTGTTAAATGACCAGAAATGCACATTTTTTGCTTGCAACTGGTCTAATTATTTTCCTTTTTTCGCAGACTCGTCAAGAGCGCCAACGAAGATCCGACCGACGTCACGGCAACGAATAGTAAAGAAAAAGGTACTGACATCCAGTCAACTCAAGTAACTCACTGTTATTCAAGTTCATTTTCTTTTAATAACAACTTGAGCAGCTAATTTGTTGATTTTTTTTTTTTAGGCCCATCCTGGTTTCAGAACATGCTGTCTCAACACGACGCCAACATCTTGGAGCATTCGGGAAAGCTGGTGCTCTTGTTTGAGATCCTGAGAATGGCGGAAGCTTTAAACGACAAAGTGTACGTTTGTCCCGTCCGTCCGTCGGTATCGAGTCGGTTCCGTGGACAAGCCAGGTGACGTTTTTTGACTTTTTTGCAGACTCGTTTTCAGTCAATCGCTGCTCTCGTTGGACCTCATCGAAGATTTCCTGGCGGCTTCTCACCGGAAAAGAAAGAACTCGTCCGAAGGTGCCATTTTTTTGAAGTATTAACTTATTAGTCCTAATGCTAGACCATATTTGTTCGAATTTGGGGTGGCAATAGCCATCCCGATGTGCTATTTTATATATATTTTTGAGGTTTTAGATGGATAACTTTGGATCATTTTGACATCCCTAGCACAGAATATACAAATGCTTCTTTGATTAAGTCTGTCTGTGTTCACCCAGGAGGAAGATGGGTCAAAAACAAGGATTACTACCGATTGGATGGCTCCACATCTGCCGCAATGCGAACAAAATGGGCAGACGTTTTCAACAACCCTGCAAATACAAGGTAAAGTCACCACGGTATTTCGTCAGGAGAGGAATCGAACGTCATCTCTTTTTTTTCTCCCCTCAGCGGTCGGCTCTTTCTGATCTCCACGAGGGCGGGCTCCCTGGGCATCAATTTGGTGGCCGCCAACAGGGTGATCGTCTTTGACGCCTCGTGGAATCCGTCCTACGACATACAGAGCATCTACCGAGTGTACCGCTTTGGACAGCTCAAGCAAGTCTTCGTCTATCGTTTCTTGGCGCAGGTAAATAAAAAAAAATGGTCAAGTTTTCTTTGCAAAACAAAGCCTTACTATACTATGTCGCAGGGAACCATGGAAGAGAAGATCTACGATCGGCAGGTGACCAAGCAGTCTTTGTCTTACCGAGTGGTGGATCAGCAGCAGATCCAGAGACACTTCACTCTCTCCGAGCTCACCGAGCTTTACACCTTCGAGCCAGACTTGCTGGACGAGCCTCTTTCCCGGAAAACCAAGCGAATGACCGCCGACTTGCCAAAGGTAAGCCTCGCTAGCGCTATCGTCACTGGCCCCATTCGCACGATGTCTCAAATGTCAACGAACTTACCGTTTTTTCTAGGATCCCGTTCTGGCCATGCTTCTGGAGAAATGCAAAGACCGGATCGTCAGCTACCACGAACACTCGTCGCTGTTGGACCACAAGCAAGAGGAAGAGCTCACCGAGGCCGAACGCAAAGACGCCTGGGACGAATATCAGGCCGAGGTAACGAGTCGCCGCCACCGCCATTACACACACGCCTTTTGGCCTAACATGCATCCCTCTCTGTGTTTTAGTCGCACGCACCCAGCGCCCCCATGAAAATCGGACTTGACACCTTGAACATGAGGTCCAGCGAAGAGCTGATGGTAAACGCGCCGCTTCTCACGTTCGTCGCCCGACCCACACCAACCCTGACGTGTCCTTTTTGCAGATTTTGCTGAACAAGAGCTGCGGGAAACTAGCCGAAGCCTTACAGTCGGTGCAGGTGATGCCGTCTTACCCACTGGAGGAATACATTCGGCAAGTGGTAAGTCAAGAGCGCCGGCTTCACGAGTTTGGCGGGCGCAATACGTGTTTTCGTTGTGTTTCAGTGGACGCAGAATCGGCATCTGTCCCCAGATCAGATCAGGGAGAGGGCCATGTACTGGAAACAAATCGACACAAAGGTGCTGGAGCGCAGGAAAGCCTCGTACGTGGAACTTCTCGAAGAGCAACGAACTGTAAGTTGACAGATTGACTGGTTTTTACTTGGTCTTTATTTTGGTACTTGATAAAAGTCCCATTTTCAATGTCGATGGATGTTTTCGTTGCAGCTCACACTGCACATCCAGAACATTTTAAGCGAACGACGGAGTCTGGAGACGCCCGCCGACGTCACGCCTGCTGCCAGCCATCAAAAATCCACATAAGTCAAGGTGAACAATGAACAACTTTGTATTCGTTAGACATGTTTAGTTCAGTTCTATAGTCTTTAGTGCCTTTTTTGGACAGCGTCACAGTTTCAATCTTTTCGTTGTTTTTGGTGCAAGTTCTCTGCATGAAGCACTTTGTGACGGAATTTGTCACGTGCCTATGTAACATTTTGGAGGATGATTGCTAATGTTACTACTGATTATTAGAGGGAAAAAAATGCCGCATCTTAACTTTTTGTAACGATTTTGTATTCTTTTCATTAAAGTGATTGAAGAAGAGTGAATAATTTAGCTTTTTAATTACAAAAATAGCCATTTCTAATACAATTGTTCAATTTGAAAGACGGAATGTGTACAATTGCTAAATGTATTTAGAGTATTGACAATATTTTTTTTACATTAAGTTAATTAAAAAAACATCACGTAAAGTAGTCTAGACTCACTGCGATAGCTTTCCTCTGCTTAAAGTTGGCGTAGACAAGTTTTTTGACGTCAGGAGCTGCAAAATGTCGTGGATTTGGTCAATATCCCGTGTCCAAGTCCCTCATGCACTCCTGCAGGGCCTGAAGTCTGGCGTCGATCTCCGACAAGTCGGCACCGGGGTCCGTGGAGCTCTCTTTGTTCTTGGTTCTGTATGTGGGAGTGCTGCTCAGGGCCTTCCGGGTTAACAGGCTACCTCTGGACTGTGAAAACAAAGAGAAGTAGAGTTAACTCCGGAACAAAGATGGGGGATGAGTTTAAAGGTATTTAAGTGCTTACCGTGGTGGGGCCGTTAAAGGTCCGTTTCCGTCCCCTAGTAGAAAGCAGAAGCCGATAAGAAGACGTAACGCCCACTGGGTTTAGTTGGTACCTGAGCAGCGCCTCGGTCATTTCCTCCATGTCCAGCAGAGAGCTCTCCGAGGAGTTGACGCTCCCCCGCCGCTCCGCCGACAAACTCCGACCTCGGACGGTGGAAGCTCGCGACCGGAGACGAGCCTCCCTGGAGCGGGAGCGCCCTCGCTCGGGGAGCGGCGACGCCATCAAGTCTCGCCGCACTTTCAGCTGTCTGGGACGACGAACGTTTAACGAGACGAACCTTGGGCTCGGCGGTATGGAGGACTTACTTTTTCAGCTCGGATTCGCGTAAGCGCCGCTGTCTGTCCTGGATGTAGGCCGTGGGGTCGAAGCGGGGCACTCGAGAACCTGCGCAAATTATAGCCTGGGTGACACATTTGGTCTAAATTGGAGACGAAAATGTTGTTCCTACCTGTTGGAGAAGGTGACGGCCTTCGTGGGCCTGCCGAGTCCAGCCTCGTTCGGCGTTCCGTCGATCTGGGTGCTCTTTCGCCTCGTCGTTCCCTGGATCCCGAGCGCCCCCGCACGGGGTTGTGCATGCCGTAGGTATCCGTACGTCCAGACCCGGGCGTCCCTCTGTGTCAAAGGTATGTAGTAAAGATTTATTGTCCAAAAGTTTGATACTGATCCCCCTTGTTTGATTCAGGTGTACTGGTGGAGGAAGACATGGAAAACAAGACTGGATAGCGGCGCTCCAGGACCGATGTTGGCTACCCCTGAATTAAGATTTGTTTTGCAATACCCTTGTCTATCTATGGAGACCAAAATAAAGATGACTGCACACAGTGAAGCTGAAATCTGGCTATCTTATTCCATACGATTGTGTGCAAAGTGACGGGATCTGCCACCCACCTTCTGCGCAACAGTGCTAGTTCGTTGGTAAGACTCTTGACGTGGAGACGGAGTGCGCACTCGGACGCTCTCAGCTGCTCCAACTGAAAGCGGAGGAGGTGGAAAGAAAGAGTCAAGAGTCGGCAGAGGAAGGGGCATTTTTCCCAAGCGCCTTCCTTCCTTCCTTCACCTGCTCCACGAGGAGTCGCTGTTCCCGACAACGTTTGCTGGCCGAGTGCTGACTCTTGGCCCTCTCCTTGAGTAGCTGCTCCTCCAAACTCCTCACCGCGTCCCGAGCTCTCCTCTCCGGAGGTCCGGCGGGGATGGCGGGGGTCCTGCCCGGCTGCAGACGCTCCAAAACCTTGGCGATGGCGTCTTTCTCCTCCTTCATCAGAGCCAGCCTGCGGGAAAAAAACAACAAAACGTGAGTACCAAAGAACATCCAAAAACGTCCGCCTTCTTAAACTTACTCAGCTCTCAAGCGACGGATTTCAAGTTCCGCCGACTCGCCCACCCCACGAGAGGTCAGCGCGCAGAGTTCAGCCCTGAGGTTCCCGATCTCCTTCTGCAAGGCGGCCGGATCCGGTTTGCCGATGTACGGCAGCGGCAAAGGGTAATGTATCCTGCGAAGAGTCCAGGCACGTGAGTAGAAAGCGACGGAGGCAACACAAAAGTCGGGTAAAAGAAAAATAACCTGTCAAACTCCACAGTGTAGATGAGAATGAGGTAACGTTTGGCGGTGAGAGCCGACGACTGCGCGTGACCTCGAGGGCGGCCCACCACTCCGGCTTTCCTGTTCCGGAGCAGTTCCAGGTCGGCGTAGGTCAACAGGTCCAGAGTGACCGAATCGCTGGTCTACAAAAAAAAAAATACAAATAAAGTTAAGTTAAAAAATGAAACAAAATGGGTTACATTTCTTGATTCCTTGGCCATTGTATGTGTACATATAGATCTGGTCAAAAGTTGCCATACACTTCTTAAAAAACGACCATGTCTCGTCAAAAAGCCTTACTATACTAAGTCTTTTTCACAAAAAAATGCCTTACTATACTAAGTCTTTTTCATGAAAAAAAAAAAGCCTTACTATACTAAGTCTTTTTCACGAAAAAAAGCCTTACTATATACTAAGTCTTTTTCACGAAAAAAAAGCCTTACTATACTAAGTCTTTTTCACGAAAAAAAAGCCTTACTATATACTAAGTCTTTTTCACGAAAAAAAAGTCTTACTATACTAAGTCTTTTTCACCCAAAAAAAAGCCTTACTATACTAAGTCTTTTTCACGAAAAAAAAGCCTTACTATACTAAGTCTTTTTCACGAAAAAAAAGCCTTACTATATACTAAGTCTTTTTCACGAAAAAAAGCCTTACTATACTAAGTCTTTTTCACCGAAAAAAAGCCTTACTATACTAAGTCTTTTTCACCGAAAAAAAAGTCTTACTATACTAAGTCTTTTTCACCAAAAAAAAAGCCTTACTATACTAAGTCTTTTTCACGAAAAAAAAGCCTTACTAAATACTAAGTCTTTTTCACCAAAAAAAAGCCTTACTATACTAAGTCTTTTTCACGAAAAAAAGCCTTACTAAATACTAAGTCTTTTTCACCAAAAAAAAGCCTTACTATACTAAGTCTTTTTCACCGAAAAAAAAGTCTTACTATACTAAGTCTTTTTCACGAAAAAAAAGCCTTACTATATACTAAGTCTTTTTCACGAAAAAAAAAAGTCTTACTATACTAAGTCTTTTTCACCGAAAAAAAAAGTCTTACTATACTAAGTCTTTTTCACGAAAAAAAAGCCTTACTATATACTAAGTCTTTTTCACGAAAAAAAAAAGTCTTACTATACTAAGTCTTTTTCACCGAAAAAAAAAGTCTTACTATACTAAGTCTTTTTCACGAAAAAAAAGCCTTACTATATACTAAGTCTTTTTCACGAAAAAAAATAAAGTACTAAGTATGATCTGGGAGTGCAAAAAGGGACAAAAGAACAAATACTACTGCTAAATCCTGTAGAGTGTTGGCCCAATGGATAAGTCATCAGTCTGCCAACTCTTTGGTCCCTGGTTCAATTCCCAGAGCCCGCAATGATTTTCCCACAAAGTCATCAGGTATAAGTATAAGTATTCAGTGGTGGATGAAGCATTTTGTCCAAAAAATGACTAAGTGTTTCACCCAGTTTCCTTGGATAAAACGTTTCAACACCCTTGTATAAGTGGGGCACGAGTTGGTGTTGTGGGTTGCACACTCGCCTTTGCACCGAGAGAACGTGAGTTCGCTTCCCGGTGTCGGCGGTTCACTGACCAAGCAAGCGGTCGAGGGTCGGCCGAAGGCCGACCCGAGAACGCCTTTCGCACATACAGGTCCATCAAGTGTCTTCCGAACTGCCGAAGGCAGTTCGGAATATAACCTTTTGCTGAAAAGTATGACTAAGTGTTTAATAAAAATTCAAAAGTTTTTCTTTTTTTTTCTTCTTCTTGTTCCATTTTCCAGACTACTTGGTTCGGTGATCAGCCAAAGGTCGACAGCGGGAATCGAACCCAGGTCTCCCAGACGGGAGTCCAGTGATCTAACCTCTGCGCCACCCAAGTGACTACACTTTTCCTTGTAATCATTTGAGTGTCTTTCCAAGAAGTCCACAGAAATGACTAAGTGAAAAAGTGTCTCAACCGGGAATCGAACCCAGGTCTCCCACACAGGAACCCAGTGACCTAACCTCTGCGCCAACCAAGTAGCTACACTTTCCTCTGTCAAAAAAAGCCTTACTATACTATGCTGTTTTCTGAAGGGGAAAAAAAGCCTTACGATACTATGTCATTTTTTGAAGAAATATAGCCTTACTATACTATGTCGTTTTTTGAAGAAATATAGCCTTACTATACTGTCATTTTTTGAAGAAATATAGCCTTACTATACTATGTCATGTTTTGAAGAAATATAGCCTGACTATACTATGTCATTTTTTGAAGAAATATAGCTTTACTATACTATGTCATTTTTTGAAGAAATATAGCCTTACTATACTATGTCATTTTTGAAGAAATATAGCCTTACTATACTATGTCATTTTTTGAAGAAATATAGCCTTACTATACCATGTCATTTTTTGAAGAAATATAGCCTTACTATACTATGTCATTTTTTGAAGAAATATAGCCTTACTATACTATGTCATTTTTTGAAGAAATATAGCCTTCCTATACTATGTCATTTTTGAAGAAATATAGCCTTACTATACTATGTCATTTTTTGAAGAAATAGAGCCTTACTATACTATGTCATTTTTTGAAGAAATATAGCCTTACTATACTATGTCATTTTTTGAAGAAATATAGGCTTACTATACTATGTCAATTTTTTTAGGGAAAAAAAGCCTTACTAAAAATATTTGTGACATTTGTGTACTATTAATTGGATGGTGGCAAGCCTGAGTCACATCAGCCCGGCTGTGACATTTGACAAAAAAGGCACATAAAATTCCTACATTTACACGCCAGAAAAAGGGACCTAGATTCTGCACTTTTTTTTCTGCTCCAATGAACACTAACCCAATGGTGCTTCGCTCCAGCTCACCCAGCTTGTAACATCCTCCCACTTAAATCAAATATAAAATTCCTCTGCTCACGTACCTTTCTCACCGCCGACTCCAACATGCTGCAGAAAATGGGGAATTGTTTAAAGTTGCCGGTTTTCCGTGTCAGATCTTCGATGTCTGAGGGATGAAAAAAATAAAAAAATGGAATGAGTCAATATGACGTATTAAAAGGCACATCGGTCGGTGAACGGTAGAAATTTACATGGTGGGTCGAATTCCTCTTTCCATTGATCCGCTGTTTTGGAATCAGAGATTTCTACTAGAAGAGCGCCTTTATCCACTTGGATTTTCACCGTAAATTCCACTCCTCGGAAGATCATGTTCTCCATCACCTCTGAGCTCTCCTCCATTTTTTGATCTGTGTCAGGGACAAAAACAATGAGGATGCTGCTAACCCAGAATATCTTTCAAAAATCATATGATGGTAAACATAATTGGAATCTCAGGACATGTTTTCAGTAGTAAATATTTGGTTAAATGTTGGATCACTACAATTAGACAACCCAAATAGTTCATTTTATCAATCTGGATGAGACTCATTTTTTGACTATATTTTCAGACTAAATATATCAATGGAACAAGCTAGTAATAATCAAGCAAACAAAAACAACAACAATTAGCTTTAGTTAAGTAGAAAATTCGATAAGGAGACGACGATGCCGATAACGACGCGTCTAATCAAACTTTGCAAAAAATGGAGCACGTTGCGTTGCATTTTGCGTGCAAATATCCAAGGAGAAACATTTACCTTTCAGAGAGGAGATCGGTATTGAAAGCGCTCGTCACCAGCAAACAGCTAATTGTGGGTAAACATTTATGCTTTTTGGGCTCGGTTCAGTTCATTCAAAGACTATTAAATCGGCTTTTTTTGCCATTTTAATATGATCTACAAAACAAATAGGACTCGAGGCGGTTCTACTACCGGGAATGGTACGATTCTTCTTCTTAGGTTTTTTTTCTCTGGATGCTTTTGGCGCCCTCCTCGGGTAGTTTTTATATTGTCGATGCTTATCACAGCAAAGTAAGTTCCTTAAAGTTTTCTTTAAATGCTTTTCTCCTGGGAAAAACGCAGTATTTAAACATTAAGGTAAAATAATAGAACTGATTACACATCCTTTTGTCTATTTGTTTTTTGTGTATTCCATGAGTTAGCCACTGTATAATTATGGCTGAAAACAACCCCAGAGGAATCCTAATATACAAAATAAAAATAATAAGCAATGGATAACCCATGAAAAACGCATTATATAAATATTACGGTCAAACAATATTAAAAATGATGAAATCAATGTTTTGTATTCCTTGACATCATATTTATGGCTGGAAAACAACCAGATGGGAATCCTAATTCAAAATAAAAACAAAGTGTCTTGAATTAAAAGAACAGTTGGCTAATATATGCCATTTGTTGGTCATTTGATAAGTCATTTGTCTTGTCCTAGTGTGATTGCATTACTGCTCCATTGTGGAGATAGTCATTGATTAGACTGAATATAATGGCATTCAAAAATTGCAAATAAGCCCACATTTAGTTTGACAAGCACTCATATCTACACCTGCTTCAGGCATCCGTTGGTCATTTGAAGGAAGCCTTTCCTCCTCTTAGTTGCACCTCCACACGAGATGAAAGCCTCTTCCGCTGCAGCCATGACACACACAAAAAAAACACCAAATAAGCCTTTAGAAGCACCTTAAACAGCGGTCTAGCCAAACTCAAGCATACTCTGCACACAAACCACCTAAGCCTGACATGAACCGATTTTTAGATCTCAAATAAAAGAACAGAACAAAACAGCAAACTCTATTTAATTCGATTTGACATATCATAGAAAAGCAGAAAATGTTTGTGTACCCAAAAATCAGTGTGGAGAATCTTCATTGTGGAAGTTTATGCAAGGTGGGCTTGAAGAAGGATGCTGTGGGAGGAAAAACAATGATGTCAGTGCGTGACGCCTCAAGTGCCTTTCAATAACCAAATCAAAAAAAGAAAAGAAAAGTGAAGGGGCTTTCTTATTCTTGCTGGTGGTCGTCATTCAGCGGATGAACAGCCGTCGTGCATGCGAAGAGGAAAACTGCTGCCTACCTGCTAAGGTACAAATCCTTTTAATACTTTGTATTTTGTGTCCTCACACTTTAAAAGCTGTCCTTCATTTACACTGCTTGCATATGAATGGCATTTTTTGTGAATTCATCCAAAATGATAGTATGGCTCTTTTTCTCTGATATCCCAGCTACTTGATAAAATTAGAGGATCATTTCTAAGGAAATATGTGATTTGTATATGAATAAATTGGCCATGAATGTACTTTAAAATTGATGTTTGCGTGTAGTTAGTTAGTCATGGCTCGGAGGAAGACGCCCATCACGGTGGACAACGCTCGTTTCTTCCTCCTGGCCGCCCTGATTCTTCTCTACCTGGTGTGCGGAGCCGCCATTTTCTCCGCCCTGGAACGCCCCTTCGAGCTTCGCGCCCGGCGCCTGTGGACGCGGCAGCTGGCCAACTTTACGCAACGATACGGCGTCGACCCAGCTGCCCTGCGAGGCCTCCTACGGCACTACGAGGACGCCAACGGCGCCGGCGTGCGGGTAGACGCGTTGAGGCCACGCTGGGACTTTTCTGGAGCCTTCTACTTCGTGGCCACCGTGGTCTCCACTATAGGTAAGCTTGGCATTTTTCTGGAACGCTATTTGGTGTGTCTTTGGTTTTGGTCCATGGCATCATCCCATCTTTTTGAACGTCTGAAAAAGATTGGACAAATAGTTGATTGTGGGTGCTATTTGGAAAAAATGCACTTTTAGATCATTTTCTTACGTTAAATGGTAAAATATTTGTGGATTACGGATAACTTTATTTATCCCATATTCAGGAAATTTGGACTTTTATAGCCGTCAATGGCACAAGTCAACAGATTGAATGCCATTGATGGAAAGTGGAGCACATTTCATTTCAAGTAAAGGACATTACCTTCATCAAGCCAGTAGGGGAGAATCTTCTTGGGGCCTCTACCCTAAAAAGAAAATTGAGATTTTTGTCATTGTAGTAAAAAAAAAAAATCAGATTTTTGTCAGTGTAGTGTACATAAAACAAAAAAAAAAGTGTTTTCACCGTGAGCGACCAATCTTGATATTCCCAGGCTTCGGCATGACAACACCAGTCACCGTTTGGGGAAAGATCTTCCTCATCTTCTACGGCCTGATTGGCTGCGCCTCCACCATTCTCTTCTTCAACCTCTTCTTGGAGAGGATCATCACCACACTGGCTTACATCATGCGCTGGTGTCACCAACGTCGCCTGTGGAGCTCCGCCTCCGCCCAGGCCGCCGCCGAGTCCGAGGGACGGGACGGCCTGGAAGGCTGGAAACCTTCCGTCTATTACGTGATGCTGATTCTGGGAGTGGCCTCGGCTGTGGTCGCCTGTGGAGCTTCCACTCTCTACTCTTCCATGGAAAAGTGGAGCTACGTGGATTCCCTGTACTTCTGCTTCGTGGTCTTCAGCACCATCGGATTTGGCGACCTGGTGAGCAGCCAGAGGCAAAATTACAGCTCTCAAGAAGCCTACCGACTGGGGAATTGCTTCTTCATCCTGGCGGGGGTGTGTTGCATCTACTCGCTCTTCAACGTCATTTCCATCGTCATCAAGCAGACGCTCAACTGGATCCTGGAGAAGATCTGCTATGGCGGGGAACGCCGCCGCGGGAGACGGAAACGCCGCGTCGCTTCGGCGAATCGATCCAAGCGCAACGCCGTCGGGCCCGGATCGCCGGAGACGGCGTACCTGGGGCGCCGGCTCTCGGGGGAAATGAGATGTGTTAATGAGTTGGTGGTGTCCAACAAGGTGTCCTTGGCGTTGCTGGAGAAGCAGTTGAGTGAAAGTGTGCATCAGAACAGGTTTTCTCGTGGGGTGGGAGTCGGGGCACTGGCCATTATGGAAAACCGGCTGCAGGAAACCAGTTTTGACAGGTAGCGGTGCACGTGGACATTGGACGACATCAATCTACTTTGTCAGCATGGGGAATTTTTCTTTAAAAAAAATGACATAGTATAGTAAGGCTTTTTGTCTTAAAAAAAAACAACATAGAGAATTGGAATCAAATATTAACACAGTTCAAGTCATTTTAGTTTTTTAGCTTCTTAATGGTGAATATTGTCTTTTTTTAATCATCTCATTCTCCCTTTTTGATTTAAAGTTATAATAATTGGACTGATAAAAACTCTTTCCAGAAATTTACTTTCAAATAAAAGGAAAATGATATGGTAATGCATCAAAACACTATTTGCAGCACACTTCAATATTATATACTACTTACTATGACACTATATTGATGTACTTAAACTGTTACAGTTTTCGCTTCTAATAGCTCAAATGTCCAAACCAGAAAAATGTGAAGATTTCTAGCGCTATATCCTGGCAAAAATAACAGACTAACCATAAAAATACACTTAAAAAATTGCTGGCATTTTGCTTAAGAAAAGAAGTGGTGCAAAGAATCGGACGTCACAATCAAGACGGGTTCACCGACCTCAAGTGATTGTCTTTGGATGAAAGCGGCCGTCGAGGAGCACTTGTCGGCAGAGCGCTGATGACTTAAGAGGCAGCCAGCGACTCCTCCACAAAAGGCGCCACCAACCCGTCTTCCATCGGAACTATTTGACGGCCAGGGAACATTCTCGCTGGACCAAATCAATTCAAATGGTTTTTATTGACTTGTATACATGACAAAATTGCGTCATGACAAAAGACATTAATGGCGATTTCCCCATAACGTGCATCAACAAAAATACACTTGACGTGCAAAATACTGACAATGTTTTCATTAAATAGATGGTATCATGTGTTACTATATGGTATCATAAGTTATATTGTATTTGATTGTGGCTCATGACTCATTCCCCTGAATTGTAATGTTTTGAGGTAAACTGGGTAATAAAAGTAACAAATTGGAAATATGTGCCAAATTTATTTGGGCTGCCACGCCTAGTAATTTATTTAAAAAAATATAAACAGTCAATTCATTTTCAAGAGTTAAAAACCCCTGTTTTGAACCTCCTAATTGCCAATATTAAAGAAATAAAACTACTACTACTTACTAATGTGTATTGATTTAGCATTAACAGAGTTAAAATATACTATATTAAGAAAAAGAAAACAATATATAAATATAACCTGTTTTGGTATATTATATATAATTTTAAATTTGACAAATGTAAAATTCTTATTTATTACAAAAAATAAAATATGAATACTTACTATTGTTGATTTCTGTCATCAGATATCTTTATCATGAATGGATCTTAAATGGGATGCCATATATTTGGAAAAGGATCATAAATACAAATACGACATTTTCCGGACTATAAGTTACACCCTGTTTTTATTAAGTGTGATTTATGTTAGGTTTATTTATTTTTTTTACCCTCTGACAACTGAAAATCATTTTTTAAGGCTATAGTTATCCGCAAAAAACTGTAAACATGACATTACCAGGTGACTATTTCGCCTGTTGTTGTTCTCCATTTAACTATATCTACTTTAAACTATGTTCAAATAAAAAATAACAAATACATATATATATATTCTTCATTGTGCTTTTGTTGGCTAATACGAAAAATACATTTATCCAAGTTTTCTTAGTGCAGTTTTTGATCCCAATGCACCTCTGCAGCTAAAAGTTTAAAGAGTAAAAATGTGATATACGACCTCAAAAAAGAATTGTCAACGAATGGATAGTGGCAGCCCTAATTTGGACATTCTCAAGGAGACTCCATCCCATTGTGCATTTTCACTTCAACCTGAACTTGCCTTCTTCCCTCCTAAAAATACATTCTGTTCCGCTCGGCTTATTTCACAGTTGCTGATGTTGGTTTTTGACAAACTTTGGAGTTTTTTCGTCATCTGTGATTACGAGGCAGATTTTGTTGCTGGGTCAATGTCGCTGAGTAATAATTCTTACAAAATATCAGCCTATATCATTATACAAATATAGAAGGTATTGGGATTGACTCAAAACTACAGTTGCATTGCATTTGTTACCACAAGGTGGCGCTCGCTAGGACGATGTAAACAGACACGACATCCCTTTTGTTATCCGGAGGGTTGAATAAAAGACTTGAAATTGACAGGACTCACAATACCGCCATCCAAAGAGTCTCTTCAGGAACCTTCCATACCCTGGTTGGACGTTCCGAAACAAAAAGAATGTCAGATTGTGTTTTATTTTGCTGAAAATGTTTTGATTTGCGTGATACTTACATGTGGTACTGAAGGATTGTGCAATTCTCTCTGTTGGTAGTAAGCCGAAATAATGCAGTTCCTTCTGTAATGAAATACATGAAGTTTTACTGGACCTTATATTGAAGAGAAAAAAAATACCTCTACTTACAAATGCCTCTAGGTACGATTTTTTTCGGGTTACAATTTATTTTTATATGCAAATGAGTGACTATAGATACAAAAAAGATCCATGCTACGAAATCATGTTTCAAGATTCGCTCTTAGAAACCTGCCCACCTCGGATTAGGGAATTTACATATAAAGTACGCTCTACTTACGATATTTGCAAAGTTGCAAAAAAGGTTCTGGAACGTTGTAAATTAGAAGCAATCAAATTCAAATGGAAACACGACGCACAGTGACTCTTACTTGCTCTGTATGCCACCGCCCGGTGGTAACCCCGGGATGACCTCAGACGCCAGAATGGTCAGGACAGCCAGCAAATCCGGATCTTCCCCTCTGCCACATAGCTCCTCATAAATTTCTGTGAAGAAGGCAACAGTAAACTCTTCATTTCAATTTGATCCTAAAACAGAAAATCATCACTTATTTACTTTCTCGGGCCACACAAAATGATGCGGCGGGCCAGATTTGGCCCCCGGGACCACCACTTTGACACCGGTGGTGTTCGTCCTGCCTTACCTGCTACTTTGGACTCTAGCAGATCCTCCAGCTCGGCCTCATGGTGTAACGCCTCAGTGGAGAGTTGGGGGGCGCCAGGGAAGCAAAGCAGAATGATGCTGATGTTGTCCAGGCTTCCCTGCAATCAAGAGGATGCTCATTATACAAAGTACTGCTCATCTGTCCCTTTAAAAGACATTTTTGAGGCAGGGGATTCTGACCTTATAGAGGCAGAGGTCAACAACCTGGGCGCAGACGTCCCTGAGGTCAGTGCAGACGAGGAGCCGATTCCTGACGAAAGCGCAGAGCTCCTCGTTGCCGATGGCGTCCCACACGCCGTCGCAAGCCAGCACCAGGAACTCGTCGGCCGGCGAGCGTCCCAACACGCTGACCTCGGGTTCGGGCGACACCATCTGCTGCTGCGGGGGGCGGTTCTCCGCCGCCTTGTAGCCAAAGTCGCCCAAGGCCCGGGAGACGGCCAGGGAGCCGTTGATGCGTTGCAGGGAGACAGACCCACCGGCGCGCTCGATGCGCTCCTTCTCCAACGGGCTGTAAGGTTTGTGGTCCTCGGTGGAGAAGCCCACCTGAGCCGAGCGGCACAGGACGGCTCTGGAGTCGCCGCAGTTGGCCAGGTAGATGTTGTAGGGCGAGAGCAGGGC
The DNA here is from genome assembly GCF_051989575.1 of Stigmatopora nigra. Classification (NCBI taxonomy): domain Eukaryota; kingdom Metazoa; phylum Chordata; class Actinopteri; order Syngnathiformes; family Syngnathidae; genus Stigmatopora; species Stigmatopora nigra. Next base: position 1,489,945 of record NC_135526.1, read on the forward strand.
GGTCACCGCCGTGGTGCCGCCTCGTTCCCAGCCTTCTCGGCGGGCCACGCCGTGGAGGTGCTTGTCCGTTTGTAAGAAGCCCTCCGTCAGGGCGCCCGTGACTCTTTCCGGATCGTCCTCGGGGCCCAGGCCGCCTGCGGGAGACAATGTCCGTGTAGACGGCATTGTATTTTAAGTAGAGAAACTGCAGATTGACTAGAGTTGATAATTTGGACTGATGAATTTTTGCAGCTCTGTGAAGGCAACTGTTGTGTGACAAACGGAATTTCAGCCATGTGATGAGTAGTGTTGTGACACCCAGCAAATTACGCCCTGTATGTGTTGTCATTTTTCCTGTGTTTTTATTATGGTAATTTTTAGCAAATCTGGCCTGCTGCATCATTTTTTGTAAATCAATTTCTTGTGTTTTTAGCTCAAAATTAATTTAGTAAAATCTAAAAATATATAGGAAAAAGCTAAAATAAATATTGTATTAGATCTATAAAAAAACGGAATATTCAGGACTTTTAATCCAGTTATTTAAATCCATTTATTAAAAAAAAAAACTAAATATTATATCTAAAAGGGCCCAGCCCACTTGAAATAGATCAATAACATTCACTCACCCGTGGCCAAGACGTGTCCCAGAAGATGCTGCGAGCAGTGCCTCGCCACAGCAGCGCCGGCGTGCCCGTCAAAGACGGCGAAGAAGCTCCAGTCGGCCAGCTCCCCTCCGAGCTGAGGCACGCAGTTGTGGTAGTCCTCCATGCTGGCCCTCCATCCTTGCATGCTAGCCAGGGCGTAGGTGACCCCCCAGCGGACGCATCCCTCCTCACACAGCTTGTCCAGCACGGGCCTGTCCAGGTAGGGGCTGGGGAGCAAAGCCTCCTCCTTGTCCTTGTCCCCGTGGACGGGGGGCTCCCCCTCGGCGGCTCCTCCCCGGCCCCCCTTGAAGAAAGAGCTGACCCTCTTCTCCGTCTCTTTGACCAGCTGCCTGACGAAGGCGGGCATCTCCACGCTTCCCTTTTTGGACGTCCTCATCCTTGGGCTGGCGGTATGATGGTCTGGCGGTCTCAGGCCGCCGCTGGTCGTCCCATCCGCCGCATCGTCTGGCGTTCTCCTCCCGCCATGGTGGCTGAGTCGTGGCGCGATTTCATCCTTTCCTTCCACCCCCACTTCTCACTGCCTTGTTGTGTTTGAGCCGTCTGCTCTGCCATTGGTGGGTTATTTCTGCTCACCAATCCCGAGGCTCTCCGGTCTGGCTGTCGCTATCATCTCAGAACGCCGCGTCTTCCCGTGGGGAAGCGCCAAGCGCGGTTGCCACGTCGGGACGAAACCGTCACGACGTGAAAGCCTTTCTTCAAATCACCATTTCTTCTCACATCTCATAAATATGCTGACCTAGCTGGTTAAACACTCTAAAAAATGCCCTTACCTATGATTGGTTGTCCTGTCTCCTTGTGTCCTGCGATTGGCTGGCCACACCAATCCCTGCCTGGTGTCTGAAATCAGCTCCAGCACCCTCTGCGACCCTTGTGAGGATAAGATGTGAACAAAATGAATGAATTTGTGAGACATTGCAGTGAAATCATGGGAAAATTAGTTCTGCATTGAAAAGGTTCAAACTATTTGTTACCTGGGATGGGCTCCAGCACCCCCCCCCCCCCCCCCCCGGGAACCATGGGGATATACGCAAATGAGCGCGGGAATATGCCTAAACTGGCAACGCTATTGTGGAGCCGCCCACTTTTCTGTAAACCCGCCTCTGATAAAAGTGGATTATAGGCTCACAGTGATGGATTATGGGAAAGGCAGCCATTTGGATGGCACCAGTTTTAAGTGATGGAGGAAAGGACAAATGGAAAAGTGAAGATTGATGGCAAATAAAATACTCCAATTTTGATCGGACTTGGCCCTTTCATGCGGAGATGATGTTTAGTAATAGTACTACTTTTGCAGCGCACAATTTTAATCCAATACCCATTTCTACTCAAAATTTAAAGTACAGAACAATATAAGAAAAAACAAGTGATGAATAGTCCATCAAAAATAATGAATGGTTGCCCTCATGTATGTACATTTGTCTTTGAAATGGCGAGGACAGATGCAAATTGTCCATCTAACGCAAGTGTCTACGAACTGAGGGCCGAGTCCACTCTTACGTCTCAAGTTGCCAATTTGTCCACGCATGTGTGCGTTGCGTGCCTGCCACTCCGATACGGGATATAATTAGGCCAGGGCCGGGTCCTCATATTGCTGAGCGAGCGGGGCCGGCCAAAAAAAGCCCGCAAAGCCCGCAAAGCCCAGGAGGAGGAAAGAGCGAGCAGGACCTCCGCCGAAATGGCCGGCAAACGTAAGAATTTGACAATTTCTCGAGTATAAGTCGCCACTGATTCACAATGTATCTTATCTTTTCTCCATTTTGAAATAAATGAGCATATTGGCAGAATTGTATTGCATTTAGTCTTTGTCACTCGGCAGTTTTGTGCATGTCAAGTCTAATTTATGCACATATAAGCTGTAGCCTTGATTTTTTGTGGTGTTACAAATACGGCTTATACGCGACAAAATTATGGCAACGGTCCAAAGATTGAGTTACGCTGGTTTCTTCTAGTATCGGAGCTGGTCTACTGGAGGAGCACATGCAAAACGGGTTTGGTGTTCACCGGCTCGGTGGTGTGCCTGGCCAGTTTGTTCCAGCTGAGCGCCATCACCCTGCTCTCCCACATGGCTTTGGGGGTGATGTGCATCACCCTTGCCATTCGCTTCTACTACAAGCTATTGGAGCTGCTGCGTTGCAACCCGGGTTTGCATCCCTTCCAGTGAGTGTCCAGCCTTAAACTAGATTTAGTCTCCACTTTGCTAGAACTGCTGTATTTCCAGGTCATATTTGGACTATGATGGCTCCCTAACGGACAAGGAGATGGTGATGCTGGTGGAGGAGGCGGTGCTACTGATGGCGTTTGCTGTCACTGAGCTTAAACGTCTATTTTTCATTGAAAATATACTGGACTCGCTCAAGGTTAGAGTGGGAAGTTTAGAACATAACATGGATAGTGCTGGATAAAATCAGATTTCTAGATACTATTTTTTTCCCTATTAGTTTGTCTTGCTGCTCTACATGCTGACATATGTCGGCGTCCTGACTACTGGGTTGACTTTGGTCATAGCAGGTCAGTTGGTGTTCTCTGGTATAATTAACTATATGTTGTTAGAAAAGCATGGTAAAAAACTAAAATAAAACTAGGTTGAGTTGGGATGAGGAGCTTCATTTACAAGGAATTGCGCTTATTTTATGGCATCTATAAGCAAATATAAATTATTTTATTTTCTCTTTTTGCAGGAAGATTAAATATATGTATGTTTATTTTTCATTTTTAACATTAAAATGAGAAAAATTGTACTTGAAATTAGGCCTTTTGTACTTGACTCCAACCTATTGAATGTCTTTTACTATATGTGTAGTGGATATAAAAAGCCTTCACATTCTGTCCAAACTCAAATTATGTGAAATATTTAACTTCTTCATCAATATTGAATTTAAGATGAGAAAATTTAACACTTTGTTGTGTCTTCCAGCTGTCATTACTCTGTTTTCCTTTCCTTTGCTCTACAAAAAACAGCAGGTAAGAATCTCACATAATGGCCCTCAAATTTGGTGCTAACGTACTAAAAATACACTATCAATATTCTCTCTAGGTGAGAATAAGAAAGATGGTGAGAGCTTACAAATCTTTGGAGAAGAAAATCAAAACCTGGTGAGTTAACGTTTGCTAAGCTGCCACATTTTGAGGAAACTACTCTGTAGTGTTATCATGTGACACCATCAGGTGCGCGGGGGTGCGTGACACAATCCAATCATCTCGAGCGCAAGCCGCCGCCGCCAAGCAGAAAGTGAAGGCCAAGTGAGACGCGGCGAAACGTCCACGGCGACACGGCTTTTTGGAGCGAGTGGCGTCTAACGTAATGGATGCTGACGGCCCAAACAAAAGCTGCTATTCATTAGCGGGAGATGTGTGAGGAGATGAGGAGAAGAGGAGAGGAGAGGAATTTGGTTCTGTGGGCAAAACCTTTCACGCTTTGGCTTTAATCAGGGACGGCAACAGCTCTATTTTTACTTTAACACAAGCGCCTTGTTCCTGTTAAAAACGCAAAACTACGCTTTGCGCCCGAATCAATCTGCAAACGAGCCCTAAAAGTCAATCCTAATTCATAGAAAAGACATTTTGTCTGTTTTTAAACTTAATTTTGTTTTGTTTCAGTCTATTGGAAATAAAAATGAATGTATTTTTTGTTTTGTTTTAGTCATGTTTACTGCACATTGTATTCAAACTAACATAATTTTGGAAGGCTAATATTACTGTGGCAATTATAAAAATATCATTGTTTTGGCCCACAAAAGAATCTTAAGCCTACATTCTGTTGTATTTATCAGTTTGACACTAAATGGAAGAAGTAAATTAAACAGTACTTCTCTACTATTTCCACTCAAGGTAGGAAAATATGTGGAAGTTCACTATTTTGTTTTATACAAATAAACTTTATCTAACTTTAACTTATTAAATAAAAAAGGACATTTGATAAAGAACTATCTGGGTTGGGATTGTCGGGACTATTTTGCAGTAAATGGATATTTTGTCTTTATTCTGGAATGTTTTTTTCGGTATTGTAAATAAAAAGATGTATTACTGCAGTCATCAAATGTTGCTGTAGTTAACTTTTGAATTCAATTACTATATATTTTTTTAGAATATCCTAAAACTTCCATCTTCCTTCTCTTCTTAACAGTCAAATCAAAAAAATACTAGTCCTGTTTGATTCTGTCTGACATTTTCTGTATATTCAGTATGATGATCTCAATACAAAAAGAGTAAAAGAATAAAGGCACCTGTTAGTGTAGTTCTTCATGCAGCCAATAGATGTTAGTGTTGAAGAGATTCCAGTCAAACTTCAGCCTTCTCTCAGGAAAATGTCAACAAACTCAGTGCACAGGGGAGTCTTATTCTCACAAAAAAGCCTGGAAAAACATTAAATTGGCAGTTTATTTGACATTTTCGGGTGGCTATGCACTCCAGAAAACCAGCTATCAAAAACTACATTCAACAAAATAGTACTATGTTGTTGGTAGGAATAATCGGCAGTATTTTTATAGTACACCTCTAGTCTACATACAAAAAATATCAAAAGAAAGCAAATAATCCCCCTGACATTCACCTGAAATCTACACCATTAACTTTGCAGTGTCAAACAGCCACAAAAAAACAGAACAAAAAGTCTAATCCAATTAAATCTTTTCACAGTAAGTACCAGTAAATAAATCTCAGCAGTTGTTTAGGAAACACAATCCGTTTCTTGTACACATAACACAAAGTTATGCCAGTGCTAAAATACTTTGACAAGTACTTATTTGTGCTAAACAAAGAGATGGTTTTCTATTATCAAGGCACCATTTTGCTATCAGTCCAAAAATATTAATTCATACAAAATTGCCTTGAATATGCATTGTATAATACAACCCTGCTGAAAATTCTGAAACGTATGCAAGAACTATGTTAGTCTACTACTACTGGTACAACTACAACTACCACCACTACTACTAATACGAGTACAACTATTATAACATCTACTGCTACTACTACCACCACCACTACTACTAATACTAGAACTACTATTAGTACAACTACTGCTACTACTACTACTACTACTACAACTACCACCACTACTACTAATATGAGTACAACTATTAGAACAACTACTGCTACTACTACTACCACCACTACTACTAATACTAGTACAACTACTATTAGAACAACTACTACTACAACCACTACTATTCTGTAATAAAAAACAACACAATTCAGCAAATTGTCTCAATGCAAAACAAACAAAAATATTAGCTTATTGTGGTTTTTCCATTCTTTGAGGTCAAAGGCAACAATCACGTTTCCACGTCATTGACGGCAATGGACGTGCAATCGATCCTCTTGCTTTGTCGGGATTGCACATCCATGGCCGCCCATAGCGCAAAAACAGTGAAATCTTGAAAGATAAAAGGTGCGTTTGGCGTCTGATACTTCCAGGTATTTCTTGAGAGTCTTCACATAGCGTCACACATAGTGCTCGCGATGGTTGATGAAGACCCGCTCCGACCCGCTTTGATGGCAAACCCACTCCAAGCGGGACTTCGGCGCGGGGCTCCGTCGGGTGGGGAGCGCCACCGCCGGGACTGTCCGCTTCTCGGCCCCGCCGCCCTGTGAGCAAACGTTGAACAGGTTGCGTGGCAAATTCCCGGGTACGAAAGGGTTGCGCTTTACCTGACACAGCCAAGGCACTTGGGATGCGTGGACCCCCGGGGGAAGAGTCGGCGCTCGCTCAGAGTAGGGTGGAGGGGGCTTGTGCGTGGGAGGGAGGTCAATCCTGAACACAAACACCAGAAAAATCAATAGTCAAGTCATAACAATTGCATTACAGTAATACTTCATTTATCGCAGTATAACCATGATGTATGGACTCTGACTTTACAGAGCGTTATTTGGACTTTTAAACCTTCTTTGTACTATAATTTAACAATTGGAATTCTGCTTAGTCCACAGAACTTTACTTAAAAGGTGGAGGTCATTTAAAATGAAATGTGAGTTTTGCTTACATATTTTCATCTTATGAAAACTGTTTTTCTCAAAAGCCATCCCACAGAGACAGTCACGTTTAAGATGTTAACTTAGTTACAGCATTGCAGGAGGCACATTTTTGTACTGTCACAAACACGAGCCAGCAAGAGAGAAGCCGCTGACAGGCTCAAGGGGAATTATTGACCATCCGTCATTTTACTTTTCTAGTCGAGTCAGATATCTTTGACTTACACTTTGTCCGAAAAGGCCGCCGGCGGGGCCTTGCGGGCCGTGACCAGGACGATGACGAAGACGGCCATGAGGAAGAGAGCCAAAACGGCGCCGATGGCCGCCCCGGCCACCGCCATGGAGTTTGACCTCTCGGCCTCTGACTGTTCTGGGGAGACAAAAAGGACATTTTTAAAAATGGATAAGCAACATTTTTTCCCTAATCATTAAGGTTTAATATCATTACTTTAAAACTACTCTGACAAGCACATTTTGTAAAAAAAATACATACTTTGCTATTGTGTTAGTACATTGAAATTTGAGATGAAGAATCTGTCACAAGGGAATAATTTAGTCAGCAATTGACATGTATACACTGCAACTGGCCCCGCCCCCATTGTGCATCCAGACTTTAAATAAGGTTGTAATGTGCGGCGAATTAGCTTTGTTAGACCATATGTCGGGGTACCCGCCACGCCTGACCGGATTAAGACTTAACGCTGATTAAAATGCATTCGTGTGCAACTTTGTAAAACTGGGAGCACGAGACAGAGGGGGGCGTGGTTCGTGTCGCAAGGCCGACGGAGGACGAAAGGTGACGGGAAGAACGCCGCACGCGCAGGGGTCAATTACAGTTGATTTAGCCTCCCGCGTAGGTGCGGCAGGATCGATCACGCGCCGCAATGAATCTTAAATACAGTTGCCATCACGGACGAGTGTGGACTTTGGAGCTGGCTCACGCTCCGGCGCACGACCTTGGTCTCGTCCTGCGTGACCCCCGACGACGCTTTTAAAAAATGCAGTTCGTCAAGCTGGCCGCTGTAATGCGCCATGACTGACTGACCTTCACTGTGTGATGGAGCAAGAGTGGCGGAAGCTACTGGCTGGTTCAAAAGGTCACTTTCTGCTTTCATTTAGCTCAATTCAATTAAGTTTTCTTTTTCCATTTTTCATATGCTAATTAGATTAACACAGTAGTATCAGAGTCAAAGATTTTAGTTAAATAGTACAGGTCAGAATCGGAAAAAAAGAGTTTTTAACCCTTTGGGAGCAATAGATTCATCTTGGACTGCTGTCAATCATCTAACCCAATCTATCAATCATCATTAGTTGCATTAAAACAGACTTACCTTAGATACAAAAGTAAAAAAAACTAAATTTACCAGTTTAAATCAAGCATACATGCAGTGAGACACTAACTAAAGTTGCAATTTCATTTTTTACTTTAAGCCTTAGCTATAATACTTCATAGCCCAGTGTGAAAAAATATTACCTTGGAAACGAGCAAGTCTCCATCACCAGTTGCAGGATCTTGTTAAAAAAAACAAAAAAATGGGGGGTGGGAAGAATGGGGGGGGGACTGACCAGCAAATTATCCCAGTTCACTTGTACATGAAGGTTAAAGAGTGGCCGTGACCTTTGTCTGGCAAGGTCATGAAAGATGACATTTCACAGAGCAGCTGAAATAGGCTAGAATTGCTCCACATGCAAAGATACCCAACATGCAGCGGGGCGGTGGGGTGGCTGGGGGGTGACGGGGATGGGACATTCCCTGTCACCCATATGCGAGAACATCGTCACGCGCCCCCGGCTTCCCCGCCCCTCCTCTCTACATTTAGCGAGCAGGTAGCGGGGAAGAGCAGAAGCCCCAGATGAGCTTGTTGCCATGGGGACAGTCAATGAGCTGGAGAGGGGGACTCGGGGCCAGACAAACACTCGCCGTTTAATTTGAACAGATGCTAGACAGTCGGGGAGGGGAGAGATTGGACCCCGACAGACCCAAAAAAATGCCCGAATTCTAACTTAAGGAAGATTGGCGTCAGGCCAGAACGTTTTGGAGAGGGGGAGCGAGGAAGTATGACATCATCGATAGCGTCCCAGATGTGCATGCTGGATCTGAAGGAGCGAGAGGGGAGGGAGGAAGGGAGGCGGGGAGGGGAGGCGCGATGATGGCGCCAAGCGGGGGGGCGCTGGCGGATGGTCTTATGCAGCATTCGCCGATGATGTCATTTTATTCCAGCACAAAGAGCACAAGAAGAGAGAAAAAAAGTCACGTGTGCTAAGGTGCTTTATTCAGACGAAAGGAATGACAAATCAAAGATGGACTGGCAGAAAGAGATCCATTTTTTTTCTTGGTGTATCGACATACACGCACACAAACAAAATGTGGTCATCGTCACAGTGTTAAGAGTTTACTGTGGGACTACCCGCCAAGCAAACTTTCAGTGGTTTAGTGCCAATGCTTCAAGAATCTCATGTAAATGGTCAATATGGCACTGAGAAGAGAAAATGACAATATCTTCTAAGGCACTATAGTTCATTTGTCAAGTTGTCTCGCTTGGTCGCTCAACCAAACTTGGTGCTTCCAAAAAAATAAAAATAAAAAAAAATCGATGCTTTCCGCCTTAGTGCATAGACGCAAAGAAAAGTGGATTAGACAGACGGCCATGTTTCCTGTTACCGAGCTTACTTTGTCACCCAACCGTGAAAACATGCCACCTAAACCATCTTGGGTGGACTATACTTACCCTCAAAGCCTATAAACAAACATTGCCTGAGGAGCAAATAAATATCTTCCCTAACATATTTCCAAAATCTTCTCTTTCTAACAAGGGGTAAAGAACATTTTTTTTAAAACAAGATGGCACCCTATCAACCATACAAATAATAGGTCAACGTGACGGTAAAAACCCAAAGTTGATCAATAACAAAAGAAAGAGCATGTGTCTCTATCATTTCACATTAGAAACAACATGACTGGCCAACGCGTCCCTACGACAATGGCTGCCTAAATCACCGCACAATAGTAAGATCTGAGCTAATAATAAACATCAATTTAACTAACGCCCGTCTGACGAGTGGCCTAACGCGTCTTTCCGTTTCAAAGCTACGGTACCCAGATATCAGATATGTAATTCAAGGGGGGCGTCTAGTCTGTTCTACACGTATTTGGCCTCTGAGTAACAATGACAAAGCTACGCTTTCTAAACACTATTGTGCAAGAGGGAAAGAGATTGGCAGATCTCCTCCATTGGTCAGATAAGTGCGCCATGCCAAGATAACCTCGCTTCTTGGCGTGGTCTCGGTAAGATGTCCTGACACTTAGGGGAGCTTCCAAACGGACATGGTCGAGTAATGTAATACTTTGTCGGGAGGTCCTGGCGAGGGATTTTTTTTCCAAAGACTTGGTCGTGGGATGGTGGCAGTGACCAAGATTAACTTCTCAACTTCCCTACGTTGCAAAGTTGTGGCAAAGTTCCATTTTGGGAAGAGTGGAACTGGCCAGGACTGAAATTAGAGAAATGATCAAATGCTGAGACCATGGCAAAAGGCAGTGCAATCACTGTTCCGTGACTGGTCACGGAAGAGGGGGTTGGCTTAAGACCACTGGGCGCGTCTGAAAAGCAGTTTAGCGCGCAGGTACATTTGAACACGGCCTTGACGTTCTTAGCACATCTCAAGTGTCTTCCAGGGTGCAAACGGTGTCTTTTTTTAAGTCTTATTTTTTGTTTTTTCTCAAAAGAAGTGTTCCTAAGTGTAGTCAAGTGGGGATCGGGACTTGTGGAAGACCACCAAGTGGGTCAAACGTACAACTCCCTGCGAGAGATGAGAGATCCATCTTTATGAGAGACGTAGTCGCCCTCCGGGGCGCTAGTGTAGCCTTCGCTGGGCACGTAGGGGGTGCCGTTCCTGGCGGACTGGGGAGAGTGCGTGAATCGGGTTCTCCTGGGCGTCTGTGTCTGCGTCTGTTGAGGACTACAATGCTCCGTTTGTGCCCGCCGGGGATTCTGCCGGTCGCCGTGGTGACCGCCCTCCCTCATGGCCCGCGTGTAGCCGTTAGACGGGTAGCGGTCTCCGTCACAGCCGCGTTGACGCTCCAGTTCGTGGCCGCCCCACTCCTCCCTGTCGTGGTCCTTCCGGCGCCGGGAGCCCAGAGCCAGGCCGGCGGCCTTGGCGGCGGTGGCGTGGATTTGTCCCGCGTCCCCTGGGGCTTTCTGGAGGTCGCTAGGACCCGGGTACGATTTGGCGCAGTCCCCGTGGAGGCCCTGCTGTTTGCACAGGTAACAAATGCCGGCCACAGATAGGAGGAGCAGCAGGAACAAGGCCCCGCCCACGGCTCCACCCACTACAGTGCCCAGGTTACTTTCAGGTAGGGCTTGGAGGGTGGGGGAGCTCAGGCGGACGTGGAGGTTATCGTCCATTAGGATGGAGGAGGAGGAGAAGGTGGAGGAAGAGGAGGAGGAGGCGGCGGAGGAGGAGGAGGAGGAGCCAGAGAGGACAGGAGCAGTAATGGTGGGAGGATCTAATGAGGAGCAAAAGGAATGAAGACACACAAAGACAAACAAGCACAAAGTCAGTGCCACTAGATTGGACTAAAGAAATGTTTCCTAATCACAAGATCTTGGCACACGACTGTGGAATAGGTCATCCATTTTTCCAAATTGAAAAATATAATGACGATTATACAGGCCAATGGTTTAACGTCATATTTAACTTAGTTGATGGTCACAGACTATCGTTCCAAATTCTTTCAAAAACGTAGACAGCTTGTATTTGTCATTTATGCCAAGTTCCTGTAAAAAAGTGAAATTTAACAAACAATGGAAATGTTTTCTAAGCTACCAAACTAGGATGATTCAAAACAAAGAGTGAAAAGTGGCCTCAAAAACATTGATGGTGGACGCAATCTGAATGCATGGAAAACAACTCCATAAATGAGGGCCATAGACATGCCCATTTTGGAGTGCATCAATTCACTTGACAGGGTTTTTAGGGGTCGAGATTTGATGCTTGGAAAACACTGGTGATGAATGTAGGGACTTTGGAGGGGGGGGGCAAGGTTAAATGAAGCAGTGAGGCTAAAGTTTGTTATGTTGTGAAGGGGTGAGGTAAAGAAACGTGGACCAGAAATAAATGCCTGACAATTTCTCTATATGAATTAGGGAAAACAAAATGGATGACGTGGAGATGCTTAAGTAAGGAAATCCAGCAAGACAAGCATTCTCATCTGATTTTGTGATCACCACAAAACCACAATGGAACACATTCAATGACAACTAAAGAGACGTTAAATCTAGTGAATGCCTGCACACCAAAAAAAAAAATGGAGTACGCCAAGATAAATAATGAAAGATCTGAAAAGAACCAGTGAATGTTTTATGAACGCGAGATATCATCCCAAGCGAGGTTTTTTTTGTGCCTTTTGCATGACATAACACAAGACACATTTGCCATGACACGATCAAGTAGAGAAGAGACACCCAAAAAAAAATCCAAATAATGTCCTAATTTAGCTGAAAGGTCAGAAAGACTAAACTAACCTTGTATGAGAATGCGAACATCCCGACTACGTAGGTTGATGTCGTTGGCCACCTCGCACCGGTAAACCCCGGAGTCGTTCCTCTGAAGTGGGCGGAGGAAAAGTAGCGTGCTATTGAGGATTTCCACACCCTCTGGCATCTCGCTATCCAACCTGGAAGCAGGAAAGTGCAGAAACGTGACCACCGAGAGTGTACCAGCTAAGTTCAACAAACAAGGTTCTTAATCTGCAAATGCATCCCTCAAAAAGTGCACAGCATTTTTTCTTTCCCTAATACATTTCCAAGTAGATTGTCAAAATCAGGCGACTGACTGCCACAAAAATATTTAAAAAATGTGACTTTTTTTTTTGCACACCTGATCCATCGGAAGCGATGAGCCGGCGGGTTGGCGTTAGCTTTGCACGTCATCTGAACGTTGTCTCGGCCCACGTACCAGTCGCCGTCGTACCCTACCACGGAGATATCTGGCGCAACTGCGGCCAAAAGGAGGAGAAAAAAAAAACATTCAACCATCAAGGAAACACAAGGCTGAAACGTGACGGCCGAAAGAACCACGGATGACCTTGTCCGCTCGTCCATTGTCGTCGTCACTCCCTGGGCGTTATTCCAAATATAAAAAAAGTGACTTACACTGCACATTGAGCTGGTAGGGCACCCTGAAGTCACTGAGCAGAGCCGGGTGGCGGACCACGCAGGCCAGCGAGTGGCCCTGGATGTGGCGGGTGGGCTGCCACAGGTAGCGCACCCGTGTGGTGGTGGTCCCGTTCACGTCGTCGAAAAGCTGCACTTCCGACTGCCCGAACAGGTTAGACTCCCACGACACCTCGGCGGCGGGACGGGCGCGTTCGGCGATGCAAGTGGCCGCCGCCGTCTCGTTGCCCCCGTCCACCAGGGCCTCGGAGCCGGCCGACACGTAGACCTTGGGCTCCACTGGATGCGGGGACGAGAGTGGGTGAGAGTCTAGGTTAAGGGTGGGCAAACTTTTCGGCCCGGGGGCCAAAATTGACTTTAAAAATTTGACAGATGGGCCGGGTCAGCACAAGATGTGATACATATAAAAAAGTGCATCCGTTAACAGTACATATGAAACATAAGCAGAAAAAAAGGACTCATGTATTAACATACTCATCACTAAAGTAAAAGGTATAAAGTACAAAGTCGAGTAAAAAGGAATGTATTAAGAAATATTCAAATGTTATTTAAAAAAAAGATAGAGGGGCTTACCCAGGACGCTGACGGTGGTGGAGGCCTGCGAGATCCCCAGCGGGAAGTTGGCCACCTTACAGGTGTACGTGCCCATGTCGGAGAAGCCCACGTTCTCCAGCACGATGGTGGCGTCGTGGGACGAGGGTGAGCGGAAATACAGTCGGCGGGTAAAGTCGGGGGAGATGGAGATGCCGAAGCGCGGGTTGTAAACGGCGATGGTGACCGAGCTGGAGGGTAAGCGGCGCTCCCAAGAGCTCTGAGTCAGTGTCAGGTTGCTGGCCATGTCCACATGGCATTCTAACGTCAAGTTCTTGCCCAGCACGGCGCTCACGCCGGATGGCACCACCACTTGGTTGGCCAGCAATCCTGGGGAAACGCAAAAGACAATCTGGTTAGCTTCAAATCCATGTAAAAATTGACCATTTGTAATATTTCCATAAATTCATCCATTAGAATTCCAATGGAGAATTTGGATTGCACATTTTAGACAAATAGATGGGTAATAAGTAAGTTAATAAATGAATACATGAATAAATATATAACTAACTAAGCGTGTTGTATACATGTTTTAAAAAAAGATATTTGGTTTAGACATTTTTAAAACCAATGGAAAAAACTATATTAGTATTTTTTCTGCAATATAGCTCAGGATTATTATTAAAAATACCAATACATCCAATCAAATAGGGCCCCGTTTCCAACCAAGTGATTCCAAATATTTAACCCTTAACCACAGTATGTACATATGCCTAGACTTTATTCAAACTCCACTGAGGAATATTTGGATCTGGCAGTTTATGGAGAAATGTGACATTTGTGTCCACGAGATAGGATTGAAAGCGTGGCAGCCGGCCGGCCGGCCGGGCGTTGCACATTTAAACAAATAAAACACAGATGACAGCGGGAAGGCTCTTTTGATGAATGTGTTTAATCTGCAGCTTTTCTTTTCGCTTCCCCCGTCACGATGGCGGCGGCGGCGGAGCCGCTCAAAACGCCCGAACCTCATCTTTTTAAGGAGAGGCGAAAAGATGACATCATCGCGTAAGAGAGAGGGAAGAAAAAAAAGTGCCAGCGAGAGGGACGCCGTCAAAAAGAGAAAAAAAGACAGATGACATCACGTCTTAGTGAAAGAATTTTTGGTTGTTTAAATGCGCCTAAGCTTGGGACGACATCGCTAATTGCAACAAACTGGCGGCGTGGAAATCATCATGACTAATCAAGACCTGCTGTGCTGCTCGGCAACCCAGTCCAAAACACTATTCCATTGTTGTCATGCCAAAATCAGCTCCGTCTCCGGCCAAATACTGTCCTCAAATATTGCCGGAGGACTTGGACTACGTCAACTAGCTATTTCATTTTGTACAGGACAGAAAAATTTATTAAAAAATGTAGCTCACACCAGATAACCAAAAAGTCAATCACCTTACATTCAATTTATGCATAAATACAAAAGTTAACAAGCAACCTGGCTCAAAATCAACAGGAATTAACCTAAAAATACACCAAAATCATCCAAAAGCAGCCCAAAAAAAATTCAACAAAAATTAATATGAATTGATCCAAAAATGTACCAAAACTGACCACCAAGTACCCTAGAAATCAAGACAAAAATTAACCTATTGCCTGCCATTGACAATGATAGATGTCTAATTCTTCCAAACATAAAGTTAATCTGCCACTCTTACGTTTTTTTTTTGGCCAAAAAATTTAATAGTAAAAACGAGGTCCAAAAGGTCAATAAATGGCAATACACGGGTCATAATAGCACCAAAACAATGAAATTACGCATTGTCAATTTCAAAAATGTCTTATAAAAAAAATAATCAGTGACTACAACTCTAATGTGCTAATATTTAAATTAATAAAATGTAGAAATATAACTCAATACAAGCAAAACCTGTGCATGTCAAATCATCCAAAAAGTTATAATATTAAACGTAGTAGCGTAAAAGGGGATTTCTCTTGTACGCTACAAGCCGGGAAGCGGCATTTCTTCACTTGTGAATATAGAACGACGGCGGTATAGCGACAGTGTTCAATTTTTTATTGGTGACACGACAACCTTACGTAAGCTCGCCCTGGTTTTTCTCCCAGAAGAAGAAAAAAAAAAGTGAGCAGAATAAAGTCTGGTTGATCATATGTGCCGCCCGACTTGACATGACGCCAAGTGTATACATCTCATGCTTTTAAGGGAGCGGGGGAAAAAAAGCTTCTTGGTGGGCGTTTGTAACAATGTGTATGTACCCTTCACACTTAGTAGGAAGAGGAAAAAAATGATAGATATCCGAGTATCAAGGACACATTGCTCTCCCGGGACTGTCTGACGCTGCTTCACACTTTAGACAATAATACCTTCACATGCACCACGGTGACAAATAACCAACATAAAGCATGCGAGCTAGTAGAAAAGAAGAAAAAATAAGGTTTTGCTAGTGTTTTTACAAAAGGATTTCTGGGATCTATATTATATTTCGCTTTAACGTGGTCTAATGCCAGATTTGGATCGTTGTCTTTCTTATGACATTTACTTGGCACACAGAATTAATCAATAACTAATTGACTGCCAGGTTAAAGGATTACTCATTTAGACATTGGTGAAACTGTACTTTTTCTTTATTACATTTCTCTTAACGACATTTTTTTGTTTTTTAAACAAAACGTATTGTTTACTTGACATTTTCACAAAATATTTTGACGTAAACTCAATTCAAAGTCCAACTTTTCTCAAGGTTTTGCTTGCAATAAGTCACATATATACAGTTTAAACATAAAATTTAACAATAAAACATGTTTTTTTAACATACACATGATAACTCACCTGAAATAAGAGTTTGCTGCAACACTATAGAAAACCTGTGCACAGTGACACCTTTAAATTTGTCCATGGCGATGAATTTCTATACTTACCAGACAAATGAAAAGCAATCTTGTGTATGAAGTGAGATAACAGTGTTAGTTTGTTATAAACAACACTTAGTTGATTACTCTGTTAAGTTTTTTGGCAGGGCAGGGGGTGCTGTTTATATTTGGCAACGCGTCCGTGCGCCACAAGAATGCTTTTATTGTTTTGGCCAGTCACTTGTTTTAACACAATCGGGGTTCTACTTCAGCTAAGCAGTTGGAGGAATAAAATCGACAATTTGATCACAATCTATCTAGTCTTAATCTTTTGATATGACAAAGTCAGCCATGATTGCATTGGACTGAAGGACCTTCATTCAATTGAATACACTATGTACACTTTCAACTCCATCAATTCCATTTGACCTAAAAAATTGAGTACCATAAGTACCATGTGCATGCACATAGTACTTATGGTACTCACTGGTCTCCAGTGACAGAATTGGTGTAGATATGCAGCCCCTCTGGCTGGATTCTCTACAGTCAGAAGAAGTGCCATGTGAAGGAAGTGAAAACAAAAGTATCCCCTGATAAGCTCGAATTCACTGAACTTAAGACAAGTGTTGCTTCTCTAAAAGTTGCAGAAATAGATCCGATCAAAAAGACACTGCAGCCTCTGCCCTACTTCCCACCCTCAGTTAGAAGACCATTCACCTACACTATATTACTACAGCATCCAGCCACCTGCTTACCCTGCACCAGGAGTAGTCCCTTGTTTAGTAAACCTGCAGGCATATTGCATTCAACTACTCCATATGTATGGATTCCAACAGACTTGAGTCTACGGGGGTGACGTGTCTGATGCCGGCATGGATTGTTATGGACTGTTGACAAGTTTGTAGATCTTGAAATGATTAAAATGTCCTATGGGTTAAGCTTGCTATGGACTGTGTTTACAGTTTCCACCCAGTAAACGTATACTGCAGGAGTTATTTGTATTTGAACTGGGGCCCTTGTGGTTTGAAGTTTTCCTAAGTGACAGATCACAGAAGATTTGATATGACAGTTCATAAGAATAACAACAAACAAATGGAGATATTTGGAATGTGACAAGTTAAAATGCACAGATAAGAAAAATGCATTGGGTTAACAATCTAAATATTTAACGATTGCATATTAAAAGATGTAACTAGTTTTGACTGGATATATATATATATATCGCTATTCGATCATCGATGCCTTGATTGCAAGTACACAACCAATCTCTATGTTGATTATTTCTCCCTGTTTCCAGTTTAAATGCAGGTTACAATGCATGCCAAATCAACTTGCAATCAAGTTTTCTTTCAGTGATTTCTTAGCGAGACACCTGCTAACAAAGAAACGACATTATAGGAGAAGCGAGCGTTATTTTGATCAACTTGCTGGCCGAGGCTACGCGAGGCGATCGCTTTCCTGCAAAACTTATCTGTCAAGTGTTAGTAAAACACGCGGAAAGAGGAGAATCAAATAAGACTCACCTGTTATGTGGCACAAAAGGTGAAAGAGGACGAAGTTGCAAGGAGATCCGATGTCGTTTCGGTAAGGAAACGCCGTCATTTTTGGACTAATCAGGCAGCAATGAGTTTCAACAGGACGTGGCGGCTATGTGCCAATTTGATGGTGTGCGTTGAGTGCACGGCGGAACCTCCTCAGCAACACTCCGAGTGCATGTGGACTATACCAACTCCGCCGCCGAGTAGGGGGAAACTTTAACTCACCTGCCTATGTAATGAATGCCATTCAACTGTGGGCCGGCATCCGTATCACCTATGAAGGAGCGAACCACTAGTATTCACATTACGTCACCTCTTTTGAAACCCACTATCAATTGATTAATCAAGTCGCTTTAATCGTTCCTGTCCAGCACATGCCAAACTACATATATCATCAATAATGGAAAAAGCTAAATTTGTGGAGATATGTATAAACACACAAATACCTATCATTAAATATAGTTATTTTATGATTTAAATTAAAGTCTATTTTCATACACTTTTCATCTTGTTTGTTTTTAAGGTGTTGTACACAAATGTATACAAATATATACACAAACAGATACATATATAGAATAGCAATGATTGCCTATCCATTTTCACTGTAAGGGAAGACAATATGTTTTACTAACTACCACAGCGCATACCCTGTGATTGCTATACACATACCAGGGCAGCAAACGAGTTACTAAAAGTCTCATAATAGTGATGAGCTAATTGGCATAAACATAACCAATCAAGCTTTAATCTGGGGATTTACCAGCACAAACTGGGAGGCCTGTTCGGGTTTCAGTGCCATTGACAGCATTAGACGTACAATCTATTTGGATTCAAAGGGCTGGCAGCGATTAATAGTTTTAGTTCAAGAATGGCTAAAACACTGGAATGGCACATTTCTGTTTCCCCAGCAAATGTAAATAGAATGTAGCAAAAGTTGGATGGCACAGCAAGTGCTCCAAGTCTCATTCATGTCTGAATGTGGGTGGGATCTAAGTGGGGGTTGGGGTACAGCACTCCCCCCTGCTGACAGAAAGCTAACCAGGTCAGTGCTTTAATTTGAGTCTCACTAGCAGCCTCAGAAGAACCATTGGGGATAGCGTTACTCGCTAGTAATTGCCGCTGAATTATTTGCAACATTGCCGCATTGGTGCGTTCCATTTTGTCGCCTTTAGTGTCACATGATTTGAGCTTTTGCTTCCATCAAATGGCTTGTTATGCAATAGCGGCACTTTCAACATTGTTCTGGCAAGTTATGAAGTTAATTTGTGCACAAAAATGTATACTAGTAAGTTCTAAGTATACTAAGGCTGCAAGTAAGCAGTTATCTTGAGTCAATTTTTGCATTTTTATAATTGTATAACTGTAAGAGGAAAACAACAATAAAAATGTTATTTTTCAGTTTGTGTCTTATTAAATTAAACAAAAATTAGGATTGGGAGGCTCCATTAAGACGATTTGGGTAATTTTTAGGCCTCTACATCAATAATGGCTGACAACGATGCCCTTTCAAAAAATACCACAGCTACTGAAATACCATACGCAAAGAGCGAGGGAGGTTTTTAAGGAAAAGGAAAATGTCCTTCTAGATTTCCTTGGTGATGTGAAGCAGTTTGCCATCATGACAACAACCTTTGTGTCGGTGTCACTGTCACCAGGTACTTCTCCCTCTCTGGAATGTTTTTCAGAGCCTTTAAGTGCTCTTTCGCAGAGGCCGAGAAGCTATTGAGAGGCCTCCGAGCTTGTGGCCCGCTAAACACCGCTTCAATTAGTCCGGCGCCCTTCCCTTTTTTATTCTATGGGTTGTCATCTACCTCCGTGTTTACACTCGTAAATTGGCCTCACGGCGTCCATCTGGACTGGGAGAATAAAATATGCTATGTACGCTTGGTATATAAAGATATTTTAACTTACAACAAGGAGGACATCTGCTGGAAAAAGCATCAAATTGACTTTTATCTAGCAGGAAAGTGAAAAGACGAGTCTTACTTTAAGCACTTTTTAAAAAATGTGATTTTGATGGAAATCGCATAATGTTGAATACTTAAAAGTATTTTAAATGTCATTATTTTTTTTTTATAAGACAGTGAAGTACTGTGCACAAAATCAAATGTATCTTTCATTTAAAAAAATATATAGAATTTTTTAGAGTTGAAATAATTTAAATGTCATTAAATTTTGTAATTTACTCGAATTAAATAGGTGGTTTTAAACTAAACCTAATGCTAAGATAGATTAAAGAAAGGCAACAATTGTTGAAATCCTCATTTATTTAATGAAATACAATAAGCGCAAATTTGTACATCTATGTTGTTGTGCAATATAACATTAAAATGTAGCTGTTCACATTGCTTTCTCTTTCTCAGCTATAATTCAAAACATACAAATCAAATGTTTACTTTCATAATAATGTTTGTCCTTGCCTTTTTGGTGGATTGCAGCCATTGTAGAATTTGTAATTAAGATTGATAATCATTGAATTAATAAACCAACCTGATTTTGCTACGGAACATGTTGCTAAATTTTTCACAATGAAAAAAGCACATTACGACTTATTACGCTAATTCCTCTTAATCACGAACATATAAACACCACTCAAAACAAAACATATCAGGAACTTGCGTAAAAAAACAACAACAAAGGGGCAAACAATACAAATTCTTATGTTTTACAATTAAATAAGGCAAAGCTCAAAAGGCAAAGTATCTAAATAAAAAAATGGTGGGTGTTTTTTTGTTTGTTTAGTTTTGTCCCCCATAAAGTGTCTGTTGTCGAACATTGATGTTCCTTCTTTAAAGAATTCTTCTATGGCAACGTATCAAATTAACTGGAGAAAAAGATTTTAATTTTTTTGAGATTTTCAGTATCCTAAATACTGCTCCAATTATCAATTTAAAAAAAAATACTTTGAAACTCAATCATGCATAAATAGGAATAAACTCTTACCACATGTATCCTTCTTTAAAATCAGTGAATTTATGGCGGACCATAAAAGTGGCTAAAGCATCCGCTACCTGAAAAAAGAGCAAAAAGAAGAATTAATTCAACAATAAAGATCAGCTAATAAGTTACGAGGCTGCTAATGTACTTTTTCAGGTGCATCCTCATGGACGGCGTGTCCACACTGAGGGAGAACCTGCATTTGAAACTTCCCTGTGGACAACCACAAGATAAATACAACACATTTCGCCCCCCAAAAAAGGTAAAAACAGTCCTACCTTGCATCTGTCCTATAGTAAGGTCTTTGTCAAGCCTGTCCACTCCTGCACAAAAATGCACATTTTCCTGCCATCAACATTGAGCTAAAAAAATATCAATATAAACAATGTATTGACTATGAGAATTAGAACCTGCGAGGAGGAGCAATTTTGGGACGACGCAGGTGAGGAAAAGTGCAGAGAGGCCTTTGAACCAGCCCTCCCAGTACTTCTCTGTCTTGGCCAAATCGACTCTCCACGTGAAGATGCTCTCTTTCTTTGTCTGCAATGGAGATAATGGTCATATAAAAAGTATCAGAATCAGCCAATGAGAGACAACAAACCTCTTGGTCATCCTCCTTCAGCTTTTTCTTGCTGGACTCTTGTTGTCCTCCTTCTTCTTCCTCATCCTCTTCTTCTTCTATGATCCCTTCGTTGATGCTGTTGGAGACCCCTGGGCTCCTGGAGGACTCCTCACATCTGCGAGTGGCAGAAAGTGTCATTTATTGGCTCAAAAAAGTCGTAAAGAGGACCTACTTTTTAACTTGGCCTCCCATGGATACGCGTGCCGACTCGATGTTTCGGATTTGGCCGCTTTTGACGCTGATGAGCAGAAAAAGCAATTTAAACATGTAATTATTTTTTTTCGGTCATATGGTGGCTTGGTATTTACCTCCACTCGATGGCATTTTCCAGCGATTTAAAAATATTGGGCCTACTTCTCAGGAAATTCTGCATGCTGTTTAGGGCGTCCATTGCAGTGCCTGAAAGAAAAGAAATTCCAAGCATGTTGGATACGAGAAAAAACAATTCAGACTCCGACAACCGACCTTCGACGACGTCAATGACGCAGAGGCCGATCAGCGACGGGATGAGATTTGCTGCGGCGGTGTGGACCGCTATGGCTCCGCCCATACTGTGTCCAATGAGCATGATTGGCGGTGGGCTTTCTCCATAAAGAGCTTCTACCACTTTGCCGACATCCCTTTGGGGGAAAAGAAGAGATTGCGTTGAAAAATAAGGACATGACATTACTTTGAGAGCGAATATCAGGTAAAATACCATTTGTTGTGATGTTTACAACAACTTACTTAGCCATAGTGTCTGCAGAGAGATCATCGGAATTTTTTACTATGGAATCCCCTGCAAAAGATGAGCGATGCATATGAATACAGTAATTTTAAAATAATGTTTTCCCCCACATACAAGCATAGCGAATTCATACTTTTGACAACTGAAGAAATATTTATTATTCAAATTCAAATCTCTAACCGTGAGCTCGAAGGTCCAAAGCCACCACCCGGCAGTCAATCCTGTTATAGATGACGGCCTATAAAAGAAGTAGAAAGAGCTTTAAAACGGGCAGAGTTGTAAACGTTCCACGTGGCCACACGGTGATCGTAAAAAGGAATGATGCTCACAGTGAAGACGGCCCAGGAGAGAGCAGAGTGTCCTCCTCCATGCAGCAGGAGCAGCACGGGACCATGAGCACCGCTGCAGTAAACTCGGAAAACGTTCTGTGTAGTTAAGGAAATAGGGCACCTGGATTTGTCTCCCACTTCCCCGAAAGCATAACAAATGACTTCCCCAATGCACGTGGGACTTTAATAGGAGCAGTCAAAGATATGTCTTTGCCGTTTTCGTTCTCCACTTCGACATCTTCCATGGTTTCAAAATACTGGCTCCATGACAACGGGGTGAAATCTCTCCTTCGTCCAGGCCTGAATGGGGGAAAAAAAACACTATTTCAGACAATTTAACCAGGTTTTTTTTCCCGGAAAATAGCAGCTCCATTGCAATCACTTTATTTGTGCATCCTCTTTTATTTTCTTTTAATTTTTATGTGTATATTATGACTTAGATGGGCTCAAATTTCAGTATATTTTGGCTGACATTTACAGTAATGTGCGTCTAATCCGATTTGACTGTCAAAATTGGACGTTTATCATCGTTAATGGCATGGCAGATTTAATGAGTATCATAGCTGGCTGTATATACTTTTTAAAAAGTATCTTTTAGAAATGTAATACATGTTGAATTAGGCATACTAATGCACAGTTCATTGATTTACTCACCCCATCTTGATTTTGGAGCTGGACTGGAAGCCAGCCGGCATAGGAGGTCTGGAAGCTAATAGGTTCAAATGCAACTGTTTCTCCATCTTCTCGGTCACTGTCAAGGAAGCTTTAAGGTGACCCGAGCCTTCTTTTGCTGCATAAGAGTTTTCTTGGACACCTGCGCAGCAGAAAGTGCCAGATAGAGACAAGATGTAAGCGCTAACTGTCACTACATCAATAGTGTCTCTGGCTAACTGCTGTTTGCTACATTCTCTTCTTCTTCTATGCCAACTTTTGCATTTACCGAGTTGTGTTGCCCTCTGCTGTCTATTACAAGCAAGTGGCATTGTAGTAGTATGTACTTGGAAAAATGAAACAATATATCTAAACATGACTTAGTACTATGTTATACTCCCAAAAATATTATTGACATATAATGCCAGCATAAACTTGGACAACAACAAAAGCATTCAATTCAATACTTTTGAAAATAGTTGCAAGTTACATTAAAACTTTTGCACCATAAAATAATTTTCTTTGATCCTTATGGATTGTTGTTGCATCATAACATGCAATTAAACCTTTTTTTTGTATGTGTGGTATCTACTGAAGTTTTGGAATGATGATTTTTAAAGTGCATAACGACACTCTGGTCACATTTACATTAAGCGACATCTGATTTTAAGAATAGCCATGGGCCTTATTTATAGCACGCCAGGACACGATAAGCTGTGTTTGCCACGCTCGTGGCTGCTGGTTGGTATTTAAATTGCAACAGAGCGCATGCGGCAAGCGGGCCTGTTTGGTTTCAGTTTGCAGGTCACCTCAATCACGTTGTAGCTGGAACAGCCAGGAGGTGTTTACAGCTGTCCCCGGTCTGCCACACTCCTCAAAGATCGCTGTTAGATAACTTTTACTGGGGCAAAAGTGGCAAGCCATTCTGTTGTTGGACATCTGCGATTGGAAAAAACAAAACAAAAATTAATGAAGTAATGTTTTGTAACTGTTATGCCATTACTTCATCCAGTTATAGGAAGAAGTAATACTATCACATAAACAATACTATTTAGAAACAGTGGTGACTCAAAAGTGTACTCTTTCATACTTTTTGGTTAAAAAAACAAACTCTTCTCTCCGTTCTGATTGGTTGCAAGCCAAGCACTTCATGTTCCAAGAGATCTTTCATAGGATATCACAGTATAGAGTGAAGATCCAAATCTATGTCAGGCTTATTACATAAGCGCTCCAACAACAAGCGTGTGACAATGCAACATTTTTAAAGAGGCAGGCGATGACGTTACAAGGTGGCCATCAACAAGAGCTCGGGTGTCCGGATGCCGGCGTCTGGTAAACACCAAATGCTCTAAAAGCAGTTGGGTGGGTACAAATTGTCACGCAGCCTAGGAGGGTGAGGGGCGTAGCGGGCCATAGGGGGCGTGAGGAGCGTATGGGAGGTCATGTGCAATAAGTGTCCATAAAGTCAGCAACTTGGCTGGAAGACAGACAGATAGCCGGAGCCAAACAGAGATGAGGACAACCGCCGGCTCAGGATTTTTTCATTGTCTTTGATGGTTCTTTGGGAAACTGCTAAGGTAATAATGGCTGGCTGAATGGACCACCATAGATAGACCTTGAAAGGGGGCAATTATTATATGACAGTTGTGCTTTCAGCAGATAAAAGGCAAAGGCAATGGAAGGGGGTTCATTTCTGATCTGGGATTGGAATAATAATTGTAAAATTGAAATCCGCATATTGATACTAGGGTTGGGCCATGATAGACTAATTAACGATCAAATTTGAATGGTTGAATACTATAGAAATTATTTGATAATTCAAAGACTTTTTTGCAGTAAGTGATTTTTTGCACTATTTTTTAAAATGAAAATACTAACAACAGTTTTAAATATGTATTTTCTAACTGTGTCAATGTATATTAAGAAACAACATAGCTAAAATATTAAAATCAAGAGAAAATTCCTTTAAATATGAAGCAATGAATCTCAATCTGAAATGTACTATGTGTAGTAGTATTAAGAAACATGATCTTTTAACGCTGTTAAAGGACAAAGATGAGTGAAGGCATAATGAAAATGCAGTAGGATTTCTATTTTGAATTTCCATGTAATTTGATTGACGAGTTATGTGGGGTCAAAGGTCAAATCAAAGAGCATGTTTTTTTTTCCATGTCAGGTGGCAAAATGGGGGCGGTGAAGGCCATAGAGGCGGCGGTCCCTTCGGCATCTGTCAAGTTCTTTGGCGCTGGCGCCGCGGCTTGCATTGCCGACCTGCTCACCTTTCCGTTGGATACGGCCAAAGTCCGACTACAGGTGGGATGACGTTTTAAGAGAGTGATGACCATAAGGGGGGGGGACCGCTTGGATTGGAAGACCAACCTTGGAAAGGAAATTTGAGTTAGATCACCCCGCTAAAAATGTCTCCTGCAAACTCATCCTCAGGTTCAAGGCGAAGTCGAAAAGGCGGCGGGTGGTGACCCGAAACGATACCGTGGGGTGTTTGGCACCATCAGCACAATGGTCCGCACCGAAGGTCCCATGAGCCTTTACAATGGACTGGTGGCGGGACTACAGAGACAGATGAGCTTCGCTTCGGTTCGGATCGGCCTTTACGACTCCATGAAGCAGTTCTACACTCGGGGAACAGAAAGTGAGTACGCCCACGTTTTGTCATCGAATTAAACGGCCTGACCAGAGCAATTGGTTGGCGTAGGTTCAGGAATCGTTACCAGGCTGATGGCGGGATGCACCACAGGCGCCATGGCCGTGGCTTTCGCCCAACCCACCGATGTGGTGAAGGTGCGTTTTCAAGCACAGGCACGCCTGCCCGATGGCGCTAGGAGATATAACGGGACTCTAGACGCCTATAGGACCATCGCGAGGAACGAGGGAGTGCGAGGCCTTTGGAAAGGTAGTTTTTCTTCTCACCGTGTTCAAACTTTTGCTTCTGATTTTAACTGTGCTTTCTTTGTTTACAGGGTGCATGCCCAACATTACCCGGAATGCCATTGTCAACTGTTCAGAGTTGGTCACCTATGACATCTTTAAGGAGGTCATTTTGAAATATGACCTTATGTCAGGTGAGTTGACCTTTTGTGTGTTTTTTTTTTTAGTGACATCACAACCAGAATTTACTGTCTCACTTTCTAATGGGAGATTTTTTTGTAGATAGAACCAAGAATATTTAAGATCAATTTTTTTTAGATTTTTGTCATTATTAAGGGGTAAACATGTCCCCAAAATGGGATCCTAGCATCTTTCATTTTCCATACATTCCATCTGCATTGATATTTTCCAATGAATTGCTTATGATTTGTATTTTTTTTTAAACAGATAACCTGCCGTGTCATTTCACCGCCGCCTTTGGTGCAGGCTTTTGCACCACAGTAGTAGCGTCCCCCGTGGACGTGGTCAAAACCCGCTTCATGAATTCGGGCGCCAACCAATACAGCGGCGCCATCAACTGCGCGCTCGCCATGTTAAAGAATGAAGGCCCTGCTGCATTCTATAAAGGGTAAACAAACACATACCTGGAGGGTAGTTCTTCCGTTTCTTGACACGCGACGTGGGCAGTCAACTTTCTCCGTTCTTCCTTTCAGGTTTATGCCGTCTTTCCTGCGACTGGGCTCCTGGAACATCGTCATGTTTGTCACATACGAACAAATCAAACGAGGCGTGACACAATACTGGGAGTCGCCATTTTGAAGCCACAAAGAAGCCACTTTGACAAAAAAGGCTCCAAAAAAAGAGCACTTTAAATTATGAGGGCCAAGCTCAGGTCGATGAGAGTTGAGCAACAGGAACGTCCAACGTTTTGCACGTTTTCCCGTAGTAGTGCGTCAGACACTCCTTCCGGAATTCCACGAGTCCATTGAGCACTTAGATGTAAAAAAATAAGCGGACCGAAATTTGGTGTCCCCCTTAAAGAAGGATGTGATGTTTACAAAATGAATCTCTGCCATTGCTTTTCATGTTATTATTGTCAATTTATGGAGTATAGACTGAGCCCTATGCCAAAAAAATTGGACATTTTTGCTGATGGTTGAATTTCCAAAGGGTAACGAGACACAAATAAAGAAACATTTTTGCAAATGCCTGTGTTTTTATGTGCATGTTTACCATGACATGTAATATTCAATCAATGCATTGACGTTGCAATGCAATGTGTGCTGATGTTTGTTTGTTTTTTAGCATGACTCAGCTGAATTTATGTTAAGCAAAAAGACCTTACATTTATCTTCCCTGTTCTGCATCGGCCAAAAAAATTGAAAAAGAAGGGAGTGATCAATTTTTAAAAAGTAAGGCCTGCTTGATGAGGTCTTTCCTATCTGGGGAGAGCCTCTCGGGGAACTGAATACCAAAAATTAGAATGAGGTTTCCTCGCTGTGAAGGATTGTGGGATAGCGGCATTCCCTCTCCAGTCACCACTTTTTGGTAAGTGAAACTACAAAGACAACAAGAAGGAATCACTACCTCATTTGCATTGAATTTATCTATTTAGAACAGAAAGAGGAATACTTACTGTACAATGTCATTGATGGGAACGTTGAGTAACCTGCCATCTAGTGTTTCCACATTGACAGAACACCCTGTCAAAGCCTATGATGGAAAAAAATAACTAAAGTAGCTGTTTAAGTCAATTTTTTTGTTTACTTACCATTGCTAGTGAAATTTGAGCCTTGAAGATCAAGTCATTGTTTTGTCTTTTGAATTGAGGGTGCGTCTTCTGTCGTACTATAAAGACGATGTCAGCAGGGATCTTGTTTGGGCCCTCAAAATCACAAAAACAACATTGTTTCACATATATCCACTTTCTCTACTTAGTCCTGCCTATTTCTACGCTCCAAAAATATGCAACAGTACATGAATCATCTTATTTAACAATAGGAATACTATTCAGTTGCTGCTATGGTATAGTGTAGATATAATATTTAGATTTTTGAACTAAAAACACAGAAAATTGATTAAAAAATGACAATTATTGATTTAAAACGGGAGAAATCAGGAAATTTAATATACATCTATACTCTTTTTAATTTGATCCTAAGACAGAAAGTCAGCACTCATGGTTTACTTTCCCGGGCCGCACAAAATGATGCGGCGGGCCAGATTTGGCCCCCGGGCCTCCACTTTGACACCAGTGGTATAGTTAGTAAAAATGAATATTTTTACCTGGTCCCCTTCTTTGGAAAAAAGAACCTTGGTGCCTTCTTTCCATCCCGGTTTGACATCAATGGAGAGAATTTTATCCTTGATTCCTGACGTGTAGCCATCATCGTTCATAACCTGCAAAGTTGAACCACGTCAGTTTTTGTCCATAAATGTGCTCGTTTGCGACCGAAATCGATGGACTGACCCTCCGAGATATTTTAATCTTTTTGGTGCAACCATGGAAAAGGTCATCCAGGGATAGATGAAGATCTCTCTCGATAGGGGGGTCTTGTGTTTTCACCTCTTCGGGGAGAAGGCCACCCAAAAGGAGAGGGATGTCGTGCGTATAGAAGTCTAGGATGAAAGGTCAGAGGTCAGACAAAAAATAACGAATGGTTACGGATGATATTGAGGGTTTGGAAGGCACCTGCAAATGGGTTGTCGCTGCCGAAAAACTGGCGGAAGGTTTTGTCTGGATTGCCGTGGTAGACATATTTGGATGACCAAGCACCGCCGCTGCCAAACTCGTATGGAATTCCACCTTTCAGGCCTTCCACTCCAAATTTGTCATAAGTGGCCTTTTTTCGAGCTGTCACAACATCGCACACATGTTCAGGGCCATCAGTCCTATTTTAAAGTTAGATTTTGCACAAAATCCAAGTCAGCCGTTGTTAAAAAACGAGACAGCTGCTTTATTAATAAAAATAATAATCATAATAATTTTTGGGGGGTGTATTTTGATAGTGTTTTGTGCTTACGGTCACTCAAAACATCGTAGGCTTCTCCTAGTTGGTAAAATTTCTCTGCACTATCGGGCTCTTTGTTGCTGCTCGGATGAAACTTGAGCGCCAGACGGCGATATCTGCAAAAAAAAGAGGCAAAAGTATTTTTTTTTTAAAATGACGAATGTTTTACAGTGTTACGAAAGTGTCGTTAGGTCGACTTACGCCTTTTTGACGTCCGCGTCGGTGGCATTCCTGTTGATCTCAAGCTTGTCGTAGTATTCGCTGCACATTGCAAAGTTCTGATCGCTATTTTTTTGCAATATAAATGTCAAGATGAGCTAAAACACCTGTCCTGATAAGATATTAATGTTGATTAACCCAACGCCACTACATTCTAGTGACAAGGTTGTATTTAAAAACGGTGCTAATCCCGTTTAGAGTTGTCCAAACTGTCAACGAGTCAAAGAAAACGACAAAGATGACGAAGTATTGCACTCGTAAAAGTCACGTGTGCATTAAAAAGCAATGTTAAACTCACTATTCACCTGACGTTTCAGATCGGGTTTAAGCAAGATAAATCTACACAGAATAGAAATTGTTTACAGCAAACGCTAGGGGCAACAGACTAATTTAGGGAGCGTCCACAAAGAGTCAAAACGAAGAGATGCTTGACAAGTTTAGGGACCGTCCACAAACCCCGACCCGAAGAGACTGTAAAAAATGTTATACATAGTACATAATCTTACAAAAAGACAAAGATGGCGAAAATAATGGAAAATATATACAGATTTAAAACGACAAAATAATTGCATTCAAAGACTGAAATGCAGCAGCAGTAACAAGTTGATTTTATTTTCCCTTGCCCCATTAAACCAATTTCAGGCAGAAATTATTGTATAGAACTTCCTCTCTAAATATTGACACAAATTCAAATTGCACAGTGAAAAGTGCATGATTAAATAACATTTTTAGAAGAAGTAAATAGACGTGCATAACGAGATGTCTTGACCTACTGTCATCCAGATATATATGAATGTTAGAAATCAAGAATGAAAAAAAATCCACTAACAGTTGGATGTAAAATAAATAAAACAGGTTGATGTGGATTTAATACAATTGCAGGTAAATCACTAACAAAAAAAAATCAATACCAAAATAAAAACAAGCAACAATATCAGTTTACGGGGCTATCAAGAAAAGCCCTTGTTTTTGTTTTTTTAAACACACACCATCTCCATTTCAAATAGTGAGCTTTATCAAAAAACTATCTTCGAACAAACAGCTATTTGATATTCTGACAATGAAAAAATGTCCCAATAAAAACGGTTAAAAATAACATGCTTGAAAAAAAATGTGAAAATTCAAACAAATCTATGTGGAAGAATGACAATGAGGTGGAAAAGTGTTTTTTGTCCATGTGGGGGATATCAGAGGTCAGCTGACCTTGCTTAGAAAAGTCACTTTGACATGTTTTTGACCAGTTTTTGGGGTCACCACCCTGCAACCATGTTTGCACAAGAGTAGTTTGCCAGTGACAAATAATGGAAGAAGCCTAGCAAAGTCGCAATAACGTTACTTTGACTATTTATTTATCTGAAAATGCCATCTCCAATTGACATTTGCTTGCAAAAAACTCACACGAACTAGTGTCATTTTATCGTCTTTTTTAACCGGGGGCTGTGAATATAGCGTTTCCGTGTTTGTGCCAAGTGGCGCAGTGCAAAAAAAAAAAATCAATTGGCGACATTAATGGCCACCGGACGAGTGGTCTCCGTTCTCCTTGGGGGTTGAGGAGAGTGAGGCGGATGTAGTGAGATAAGAGAGAAATATTTAAACCTAGTAAGAGCATTTCCCAGTATAAAACTAGCAGGCACAGCCGCCTTCACTGGCGGGCTGCTCAGGTGGCTTCTCCAGTTTAATGTCAATCACTGTAGGGTGCCACAGTTAGGGAATATCACATATGAAGCTTATTATTATTATTTTTGGAAGAAATGGGTAAAGGATACTGTCCTCTCTGTTTTTGTCCTGTGTGGTATCCATGCCGGGGAGGGCGGCTGCCACACGACGGAAGAGCTTCAGATGGGAAAAAAGAGAGGCTGTTACTTTAAGATGGTGAGCTCCAGGAAAGCGTGAATGAAAATCAATAACGTGACTGGGCATGATCAATTGGGGTGTTTCCATGGAACGCGCTGAGAGAATGACGTCAAGTGACTGATAATGTAAAAAAAATAACAAAAAGGTGCAGTATGTGCTATGACTCATAACGTGCGACGAATAAATCACAATCCCATGAAGTGGAATGTTGCTAGGGAGTATTGGAGGCACATTTGAAACAAAGTATAGGGAATACTTTGCAAAAACTGGTGGGGAATTGTCCTATTTTGACCAGAATCAAGTCATATATCTCAAAGGGAGAAGTAACATTAGCATAAGTGTTCTAATGTTTGTAAAAATGTAATCTAGGACTCATAATAATTAAGCTCATTCTCCAAAAAGTACATATTTGGCTACTTTTCAGCGTTCCCCTAATACTCCTATCTTATTAACTCTGACCCATCTTTTGAGATGTACTCATGCCAAACAGATATTTGCATAGTATTTTGACGATATGTGTTTTAACGGAGAGTACTTTGTGATTGAACGAGTATCACAAAATGGGTCAGTAAAAAGGGCCAGGCTTTTTCCATTTTGAAGCATGCGCGAATGAGCCAATCACCACAAGCCAATCAACGGACGGATGGGATGAAAGCACACAAATGCACCCCAGCGTCTACCTGTTTGACATTGTAGCCTGTCTTTGCGCTTGTCTCAATAAATAGAACATTCATCTCTTTTGCTCTCTGCTCTCCCTCCTCTGTGGTAATCTGTCTGTGACCAATCACGACGCATAGGGACGGGGGGGATACGGGACGGGGGGGAAAAAGAACACATTGAACATTTGATAAGAAAAAGAGTCGTGCTCATCCCTGCTCCCGCTGCCACCTTTTTTCCAAGCGCAAAACAGAGAACACAACAGAAAGTATTCAATGAATATGAATTTGCAAAGGCTAAAATGGGGCTGGTTGACTTTGGGAGGCGTTCCTCGGTGGCCAAGGTGGCAGCATCGGTGGCCAGGCGACTGAGCACGACGCTCGCTCTGTGGATCTTACCTGCTTCACGTTGTAGCCGGCTTTCGCGCTAGTCTCAATAAACATTACATTTAGTTCTTTGGCTTTGCGCTCTCCCTCCTCAATAGATACTTGCCTGTGATAGATAAAGGGATTAACATTGGACATCAAATTGCGGAAGAAACAGATTGAGTTACTGCTGCAGCGGGAAACTGGGAAGCACTTGGTATTAGCATCGCTAGCGACAATCAATCGTTAGCCAGCCGCCTCCTGGGAACGACATTACCTTTTATCTGCCAGGTCCGTCTTGTTTCCCACCAACATGATGATGACGTCACTCCCTCGCTCCGTTCTGACGTCGTCGATCCATTTGGTGGTTTGTTGGAAGGAGTTGACGTCTGTCAAAGAGAAATTTCCAATGGAGCGGATTGGGCTGGAACAATTGTGGCTAATAGAGGAGGAAATGTTTTTTTTTTTTTTTTAGGAACGTGTCGGAAGGGAGTTGCCGCGTACTTGTGATGTCGTAAACCACCACGGCAGCGGCAGAGTCTCTGATGTAACTTGGAATGAGGCTGCGAAATCGCTCTTGGCCTGCTGTGTCCCACAACTGCAATCGGATCTAAGAGCAGGACGTGAAAAAAAAAATCCAAGCTATTTTTTTAATGGCAATGGGTCTAGTCATAACCCTCTTATGACAAAACAATATAAACTGACAAAGGAACAGTAATTAAAATCCAAAAACTTACTGTTCTGTCCTCAAGGTACATGGTTTTTGACAGGAAATCAATTCCTATTGTGGCCTGTAAGAAGGTACACTGTTAATAACAAATATTAAATATGAAGCATGTAACATTTTGGGGCTCACTTGGTAAGTGTTGTCGAAGCTGTCGTACATGAACCTTGTGATCAGCGACGTCTTCCCCACTGGAAACAAAACACAGAAGACATTTTGACTCCATTCACTTATCTTGCTAGCGTGGACTGTGACTTTCAGGCCACTGAGCACAAGTCAATTATTACACATCTTTAAAGGAATTTTCACTAAGGACTTTGAGGGGAAAAAGATCAGATCAGTTAAAAGTATTGAGGTCTACCCAACATTGACAGATGAATCTATGGTTTGAAACAAGCACTGCAAACCATTAAATGTCAATAACAGTGACGCACGAACTTCAAGCAAGACATTAATATTTAATACTGTATTGGCTTAAAGTAACAGACACTTGCCGGCGTGCCATTAAAACATTCTCTGTTGACAACTCTTTATTTTAACATTGTTACAATAGCGTTTTTCCTTCTTCCATTGATTCATTTTCACTACAAGTGGGAGTGAACGTGAAAAGACGAATGTAGGAATGTTACCAGCCAGGTTTTCATACAATAACAATCTGCCTTTATGTTATCAATGAATTCAAAGTACAATGACTGCTCGGGTTTCTTAGTGTACAATTGTACTAGATAGACGTCTCAACGGCTTAAAAACAGACTTTTCTGGATTTAGCTGAGAAGCAAAAAATGCATTACGTGGCTAATGTGAACTCGTCACGACGAGCGATTAAGGTAGCCACAACCCACCCAGAGTACTTAGCATCTGACCTAAATGGGTTTATTAAAAATCGATTTACAGCATGTGGCCACACGTGGTCATTAGAAGGCAAGACTTACCACTTTGTTCCCCGAGAAAGACTAGTTTAAATTTTCTTAGTGGGTTTCCAAAGTCCCCGGCCGTAGACATGGCTGTTAGAAAAGCTCTGACGTGACTTCTTTGGAGCTTCCCAGCTAGCCAGCCAAAGCGAGCTAACCACTTTTTTCGAGTAGAATAAGTCTGTAACGTCGAGCCGACTAGTCTGATTGACTAACTTGTTAGAGTTTTCAGTTGTAGAAATGCCCCTTTCAGATTTCAAAACACTTTTTCGACAACTCACTGCTCAGCTGTTGCCAAGTTAGCATTACAGTTACATTACTTGTGTGACATGTCTACTGGCTAGTTGCCACTTTGGGACGCTCTTCTTCGTGTGAAAACGTCACCCACAAATTATGGTACTGCCCTCTTGTGGTAACAAACATGTCACACAAATGGTACCTACATTGTTGTTGCTACAAATGATAAAAAGGAAGTCAGTATCAAAAATACTTTTTTAGGAAAAAAATAAATATAAAATACTGTGTAAATATAAACAATATGTTTTACTCTCAGTGTTCAATATTGGTGCACCTTTTGATAACTTTTATATTCTAATATGATCCCCGTTACCAATCGAAATATGTGTGCAAACAAATTGAAAGTATTGTCATTATATATTTCCCTGACATCCCCAGATTGCGATCAAATGAATGCCGTTTTACACAACAGCCCTGCCATAAACCCTCCTGTCAAGATCTTTATACTCCTCTGCTTTTATTGAATCTATCTAAGAGAACTGTTGATTAACAGTCATTTTGAAAGCTATAATTTGTGCTCCTGTAAAACTATCCCGACATGCGCTGTCTGCGTGCCAATTTTACAGTCATTTACCAACCTTTATTACTCCACTGTGATGTCTTTTCAAATCAAAACTGAAAGAAAGCATAATACCAAATCCCATCCGACAAAGCCGAGATGTTAAAGTGACCAATCATCATCATTGATGCCATAATTCATCCATTAATCCAGTGAGGATAATTTAATGGCTTCCAACAAACCTCAGTGAATAAATAGCTAACCGCAGTATACACAGAGAGACACGTGGTGGCTTTGTTTGGCAACCATCAAACAAAAACGTGACCTTCAACTGCACCAGGTATGCCAAATAATTGGATTTCTATAATGTGAAAGCCTGGCCCAGTTTTTCACTCAATCTCTTTCACACGGCACAAAAAAAAAAAGAAAGGTTTTTGGAATATTACCCATCACAATAAAATATGATTTACCTGGCTGAGTGTGAACAAAATGTTAGGGATTTTTAAGCTGTAGGTCATTGAAGACAGACGCACCTGCGACTTGGTCGCTCACGTGCAATGCAGTGAAAATCTCCGTCCTGCGGGGATTTAAAGGCCCCCAGCTCGCCAAAATGGAGCCATCCACACCCCCCCCCCCCCCACACACACACACACCTCTTCACTGGCCGCCTCCCCATCGTTGTTCTCCACAACTGTGGTAAACGTCCTTGGTACGAGAACGACCCCAAGATGCTGAACTGACAAATTTGTCTTTCACTCTCTCCTCTATCCAATATTTCTTTTTTTTTTCTTTCACTTGCACCTTTGGAGGTTTGTTGACTTTGCAGAAATAGCCGGTTGCGGCACTTCAGGGGGGGAAAAAAACGGGATGTGTGAAAACGGATTATTTAGAATACAAGGAAGAGGAGTAGGGGAATAAAAACACAATCTGAACCTTGATTTGAGTCTCTACTATTTTTTTTTACATCTACTGTTATTAAACTGGGGCATTATTTGAAAATAAAATTGAGTTCAATGCTGTTAAACACTTAAATTGCTTTGCTGATTCTAAAAATTGCAGTATTTTTCCCCGATGTGTTACATAACAGTAGCCTTATCCTTGGATATACATTGCAGTGTTTTCTATATATAAAACAAGCTTATATTTTAAGTCCAGTCATTCTTTTATATTTGAGAAAGTGAGGTTCCTAAAGGTCAAACATTTTTGAACTGCCTGAAAAAAAATTAGCTCCGGGTTGGAATGATGAAAAAGCAGCTGTGAGGACCTAAAAAATATTAATTGAAAAAGTGAGCCCCACATTCAGAGAAATATAGATTTGAGGAGCGAGCTTCTTACTGTACATGAGCATAGCAATGACGCACCCCCGCCTCCACGTTATCGCGACGGGGGGAGACCTTCCCATCGCCACATCGCCTTAATATAAATCTAATGAATGCAGCTTTCAATGTCACGGCAAAGTGCAATACCGCACTCGTGTCTCCTCAGAGGCACGGGGAGGACGTGGGATGTGATGAAAGAGAGAGGAGGACGAGAAGGAGGAGGAGGAGGGGAGCGGCAGTCAACGCAATGAAGAACATAGGGTCAAATGATAGAAGGAACGAGGGGTAAAAGTTGACATCTTGTCTGTGCGAGAAGTCACATGACTTTGGAACAAAAGGATTGCAGTGATGATGAGACATAATGCAGCGTGAGATCCCTCGTTTGTGGCCAGAAGGAGGCATTCTTGCAAGCATAAGTAAAGCTGTGATGAGAGTAAGCACATTTACAAGGGAGGGAGGGAGGGAGAGAGAGAAGGAGGGAGGGAGGGGAGAGAGAGAGAGAGAAAGAGAGAGAGGGGAGGCCAGTGGGGAGGTGGTGGTGGGGGGTGTTGCACGCTCACAATGTGACAGAGATAGAACGATTCCATCCAGGAGAAGCCAGCGGAGGTGGAGAGGGAAGGCAGAGATGGGGACGGCACATCTAGTCGGGGAACATCCACACCAAAACGTGAGTAAAGAAGCCTAGCGGGACACCACATGATGGAGGCCAGGATAATAGGCTGGACGGGACACGGCTCTCTGCAGCAAACCTGACTCTCAACACTGGAGTGCGCTCAAATTAGCAGAGGGGGAGACGAGGCGGGACGGGGCAGGACGGGAGGTCTGCGGAGCCTGACTACGCGCCGCTGATTTATCACCAAAGGGCTCGGTGGCGGCGCGCTCGTGTGTACACGCGTGTGTCTACGCCCGCCGTCTTTTGACGCTCCGAGAGAGACCATTCCTCCAGTCGTCAAATGACATTCGGTAGACGGGAGATGCCCGCGCCGCTTCGGCTCCGTAGTCCTCGGTAGGAAGTGGGAAAGACGGAAAGGTTTTTTTTTTTTTTTGATCCAGCACCCGGGATCGGCCAAAACGTGTCTGGAGGTGAGCGTAGACCATGCGGGGACGGGCGCCGGAGCTAGGGGGACCGGCTCGAGTCCTGGGAGCGGCGCCCTGGAGGTAGACTGGCCGGGTAGGGGAAATAAAGAAGAGGCCCCCGGAGGTGGACTGGCCGAGAGGAGAGGTTGATGATCATGCCTGTCAAACACTGAGCTATAGCATATGCTGTAGTGCGGCGGGGGAGGAGGACAGGCATCGTTGCACGGGGAAAGAGAAAGAGCCAAAGGGGGGAGGCACGGGAGGGAGGCACAGGGGGGAGGCGAGCAGATCAGCACCTCTTCCCCACTGGCCCGGAGGAAGCACCACATCACCCAAGGCCGGGTGTAGAGGTCAAAAAGGGGGCTGGTGACACCAAGCAAAAGCCGAAGGGAAGGCGAGTGGTCCGGGCGACAGCTCCAGAAGGAAGAAAGAAAGGTCACCTCTCAGTTTGCTGGCTTGATCATCCCTGACTCTTCATCATGGGGGAATGGACCATCCTGGAGAGGCTGCTGGAGGCAGCCGTCCAGCAGCACTCCACCATGATTGGCAGGTAAGAAAAACTATTTGTTTGGATGCCAATAATTTCCTGAAGGAATGATTTTTTGGGCCGATTTGGGATTCGAGGAGTTTAATCGAGTCGATGCAACCTTACAAATGCAGTTTTTGGTAAATCCAAACAGAGCAATTTGAAGGTTTTTCGACATTCTTTTGCGGATGACAACATTGTTGGGTAGTTTGTCTCCCTGAGGATTTCCATTGGTTACTGTTTAACAATATCGATCCAGATCTGTGTTCTGTTACACTCCTACAGCCTCATTTAAAATTGCTGTCCTCCAAACTCACCATGGCTCTTATGTCCTCACAGAACACTTAATTAAATAACACAATCAATAGAATGCTTTACGGGGGTTCTTAGAGTTGATCCAGCCGGCCTCAACTATTGATACAACCTACCGGCCTCACTATTGATAGGATAACCTTTATACTAATGGGCCAGAATATAGAATATATCATATTTTTCTTATCCAAAAAGACCTCACCTTGAGAGTTTGATTGGTATCTCACATTAGAAAAAAAATAAATCCAGCCATCAGCATCTGTGATGCCAGCCTTCATCATCTTTGATGCCATTGATGGCGATACGCCAATCAAAACGGACTTACTCATTCATTTTTTATCTTTTTTAAATGTAAAATTGTCACTAAATACCACAACACATATTCAGCGTTAACTATGGCCTGGCGTAAGATATTTTTTAGACTTAAAAAAGAGAGCATCGGCGCTAAAATTGGTGAATATTGGAATTGCGTTCAACAGGTGGCCGGAAAAAGGAGACCAAAGGGATGTCCGTGTTGCTCTGTTTCTACTGGATTTGTAAGTAGGCAACTGTTTGCTAACATGTCAGCCATGGCTACTTGCTAAGCTAACTGCTAATTGTTGTGACTGTTTTATTTTTTGGGTGTGTTTTTTTTTCAAATGAGTCTTTCCACCCCGAGTGGTCAAAAAAAATAAAAATTGAAATGCAAAGTCAACCTTATAAGAAAGCCACCTGTAGTTTTTCAGAGTCCTGGAGGCAATTCTCAATTTGCCTGCTTACAAAAGTCATCATGAATATGCTAACGATGTAAATGGCTCCCTGTCCTGTGCTTAATTAAGCTATCTGTTGATCATGCACTTCACTGGAAGAACATTAAAATGGTTCCCCGAGTCACTATCATAATCAGCCAAGAAGCTTTTCTGGCTCAATTTAGAATCGTCCTATAAGTATATACTTGTTTTGGTTGTGTTTTTTAATGATAGGCCATTATGTTAATAACCCCAAATTTCCCAAACAAGGTTAAATGTTAAAGCAAAATGGAAACAAACGTGTTTTGGTTCCCCTCCGATTGCGATTCCTGCTTGTTTATACAGATCTAATTAGCATCTTGATCGGTGCTCGGACGTTTGGTCGCCGGACATTTGGTCACCGGTCTTTTGGTCCCTTTTGGTCGCCGGTCAAATGGTGACAGAGAGTTTACTGTTGAAACCAGCTCTCAAAATTATATTCATAAGAGATAGTTTAATATCTAAGTACTGTTTAATATCCAAGTACTGTTTAATATCCAAGTAGTGTTTAATATCCAAGTACTGTTTAATATCTAAGTACTGTTTAATATCTAAGTACATCTGACCGGCGACCAAAAGGGACCAAAAGACTGGCGACCAAACGTCCGGTCACGTCTTGATTACTTTGGCGTAACTAGAGTAGATGTCGAACCTTTGTTTTTTTTTTTTTTTTTTTAATCCCCGTCATTAAGCATGTATTTTGCATGGTCAGGGAATCTATGTGGATTTTATTTTTGGGCTTTCCCGGCAAGTTGGAGAATGCTGTTGACCCCCTCTGGCACAATCTGAAGATGTCCAGGTGCCTCCTAGATTGGAGCCACTCCACAACTTCCACAGTTTTATGGAGTCCAAATTAATGCACTGACCTCTGTGGGTTGAAAGGTTCAATTCTGTGGCACCCCTGACCACAGCCAAGTCAGCTCCAGTTGGGTGTGGTCAGGAGTCATTTGTATTTTCACCCAGTGTGGCCGGAGCATGCGGCTCGATGGCGGCAGCCATACAATGTGTCGCCTGATACTACGTCGAAAATAAATGGCATGTCTGCACTGGCATTCTCGTCTCCCATTGGTTAATAGTTGTCCTCTGCATGTCCGTCACCTTGTATGAGTGTTGGCTTTTCTATGAGAAAATGGCATGGCACCAGCAGACGTGCTAATGAGTATGTCTTTTTTTTTAATTGCAGACTTTCAGATAGACTATGCTATGGAATTAGTTGGGTAATTAAAGTTGCGATAGAAAGCGCTGTCGCTTTAATTATAGTCTTGGGGAAGCGTGGATTGGATTTTGCTTCCATGCCTTAGAAGAACTGCAGGTGGCTTTTGCATATACCGTGTGACTCATGACATAAAGTCACGTGGATTATCCTTTTCAAAACGGGTCTCCTATTGATAAATGTTTTCGAGGAATGTATTCTCAATTGCAATGCAAAAAAAACAAAAAAAACTACAATTAAAGTTAATTGCAGCTTTAAAGTGCATTGAAATGTCTAATTTTGTCATGGAAAATGTCTTTTTTTCCCTTTTTTTGTTAGTTGGCTGCCATTTTAGGAACTAATATTGGTAAAAATTGGGCAATTATATATTTAGTGTCATAATTAATAATTATCATGCTACATAAAAATGAAATATCAAATTATTTCCCTAATAATAGCAACAGCACTTGATAGTTACAATATACTTTCCTACCAAAAAAATATTTCCTCCACTTAATAAAAACTAGACAACTAATAAGAACTTCTGCAAACATCAAGATATTTCCTTGAGTCAAAAGGGGCTATTTGACTAATCTGTGTGTAAATATTAATAAATCGTTGACACACGACAGATGTCTGAGAGAAAGTATAACAATAGAAAAAGGACAAATACACATTCTGTCCAAAAAAGACGCAAACCAAATAAATGTGAAGGACATTCCATTGTATACACACTGGATACTACATATAAAGAGTATATTTTCTTGAAAAGTTAAAAGTTAAGATTCCGCCTCGCTGCACTCCAAATTTTTGGAGACCAAAATCAGCAAGCCTCGGGGTGGCGTCCACAAACCCGAAAGTACACCTGGCAGGTAAAGTGCAAGGAAGCGAATGCGTCTCGCTGTCCTTTGCCACGCCGCCAGCTAAAAACAAGTGG
Organism: Stigmatopora nigra; assembly: GCF_051989575.1. Lineage (NCBI taxonomy): Eukaryota > Metazoa > Chordata > Actinopteri > Syngnathiformes > Syngnathidae > Stigmatopora > Stigmatopora nigra. Next base: position 1,530,482 of record NC_135526.1, read on the forward strand.
AGCAAGAACAAAAGACGCCGAGATAATGGAAGAGGATAAGAAAGCCCCGGCCGGGCAAGATAAAATCCTTAAATGTGTCCAGATGGAAGGAAGACAAAAGAAGACATCGGGGCAACAAAAAACAAACAAGCTTAACAATTGCTGTCGTTCCGGCAATAATAAATGAGAGAGGAGGGCCTTTTGATTTTTCTCATTCCTCGGCACAGAATTTGGAAGTGCGCTTCTATTTAAGGAGCAATTACATGCAATATTCACTCAGCGTCTTTGCAGACACAGCAATGCAGCAGCGTTGGCTGAATAAACAGCAGCTTCAAATTAACCAGGTCGCTCGTTAACGCTCGTTGCCATACATGACCAATTCCATCAATCATGGCTTAACCAATCAATACATTGATATCAATCAGTCCATTAGCTTTTCTCCCAAACTTTTGTCTTTTGAAAAGAAAAGACATGGCCTCTTTAAATGGTGTCCTGCTGCATTGGATGTATTTGTATTCCAGCTTGATTTTAGCCTAAATAGGTCAAGTTATCCAGCAGGGGGAGGTACCCTACTTGGCTATGACATCCCAAAGTCTCCTAAAATAATCTCCGTTCCACAAGCACTCTTGCTTGTCCAAATATTTCCTTCCCATCAACTTTTCCAAGTCCAATCCAACATAAGATTTCCAATCCTTTGGTTCTCTCCCGACTTGAGTTCATTGGCACTCCAGCAGGGCTTTCATTAGTTTATTTGCGCGCCGTTGACTGCTATCGATTTGGCCGTTTAATGGCGGATTTTGTTGGTAAAGCTGAGCTCAGCGTTCACTCACTGCAGGATATTATTCATCCCAGCAACGTATTGATGGGTCGCCTAAGTTCTCAGAGCGAGTGCGATGTTTCAACGCCGTGTCGCAGTGAACCGGGCCCAGATTTGTAGGCTCCCTTTTTTGGATGACATTGCAAATATCACTGCCATTGACGGCCAATCTGAGCGTTTGACTGCTATAATTTTACACTCTAGTTTTATTTTGTACTCTTATGATCTATTAAACTTGACTATAATGTGATAAAAGCCTTTCGTGGCAATATTAGATTAGATTAGATAACTTAATTTATCCTGTATTTGGGAAATTCCACTGTCAAAGCAGCAAGAGGGTGAGAATACAGACACAGAATATGTTATGCTATGCATAACATATTGGGCACTCTATATCGTCCATACTTATTGGCAAAAAATGGTGGTATGAACAATTTAAGCCCTGCAAAACTATTTAAAAAGAATATAAAGCAATCTTACTTATTTTTTGTGGACATTTCAAGAAAAAAATCAAACCGAAACAGACAGAAAACCCGCACTTGAGTGCAAAATCAGGGCAAAGTTTTTGGTCAAATGTATACTATGGAATTTGACTAAAGGTTTGATAATTATAAGCCTAGCGGTACATATTTTTCAGGGACGGAATCATTGTGGTTTCTCTAAACAGTGGAAAGCAATAAGATGGGAGGTGCTTTCTTCCACCAACAGCGTTTTGGTGCAGTCAGCAAAAAAAAATGCAGCAGTTCATTCATTTGAAACCTTAAAAAAAAAAAAACATATTTTTCTTCTGGCAGGAGTAGACGCAAGATGGAAAAATCATTATAGTATATATGAAAGGGTGAAAGAAAAATGCAGGAAAAAGAGTGGCGGGTGTATTTCTCCGCTCGGTTTGTTTCCCAATGACAGAAATAATCTGCTTCCCTAATGAACACCACAAGACAGATCATTACATTCCCCCACAGTTCATCCCACTTTATAAACCATTTGCACATCTCTGTAAAAATATGTTAAGCACACTCGGCCATTTGCTGGACCTTCTGCCGCTTAAAAAACGTGAAAATGATTGGCAGTGGGATAGAAATGTCTTCACACCCATCGTTAAGCCGCCTAATTTCTCTGCCCGCTAAAGTATTTATTCGTGACGGCAATCGGTGAAGCTTAACATCACTAGCGTACGGGGTGGGCTAAATCTTTTTTACCCTAGGCTTGACTGAAGAGATTATTCAAGGAAGAAATATATCTCAAAGTAACAGATTGGTAAAAATCTTCAGCATGACAAGGTATTAATGGACGGATGCAATTTATTCATCTGTTATGATCAAAAACAAAGCATCAGATTTGAGCCAAAATGGCCATTCTTGGCCCAACAAGGTCTAACTTAATGTTAATCATGCATATAGCATGAATACAGAAAATGAATGGAGAGATTTTTGCATTGCGTGTTTGTAGGAAAGGGGAATATGTGTGTATTTTCTTTTTTTTTTTAAAGCCATTGTTGTCCCTAGAGGCTTGGCGGTAGCAGCTGCCTTACGAATATATGTGTGTGTGAGTGTGTGTGTGTTTTGAAGCCCCCTGAGGGAAAAACCAAGCCAGTAAGTTCAGCCAACACACCAGTGACAGAGCATCTAAAAGCAGGGATGTCAAAGCACATTAATGCCGATGAGATTTCATGTGAGCTGGGTTAGTCGATGTACTTTTTGGCCCAAAAAGCTCGCTGACTTGCGACCATTGACGGCACAAGACGGCCAATGCATTTGGACTGGAAGGATCCAAGCTAAATTTTCAGTGCATATGCCACAGCATTCTGTAAAAAAACACTGATGTTGGCAAATAAGCTTCCTTGGTTGCATTGTGCTAATGCAGCAAACTGCCATGTGCTGATGATGATGGTGTTGGCCAGCAGAAGCAAAAGTGTAATCCCTCGCTAAAGACAAAGCCAAGATTTAAAAAAGCTGAATGATCTTGCAAAAACTATGACAATACCATCTAAGAATATACATTTCACCCTGGTTTTGCTTTGAGAAGTACATCCAAATGAGCAAAAAAACCCTCAGGGGGGTAAAAAACCTCTGTGAAATTTGAATAATTGATTCTACGTCCTTAGCTTCTTGCGGGGTGACGGGTCTAAGCTAGACATTTTAGCGAAGTATTTGGTGCAGCCTTTTCATAGAAGTTGAGGCTCACTTAAAGCGCAGTTCCGCAGCACCCCCCCTAAACCCGCCCGCCCCACTCCAGTCCGCATTGATCATTGCGTTTGCTAGATAGCGGGGCCCGTCCCACCTGGGGCCGACTGGCATCGATCTCCCCCGCGTTCCGTTTGGCTGCCTGGAAACAAGTGCGCGCTAAGTAATTGGCTCCTTCTCGCAGGAAGTGTGCGCGTCCACTGCATTTTGGCAGCGGGCGAGGCGGGCCGCTTATTTCCAAAGAGCTGACGAGGCTGGAATCCCGAAGGCCCGCTCCTCCTCTGCAGTGGCCGAGTTGGATCCACCCCAGTGGAGGAGATTTAGTGTTTAGCAAGACAAACAGAAAAACTCTCCAAGCACGTGCGTGTAGTGAGACGCACTCATGCCAGTGTTGAGAATGAGTCACTTCCATTAATGGAATGCTTTGGTGTTCAGGAACTCGTGTGTGTGTGTGTACTGTAATAAATGATAGGCCTTCATTTTCACCCCATCTGCTGAGCACTAACTCGTACATATGCATGAAGGTGCTCGCATGGATTTACGCGGCAGTGACTAATTTCCAACTACAAAGCCAAGTCAAAATTATTCACGTCGCAAATGAACCCAACGGTCATTCTTACGAATGCGCTGTCGTAGTTTGTCAGACTCAATAGAGAAGGCTCCAATAGTCCAGTACTGCATTATGACTAGCACTAAGTTCTATGTTGATTTCCAGGAACAACAATAACCTTGATCCACACACACTCAAATTTTCCATGAACTATGTACTGTGTATTATTTAAACCCCGTATGACAATCCAAGAGTCCCCCAAGACGCCCCCGGTCCTTGATGGCGACCCAAAGACTGGACACTGACCTCCCCTCCCCTGTGTCCATTCCGCAGGATCCTGCTGACGGTGGTGGTGATTTTCCGCATCCTGATCGTGGGCATCGTGGGCGAAAAGGTCTACGAAGACGAGCAAATCATGTTCATCTGCAACACCATGCAGCCCGGTTGCAACCAGGCCTGCTACGACAAGGCCTTCCCCATCTCCCACATCCGCTACTGGGTCTTCCAGATCATCCTGGTTTGCACGCCCAGCCTGTGCTTCATCACCTACTCGGTCCACCAGTCGGCCAAAGCTCGGGACCGCAGCTACTCCCTACTGCACCCGCACATGGACCACCACGGCCACGGGCACGGTCACCACGGGCGCCACCACGACCACCACGGCCGCAAACTGCACTCGCGCAACATCAACGGCATCCTGGTGCACCCGGACAGCAGCAAGGAGGACCACGACTGCCCGGAGGTCAAGGAGATCCCCAACGGGCCGCGGGGTCTCCCGGCCACGCACAAGAGCGCCAAGGTAAGGCGGCAGGATGGGATCTCCCGCTTCTACGTCATCCAGGTGGTCTTCCGTAACGCCCTGGAGATCGGTTTCCTGGCCGGCCAGTACTTCCTCTACGGTTTCAACGTTCCGGGGATGTTTGAGTGCGACCGCTACCCCTGTGTCAAGGAGGTAGAGTGCTACGTATCCCGCCCCACGGAAAAGACGGTCTTCCTGGTCTTCATGTTCGCCGTCAGTGGAATTTGCGTGGTGCTCAACCTGGCCGAGCTCAACCACCTAGGCTGGAGGAAGATCAAGACGGCCATCCGGGGCGTGCAGGCCCGGAGGAAGTCCATTTGCGAGGTCCGCAAGAAGGACGTTTCCCATCTTTCGCAAGCCCCCAACCTGGGCAGGACCCAGTCCAGCGAGTCGGCCTACGTCTGACGGAGGTTTCTCCGCCCGGGGAGCATTTTTTTTGGACCAGAAGAAAAACTTTTCTCCCCGGCACCCAGACTAGGAGGCGCGAAAAGACCTGGCGCCCCATTACGACCAGGACTTCCAAGAAGCATGATGGTGAATGGTCTCGCCTCTACAGACTTTGGTGCTGCTTAACTAGGCCCGAAAGAGTTTGGCTCCTCCCTAAAACTCAGTTCCAGTCTGCCTAGGTGACGCTAGGTGCCTTTAAAACAGCCAATGGGACAGAAATGGGCAATTTGAGAATAAGAAATTAGCGTAAATGTAGACAATGAAAATGCATCGACTGGCCTTTGCTGTAGCTCACGAATACTGTAATCCTTTTGCGCTAAGGCAAAAAAAATAAGGGGAAAAAAGGCCAATTGCTCCATTTGGAAAATGGAATTGGAGATGCCTTTGAGAGAGAGAGAGAGAGAGAGAGACTCATACATCTCATGATCACTCAGTGGACATGTGTTTCATAAAGTTTTTTTTTCAAATTATGAAACACAATCCTTTATAGGATATAAAAGCACTGGGTACGATACACACACAAAAAATACAAGGTTTAGACTCGGTTGAGGGTGCTGGATTCAAACCTGATCTCAGTTTTCCTCAATCAAGTTGTTGTTGGAGGTGGGTACACTATCATTTTTTTAAAATACCTAAGTTATTCGCAGTTGGATCACAATAATACTTTGTAGGTATTTTGGCCCGATTCCTTAATTTTCCCTATCAGGGCTGATTAATTATTTGCAGACTTGTAGGTTAGCAGTTTGCGACTCTAGGGACTGAAAGCCCTTCATTAATATTTAATTTTTTGTTCTTTTTATCAATCAAGCAAGTATACACTAACTCATTGGTTGCCTTTGTCGGTGACTGCTGAACCAACAACTGTTTTTGCACATAAAAAATGGCCACATTACCACATCCAATACTAAAAATTAGCTGAAACAATACAGATTTAATGCTCCATAATAAATAAACAAAACAACTGAGATCAGGTTTGAATCCAACATAGTCCAAAATAGTCTTGGAACTCCAAAAAATGCTGTTTTTGGTCTAAGAAAATCCATTTTGTGACAAAGACTTGATCTTACAACCACACTGACAACGAACGCCTTGCTGCTCTCGCCAGTCATTTGGCAACATTTGGGTGCTGTGCTAAGCTCAACGCGAATCCTCAAAAACACACAAGCGTGCACTGATGCTGAGTGCCACATTTAAGATGGCAGCACTGTGTTACACACCCGAGTACTTACGACACCCGCAAGGTCGGGCATTTATTTTAACTAGTAACCGGGGGCAACGTAGAACCCGCCCCCTTCCGCCGAAAAACAACTTTTCAACCTGTATCGCACATTATTTATTATTTTTTTGTCACGGCAGATTTAAATGCCACTTTTAAAAGTGACTGTACATATTTACCATCTAAGAATGAATGATTATCAGCGCTCGAATTTGGGAATGACGACGAGTGCGAGATAATAATCCGCTTTAAGAAATATGTATTATCAATGTGCTCTCTGTTCAGCCTTTCAACAAAAAAAAGTGACCCCGCCCCCTTTAAGGACTGAAAAAAGGCATGTTAAAGAAGCATTATTAGAATGGATAGACATTTAAGACATTTAACTTAAGAAGACCTTTATTTATTTGCATCCTGCTCCTGTGAATTGTACTCAGCATGCGTTACGATATTAAAAAAAGACGTAGCCTCTCCCTTGATGGGAAAAACGAACGTGAATATATGAAAGGATCCCGAACTGCAGCAATAATATCATATATAATACGTGAGAAAAATTAAAACAAAGTCAATAAATTATTATGCAAACGCTTTGGCTTTCTGGTCTAGCTGTCCGTCATTCTTAGGGCTTATTCAGGTGTGGAATAAAGTTGAACCGTGAGATGCCAACTGTCAATCAATGTCATTTTCAATAAGAAGATATGCGACATGGTCACTAAGGTTGTTCTAATGTTAGCAGCTGTTTATTCTAATAGGCTAATAAGATAGTGGTGCAGTATGTAGTCATTAGTTTTAAGAAAAATGGAAATTCAAGGATAAATAAGGGGAAAAAGTGAAATATTCTTCTAGGAACTAAAATTGCAGAGTCTGAAATAAGACTGTCTGACTTTCTGCTCATGAATTATAAATATTTAACCTTTTTCCCCCCTGTCTTTGTGGTTCTAACCCTCATAACTGCCAAGTCAAGTAAACACATCTTAAAAATATCCAATAACTTTTCAGTTTTAAGACGATATAAACAATGTTGTTGCCCCAGACGAGAGCCTTTGGCGTTCTTTAAAACTTTATTCGGTGAACATGAAAGCCTCCCCTTTTTTTGATGGACTGCACTTTTAATTGAGTCGATGATCTGACGGGATGTGGGTTAATGAATTTGTAACATTCATCCCCAATCGCGCAAAGGCCACGCTGGGTTTTTATCGACGTGGTGACTTTGGCATCCCACAAGAACGCACCCAGGGTCAATAAGTGACAGAAATCGGGAGGCCAGGGTATGACGGGTCAGGGGGAGTGGCCATTTGACTTTGCGTTTGGGATATATTAAATAAAAGGAACAATAGATATTAATGAATACAGAGAGGTGTTAACAGATTGATTTCCATGAACTGGCTATTCACAGGGTGAATTATTATTATTTTTTTTGTTGATGTTGCCCCATGCGACCCACATAACAGCTTGTTGATTATTATTGGGCGTAAAGAAAGATCATTTCATTAGTGGCTATTGTTCCTAGAGTGCTCGTCGGCTCATTCATAAAGATGAAAGTGGAGTCGGCGTGTCCCCTCTGGGTAGGTTATGCTTTTCCTCCTCCTCTTCCTCCTCCTCGTCCTCTTCCTCCCCCTTGCAGCTTCTCTGTGTCTCGTGCCATCATTTTGTGTCAGTCTCCATTTTGCTTGGCACCCATTCTCTCTTTTTCTCTGGCACGCCCTCCCCCTCTCCATCTGGCTCTCCTCCTCCTCCACCACCACCTCCTCCTCTTCATCCTCCATCCCAACGACTCTGCCACTTCTGACCTTGCTCTGCCCGTCCTCTCTTTCAAACGGGCCTGTTTTTGCATGGCCACCTGGCCAATGGGAAAACCCAATGATGGCCATCCACTTGCCTCATTTCTCCTTCTTTCTTCAAATCCATCGTTTATTTTCATCTCTTTTGCATCCATATGCTTCAAATTCATTCATCCTCAACACTATGTATCCTCAACAGCATCACAGGGTGCCGGAGCCTAGCCTAGCTGACATCAGGTGGGTCAAAAACCAGCCAAAAGTCATCCATTTTTTTTACATATCTCACACAGCTCAAAACCAAACAACCAACCAATCAATACAAATATGAAAATATATATCTAGCTTTTCCTTGAACCCATTTTTTTCTACTATAGCCACATGTGGCTCTTTTGATGACTAGTGGAGGAAAATAATCTTTCAGGACTGAAGTGACGAACAAAAAATAAACGCACCGCTGCACCCACATATCTCCAAGGATTGGCTTTAAGAGCATTTAATCCTCCGGTGGACGCCGAAATTAGCCTTCGCGGCGCAAGGAATCATCTTGGGCTTTTGCCACGCCCACTGGCCTTTGTTATTGGCCATTAAAAAGCCAGGTTCTCTAATGCATGGTACACAGCCGCCGTCAGCCAAATGTCACAGTCGTTCAATCTCTGGGCCAGATCAATAAACGTGCCTTAAGAGGCAACATAATCTTATTTAGTCAATTAGTGCCTTCAAACATTATTTTCATAGCGGATTGATTGTTGATTATTTTTGCCCTGACTTGAAAAATTGACCGTATATATAGGTTAAGTGCAAAAGATGATATTATACTAGAGCGTAAATATGATGGGGCTATGTAATCTTGTTTTCTGCAGCAAGTCTATCATTTTGATTTATGACAGCAAGACACCCAGATAAAAATATATATATAAAAAATAAGAAAACATAAGAAAATATGGATTGTTTTAAGGCTCATGGGGGAGGATTTGAACTGTTTGATTTGTTCTCGATGTTTTTTTTGCTTTTTTAAAATAATCTTATATTTTACAAAAGGATTTTTGAACTAAAAACGGGAAAAGTTATTAGAAAATGACAATTATTGATTTAAAAATGGGAAAATCATGAAATTTAATATACATCTATACTATTCATTTGAATTTGATCCTAAAACACAAAGTCAGCACCCATGATTGACTTTCCCGGGCCACACAAAATGATGCAGCAGGCCAAATTTGGCCCCAAAGCCGCCACTTTGACACCTGTGATCTCTACAGTCTTTTTCCGTGAAAACAAATCTGGTATAAAAGCTTTCCAGCTGTAAGTGACGGCATGAAATCAACCTTGAACGTGTCTATTGCACCGCAGCCAATAGGCAGCCTCACGAGAGTGGGGGGGGGGGGGGGGGGGTTGACGACGACCGCAAAGATTTATACGGACACTTAAGGGGTCACCGTTTAGAACGGCCGGTAGCGGCGTGGGATGAAAGACAGCGCCCCCAAAAGGATTGAGATGACTACAACACGTGGAGATGAAGAGAAAGAAGAAAGAAAAAAATGTTTTTGCAGCAAAGCCAGGTAAAGGAAGGGACATGAAAAGAAAAAGGGGGATGATTGCACCCCGTGGAGACATTTTCAAGCTGCATTCTCGCTCAAACTATCACAGTTATAATTATAGCGCATCCCAGCAAGTGTAAAAGAAGGTTAGGAATAGATGAGAATGGAAATGTTGGCTGCCGTGTCCAACTGTGAGTCGCTCCCGCGGTATCCCTCGTTAGCCGTGCTCTTATTAATGTGGACTTTTATTATTCATACCCACGCCGCGCCTCATTATAGGCACACCTCTGGCTGTGCTAATGGTGGGAAGGCTGCGAGGGTGAAATGTAAAGATAAAGGGATTCAACTTGGACTGTTTTCCAGATTTTAAAGTGGAAAAAAAGGTATGAAAACAAACACTAAAAGGTATGAAAATGTATTACATGTGCAGAAGCAATTACAGCAAAATGGAATCGGGGGCCTCAAACAGGGAACTTGACCTGCATTTTTTTACAGTTTTTATAAAGCATAATGAGAATAACTAGTCAAAATATCATTTGACAGAATAGCAGATAAAAGATGAAAAAGAAGTCTAACAAGAGCCAATACAAGCCCAGTTTTCCGATATAATTATGTTGGCCTTACAAGGCCCCAGTCAGCAATTCCATAATCTGTCAATCAAAACTGCATTGATGAGGGTGTAATTCCTTTTTTTCCAGGGTGAACACCTCTGGCTCTTTTGTGCCAGTCAGCAGGTTTCTTGACATTCCCTTCAATTAGTTTGTATTTGTTGGCACAACTCACCAAAAGGTGAAACTGGTTTGCTCATTAAAGCAAATACACCCATCCAATCCTTTTCTGTACTGATTATCCTCACAAGGGTCGGGGGCGGGGGTGCTGGAGCCTATCTCAGCCAACTAAAAGACACCCTGAATTGATGGCCTGCCAATTGCAGGGCACAAGGAGACAAAGGGAAAACAATCATAGCTAACTAGCCCAGCATGCATGTTTTGGGGACAGGGGTGTAAACTAGAGTACCCAGAGAAAACCCACACAAGCCCAGGGAGCAAAGGGCACTCTCCACTAAGCGACCTGGGAACGAACCCTCAAGCTTAGAACTGCGAGACTGACATGCTAATCCATTTGAGGAAATTCTGTAGCAAAAGGTCAAAGAGTCTTGGCTTGTTCTCAAAGGTTCTTCCGTGACCTTTGAGCCCATGACTCCACATGTGTGATGTCATCGTTTGTTTTTTTATCGTGCGCCAACTTGCTCCGATCTCTAAGCATGTTTGGCATGGGGAGTGTCCTCCCCGGTCACCGTGGAAACCAAATGTGAACAAGAACAAGCCCGTTTCTTTTCACACAAGACGAACTCATTGACCGGACGTCCGTCCCCGTGGACGGCGCCCAAAGCGTTCAAACAAACGGCAGCATTCCTGGCTCCCGACTGGCTAATCCGACCTGATTCCGCAGTACGCTGGGGTGGGGGCGCTTGGGGGGTGCTGGGGGCGGATTGGGCTATTTGGAAAATGCTTCTGGGCGACCACACGAAACTCCCCCCCTTGTCACGTGACCTCCTTTTCCTTGCCTTCTTCTCCTAAATAAGGAATTGCAATGGAGCAAAGAATGGGAGAAAAGGCAAAAGGGGGCGGGACAGGCCCAGTGAAATCGGAAGACGGGAGGGCGTGGCTCTTTCTCAGACTCCCTCTTTTTCTAGTGAATGTGTGGTGAAGTCATATATCTCGGAGAAGGGTGTTTGCACTATTTACCTTGGCAACCCGCAAAGCGCACGGTGTACCGCGTTGAAAAGGATTAGATAAGAGGGGGAGGAGATCGGTGTAAGACCAGACCGGACTAGTGGGCAATCGCTTAGCTGAACATCACAAAATAAAGTAAGTTAAGATTCTTTTTTTGACTCTTTTGATTAAAAAAAAAAAAAAAACGAACTGATTTGAGAGTAAAAGCTAGAAAAGGTATTCTACTTTCTGACTTCCCCAGACTAAAACCCAATGGGGTAAAGTTCCATTTTAGGGTTAAAAACTGCTATGTTGTGAAAGCTTGTTGTTTTTGAATGAAGAGAAAAGTGGATATTTATTTGAAGTATGGAGACATTTTGTTTTGCAGTATGGGTTGACAAAAGATATGTTTCATTGAATTCTGTGAAGGTCCAAAAGGTCATGAATTGCGTAGAAAAAATGCGGTACAAGTTTTGCGTGCCGGAACTTGACCTGACGCAACTATGGGGAAGTTGCAAAATGTGTTAAAAAAAAAAAAAAAGAAGTCGGCAAGAAGAAAGGTCACACTTTGAGCAGAAAAGAAGAAAGCCGCTTTTGTGCGGGTGAAAACTAACAGGTGCCAAGGGGAATTCCACAAACTTTGATCATTAACACCTATTCCTTCACTTTTGAATAACATCCCAACATCCCAAAAAAAAAATCTATTTGTAATTAGTCAATTCTGGAAGACAACCTCATGATCTCCAATCAATTATATGCTCACATGTGTGAAATTTCTGAGCTCAAAGGTCACAATTCGGGTTAAAGCGTACATACTTTTCCCAGAAAAATTCCGTCTGTACAAGATTGGATATGCCTGACAGCCCACATCTTTGAGATTGAGCCAGATAGTGTCCAAGCAGCTGTTTTTGATCAAGCAAACTGGTTTGGAATCACTTAGGCGTCCGTTCCCACTACCCGTATAACAACCAGCAGCTAAACATGAATCTCATCCGTATCATCATTTGTGGAAATGCCAGTTGCCTTGCGTAATACAGCCTTCTGTTTTACCATTTGAGGTAAATAGGTGTGCCTTTTGCAGCCACACAAAAGGTACTGAGACTCAAACCTACGTCATCCTCCTTCCCAACCATAAAGTAGTACATTTGTGATATTAGCAGGAGGTGTACATTCCAGAAAAGAGGGAAGTGATCATGGCCGTGCCCAAACATTTCCATATGGCGCCCACTTGAGTCAAATATGCAGCACGTCACACAATCATTTCAAGCTTTACGGCTGGCTGCGTTCCTTCCCTGTTTGCTATAAGGCTTGTTTTGTTTAGATTCTTGTATATATACACATAAGGCTCTTTGTTAGGGGAGGGAGGGAGGAAGGAAGGAAGGGACAGCTGAATGAGCAAACAGGATGCAGGAAGGATGACTCGTCTATGGAAGGCAACAGGAAACGCAGACGGCATTAATAGGAGGTCAAGTCAGACGTGATTCCCAGAAAAAAAAAAAAAAACAGGCTGCTGGAGATAGCTCATCTGCTACTTGTTTTTTTTTTTTTTTTTTTTTGCTATGTCAAACGGATTATATCTACTTTTGGTTCTATTATTCTCTAATTCTGATTCATCACAATGATGATGATGATTCATGATGATACAGAATTGGACAATATGTACCCCCTTTTAATTTTTTTTTTTAGGCTAAATGAAGAAAAAAAAATAAAAAATATGCATCTACACATTTTCTTTTTTAAGAATGAACTATTTTTGTTTAAAAGTGAGAATAGTTACTATTAAGTGTATATTTTTAAATTGAGGGCTTTATCTTGTGCTAATTCAAATGAATATATCTACACATTATCTTTTTAAAATATAAACTAAATATAATATACACTAATATAAACTAAAACATTTTTAAAATTGAGAATATTTAATTTTAAGTGTATTTTTTTGTATTTTTTTTAAAGAGGGCTCTATCTTGTGCTGATCCAAATAACATCTATCTCAGTCTCAAATGAGGCATTTCATTCATTTTCTGTTAGGCTCATATCGGGGGTGGGAAAGCTTTTCCACAAACGGCCGCCTGCACTGGGTGAGGTTGGGGGATGGTACGTATTTCTAAAGAAGAATCCTTTCCACAAATCTGGAATCTCAGAAGTGCAATCAGTGGATTGTGGTCAGGTGCTTCTTGTTACCACAGAAACCCCCGCTGGTTAAACTGTCCAAAGGCAAGGTCGGCACCCACCGAGTGGTGAACCGCCTATCTCACAACAAACCACTGCACAATGTGTAGACTAACAAATGGTCAGAAACAGGAAAACAAATATGCCATAGGACAAGTGTGTCAGTCTTAGTAAGGGAAAATCTCTTTTAATCATGATGTGCCCTATTAAAGTGAAAAAAAGAAAATATTTGTATATATTTTTAGATTTTACCAAATGATTTTTAACTAAAAACTAAGAAAATATGGATTAAAAAATTACAATGATTAATTTAAAAAGGGGATAATCAGGAAATTTAATATACATCTATACTCTATTATTTTGATCTTAAAACAGAAAGTCGGCACTCATGATTGACTTTCCTGGGCCACACAAAATGATGCGGTGGGCCAGATTTGGGCCCCGGGCCGCCACTTTGACACCAGTGTTATAGGAGATGATGGAATTGGCATGAGACTTTTTAAATGAAATTAACTTTTTAAATGAAATCAACTTTAAATGAAATCAACTTTAACTGAAATAAACTTTTTAAATGAAAGAGACTTTTTAAATCAAATAGAAGTTTTGTTTTTTTTTAACTAAAGAGAAGAGTTTATGAAAAATTCCTGCAATGTTCAATCTGTCAATGTTCCACAAAGTGGGCGCACCAAACAAGTAGGTACGTCTTACAAATGTAATCAGCAAACTGCAGTCTGGTGTCACTCGTTAAGCAGAAGCTTCATTGGTTGAACAATTTGGCATGAAATCTTGTACCTACAAACGACCCTCGTAAAACCAGGGAAATATCCCCCGCTCTATCTGAGGTATGTTAAGTCAACGACCTCCATGTTAGGTATGCTGTATAGTATTTGCTTGTACTATAACAACAATGAATTTAAAGCTAAGGGGGTAAAATGTCTGGGAAAAAGTCCAGCATTCCTCATGTTTTTTTCTCAACAAAACATATTTTTCCTTCTCACAGGACAAGATGGCAAACAGGGGTCCGTCATATGGTCTCACCCGCGAAGTGCAGAATAAGATTGATAAAAAATATGATCCAGAATTGGAGGAAATACTGGTGGAGTGGATCATGGCCCAGTGTGGACCCAAAGTGGAACGGCCAGAGTCGGGTAGAGTTGGCTTCCAAGAGTGGCTCAAAAATGGATGTGTAAGTTGATTGGTCAATACTCCTCATTAGTATTCAGTCAAATTTACCTTATTTTGTTCCTATTTTTTGGGCAAATAAGTCAGGGAATCATACATGGGCAAAAAATGAAAATACTACTACTGTATTCTTGACACTAAAAATCACATTGGCCAATAAGGACAAAAAATGCAAAAAATGTGGAATTTGTGGAGGGCATTTTTCTAAAATTTGATTAAAAGAAGCCAGGATAAACATGAAGTATCAATAATAAAATGAAGAATGCAATGGAGTATTTAGTCACAGGCCCAGTGTGACTTATAGTGCAGAAAATACGGTACTGTATTCAATAAAAGAAGTCATGAAGTGAAGTTTTTTTAGTAGTTGTGGCAGTAATTGAAGGGAAATTTTCTGTAGGTGCTGAGCGAGCTCATCAACAGCCTGAGTGCCCCCAACAAGCTAATCAAGAACATCAGGGGCTCCGGGATGGCCTTTGTTCAGATGGAACAAATCTCACTGTTCCTCACCGCGGCTGAGAAATACGGAGTCACCAAAACCGACATCTTCCAGACGGTTGACCTCTATGAAAGTAAGATTATTTTTTTTATATCTCGGGGTGCAAGACTTTTTGAGTCTTATTGATTTTGATGATTTGTGTTCAGGCAAGGATATGGCGGCTGTCCAAAGGACTTTATCGGCTTTGGGGAGTTTGGCTGTCACAAAGGATGATGGGAATTATAAAGGAGACCCCAGCTGGTTCCATAAGTAAGGTTTTTTTTTTACTCCTAGTGCTTTTTCTTTCAAAAGAAAAAGGTGTTTTGACAGTATTTTTGTCATTTTTGACAGGAAAGCTCAAGAGAATAGGCGAGATTTTTCTGAAGAGCAGTTGAGTGAAGGCAAGAATGTCATTGGCCTGCAAATGGGTACAAATAAGTTGGCATCCCAAGCTGGAATGACTGGTTACGGGAGACCGAGACAGATTATCAACAACAACTAAATAGACCAAAAAAAAAAAAAACGGAGAAACTGTTCAAATGTGACCTGTCTGTATTTGCGGACCAAAATGGGGACCAAAGCGAGCGCGTGCACATAAATGATTGCATCAAAATCCAGATGTGATTCATTTCAAGCTAAACATTTTATCTGTTAAAGTTTGTATTTTGCAGGTTTCATTGAGAAAATGTTGAATTGGGTTCAATTTAAGGGCTGTAGTTTGACAAATGATGCATTCAAGGAAACTCTGGTCATGTTAACATCTGCAAACGTTTATCACAATTCCACTGTGGTTTCTTTAAACAAAGCTAAAAGAAACTAAATAGATGAGCGTATTGTTTAATTTCTGCTTTGAATATTTACTTTTTATAATCAATGGATCTCTTGATATAATGCATTCTGTTTAAATTGATTTAAAAATAAAGTTATTTTTTAAACTTCTGGAAACAGTCGTTTTAATGGACAATAATGTGGATATTATATCACTTTAAATCATAACTGACTGAATCCAAATGGATTTTCCTGTCTTAATATTAATGTCACTTATTTTTCTTCCCCTATAAATATTTTAACAAAAAGAAATAACTACCACAGCACATGCACCTCAATCTAGTTATATTGAACATACTCCAGACAACACATATCTTGAGAGATAACATTGATGATTTCATCGTGCAGCAAAGTACAAAAATATGATGATAACATCTATAGTTAAGAGAAAAAAAGTGTCCAAAAAATGGGAGGAGACATATTGAGCAAGTATGTTACAAACAAGAGAAAGAACATCGGATGCCAGAAGAAGTTAAAGTCGACGCAAAGGAGTGTCAACCTCCAGAGAGAATGTCCAAAAAAGGAATAACTGTAACGGAGGGGAAAAAATAGACTTCCTATTCCCCCCTTCCACCTCATTCTTACCCCCAGTTTACTCCAAATGTAGCAAAAAGAGGATATTGAGGATTTACAACAAAGACAATAGTGACGACAAGAAGAAAAAAAACGTTCTACACGAGGAATGTTTAACTATTGCAATGTTTACGTTTTCCTAAGGCAGACATACTTTGCTTTTATTTCCTCGCTGTTATTAAAATGGAAAGAGCAGCTTGCCTCACTTCTGTGGAATTTACTTGGATTCCATACAGAATAGAACAATATCCTCCAGGTATGAAATAGGACTTTTTTGATTAAAAAGAGAAAAGATTGCAACTTTAGCTTTTGAAAGAGAAAAGTCAGGATTTGAAAGCAATTCGAGACCCTGAAAATGTTGGAAAAAAAGGTCATACTTTATAAAGTCAGCCTTAGATTTAGTGATAAAACTGTATTGCTACTTGCAGGATGGAAAACCAAATACGTGATGTTGTCAGAATACTCGGAATACACAATTCATATGATTGGAAAATTGAATAGAATCTAATAGATAATGAAATAAAAGGCTAATAAAGCAGGAAGCATAAGGATCCAATGAGCACTGACCCATTACTTTTATACTTGGCAACTGATTAAAAACAAAAAATACCTTCAAATGCAGAGTCATAAAAAGAACTAAAGTGAAGCCAAACATTAGTTTGGCATTTACGAGAAATGAAATGAAAATAGGCCTTTCACTCATTGGCTGCCATTGACAGCCAGACCAATTTAACAGTGAATAATCTTTAAAAGGATTGATTAATTGTATTTTGATCAACTGTCAATGGAAGCCAATTAGTTGAGAATTGTTTTGGTGGTGTCATTTGACCTCAAAATATGTTCAATATATTTATGGTAGTTAGCAAACCTTTTCTTTTAATGAAACTGCACCTACTGTTGGTGCACACTTGATACTGCAACAAAGTTTCACATAAATGGAAAAAACTGTGCTTATTTACATGAATATTCCAAAATATGACGTAATTTTTTTCATGATTAGCACAAAATGACTAAAAACACAAGAGTCGTGTATCTGACATCCACGTTTTTTCTTTATTGGAATGCTTTACTTTAAGTCAAGTAACGAGACAACGAGCCAAAACAAGTGTACATGATGCATCACAGCAACGTGCGCCGAGAACCCGAACTTTTTCCGCCCTGTCTCTTATTTACAGTCAGGGTCATCATTTTTTTAACACTCCAACTTCCACAGCGAAGACGTCGAAGGGGCACGCACGCAATCGCACACACACAGTAGTAACTTGGGATCCTTTCAAGTTCACTAATGTGACTTATTAAGCTCCAAATAAACTCATAGCATAAGCTTGTCGCCATTTTTTTTTTCATTTTTCCAGAGCTTCTGCAACTTTTTAATTCCTACAAGTCGAGAAGCCCAAAAGAGGCAAGGTTGTGTAAGAGGTTTTAAACAAAAGAAAAACAGTTGGATATCATTACAAAGAACAAAAAAAAAGTCACAGGATGAAAAAGGTGCATAAGAAAAAAAATACTGTACTGAGTTTCCATCAAAGATGTTGAAACGGAGGGAAAGTGTCATTGATTTTCCGTCTAAAATATACATATTAGCTTGCGTGGTGAGTTCAATGAGTCACAATTTTCTTCGATAGAGTGTAAACTTGCACACTGGGTGAGATTTGAGCAAACAAACCACTTCTTTTTCACATGGTGCTCGTCTAAATTCAGGTGTGCTTTCGTGCTACGCTGTTTTGGCAAATGACGTTGCGATACTGCTTATGAACCCGCCTTCAAATAAAATGTGCGCCTATTTTTTCTTTTGAAACCAAGTACGAGCCAATGAGAGTTGTCGCTGCCATTTTTCGTGTTGCCGGGTAGATTTTTCTGTTGGTGTCAGTATGCGATGGTGCTGGGTAATCTAGACAGAATGAGCGTTGATCTGAGAGTGCGCTTGCAGAATGTCTCAGGCAGTAAAAAGTCATTTGAAGAGTGTAGTGATGTCGCTCTTCTTCCCCCCAAACCCCGCCCCGCCCCGCCCCCCACGCCGAGCCACGCCTGGGTCAGGGCGCCGTTTTCTCGCTCAAACCAGCGACGCCCTGCGTTCTTCTGGCGTCTCTTCCAGTATCTGGAGCAGCAGGTCGCCGAGGGGCTTGGCCACCGCGCGGTAACCCGAGGACGTCAGGTGGAGGAAGTCGAACATGTCCTGCGGCGCCACCGTGCCGTCCGAGTGGACCAATTCGGCGCTGACGTCCAGGAATTGCGCCTGAGCCAGGCGGGGCAGCCAGGAGCGCAGAAAGTCATTGACCGCCGCGTTCTTCTCCCGCAGCGGGTTGGGCCGCTCCCCCCGCGGTAATAAACCCTGTTGGGTTTCAATTCAAACGCAATATGGGAATGGGAAATGCAAGCGTCGCCATTCGCTCGGCTGGGATGATGATGATGATGATGATGATGATTTTGATAAGACTGCCCCATCTGTGCTTGATGTCCACCAGTTCCAATACCAGATGGGTAAAGTTATCCAATCCAATTAGTCATTCATCCTTCGGTGAATTTTCATTGTTGGGGGGCTTTTTAAAATTAAATTCTGTGATATGACCTGGTATGATTCTCACATCTGAATCGATCTTGTTTTTAAAAAAAAAAAAATGGGGGAAATAAACAACAAGTGGTTTCACTTCCACCTGTGTCCACTTGTCTTAAAGTCTCTGGGTAAATCGGGATGAACTTTTTATACGAATCATAACACCAGATAAAAGGTAATACACTCCCCTGCTGTATATACAATCAAAAACCAGTTTAATGTCTAAATACTATAAATGCCTGCATTCCAGCTACTGCCGTCAATGGCAGCCAGTGACTTTAATTGAGCGGAGATGACTATTTTATGGTATGCATTTTTGGGGGACTTTTTTTTTTTTTTAGATAGGTCTAGTTTTATAGTTTTAGCTAAAAAATGGGAGGGTAAGCCGCTTTTAGGAACCGCTACTTGTATGATTGATGGAAATCCACTTACCAGCACAACTACTTTAGCTTTTGGTAGCCGGGAAGTCAGCAGCTTTGCGATGGAAAGAATTCCTCCGGCAACTTGCTCCGCCGTGTGTTCGTGATTGTTAGTGCCCACCCACACCACCACAACCTGGGCGGAATAAAACAAGGTTCAAAATACACGTAAAATGCTATCGGGTGTGCACAGGAGGGCAGCCGAGACCAACCTTGGGCCGGATATTCTCCAGCTCTCCGTTCTGAAGCCGCCACAACACGTTGCAGGTGGTGTCCCCACCAATGCCAAAGTTCATGGCATGAAGTGGTGAGAACAACTCCCTCCAAACCTGTACAGACAAGTCAGCTACTTTGAGTAATTGTTTTCATTGTTTGGTCTCCAGTCATCTACACGTCATGGAAAAAAATACGCAAAACTTCTGACTTTGTAACTCACCTCAAACTGCTGCATTAGTTGTACCATAGAATCCCCTATAAAAAGCACATCTGGTTCTCCATCCTTGCACTCTTGCACAAATCGGGTGTGCTGAAAAATGATAGACAAGACTTGGTCAGAAAAGGCATGTCATTCATTTGATGTGTTTTTTGGCAGAATTGTACAGTAAATCTGTCATGAAATCAAAATGACAAATCAATGACTTTGGGATTATGGAAATAGGGGTAGGAGGCAGATCTGGCATTCAATGAGTTTAGATTGCTTCTCCTAGTGTGTGCTAGCACCACCAACCTGTGACATCCACCGCCCATCTCCTTGCACATCTTCTACTGGCTGAGCCACTGCAGCAGGGTTGAAACCATCACCGTCGCCACTCATCCTGCAGAACAGACATCATACCCAATTCAACCCCTGAATAAAACCACCGATTCCCATTAAAACCTGCGCAGAATCTACGTCATTTATTTAAGGACCAACGCATCAGTACCAACTAGCAAACACACATTAGCAGTGAAAGCAAAAGATTAACATTGCAGCAGCAGCGTGGCCTAAAAGACACCAAGACTGCTTTCACTTTCAAGGATACAGTTTACAAAAATAAACAATAAAATGCACAAGTGGCATTAAAAGGGGCGATCTATTCCAACGAATGGGGTTATTTGTCGTTAGCTTGTTAGCGAGCTAAACGCTGGATATCACGGCAGCTGCGCCTGACAGACACGGAATGTCCTCGCTTTTGACCTAAAACGCGGAATTATAAACCGTTTTGATGTAGGGTTGTGTAAAAATGTCTACCTGGCAGAGAGAAGAGCGTCGATTCTCGAGCCGAGGCTGACTTTTGTACTTGACAGCTGGCTAACAGTTGAGGAGGGGATGCTCGCTAGGGTAGCATCAAAAAGGCTCCAAGCTAGGCGAGGACAACAAAAGGCGTGTCATGAAGGCAACTACCAAAGATCCTACTTTGGAGAGATGGACTGTAAACTAACATTGCGATATAGTGCAGGCAGGAAGTGAAAACCCATTGCAAATGAAACAAAAATCGATTTTAAAACATGTTTTAATCCTTGTGCTCATGTTAGGAAATGCAAATTAATTATTGAGCAGGTGCAGTCACGTCTTGATACTAATTTACTAATATAACTGGCTTAGTAATTCATGTATTTATTTTAGTAATGTATGCTGCTGCTGTGAAAATTAAATATTGAATTGAATGATTTTTGTGTCATTAAATATGATATTTAAAGAAAGATATGTTTTGTTACCATATCACCGTCGTTCGCTGCCAACCCTTCCTAATGAAATTAATTGGACTTCACATTAATGCTTAGATATATGTAGTTGTATTATATAATCATTTGAGCCACTAGGTGGGGCTAAAAAATACATAAGGTATTTGTATTTTGTGTGAAACAAATATTGAATCAAAGGAAAACAAAAGAAAATAATCACGAATATTCAATCCCAATGAGTCCAATGGAGGAAGTGGAGCAACAGGTTTTGCAAGAAACACCGCCCATCAGGTGTGTTCTTGTTCGAAGAGGTTACGCGAGATTTGCACAATCGGGGGTGGGATTGAAATGGTCTGAATCGGAGTTTCACCTCAGCAACTTTTCCTTTTTTCGGGTTGTTTTTTTCCACCAAGATCCATGCCTGCCCGCACTATCCGTTCACCAAGGGACTGTCCAAGTTGAGATGTTTGTCAGTCTCGTGTGGTCCATATGGATTCTTCTCCTGGGGGCGATCGTGCTGTCAGGTAAGAAGAAATGCAAAGTTAAAGGTGAAAATGTCGCTCTTTTTACCTGGAGAGCGACTCTGATGGTGCGTTCATGCTCGTGTTTTTATTGTTGTTACTTTTGGTTTCCACTATGCAATGTGGTGTTGCCACGTAGGTAAGAACTGTAAACAAACAACAACTTGAATGTATTAGTTAGTATTGTTCTCTTTTGTAGCAGATCTGTACAGAAACTAACATTTCCCGGACATTTTGAATAGGATCTGTCTACAACTTTTCTTTACCTATTGACAAACTTTTGAACAGCACATCTAAAAGATGGCCATGTTGATCAATTTGATCAACTTAAGTGGATGATTGTTTAACCAATCAGTGCATGGATCCATAACAAAGTATCGATTGACAAGTTGAGTTCAAATGTACTGTGTTTTTCTTCAAACAGTACATACAATTTGATTATCTCCCCTTAAAGATGCTATAAAATTGGATTTTTCTTGATGGAATCACTAGAAATTCCTCAATTATTCCACTGTCTGCTCTGTTAGAATGTTTCTGATTGTTGTCATGGATACAAGCGACCTTGGGACTTTGCAACAATCATTAACCATGCTCATTTTTTTAACCCTTTGGTTCAGGAGTGGCAGGGATTGAGATCTACGCTCCGCCTCAGGTGGAGGCGGTTAACGGAACTGCGGTCAGACTCAAGTGCACCTTCCGCTCCACTCGTCCGGTATCGGCCGAGTCCGTTCATGTTTCCTGGAACTTCCGTGCTCTCAATTCCAAAACGGAAGAGTCGGTAAGCAGAAAATGAATCTATGGTCCATTTGAGTCTAGGCTTTTTGTTGCAACTATTTTTTGTTGATCTTTGAACTCTAACTGAGAACAATTCCATGTCTGGTAGGTATTCCACTATCAGGAGGTAGCATACCCGCCTGTGAGTGGCCGCTTTAAAGGCCATGCTGTGTGGTCGGGAGATATTGGAAGGAATGACGTCTCCATCACCCTGCACGAGGTGCCCCCAACGTTTAACGGCACGTATATTTGCAGCGTGCGAAACAACCCAGACGTGCACGGGAATAGCCAAGAAACTGTCCTCAGAGTCGTCACCTACGGTAGGCCTGCAGTGCAATAAATATCGAGTCCTATTGAAGTTTAACAGGTTAACATTGCTACCATGTTTGACCAATGTCTAGGTGGTAAAGGTTACTTTGAAGGATGTACTGAAGTATTTTGTATGAAAAAGTAGACTGGACAAGGAATGGCTCAAACTGTCTGGTCTTTGTTTTTACAAATGTTATCTTTGCTCTCTCCAGCTGGAGTTGACGCATGATAGTGTTCAACCTTCTCCTCTATCGTCTGTTTTTGTTTTTGTTTCTCCCCAACAGCTTCTCTATCCGAGATCAGCATGCTGGTCATAGCAATGGTTGCCGCCAGTGTGTTTATCCTGATCATCCTCAGTATCGTCTTGGCCGTGAAGATTCGCAAGAGACGGTTGAGGGACGAGTTGGAGGACCAGGGCGAGGACCAGGGTGAGGGTGAGGGCGAGGACCTGCGCGAGGGCGAGGACCAGGGCGAGGGCGAAGATCCGGGCGAGGACATGGAGTTGAGCTCACCGAAGCCCAAACGCAAGGACCCGACCGTGTGGTGAGGGGTCACAGGGGTCGCCGCCCCACTCCTCATTTTCCTCTGGGGACCGTTGTGGCTACTTTTTGACTATCAGGACGCCAATGACAGTGGTTTTCCTGTCCTCATCGCTCCTCCAATGTGAAATTTAGGAGATTTACTTTTTAGCCTGCTATTGCGGTGTTGGATGCAATGAAATAGAGAGTTGGCCATTTTTTTTTAGCATATATTTGCAAATGTCTCTGTCTAATGTAAATATGGAATTCTACTTTTAATGGTTTTTGGATGAAGTGATCTCAATTCAGTTGTCCATATTTGTGACAAAACTGAAACATCTAGAAACCCAATCCCACACAATCCTAATCTGGTTTTGGTTTTATCTGGTAAATTCCTCCTTCTGTGGTGCGCTCTTTGGGTTCAAGCTGACAATTCTGGGTATAATGACCTTTCCTATTCTTTTGCTGAAAAAGCTTCTTTTACGGTGTGTGTGTGGGGGCGGCTGTGTGTGTATGTTAATGCACAATACTTTTGTGCATCAGTAAACCCGAAGAAGCGCTTCACCTGACTGTTGTGAACGAGAAACTGGAAGTTGATAGCTCAGATGATGAAGCATTTGAGCCCAGCAGTGGAGATGATGACGATGAAGATGGCAGCCAAGAAGAAGAGGATGATGATGACGACGATGACGACGACGCTGCTGACGATGATGATGATTGAATGTGCCAAAAATGCAAGGTGGACATTTTTCTCATTGTTGGGCCCGTCTTGTATTTGTTATTGTCGTCTGGCTTTTTCATTCTGCATTTTCTCATAATAATCGCAGCTCAATGCGCACTTTTCCGTAGTTAAATTATATTTAGACATATCACTATCTCCTCACTTACCTTCCATCTTTCTACTAACCACCATTTTTCACATTAGCAGTAGCTTTAATTCCCCAAGGTCAGTCCTCTATAATTATTCTTCCATTAAACATGCCAAGCATTTGTTTACTTCTGCATACTAGTATTTTAACACAAATTTTGTACTTTTCTACATCTTTTTTTTCAGCAGTATGTTATTTGTAATTGGAATAAAAGATTTTAAAGTAGTGTGGAATGCACATGTGTCAAAGAACCACTTCCCTTATAGAACACCTGATTGGTGTAAAAGTCTATTCTGCGGCCTATTCTGGAATAGCTTCCCCATCCTTGGACTCTCGGGTGTAGCCCCCTTATAGCGCTGTTTGAAAATATATTGTATGCAGTTTTGGGTTAGATATATAATTCACTGCATAGCTATGAATGCACGCCATGCGGTAGGAATCGACCCCGGGGCTGCACTGCAGAACTTTTCCTCATCACAAACACTCTGACAAAAGAGCCTCCACACACACACCGAGTCAGCAGAGGAGCTGCTGGGGTGGGAGAGGGAGGGAGGGAGGGAGGATGCAGGGGGAAGGTGATGGAAGGGAGACAGGTGGCACGCTGCCAGCTTAGAGGACGGGCAAAAGTTGGGAGTGAGCTTGAGGGGAGTCCAAGAGGAGGAGTCAGCGGCTCAGGGGGGGTCTCCAAGCCGTGGCGGCATTTCATCTCTCCTCGGCCGCTCCTGCATCGTGCCAGTCGCCGCAGTGAGAGTGCGGACCGACCGGCCCGTTCTCCTTGAATGAACCCTGACGACGACAACGACGACGCAGTGCCACAGTGGGCCGCCGACCCGCTCTGCTCTGAGGGGAATTCGGAACCTGGGCAGGTGGGTTCACGTTTGGGGGGTGACTCTTTGGACTTTTTTTTTATATTTGCTGTTGTTTTGTGTTTTTGATGGAGTAAAAGGAGGTCTGAAGGAAGCCCAGGTGAAGATCTGGCTTGGATATGGAGGCCCACGGGATCTGGGTTCGAGCCCCGAGGTTGGGCCTTACGCAGTCGGTTTCTAACCTGATCGTCACAGCGCTGCTTGGTAATGTCCGTTTTCCTCCTATGACCTCTATGTATTCACGTTAACTCCTGTATTTACATTATATATAGGGTATTAAAATTAATATCAACCTTTAGCAATGGACGTCCAATCCATGAAGACATTCCGCGACCATTCAATTTTTTCATACCATCCTTCCAACTAGATCACATTGCCCAACACGACTCGATATATTTTCCATGGCTCATATTTATTCATTTTTCTATGATCAATGAAATTTGATAAGCCGACTTCTGGCGAACGGATGTGGCCAGAAACACGCCAGCGCATTTCCATTAACGCACATTACCCTCTCGCTTGTTTTCAATTATCCCAGAATTCCTTATCGACGCAGTTAATGCGATGGTACCTCTGGGTGCATTATATAATACGTCCAAATAAAGTACAATTTACATGTCGAAAAATGTCAGTCTTAATTCAAGCATCCATTGATGGACTGATTAATATGATTTTCCTTTCTAGTAGTATGAGTGGTACATGTAGTCTAATTGTAAGCAGGCAGGGGAGGTGTTGGTAGGGCTACACTTACTTACTGTTACTATTTTTGCAAACTCACCATGCACCATAGAATGGAGATAGTGAGAGTGCGATGTGAAGGAATCAATAGCGGTCGCTCACATGCGACCTCCTTGCCTCTCCACATTTGCTGCAATGATGCTTGACCTTTCTTTGACCTTGTTGTTGTTGTTCTTCTGGCCAGATGGGGAAATATAAAATGACTTTTTTTTATAAGAAGGCACTTTTGCAACGTTTTTTTTTTCTGCGTCATCTAGTGCACCTGCGTGCGTGTGTGCAATTCTGGACAGCTTTGTCAGCACGTCCTGGGATGGAATAAAATGCTAGATGGGAGCATTAAAACACAGATGGGGAAACTTGGTTAATGCATGGGGGGTGGAAAAAATATGGAATGAGGGCAGATTGAGGTTCGCGTGGTGGATTTTTTGTGGTCCTGTAATTCCGAGGCAGTATAAAGGAAAATTTGATATGCCAGATTGTTTTTTAAATATAATGTATTATTTGTTTTTAATGGGCCCTGATGCATTGGAGTGTTTCCATTGATTTTATATTCCTTAAATTAATTGTCTAATAGGGACAAACATGAAGTGAGGCAAAGAGTGGATACAAAATATGATAATATTTTATGGGGGGTTGGGAGCCGGGTGCGGCTCAAGAGCCACGTGTTCGGCAAAGAAGCTAACTTTCTGCTAACTCATGATGTAGTTGTCAAAGACAAAATCACCTCAAATTTGAGGCACTTTCGTATTAGCAATCTTAATGCTGTTTTTCTCTCTCCATGTTTTGGTTAAAACTATTTTAATCTACATTTTTTGCAGCGTGATATATTTCTCCCATTAACAGTGAACATAGCTCATTTGTTCATAGTTACATTTTGCAGCAGTGCAACATGATATGCTATTTGTGTTCTGCAACTTACTGGCAGTCTATTTTTATGTTTGGAGAATAAATGATCTTATAAAATAGATGTTGCTCTTCAGTTTTGGCGTCTACTCGAGCCTTGGAGATGAACGTCGGCAAGATTCCCTTCCTGGAAGCCGTCAACGGCAGCACCGTCCTCTTACCCTGCACTTATTCCAGCTGTATCGGCATCGAGAACCTTTATTTCAGGTGGCAGTTTAGCGAAAATGGCACCATGCAAACGGTAAGTCATCTTTTCTTCGACTATGACAGAGTTTGTGATGACCCTCAATGGATTTTCTCTTTAAGATATGCGATGCTGTGATAGCCACGGAGTCCATGGTACCCAAGGTCAAGATGTACAAGGAGCGCTTTGAATTTGTGGGGCAAAATAAGAACAACAATATTTCCATTCTGTTGTGGAATATCACCTTTGAGGACGCCGGCCAGTACACTTGTTTTGGACGCAATCCCAAGGAAAAGCACAAGAATCACAGTGCTGTCTTCACGCTGTTTGTGGTGGATGAATGTGAGTGGATGGGAAAAATTGTTAAGAAAATGTGCTTTGACCTTATGACCTGTGTTGTATTCTTCAGGATATGTGCGGTGATAGTTAGCAAAAGTGGAAAAATTTAATTATCAAATAGAAACCAAAAAAGGCGACTGTTTTTCTTTTAATAATACGGATTCTTATACTCATAGTTGTTGTTGTTTTTTTTAAATTCAACCCGGAAAAATACATATAAAATCAATTCAATTGAGGGCAATTGGCCGGTCAACAATTTCTCTCAAAAAATTGGTGTTTAAAGTTGTTGTTTTTTTCCGCAGTGAGGGTAGTGGACAACACGTTGACCATCATCATCGCTTCTGCTGTGGGCGGAGCTATTGCCCTGCTGATGGGCTTCATGTTGCTGAAAAACTTCACCCTCTTTGTTCTTTCCAAGCTGGAGGAGAAAAAGTAAGTCATTTTTTTGCCATTCTTCTATGCGGAGCGGCCATATTGCCACCTCTATGGGGTCTGGGTCTGATATATTTTTGCATTCCCCTCCTCTCACCCTGAACAGTAAGGAGTGCCTTGTAACTTCATCAGGGATTGACAACACAGAAAATGGCCTCTCAGGATCCAAAGTGGATTCAAAAGCCAAAGCGTCGAAACCGAAATGAGAAACGCATGCATTTTATTTTTCCAACCACTAGAGTGCTTTTTACGTAGGCCTTCGCTGTACAATTGAACTATAACGAGCACCATGGGCAATCAAAAAGGTGCCCGGCAGGATGCAAGTTGCTTTCATAAAAAAAAAAAAACATGCACACTTTTGCACTTTTGAACCAAAGACACAAAAATATATGACGTCAAATGTTTTCCACAAGTTAAAAAGTGTCATTTTCCTTCTCGTAAAGTGATATTTGTTTCCTCAGCAAGTCATATTATCGTGAAGTGGAATTTCATTTTTTAGCACATAAAAGAAACATTGTATGTTGAATTCAATTTAAATAAGACTCTTATATTGGCTGCGAAATGTAAAATGGACTTATTTTTTCTGCTTAAAACTAGAAGATAGGCAACTATTATAGGGAAACTTCTAATTTAAAGTAGACTCTATGCCCACTCCTAATAGAAATATGAATGTCTTGAAATAATGCAATTAAGGCATGTTAATGAGTTTGCAATCACAATACTACAATACTTGTAATATTCCTATGGCTGAGTGCATTGTGTACATTCCTGCTAACTAAGGCCTATTTTATTTATTTCATGCAATTGGTAGCTTTACTACAGTTATTCAGATTCAAAAAGAACACAAAAGGTTAAAAATAACATTTATAATATTGCACTTTGCTTAGAATAGCACCAATGCTCTAAATAACTGCTAAGCAAGGATAGAATTATTAAATAAGTGCACATCTATTATGTTTTATCTATGAAAATAAATTGCACATTTAAAAAAAACTCAAAATGAATTGGATCTCTATCACCATAAGTTTTTTTTTCAAAATATACATTCACTTTTGTAACAAATACCACAATACATACTCTGTTAATACTATATACTTACACCTGAATATGTTCATGTCAATTATGATGTGCCTCTATTCTTTTACCCTGATATTTTAGCAGTAAATAATCTTATCAGTTGTTTTTATGTGAGGTCTATGTAAGAATTTGATTTCACCTTTTTCCTTAAGGATTGTACCTTTATATATATTTTGATGGAGAAGATGGAGTATTGATCAGGAGTATAGTACTATGCAAATGGTATCAAATATAAGTATGCACTGACTCTAGTCATTGTAATTGTCAGACACTGTGATGATATCGCGAGCAATACAACTTTTGGGATCAGGTATTTTGAAGTTGAGATGCAGGGAAAATGATGGAGAAGATCCAAAGAAAGAGGACCACCATCTTGTGGATTTTGGAGCCTTGTTGCACGCAAATTCTTTGGCTTGACCTCACATGCCATTTCTGCCTTTAGAAAGTTTAGATGATCTTCCTATATATTGCTCTTGACCTCTTTAGGACACAGAATTAGCACTAAATAAAATTTGGAGGAAAGCACGTCTTGTCTTGGGCTTTTTCTTTCTTTATACTTTCCTTTAGTATTCATATTTAACACTATTTAGAGTGTTGGGCCTGGTTAATGACATTTTTGTCTACTATTACATAGCAGAAAATTAAATGTAGTTATTTTTCATATTAATAACAGTTTTTGCTGTGGTGTACTTGATTAGAAAACACTGTTTAAGCACTTGATGTAGAAAAATTCAGCTCAAATATGGGAATTCATTGCTAAATATTTTCTATCCGCAGAGGGCAGCAGTGTGCCGAATTTAGATCCACATATTTTAGAATAGGGGTCTTCCAGGGCCCCTTAACCAGTCGATTTTCTATATCTTCCTCCTCTACTGCATTTAAATTCAATTATTAACTCAGTATTAAATTATCCAGAAGCCCAATAACGATCCAGATTATTTAGGTGTGTTTGGAGGAGGGAGACGTGGAAAACTGACAGGGGCCCCCCGAAGACCGAAGTAGGTGACCCCTGATTTGGGTCAAAAATACTCACAAACACTTAAAAAAAGTCTCAGCACTTTATCAAACCAAAATATTTGACAATTTCTTCACTAGGCCTGCTAAACACAAACTTTTTCTTCTTTAATGATCAACAACACAAAGCCAAGTAGTAGTTTTAAAAACACTCGATCAATGTCAACAAAAAAAAAAAACACAAAAATAAGCCATCTGGTGGAAGAACATAGAATTGTTTACATTTGTTTAACCCAAACAATATCATGCCAATGACATACAGTTTTGTTGATCAACACATTAATGTTTGTATTCAAAATGCATATACATTTCAAATGCTTTTTAAATGAAGGATTTGAAAGGGTCTGGGACAGGGATCGGGAAGCCATATGTGGCTCCCGAGCCACAGATTCCCTACCTATGGTCTGAGGGGATGCACTTGGGGGGTTTGAACTACCCTAGATCCAAATAATTTGGACGTCTATGATCGTCAATGGCAATGAGAAACGCCCCTTCACTCTCAGTTACGATAGATTTACATGTTGGGTTTGTTCACGCGCTAGAGGGCGGGGACATGGGCGGGGCCGAGGCTCTTCTCCTTTGCATCCATTCTTAGTGGGGCGGCAGGGCTGGAGAGACCTCCGGGGAGCACAGTCGCCAGTCCGGCACGGAGACCCACCTGGCCCCCCCAAAAGGAATATATTTCAGAAAAAACACCCCCTTTCCCCCTTGCCCCCCCTCCCAAAAACAACAACCAAAAATCCATCGCGCCAGGATTGCAAATATCTCCCAAAAATATACCTGCTCTTTATGGCATGTGGCTTGTAACTTTACTCCTGCTGTACTCTCTCCAAGAAGGTAGGAAAATGTTATTTTATCATCTTTTTGCATGATTGTGATGCTTTCCAAGTTGAGAAAATGCGAAATGTGTGATTAGGATGCAAGATTCTAGGCTGCGTCGTGTTTTGTTTTTTAATTAAGAAGGAAAAATGACGTTTGTAGGGGATGGAAATCAAAACAAGGGTTTGTGATGTGCATGTTTTTTTCTTGGAGGAAGTGAAGGTTTTAAAAAAAAGTGTGTTTTTAATGCTTGGGAGGCCCACGACGCCTCGATTGTTTTTCGCATTACCAGTTATGAATATGTAAAATGGCTGAATGGAGAAAATGAGGAGCAAATCCAGCGAGAGAGAGCTGGCAAACGTGCAAAAATCGTTGCTGTCATTCGATCGATCGCGTCCAACTCATCGAATTCACTCCAAATTTTGCTCTTTTTAAAGTTTTTGCATGGAGATGCCTTGTAGTTTGCAACGATTATTTACAATACTTTGCTAATTGCATCTGTTTTGATTAGGCCGTGTTCAAAATCGCTCCTCCATTTTCATCGGGATATTTTCAGCTGCTTCATTTGCTGTAATTAGTACCAGTAATTATGACGAACAAAAGACATTTCCCTGACAACCGTCCTTTTAGTGAAATAGGGATAAATCTACAGAAAGGCCCTAATTAGTGCAATTAAACGCTTTGACGTTGCGAGCATGGACTTTATTTATAAATGCAATGATAGATGTGTTGCATTGAAAGACATTTTTTTCTTCTAAATCCTTAACGCCACTCGTATAAAAGATCGTTCGTTATTAAAGTGCGTTAAATGTGGACACACCTGCATCGAAATTGCAGGAATAAACGCCACATCCGGGCCTTTTTCATCAACGAAGGTGACATTCGAAAATGAAATCAGGCATGCGTAATTTTCATCATTTCCAGTGTTATTAGTTTTAAAAATTGACGCTGTCTTTATTTTTGAATGAATTCGTCTGAAAGGGAAAATAATGAAGTCAGGGAGTCGCCACTTGATGTGAATTTACGCAAATGAGGGGGGTCCACATACGGGCAGGCGACGGGGGACCAGATTGCAGACTTGCCCGGTCATGTTCCTCACTAATTGAGCACCTGGACCCCAGAAGACGAGGACACCATTATTGTCCTTGTAAACATTGTAGTGGATGCATTCCAAATGAAATATAAGTTTACTCGATCGAAAAGCGACGTGACAGACAGACAGTGTCATCCAAAATTCCCATTTAATGCACTCGTCCGTGAAAGCACCATGCGGACAATTTTTGACCAATTTCAAATATAAATGTGTGCAAATTTCATCTACTTGGAACGAATCCGATGAGGTTTAATGTATGTCGGCCCTCTCTTCATGTGGGCCTTCTTTCAAAATATGGGATTTTAAACTTGTAAAGTGAGAAGATGAACCATGCATCTCAAAGTTGCACAAATATAGAAATATACTAAATGTCTCCCTTCCTCCATCCCTGCATCCCTTTAGTCCAATTCCCAGTGCTGTCTTTGCAAGGCTGCACAATTATAACAGCAACAGGCCCCACTCCACTTCCCACGTGACCGTTAAATCATGCACTGCCATTGACAGTTATAGACGTCCAATTCAATTTGAACCACAAGGGGGCAATGCCTTATTTTTGCTTTGCCTCCCTATTCAAATGCATTGGACGTCCATTGTCGTCATTGGAACTACTAATTGATTAGCAAGTTTATTGACAACTAATGTCATAGTTGAATAGCGAGATTGTTTACCTTAAGATAGTTTTTTTAGCCTTTTAAACTTTTATTTTGTATTATAATGTGAAAATGTGTTTGATTTAATTATCAAAACTGCAAATATGATATTTTTAGTTTGTGTGATTAAAAAACTGAGAAAAAATGTGATTTTTGAGGTTCAAACATGTCAATTTCTTTTAACAAACATTGATAAAAACCAAATACTCCTTCTCAGACTCAAGTTTGTGCTTCGAATGCATATTTCCAGCTAAAATGGCGGCCTATAAGTAAATCGAGTGCAAAGTTCAGTGGACAAATAGTAGATGCGACACCTGTTTCCCGTCCAGAGACCGTCAAAAACGACAAAACTCCGTTTTTGGACGACATTTTGGGGCAAACAGATGAAGCAAGTTGTTTAGCTGGATCTCCATGACTCCCTCCCTCCATCCTCTCCTCTCCTCTCTTCTTCTTCTTTCCTCTCCCCTCCCTCTCTTTCCCTCATCACTAGGCAGAATTAAAGGGCGGGGGGAGGGGCCATTTATGCAGACGGTGCTGGGACTTGTGATCCACAGATTTGATATTCACATTAGGAGAGAAAGTGCCTGCTTTGATGTGAGGGGGAGCAGGTCCCACGGGACTGCTGAAGTAGCACGCTTATTTTTTTCCTTTTTTTTACTGACACAGCACGGGCCGGGGGTACCGAGGGGTGTGGTGGTGGTGGTGGTGGTGATATTGGGGGGGGGCATCACCGATTGTTGGGGACATGGCATCCCTTGGTTGATTAGATGTAACACCAAGCAAGCACATCCCCCTTGTGCTACTCCTCCCACCCACCACCTACTTACACGGGGGCCCCTGAGGTTTATCTACAAGCTTACACCTAGCTTTATCTCATGACATCCCCCCGATATTCAATTCACACCCCTTTTGATAGGGTCTACATCCACTTGGTTGTCCTCGTCCTCAGATTTCTAAAGCTCCCCCGCCATAAGTAATTGACTCGTCAATGATAAAATGAATTAGGATAGGGAAATCAATTAGCTGAGATAAAATGCCTTATCTCTTTGAGACTGATATTTATCTATTTTGAAAGTATTTTGTGTTTATGTTTGCACGTCATTTAAAGAACCTAAACGGAAAATGATAAAACATTCCTTTGGAAATATTTTTAAAGATGTTTTAAGTAATAAAAACATGACCACGTTCATGCAAAATGTATGACTTTCTTATTTTTTTTGCTTAAAGTTTTTAGTTGTCAGACAAGTGTCTCCAAATGTCATGCACCACCCCTTTTCACATCTATTAGTCTTGCACGGGTGTATTTTGTGATTGCAATTTAAAGAAATAGATTTAAAACTAAATAAAAAGCAAAAAAAGAACACGTTTTCAAATAATTGTATTTGCAATGTGTATCACTCTTTTTGAATGCTTTTATTGCCAGTATGCAAGTATACTAATAATTAAATCTTATGCACACATACATAATCAAATAGGTGTAGTTGTCAACAACATAAGAAGTCAAGAATATAAATAAGTAGTCACACATACATAGTAGTCAACTACTACTACTTGGGGTTGGCAATAAATGAATTACATTATTGACTCCCATAGTGAAATTGGATGAGAAGGAGTCCTCTCAGCTGTGGTCGTGCCTCCCTCCCGTGTCATTTCCATCAGCAAATCGAATGGAGAACGCCATCAAATTGATCCGGGGTGTCAACGGTGGAAGAACATGCGTTATTACACCTCCAGACGCGTGTCTTTTAAAACATTGGCCTTTGTTTACGTGGCTCGCGCTCATCCCGGTGAGGCGAAGTACATTCGCCTGCATTATGCATGCTGAAACCTTGCATAGGTTATGACTTCTACCTTCCATGGCATACATATTCACGCACAGATCAGGTAGGATGTAGAAAATGTAGTATAGTAGGTATGTTTGTGTTAAGATAGGCAATTTTGTTGCTGAAAAACACTGCAGAAATAAAAAAATGGAAATTGTTATTTGATTTTGGGGCTTATGCATGTTTTTATTATTGTTTTTCCTATTACTGTGGTGGAAGGAATGGGTTAATGAGATGATATGAGTAAGGTGGTGGGATATCGGTGATATGTAGGCCAGAGATATTTTTAGAAAGGAGGCAGTCTGATTTGAATGACTGTCACTGGGAGAATATAATTCTTGCGAGCTCGGGAATAATGAGTGTACGTACGTAGGTAGGTGTGGATGTGAGAATGCTTGCCTTCATTGAAGGAAAAGTACAATTTTTGTCTTCTGTGTTAGTCTTTGTTTCAAATACATAATAATAATTGGCGCCCGCTTTAGTTTTGCTAAATCAAAGCAGAGTTCCTTATTATTTGGAATTATTTAACAGCACAAAACAGGCTAAATATCCTCAAAATATTGATGTAGTACTGTGTACTGCAACTGAAATATTCATATCCATTCTGCTTATCTTCAGAATAGTCGCAGAGGGTGCTGGAGCTTATCCCAGGCTACTGTATATTGGTTAATTTCCTTGTTTTGAAATGTGGGAGTAATGGGAGTACTTTTACTTCATATTGTGATTAAAAGAGGTATTTTTCACCTGCAAAAATATATATTTTGATCTTGCAATTATTGACTCGCTCTTTATTGACGTTGCCAGAGTAGTTTTAGAGTTCTTTTTAAATTTCATAGCAGTTTGTGGGTTTTTTTGCGACGATAAAGTCAATGTAAATGCAAAATATTCCTCACTCGCTATTGGCTGCCACAGAATGGACGTCCAACTCCGTCATTGGCATCTGAAAGGCGACCATTGGGATTGTTTGGCGTGAGCGTATTCCCCAATGTTCCCATCTAATCCAGCCCACTCCTCCCCCCCAAGCTCTCAGGGTGACCCCCACGCTCCTCTGCTTTAGTCCTGTCCCCCCATTGGGAGATTATAGATATTGCAATCTTTAATATGGCTTTATGCTCAGGGGCCATTATCAGTAATCTGCGGCGGGGAGGGAGTCTGACCTGGATTTTTTTTTTTTTCCTCTTCATCTCGCCATTGGACTGGCAGTCACATTTTCATATACCATCTGTAGTAGTATTCCAAACAGCTTAGAGGTACTTTCATTGAACGTTGGTATATACTTTCACTTTTGGACGAGAAGGAAAAGTTATTTGTGACAGTGTTGATCTACAAGCGTCACTTGTGTGAAGCAGGTGTTTCAGCCATTTTCTTATACTACATCCATTTTTAGCTTTCATGGAGTTATTTGGGTTAAATCATAACCCAGCGGACGTTTTTACGGCAACTACCTTCAACTTTTATGTTCCACGCATTAATCTTGTGCAGACAGACTTTTATGTTTCCACAATAGATGAAAAGGTCTAGTGTAAAAGCAATGTTATACTACATGAAGTATACTATACTACTATATTGTATATCAGAAACTGTTTCAGAAAACAAGATTCAATTGAAATAAAAACATTTGAGAGCACAGTTAGTGTAAAAATATGATTTTTATTCCCCCTTACTGATATATTAAAAAACATTAGACCAATAATGTCACATCCACCAACTTTTTGTCCATCTTATCTGTCACTT
This sequence comes from Stigmatopora nigra, assembly GCF_051989575.1. Taxonomy (NCBI): domain Eukaryota; kingdom Metazoa; phylum Chordata; class Actinopteri; order Syngnathiformes; family Syngnathidae; genus Stigmatopora; species Stigmatopora nigra. The sequence continues at coordinate 1,566,032 of NC_135526.1, forward strand.
TTCTCTCTTTTAGTACATTTGCCAATGTGACACATTTCTGTACGTCTACACAAGTGTGTGTGTATGTGTGTTAAATATGTAAGGAGATTAAAAAGCCTTAAATCTGCGTCTGGCATAGAAATTCCAATCACATAACCTATCATCAGTGTTGTGCCAGTGTGTCTTTGTTTTGCGCCCTCGTCCAACTCTCCGGAGGTAGCGGGCTCCTCCCCCTTTCCCCCTCCGTCCACCTGATTCCCGACAGGCTTTATCCCAAATCCCTGGCTTTCTGCATCACGTGACCCATGTTTGCAGCTGGACGTTTGACATACATTATGATTATTTTTTTTGAAGGCCGTTTCCCATGCGTTATGGGCATCGCCATTACTCCACGGGTCGTTTGCGCTCCCTATACCAAGGGTGTCAAAGTGGCGGCTCGGGGGCCAAATCTGGCCCGCCGCATCATTTTGTGTGGCCCGGGAATGTTGACTTTTTTAGGATCAAATTCAAATAAAGACTATATATTTATATTACATTTCCTGATTTTACCCCTTTTAAATCAATAATTGTCATTTTTTAATCATTTTTTTCTGTTTTTAGTTCAAAAACATTTTGTAAAATCTAAAAATATACTAAAAAAAAGCTCAAATAAACATTGTTTTAGATCTACTGAATATTCAGGGGCCTATACCATCCACTAACCACACCCCCTCTACTCCCACAGTACACAGTGAGGATGTGGGCTCCACCAGGCTGTACTTTGTAAACGCCTCCCTACAGAGGGTAACCTACTCCAGCTCCGTGGGGGTGTCCCTACCCTGTCCAGCAGGGGGCACCCCCAGCGCCATCCTCCGCTGGTACCTGGCCACGGGCGACGACATCTACGACGTGCCCCACATCCGCCACGTGTACGCCAATGGCACCTTGCAACTGTACCCCTTCTCGCCGTCGGCCTACAACAGCTACATCCACGACAACGACTACTTTTGCACGGCCGAGAACCAGGCGGGCAAGATCCGCAGCCCCAACATCCGCATCAAAGCCGGTGAGTATAGCCAAGTTGATGCAGATATTAGGGATAACTACACCTCGAACTCATTGGCTGCCATTGACCTTTCTGGAAGGCCCAATCCCTTTTTATGGAGTCGGGCCGTACGGGATGTTCGACGGACGCTAATCCCCTGGCCCCTCCCGCGGCTCCTGCAACCCCGGGCTTTTGGGTCATGTGGGAATGAAGGCGACACCCGGCCGGCTGACAGGCAGCTCAGGGTCCTGGCTCAAATCCGCAACTTGGCGCTAGTATTAGTATTAGAATGAATATGAGTATTAGTCGTGCTCGGTGTTGGGAGGCAGAATATGAAAGCAGATGTTGACGGCGGCTTTGGGGGCGGCGACTGGCCCCGATGACAAGCCGAGAACAGACGCAGCTACATTCACTAGAGCGGTGATTTGAGGTTAAAATTGACGTCGGAATTTCACTTTCTACATTGTCTACATTGCCATCTTGTATTGAAATCCGCAAAAATGTGCTAAGAAAATGACAGCGGCTTTGGTCCAAAAATAGACACTTTCCCATTAGTGCTTATTTAATCCGAGATAATTCTCTTGCAAACATCAAATTTGAAAGGGAGATTTTTTTTCTTTCCATGCTGCTATAATGACAGCAAACTCAAAAATTGTTGTAACATATATATACATTTATTTTTTTATCATATCATCATCATCATATCATATCTATATATTTTTAATTTGAATGAACAAAGAAGTACACATTGAGATCTATGAACAATTGAATATTCAGGGCTTTTAATCCAGTTCTTTTCATCCATTTATAAAAAAAATAATCAAAATATTCTATCTAAAATGGTCTGGCCCCCACGAAATCCCTGTTTGACACCCCCTGTTTTTTGGTGTAGTTTTCAGGGAGCCCTACACGGTGCGGGTGGCGGACCAGCGCACCATGCGGGGTAACGTCGCCGTGTTCAAGTGCCTCATCCCCACCGCCGTGCAGGAGTATGTCAGCGTGGTTTCGTGGGAAAGAGACACCGTGTCCATCGTCCCAGGTAAGACATCACATCACTTTCCCCTTCTGCCACAGGCTGTTTTTGCCTGTCATTTTTGCGAATTGCCAGCGCTTTGATCCCTTTCCCGTTTGCGCCTGACAGTTGACGTGTGTTGACTTTTTTCCATCTCGTGTCTGCTCGCTGGTCCGGATCGCCGATCTGGCCTTCCGTGGTGTACTTTTTTTTTTACTTGGCTAGGTCTTGGTCCTCTGGGATGTTCCCGTGTTTATATCGGGTCAAGAATTGGGGGATTTTGGTGTTGACTGTAATTGATGGGGTGTCGTTATGTAATGATTATTGTGTCGGGGGTCTTAATGGTTGTATGCTTGGGATGGTGGAAAGTGTTCTGTTGCGTGGAAGAGGGAAATGGCGTTTAGGCTTTGTTTTTTGTCATTTTGTTGTTTTTTTTATGTATTTGGAGGTCTGTGATTGGTCCACGTTCAATGTTGTGAGAGAAGGCAAAATAAGCAAGGAGGGTAGTAGGGCAAGAATGGCCTGGGGTTAAAGCAGATGGTGTTTTATAGCATGTATGCAAAGTTCATCCTTGTCTCACATGCAATATTTTTTTTTATTCTACAAATGCATGCATGGGATTATAATCTAGGACTATGTTGATTTTTTTTCCCCAACTGTCATGTTTTACATAAAGCTTTTATTTTGATGTTATTTTTCCAGTTCATGAACTCAACATAACAAATACTTGCCGTTCATATTAGAGAAATGTGAAATGTTCAGTTTTTCCTTTTTTCAAACTAATATCATATCAAGCCAATTTTGACCATTAAAAAGTTCTTAAGTCGATCAAAATAAAGTCAATTGATAGCCACATTCTTAATTGATGGCAGTAAATGTCCCATTCGTCACAATTTGATCCATAAAGTAATATTAACTATCAAAATATTGGCGTTCCTGCCAAGTCATACTAGTTATTTCTTCTCAACCTGACAGGTGCTTTTTTGTTTCCAAAATTGAATGTTTGATTCCCACCCACGTATAAAAAAAGGGTCAAGGTTGACTTGGCGGTGGCGGCCATGGCTCGCAGCATTTGCGCATTCTAGCGTGCCTTGGTGGAGTTCAGTGAGCAGCTCGTCATGTTCAGCATCTGATCTTCACACTCACTGCTCATTGAGTGACCCATTTACCCACGCTACATACACAACGCAACCCTCACCACGTATCCCGTCAAATCCGCCGGGGCCGTCCGTCCACGTTCACCTTTCGGACTTCCTTCCCCTTATTCCAGGACTCCAAAAACCGAACATTTTGATGACATAACCGCCGCTGAAGTCTAACCCGTTCTGTGGCACGTTCTCCATCTGTTTCCATGTATGTGTGTGTGCTATATTAATAAGTATGTGTGTGTGCTTTAATACATTTGTGCGTGTGTCCCACTTTCCTGTCCAGGCAGGACAGTGATGGGGGGGGGTTTTAAGAGGGGAGGGGTGCAGGCAGACTGACCTAGTTCCCTCTTGCCTCCTGTCCCGGTACTCGGTTCTCCACGGTACTCGGTGCGAAGAGACGTGCAAAATTGGAGTAGTGATCTAAAGGTGGAGTGTTGGAGGAAGGACAGAGAAAAAAGGGAGAGTTTATGGAAGGCCTTTTAAAAATAATAATAATAAACACCACGAGTGCAGATTTAAGCTGTCAGTGGATGAGCTAATGAGTGCTTGTAAGGCATCCAGACTGGACCAGCAGATGGCTGCGACCACATGGATGGCCCGCAGAAGATGCCCAATCATCTCATTCCACCTGCCATACACTTTGCCTTTGTTTACTGCCAGTGTTTTTTTTATTTTTATTGACACATGCGCTACTGGAAGCGTGCTTAGAAAAGTGGAATGGACTTAGATTTTGTGATTTTGTCTGTTACAAGTTAATAATAATAATATTAATAGGCTTTGGCATCATCATTGACACGACAAAAGTCTTATTGTCATCATGTATGACGAAATTGGTAGTGCATCTCCATAAGGTGCGTTTTACCTGAAGTTATTACACAGAAGGGATTGTGTGTCGTGTTACTCCAAGTTTAGATTACTGCTGGATGTGGGAAAAACTGTCCTTAAGCCAAGTTTGTGGACCAATGAGATGATTGTAGTTGAAATTTGTGAAGTTTCAAGGAGTGGATGGAGAATATGGAAAGGAATTGTGTGCAAACAGGCTGGTAAATCTGGAGAAAAGTATTTACAAAATATGAAAGGAAGGTCCATAACTAATCTAATCTAATCTGGAAAAAAAGACAGTGGTGATGTATGTCTTGGAGGAAAAGATGGCTAGAAGTAGCAGAGATGAAGATGCTTAGGAGATGACCAGGTTGAATTGGATTGCCAAAGAGATCATGAGAGGGAGGTTGAAGGTTTGAGATGTTATGGAGAAAAGGTCATAGACGTGTCCAGAGGGGAGATAGGCAGCAGAAATAGACGTTGATGACCATACAGTGGGTAAAAGTTGGCAGGCAATGTCGCTGGGTGGGAAGGTCACTTACAGGCTACATGACTGATCAATTCTCTGCCCCCGGCGTCCTTTTTGGAAGTCAGCCGGTTGGAAAAAAACAAGGAAAAAAAGACAGGCACGCACATTGGGTGGCCGCCGCTGGCTTTAACAGGGAACAGCTGGATAATTTTTATTTTCCTAGGTTTATTTCTCAAACCTTGCACTTTAACATTGTATAAATTTGTTGTTTAGCGGCTTTTTCCTCTCAGTTACCATGAAATCTAAAATTGTTTCACCTTTTAAGAAATGGAATACTTGAAAGTATTTAGTTTTTTTGTTTGAATCAAATGAAGGTGGAGTAAAACTTCAAATTTGTGGGATTAGTTTTACAAGTGTAAAAGTTTTAGGATTGTTTTTAAGCCCTATAAGAAGCAATATGAACGAGGCCACCTTATGGGAAGCCGCCACGTCTGCAAACATGCACACGGAATCTGTTGTTAAATCTGTGCTTGTGCACGCAGAATACATTAATAGGAGCACTTGTCTAGGACGCCGCACGCTCTTGTAAACACTGGTCTAGCAAGGCGTTCACTCCTCGCTAGTACAAATGTACAAGCACCCCCCCCCCCCCTTCACGTGTCCACGCGCCATGGAACACAAAAAAGCCATTTCCAGATTTTTACATGAATTGCCAGGACTCATTAAACATTAACCTGCACCGCATTAAGGTTGAGCTCGCTTTTGTGGGCGACGTTCCTGCAAGGCGCCGCGGTGCCGCCGTACGGGGGCTCCGGGGAGCACGTGGCGTTCCCCCCCTGGGGGTTTGTGGGACGTTGACTGCCCACTGATATCACGTTTCTTGGCTCATCCATTGAAACGCCTCGGTTGCCCCATGTGGAAGAGAGTTGGGATTTTGTAGGAGGGGGATGATGTGGTGGCGCTAATCTTATTGTGGAAGAACGCAGGTGTCGATTTGAAGGCCCGGGGGCCAAATCGGGGCCCGCCACTCGTTTTGTGTGGACAGCAAAGTGTAAATTATTCATCTGTCTTTTTGCTTATGTTGGAAAAAGAAAAGAAGTGCATAAAAATGTGTTTCTACAGAGCAGGAATCCTTAATGGGAGTAGTTTACCTTAAAACATTTTTTATAAATGATTTAAAAAATGTAAATTTAATTCTTAGTTGCCATTAAATAAAAAATAATGAATAAAATAGTGATACATATGAAATGATGTACATTTAAGTCTTTAAAGCCATTAAATAAAATAGTAATGAATATGAAATGATGTAAATTTAATAATAGCCATTAAATAATAAAATAAAAAAATAAAATACAAGCATTTATTGATGTCTGTATTTGCTCAGGGAATTTTATTCATTGATTTTATGACATATTTTAACTCTCTGGCTGTCATCGACGGCTACTGTTTAATAACTCCTAGTTAAAATGAATTGGATCTCCATTGCCTTCAATGTATTTTTTAAATAACTCTAACTAATATGCAAGCCAACCTTTAAATGCCCTCGTAATTAAAAACAAACATCCTCAACCACACCTAAGCATCATCAACCCATCTGCATGCAATGAGTTAAAACCCAACACAATTTAGCACTTTATTTCCATGTGTGCATCTCTTTTGCATGTCCAATTTTGTCCCATTTGCCTGAGCCAGAGTGCAAGCAAGGCAAGAACAGATGGGCCGCTGGCAGCCATCTTTTACTCCGTTAGCTTGAGTAGGCACGTGTGAGAGTGTGTTAATTAGCACAAGCAAGTGTGTGTGTGTGTGTGTGTGTGAGGGGCCACAATAGGCATAATTATTTCTGCTTGAGAGGTCAGTTTTGGGGGTGGTGGCTTAGCCAGAAAGGAGGCGGAGCACAAGAATACCCAAAGCAAAAGCCTTTGTGCGTATTGACCGACAAGTGTGGCCTATTATTGACTATTTACAGAGTAGGACACGCGCCCGCACACGTGCGCTTTAACGCGGACTGAGGCTGCCATTTCCCCCGTCCTTTGCGTCTCTATCAAGACGGCGAGTGAGACGCTGGTCTCTGGATCAGTGTCAATCAACGTAAGAGGGAGCGAAGGGAAAGTCCCCGAGAGCACGTCACGCTGACACAAATCTGGCCGCCGTCTCTCGGCCATGGGCGACGTGGACACTTACTTTTGAGATGGGAACGTTTAAAAAAGATGCTTGTAAACATTGGACGTGTGAATATCTGTTTTGACTTGGATTTTGAAGAAGAATTGGCAGTGCTTTTTCCAAAATTTCAGTGCGTTTACCTACAACCACTATATAATTTTAAAGAAATATTTTCTATATTCAATGTACTTAAAGTAAAGCAAAACTTTGCTGATTTATGCCAATTCTGCAAGAAATTTAGACCTCCATGTTTCATCTTTAAAGGGGATTGATTTTGAATGATTACCACAAGTGTAAGCAAAGTTTTAGTGAAATTTGGCCATTTTTTTTTAGTTTGGTTGCAAAGTGTGAGTGGTAAAATTGTTACATTGTTTTTAATAAGTCTTTCAGACAGTGGCAGTTTGGGTAGGGGGAGTCATGAGGAGCCATAATGAAGAATGAAATTGGATCCCTGGTGGTCCGCCAAGTGTCATGTCCCGACATGACCCGGCAATCAGACCTATTGATCCTACTCATTGTTTGCTGACCAAACACACACAAAAGACTACATCAACACCACATTGGATTAATTCCATGCTGGAAGATTGAAAGGAACAAAATAACTTTGAGTGTGGCGCTCCGGGTTAGTCGTAATCTTATGGAGAGATTCATTGATTCATACTGTTTAATATCTAAGTACATTTGACCGGCGACCAAACGTCCGGTCACGTTTTTTCATTAGTACTTTGGAATAGTTTAATATAAACCCTATCATTTTCAGCCTAAGTAAACACTTTATGGTAATATGCCAAATTTATATCAACTAGTTGAAATACTGCAGTTAGAAGGGACTTTTGTCATTGTATTTTTAAAAAGGAATTGTTCTCCATCTCCCAGTTAATACAGATTTTACAAATATAGCCATCAATGGCAGCCAGTCAGTGTACTTTGTTTACTTTGGTCAATGTTTGTGTATGAAATGGATTTAATCCCCGTCCATCCGCCCGTCCGTCCACGCTGGGCACCGCCACGCCTCCGCCACCAGCACTCTAATGGTCGGCGGGTGGGGGCAACCCGGGTGTCTGGTTTGCTCGCCACCGCCGCCGTTTTTTCGCGGTGGCTAATGCAGCTCACGGCCTGAGGCCATGGGCTAAGCTGGAGTGCTCACCCTCTTGTTTAGCCAGCGCCGGACCAAAACAACTCGATTTTTGGCTCTTATTTACGTACTGGCTTGTTTGGGAAGAACGGTCTCCTTTTTTTTGTTGTTGCAGGGATTAAGTCCAGTTTACTGTCGTATGCGGCAGACGGGAGGGAGGCCTTGTATTTCTGCATAGTGGCGTGAATTTTGATGCGTGTGTGTGGGTTTTTTCCCCTTTTTCCCCCCCATCTCCCGGGACCCTCATTATCACTGCTGTCCCAGATGTCACCGAGCACATGAAACACATCATGAATAATGGAGTCTTTTTTTCTGCATTTTTCTTCACCTTCAGCCCTCAGTGCCTTGTTTTTGGCAATGCGTCCTAGATGTTTTAGTCCAGGTTCATGGGCCAGATCCCAAGAAAATCCTCTTGTGGAAAGGTCAATGACCTCGACAGTCGGGTAATGTCTTCCTTCCCAAAATGTTCATGGCGGACACGTTTTAATCATTTAAAAAGAGCAGGTTTAGTCCCATTGCTCTTGATTCTGTATCGCTTAAGGGTCACAGGGGGTGCTGGAGCATCCCCCAGCCAACTATGGGTGAAAATTGGGGGCCTGCTCTGATTGGTTGACCTCATTTTGCCCATGTTTAGTTTAAAAAGTCAAGAATATTGACTGTTTTATTCATATTTTAAAAGGAAAACATACTGTATTTCCCTTTTTTGGCTTAAAAAAAATATGAACCTTATATATTTATATATTTCCAGGCTGGCAAATAGAAAAATGAATTAACGATGGAGGTTGCAGTCTATAGCTTTGCTAATCGATGACTCAAAAACCGCGGTAGTTCAAGCGGGCAGAAATAATGGCTATGACGCAAACGGGCCCGGACAAAGCGGAGTTCGACTCCCTCGGACGTTGACTTTTCCGCATGGTTATCTACTCGCCGTGGCGTGTCTCTGCGGCATCAACTCGTATCTATGGAAACGACAACCTTTGCATAAGAAGACATTTATGAGGGTCCCCCCCCCTCGCCATCCGTCCCATCCCCCAATGTACGGACCAAGTAAGCGGTCAAAATTGCGCGGGAACGGGCCGCCGCATTTTAGGATTAAGACAGTCAAGCGTGGCTTTTTAATGAAAACGTCCAGCCAGAGAGAGAGAGAAACGGAGATGAAGCCAGAGCCACTTTGCCAACGAGCCACCGACGACCCGAACAAAGTGTCTTTTTACGGAGGGGGGTTCGCGTCCAGGCACCACGCCTCGTTCTAACGTGAGCCGGGCCGAGGGGAGCTGCTTTGAATGTGAATGGCCGGAGTTAAGAGGACGCCATTCATGGACGTCAAGTGTGAAACGGAGGAAAAGCCAGACAAGTGGATATATTTGAATGGCCTGACACCTGCTTCTTCTGCTTTTAATTTACACGCCGTGGAAAGAGGGAGCAATGTGAATGTGCCCCTTGAATACAGATGCAATAGCCCCCTATTTTGACATGGTTTTTAGAGAAGGAGGGCCGGCGGGCATTTTTTTTTTGGTTGTTTAAGTTCCCAAACAGTTGGCGGCTCAATTTGCGCCGTGTTGTTGTTGTCGAGGCAGAAAAAGTCGAGTTTTAAGCCGGCTTTGTGTGCGATTCTCTCCTGAATCCGCCATATTTTTTTTGTTCTTCCCGTGACAGTCGCACGTCTTTGATCCGTTCCTCTCCCTTTTTGTCGTTACCTTTTTTTCAGATTCCCCTATTCTTCTGTGACGCCATTTTATAAAGTTAAAACCTGGAGATTTTGGTTGTTGTCCAATTGCAAGTGCAAATGGGATTTGTTATCCTTAAATATGCACGCCCAAATCTTTTACACCTTCATGTACTCGTTTATAATTCATAAGGAGGAAAATATAATGGTTTTCCAATGTGGACCCCCAAAAAACACCAAAAAAATCACCAGAAAGGATTTAGCTACTCACAGATGTGTTTAAGATCAACATTTATTCAAATAAATGCAGTTTTTATTAATTTTCATCGCTTAAGAGGGAATTGTACTCATTAATAAGTTGAGCAATTATCAATTAATTGTGCTTTTAATATAAATTTGTTCAACTACCACAACACACACTATAAAAATAATAATATTATCACTTGGATCTACTGTATGAAGCTGAAATCTTCAAAAAATGTTTTCTTAACATGAACGGCATTATTAATAGTATTTATTTAAAGTATTTATGCACAGCAACTTGTTCCAATTGTATCCAAAATAAAAACAAGTGCTTACGTTCACTTTGGCGCAGCTAAAAACAAAACACAGCACGACGGGTTTAAAATAGGAACATCTATATTTAGCCATTCAATCAAAACATGATTTATCTTTTTTTTTCTGTGTACTAATTTTACCGCTATGCAGCACACGACGCGTTTTCAACGAATCCGGGGAACACGTTGTTCTTGAATAATTGCTGAAATGACACCGAATGAGAACGAGGGTGGCGATGAGAAGACCCTAGCAACAGGGATGGGATGAACAACGTGTGAAGGGGTGGGGGCGTTGTGTTTCTGTGTGTGTGTGTGTGTGTGTGTGTGGGGGGGGGGGGTGCAGAACATCAATAAATAATGGGCCCACTGAGGAGGTGGAAATATGGGCCTCGTTATCTTTGCGCCGACGCCTTCATTTGCATGTGGAAAAATGTGCCTGCCGCTTCACGTTCATTGCACATGCAGACACGCTCTTCAACCAAAATGGCCTACTGTATGCTTCCTATTTATAGATGCTGCCTGTTTATTTTGGTTTTTGGAATTCCTCACTTGCACATTCATAATTTTGGCATTTTTTTTAGAATTCTATTGTGTTTGGGTACCAAAATTCTGTTGTTTTTGGTAGAAACTGAAGATGATGTTTTTCTTGTAGTCATAGAATAGAAAACGTTGTTGTTGTTGGGTTATCTGCTTTGAATGAGAGTTCATTGTATTCTAGTAAATCGGTTGAAGTTTGAATTTTTTTCTACGATGAATAATGTCTCTTTTTAGGCTGAAATGGACCTGGTGCAAAAAAAAAAGATGTCAACAATGTGAGCTCTCCTGGAGGCTACACAGCTTCGTTCTGGTTGAACACACTCTTTATCGAGCTGTTTACGCAGAGTAAAAATGCATGCAGTTAACCAAAGCTAATTTTAATAGTTGTGGCTTTTAGATACGCCACTCTAAAATGATGCTCGCTTTGCTGCTCCTTTAATAAATGGCGGAACTCGCTATCTCAAAGCGGAGATACCAACAAAATAGAATATAAGTTTTATCTTATATCACTAGAAATTAGGCCTTCACAATATTTATAACTTTTAATGATTGAAAAAGCACTCTTTTAACTATTTGGTTGTCATTGGCGTCCAATCATTTTGGACTGGGAGAGTCGGGTGCATAAAAACTGAGTATTTATCTCTAGTTTTCCCTTTCGTCAATGGTATTCGTTAATTTAACGATAAAATACAAGCTTATGTTTTCATTCTAAATCAATGCATTTCAATGGGACTAAAATCAGTGGCGGTGAATGAGTTAAAAAATCTCAGCAGGCGCCAACAATGAAATGTTGGCTCTGTTTCTCGTTAGCTTGTCAAGTGAGCATGAATAAGAGCGCAGTGATTTAGTAATTAATATTTTACCACGTCTGCCACTCTGCTTGGAAACCGCCAGTCGCGGGCGGGGTGACGGAGACCGACGCAATGACGGGAGAGGCTTGACGAACCAGGCTCCTTTAGTCTATTAAAGAGATTAATTTTAGGATGGACGTTTGAGGGGGGAATCCACCTTGAATGGGATGGATGGGGAGAATTTTTTTTCCTGGTTCAGACGGTGGAAATGGCGCTTTGGACAAAAGTCCTGCTAAACGGACTCTTTCTCAGTCGGGGTGTTTTGACAGGCCACTTGTCAGTGTTGTGGGAGTCGGGCTTTTAAAGTAGTCATTATCCTCCAAGACTTCTTTGCGGGGGGGCAAACAAAGACGGCGGGGAATTGGAAATTGCCGCCTTCGTCTTCTCAGAGGGTCAAAAACAGGCCAACGTCAAGGAAATGGGTGCCTTTACTTTATTTAAATACTAAAATACTTGATTTTTTCTATTTGTTTTACAGGATTTTAAGATATTTCTTGTATTTTTTCTTAATTGACACAGGTAACCGCTTCTTGCTGACTTCCTTTGGGGCTCTGTACATCTCAGAAGTTCAGAAAGAGGACGGCCTGTCCACCTATCGATGCATTACCAGGCATAAATACAGCGGGGAGACCCGACAAAGCAATGGAGCCAGGCTCTCGGTCATGGGTGAGCTTTTTTTTAATGCATATTTTCGACAAGGAGACAGAAAATATTGAAATAATACTCCTATCTCTCCAGACCCCAACGAGTCCTCGCCCTCCATCCTGGACAGCTTCCAAGGAGGCGAAGTGTACGCTGGACAGAGCGTGGAGCTCCCCTGCATCGCGGGGGGTTACCCCGGTCCCACCGTGCGTTGGCTGAAAGACGGCCGGCCTTTGCCGTCGGACGCCCGCTGGACCCGACGCCTGACGGGCTTGACCATCAGCGACCTGCGCCAGGAAGACAGCGGCAACTATGCCTGTGAAGTCACCAACAGCTTTGGCTCCAAGGAAGTTTCTGGAGTGCTCCACATAATAGGTAGGTGAAAACGGTGCTTGGATGTTTGGTCGCCAATCTTTTGGTCGCTGGTCAAATGGTGACAGAGAGTTTACTGTTGAAACCAGCTCTCAAAATTATATTCATGAGAATTTAATATCGAAGTACTGTTTAAAACAGTAGATATTTAGATATTAAACTCTCTCTCTCATGAATATAATTTTGAGAGCTGGTTTCAATAGTACTTAGATTTTAAACAGTACTTAGATATTAAACTGGCTCTCTTAGATATTAAACTTCTTTTTTAGATATTAAACTTCTTTTTTAGATATTAAACTTCTCTCTTAGATATTAAAGTCTCTCTCATGAATATAATTTTGAGAGCTGATTTCAACAGTAAACTCTGTCACCAAAATACCGGCGACCAAACGTCCACGGCGAAAACAAACATTTGCACGCTATCCCATAATTCATTTATATATTTTTTTTTGCTTTGGGGCACTCGTAGCCCGTGTGAGAAAACATGCGTGGCGCTGTATCATGTCATCTCTCAAAAACGGGCGACAGGGATGTAATTTAGTGAGAGTGAAGCCATAACGCGACTGCCAGCACGACTCAGGGTCACCGAGGAGGAGGGTGAGAAAGACGCTAGGAAAAGGGCAGGGGTCAAGCACGAGACGGCAGACGGCACGCCGAGGCTTGGCCGCCACGCGACTTCCCCCGTAAACGATCGTAATAGTCCAGGACAGCCAGGTAAAGAAAAGTAGTGCGTAAGCGTAAACAATGGCGAGACGGGGAGGGATGTCGGGTCCGCCGGCGGGCACGTCACCCCGACGCGCTGTGCGACTTTGACGGGGCGGGACGGTGGATAGGGGGGTCGCGTGGAAGGCACAGCGATGCCCCCGAGCCAACGCGCACCACCAGCTGCCTTATTGCTCGCTGACATTTGGGCGTATGCAGAAGTGGACGGAGATGCCAAGCGATATCTCCAGCTGCTTTTTAATGAGTGCCTTCAACGGGTTGAGTCACCGCTGCTTATTGGCTGCCGCTGGATTTTTTTGTCCTCCTCTGTGAATGGGCATGTTATGAACACGTATGTAAATGTTGGTGATGGACGGTGAGAATATTTGGGGGTAAAATGAAGACGAGGTCCAGAAGGAATAAAATGCGTCACTTGTTATAAGAGAGGAATTTTGTTCCTGTGTGTTAGTAGCAGATGATATTTTTGTTGTTGTTGCTTTTATATATCAAAGTGGCGGCCCAGGGGCCATATCTGGCCTGCTGCATCATTTTGTTGTGAGTATAGATGTAGATTAGATTTCCTGATTTTCTCCCTTTTAAATCAATAATTGACATTTTTTAATCAATTTTTCCGTGCTTTTAGTTCAAAAATCAGTTATTAAAATCTAAAACTATATTTAAAAAATCCTCAAATAAAGATTGTTTTCAATCTATAAAAATACTGAATATTCAGGGCTTTTAATCCAGTTATTTTAATCCATTTATAAAAAAACAACTAAATATTATATCTAACATGGTCCAGCCCACAAGAAGTCGAGTTGACATTAACGCGACCCATTCTGATACCCATGATGTAAATAATCCAAAATTAGGGCAAATACACTTTTTATTGGATTCATGTGTTCCCCTTTCTCATAACTAAGCCCCCAATTGAGATATATTACATTGCATTTCTTCTGCCCCCCTTCCAGATCCACTTCGAGTGACCTTATCCCCCAAGAACTTGAAAACGGGAATCAGCAGCACACTCTTCTTCACCTGCTCTGTGGAGGGTTCCCCGGAATACAGCATCAACTGGTACCGAAACACGGAGCCCATCTTCCCCGACCAACACATCTCCATCCAGGGGCAACACAACGACACCCTTCAGATCACGGCCGCCCAAAAGTTCCATTCTGGGGCCTACCAGTGCTTTGCTTCCCGGAAGGGCCACACATCTCAGGACTTTTCCATCATTCTACTCGAGGGTACGTCATAACAAAGATAATAGATGCAATATTAACAGAAAAGATGACCCGAGATCATTTTTCCCCCCTCAGACGGCACCCCTCGCATCGTAACGTCCTTCAGCGAGCGGGTGGTCAACCCCGGCGAGCCTTTCTCCCTGGTTTGCGAAGCCAAAGGAGCGCCGCCGCCCTCCATTACTTGGACGCTGGACGACGAACCGGTGGTTCGAGACTCCACCTACAAGACCAGCCAGTACACCCAGTCGGACGGGCTGACGGTGTCCCACGTCAACGTCAGCAACCCGCTGATCCGGGACGGCGGAGTCTACCGTTGCGTCGCACGCAACTCGGCCGGCAGCGCCGAGTACCAAGCGCGCATAAACGTAAGAGGTGCCTGTCTGCTTTTCAATATAATTGCACCCTACACCTCATTCTATAGTAATACACTCTAGCCTGAAATTGACTCTATTTAAAAATAATGATAATTCTGTGGGACTACAGTGGTACCTTGACCCTTTGCGAACAATTTTTTTCGCCTAATAAGTCTTTATTGAAGATATCGGAAAGCACAAATTATGCTAAATAGGCTCTAATGATATGTTGATCTTGACTGAGATATTGGTCAAATTTGATTGAAAATGCAAAATATTCACCAACATCTTTGCGTGAAAATAGTCCAAAATATGTTGTTTTTTAAATTTAATTTAAAGTTTTGGGTAAAATTGGACTGCATTGCCCTTGAATGGAAGAAAATCGTGGCAGATTTTGTAACATATCAACATAAAATTGGAGATTTTAAAAGGAACGTTTTATTTAGATTATTGGATTGAACAATTTTATTCATCCCGTATTCTGAAAATTTCATTGTCTTTTGGGTAGACAACTTTTGGGGCCCCGATCGGATTCAATCTCAAAATTCTCCCTTGGCCAAGGTACCATTGGGGTATTCAGTATATTGGATTTGCAAAAGTAAGGCTAAGCTAATGGAAGCAAATAGAAGTACTCTGCTCAATGAATAGTAGTAGTGGTGGCGGGAGCAAAACTAACCTCCCTCCCTCTCTCCACCTTTCAACTTCCCTCAATCACTCTCCCCATGGACCTGGATTTCCTCACCTGGCGTTCCCACGGCTGCCCCGTCGCCTCCCGCCAATCCCGCCACCCCCCTACCACACCCCGCCTTTGCGACCACCGTGTCCGCCCCGCCACCCCCTCTCTCTTTTCCCCGTGTCTCCAGGTCCGCCCCGAATCAGGCCCATGCGAGACATGACGGCAGTGGCGGGCCGGAATACCTACATCACGTGCCGCGTCATCGGTTACCCGTACTACTCCATCAAGTGGTTGAAGGACGGCATGCAACTGCCCGATAATCACCGCCAGGTCTTGTTCGACAACGGCACCCTGCGGCTGACGGACGTTCAGAAGGGCGCCGACGAGGGCACTTACCTGTGTAGCGTTCTCATTCAACCACACGTGTCAATCAACCAGACCGTTCACGTCAGTGTCAAAGGTGAGTGGACGATTGAAGGGTCACAATTGGCAAAAACTGACAGATATTGGATTTTAAGGGAGGTGGCTATTTGACCAAAATGGTTGTTTTTTGGTAGTTGTGCAAATTGAAATTGGTCCAATATTTTATATTTATTTTTGACCTACTAATAGAGATTTTTTGTCCCTAGTTACAAGTGAATGAGAGCCAATGGCGTCCATAATTAGACATTTTTATTTTTATCACTCCACCAATTCCATTTTTCCCCCTCTACATCACCCCAACAGAAATATTTCACTTTTAGGAATCTCCAAATCCTTAAGGCTATCTTCCATATTTTTTCCCCGATCACTTTGAGCCTTAAGGATGGACTCACTGAGCCCGAATGGGGTAACCATGGTGGATTGCGCAGCTGCGCAAGGGTCTACGGGTGTGTGTGTGTGTGCGTGTGTCTGATTTAATTAGATGAATAATAATGAAGCCTAGATTAAATCCCCCAGATGTCTCAGCTGTAGTAGCACTGCGCCAAGATCTATTGCTATGGCAACGCTGTGACTTCCTCCTGCCAATTGGATCCTAAGGAGAGGAGCTCTCGGGGAGGGCGGGGTTAAAGAAGAAGCCCCATTGGCCGATGACCTTCTCTCTGGACACATGGCCTTCTAACACCCCATTTTTTTTTTACCTTCCTCAGTGCCCCCTCTCATCCAGCCCTTCGACATCCCCTCCACCTCGGTGGGCAAACTCATCTACATCGCCTGCGTGGTGTCGTCGGGCGACATGCCCATCCGCATCACCTGGCACAAAGATGGCCAACTCATCGTCCCGGGTCCCACGTCGGGCGTGGCCATCGAGACCAAAGAGTTCATGAGCTCCCTTCAGATCTCCAAAGTCACCCTGAAACACAACGGCAACTACACCTGCATCGCCAGCAACGCCGCCGCCACCGTCAGCTGGGAGCGACAGTTAATCGTGACGGGTGAGGCTCTCCGCCCGACGACCGTTTAAAGGCGACCCGTGACCGTGACGCCGTTTTTTGTCAGTGCCGCCACGTTTTGTGGTGCAACCCAACAACCAGGACTGCATCTACGGGAAAGCTGGAGTTCTCAATTGCTCCGTGGAAGGTTACCCGCCACCCAAAGTTATGTGGAAACACGCAAAGGGTAAGAACGGCTACGGCTCGCCTGATGAAAGAACGTGTCCGAGTCCTGATTTGAATTGTTTTTGTGTGGCGCAGGTGTGGGAAATCCCCAGCAGTACCACTCGGTCCCCTTAACCGGTCGTATCCAGATCATGTCCAACGGATCGCTGCTCATCCGGCACGTCCTGGAGGACGACCGGGGGTACTACCTGTGTCAGGCCTCCAATGGCGTGGGATCAGACATCAGCAAAAGCATGATCCTCACTGTCAAGAGTAAGTCTTCTTTATATCTTCTTGGGCATTTTTTGGTGTTTGGACTCAGACTAAAAATGCTCAGCTTTTCATATATATTTACCTTTGGTAAATTCTTAGCTTTCAAGGAATAACATTCAAAAATATGAATGATTTATGGCTCTCTGCCCAAAAGATTCCCTCTTGATTTAGACCATTTTTTTGCCTCTTAAATTTTCAATGGCGCATTCCTCATTATGTTTTTATGCCTTTTGTTTACAAATATTGCTAGAACTTGAGAACATGTCAACATTCCACTCTAAATTAGATCAAATAACGGGCTCAAAAATAAGCAAAATCTAGAGCGAAAATTCACAGAATTTGGGGGGTTGTGGAATTTTGGGCCAGCACAAAAAAGATGGCAGCCAGCGGGGCTTAAAGCGTGAAATGGAGGCGGAAGGAAGGAATGAAGGAAGGAAGCCTCTCTCCATTTGTCGTGGCTCCTCCGTTCCATTGCCTTGTCTCCTCATTATGCCGTGTAATGTCATTCTTTACACTGACACGCTTTGGTGATTGTGCTCAGTTCCCGCCATGATCACCAGCCACCCAAACACCACCATGGCCAGGAAAGGCCAAACCAAGGAGTTGAACTGCACCGCTCGAGGCGAACAGCCAATCATCATCCGCTGGGAAAGAGGGGACACGGTCATCGACGCCGAGAGGAACCCCCGTTATTCCATCACCATCAACAAGAAGGGAGACGAAGTCATCTCCACGCTAAAGGTCAGATATTGAGCGTGTTTAACATGTCGGACATCTATTATTATTATTTTTTTAATAATATCAATGTGTGGGCCACATTGACTTTAAAAATTTGATAGATGGGCGGGGTCAGCACAAGATACATATAAAAAAGTGCATCCGTTAACAGTACATATGAAACATAAACAGAAAAAAAGGACTCAAGTTTTAACATACTCATCACTCATCATTCAAGTAAAAAGTATAAAGTACAAAATAAAGTTTATAATATGTGGCCCGCGGGCTGTAGTTTTCCCATGTCTGCTCTAATCTATGTTTTAATTGATGCTCACAGCTGAACCCGGCAGACCGAGGAGATTCCGTCTTCTTCTCCTGTCATGCTATTAACTCCTATGGAGAAGGCAGAGGACTCATCCAACTCACTGTGCAAGGTATATATATATTTAGGAGAAAATGTCATATGCTTAAGCTTTGGATTTTTGAGAAAGCAACTGTAAGCCATTTTAACCCCCAACCAGAACCACCAGATCCACCTGAGCTGGAAGTAAGAGAAGTGAAAGACAGGAGCATGAATTTACGCTGGATCCAAAGATTTGACGGGAACAGCATCATCACCAGCTACGACATTGAGTACAAGAATAAGAGCGGTATGTATACCTGCAAGTCAAGCCTTTTGATGGAAGTAGAGAAGAATAATTGTCGACTTTTTCAGATTCCTGGGACCACATGTACACAACCCGTAACATCTCTCCCACCAACAACCAAGCCAACATTGTGGAGTTGCATCCAGCTTGCGTATACAGCATCCGCATGTATTCCTACAACAAGATTGGTCGCAGCCTTCCCAGCAAAGAGCTGACAATCAGTACAGAGGAAGCACGTAAGTCATTTTTACCCTTAAGGGGAAAAAATGTAACTGTAAACTTAAAAAAATAATTATTTCTTTGGTATCTTTGCTCAATAGCACCTGACGGGCCTCCAATTGAGGTCATCTTGCAGCCAATGACATCGCAGAGCATTCGGGTCACGTGGAGGGTACGTTACTTATTTGGCTAGTATTTTCTTTTCTTTTATGTTGTACCCATCTTAAATACCCCAGTTACCAAATAATAGTAATTTATTGAGCTTGAGTAAATGAACCCATTTTCTTTCCTCCAAGGCGCCGAAAAAAGAGCTGCAAAACGGCGTGATCCGAGGCTACCAAATCGGCTACCGGGAAAACGGCCCGGGCAGCAACGGCCAATACAGCATCGTAGAAATGAAGGCCACGGGAGATAACGAAGTCTACACCCTGGACAACCTAAAAAAATTCGCCCAGTATGGCGTGGTGGTCCAGGCTTTTAACAGGGCGGGGACGGGGCCCTCCAGTACGGAGATTAACGCCACTACGCTGGAAGATGGTGAGTGCAATGAGCAAACTGGTAAAATGGTTTGTTTTCCTGTTTATCTTTCATATGTACTGTTAACGGATGCACTTTTTTATATGTATCCTATCTTGTGCTGACCCTGCCCATCTGTCAAATTTTTTAAAGTCAATGTGGCCCCTGGGCCTAAAAGTTTGCCCACCCCTGGTTTAATATCTAAGTAGGGTTTAATATCTAAGTATATTTGACCCGCGACCAAAAGACTGACGACCAAACGTCCAGTAACAAGTAAAATAAGCACTATTATAGTGGTTGGTATTTGTTTGACGACTCAAGCCACAATGGAAGGGCAACACTATCGTGCATTTGTACACGCTTGTAAGCTATGAATGTGATTTCTTCACTCCACCTTCCTCATTTGCATTTGAAGCAAGGCGTCGCTTGTTTTCTATTCACGCCGCTCCAGCTCGCCCGCTCTTCTCCATTCCAGGCACCCCGCTATTCTACCGCATTTCAATTGCGTAAAAAAAAAATAGGGAAAAAAATAGGGAAAAGGCATGGCCAGCTCTTCGGACTTATTCCTCGCCCGCGGCATTAAGTTGCTTAAATGTCAGCGCTTCGGCAAACTAGACGATAACCTCCAAAGAAACTGCTTTTTTTTAATGCTTTGGGTTTGTCTCCATTTTTTCCGCAGTGCCCAGCGAACCCCCCCAGAACGTGCGAGCCATCTCGGTCACGTCGGACGAGGCGGTGATCACGTGGGCGGAGCCTCCACGGCTAACGCTGCACGGTGTGCTGAAAGGCTACCGGGTGGTGTTTTGGTCCCTCTTCCCCGACGGAGGTGGGTGCTGTGGGGGCCGGGCCCAGTGGCCCATGCAGAGTAATTATCATCTCTATCATTTCTAAACGTCACCAAAACTCACTGTCCATGGCGTCCACGTGTTTACGTTTCCCATCATGCACTTCTTCTATGTGGAGATGGCATGCTGTGTTGTGTGTTTGTTGTGGGTGGAGAAGTTATTATTACTGTATTTTCACGACTATACGGCGCACTTAAAAGTCTTCAATTTTCTCCAAAATAGACAGTGCACCTTATAATGCAGTGCGCCTTACAGTTGTGAAAATACGGTATTATGAATTTAGTGAACATCTGCTGTTTGTGCCAAGTGAAAAAATATACTATTGGGGTGTAAATGACCATTTTATGACGACATGATTTGGACCGCTACACAATATTTGCCAGTATTAAAAAGTCTCAATTCCTAATATCAATTTAATATGATTTTTGCATGTTACACTTGACAAAGAAAGAAATTTGGTTGTTTTTTAACAGCGTAATGCAGAAACCTGGAACAGTAAAAGATGAATTATTGATACTTTGCTCAATTACACCCCTAATAGATTCTAAAAAATATAGGCAAGGCACCTTTTAGTCTATGGTGCCAATATATTTTAATGTTTTGGCCTGAGCATGAAAACCGTGAATTATTCTTCTTATTTTTTTAATGATACATCAATATGCATGGGATCACTAACCATTGACGTTAATAGACATCCACTCCATTTTGACTGAACCAGCCAAAATGAATTGGACATTGTCAATAGCAGCTGAATATTTCAAATATCTGCCTAGTAACAACCAATACACACCAGTAAATTAATTTATTTTCAGAATGGGGCGAGATGCAAAACATCACCACCACTCGCGAACAAGTGGAACTCCGAGGACTGGAAAAATTCACCAACTACAGCGTGCAAGTTCTGGCCTACACGCAAGCCGGCGACGGGGTCCGCAGCAACGTCTTATACATCCAGACGCGCGAGGACCGTAAGTAAAACGAAATTCCCCCAAAAAGAGCCAGACGGATAATGGGCTGGAGCGTAAAATAGGTACTATAGAGGCAGTCTGGAAACACATGACAAAAGCTCATTCATGCTCGGAAGCTCCATTAGCGCCGCTAATGAGAATTAAGAGGCTTTGGGTACACGCCGCCATCTCGCTCTTACAGCGTTTATATATACATAGCAGGCGGGAGTCAAGCATCATCCCAGACCCGCTTCCTTTCCATCAGAACCCTTGCCATAGGCACAAGGATTAACTCCACTCGGATTAGGACGAATTAATTTTGTGCTTACACCATTGGAGGCGGGATTATTGTCAGATTTAACGCCGTGTAGAAAGGAGGGGGGCAAGATGGAGGAGATAAAACCCTATCGTAAGGCCTATTGTGCAAGGGGGACATTTTTTTTGAGCAGGGAATGCTTATATTTGGGTGTTTGTGTCAATGTGTTGAGGGAAAAAGGTCCTTAAATGGAAGTCGTCGTTCAAATGGCTGATCTGGCTTTGTCACCAAACCGCTGATTTACACCCGCGGATTGAACTGTCCGTCACGGCCCCGCCGGGATCAGCTAGCAAATGCTTCACCCTTGTAAAAGCCGCCTTGTTTTATTCCCAGAACCACTGACTGGATGAATAGCGGGATCAGGGAGCCTACATTTTTTTGAAAGGGGATGGATTTACTTACTTTGCTATTATTACGTTGCAGTGAGACCTAAATAGGAATTGCATCAATTGACATTGTGAACTCTACAATTCGTAGTTTACGAGGTACTTCTATTGTGTGTTTACCGTAAAGTGTTTTTTTTAAAGGCCCTGAGGATAAAGCTTGATTACTCCCAATTGAGCGTATTAAGTAGAATCCAGTGTTAAACTGAAAATGGCTGACAGAGGATCAGACACGAGTGTCTAATCTGTTTGCTAGTGAGGAAAACATCGGTTGACGACGGATGGACGGACGGGCAGAGTGTCAGAAATGCTGACCAATGTCTGAATGAACATATGTCGCCTCTGGAATGCAAAGACACTCCTTTTGAGGTCCTTCCATGGCGGCTTAGGGAGGGATAAGACTGCAAATCTGCAAATGAGCCTGATGACTTTAAAACTTGTTTGTTGTTGTTGACAATGATACACGTGCGAGAGGAAGGATTAGGGTGGGTTGGTGGATATGTAAGTGTAATGTAAAAAGGGTTCATTTTGGTAGCAGATCTAGATTATATGTCACTATTAATAATATTCATGTGATTGTAATTTGTTTTTTTAGCCCTTGTCTATTGATAGTACTATTTGTCCAATTGACTATTTGTCAAAAGGGATCCTTCACTGTTAAATACTGACATCCCATGTTTGTGGTTTAATGGATTCAATGGCGTACAATGAGTCAAATACTACTTAAAAAGAAATTACTGTATATGTATTTCTATTTTTACTCCATTCATTTTGAGCTTTTATAAACAATAGCCAATCACAACCCGTGTGTTTTAGAAAAAATTAAGGAAAAGCTTTTATTGTAATGCCATATTTTTCCATGACTCAAACTTGCCACTTTCTCCATCAAGGGTTAAAGGTCAATAGCCCTCCACCGTCGCCAGCACTGTCCCCTTAACATTGTGTTTTTTCCCACAGTTCCCGGTCCACCGGCCGGCATCAAGGCCGTCCCGTCGTCTCTGAGTAGCGTGGTGGTCTCCTGGTTGCCCCCTCACAAACCCAATGGTGTCATCCGCAAGTACACCATTTACTGCTCCAGTCCGGGCTCCGGACAACCGGTAAGCCACACCCACCCTCCCTTTGAGAAAAGCTTCCGAAAATCATCTTTGCCAAAAAGTCATCCCGTCTTCTTTAATCGTGTCATCTAGCTTGGGCGTGTTTGCATACGTGTCTTTTTTGTCGCTCTTTGACTGTTTGCGCCGTCGCCTTATTTCCTGCCTTCCCTAGATGAACAGATGAGGTTGTCTTGGCAACGTGATGAGACGTAGATATGCAAATGAGGCCCGAGAACAAGCTCACACACGCGCCTTTGCCGCATCAACCCGGGCGCCGCGCAGACATCGCATTTCAACCCTTTTCCTATTTATATTCCCATTCTAGCATTTGGCTTTTGGCGAGAGTACGAATCCCGCGTCCGTTTCCCCACTTAAACCGTTCTATTCCCAAATTCTCCTGGATTTCCGACCACGGGCGCCATCATGTAAATGAGCGCGGGCTGGGAGACGAGGAGGGAGGGGGGGGGTGAAAGAAAGACACCATTAGAGGTAGGCAGAGACCGAGGGGAAATGGGGGAGAGTGACAGACGGGCGGGGGAGAAGTGGGGAGACGAGGGGGAGAAGGGAGGAGCGGAGGAGAGTATCAGTCACATCGAGACGAGAGTGCTTTTGTCCGTCTTTTCATTATCTCGCCGTATCACTCCCTGGATCACCACAACGCGCCCGCTATTCTGCTGGAATGTTCGCACCCCCTTCAAACACGTCCCCCAAATATCCTCCCTCCCTCCTTCCCTCCCTCCCCATTCCTCGTACCGATTTAGGCCGAGAGGGAAAGAGGGGAAAGCAAATTTTTCAACCAGTCCTAAAGAGAGCCGTGGATTCAAGTGATGGAGAAGGAGATTGACTTGACGCCATGCAGTGTTTTCTGCGCATTGCCGTACGGGGGCTGCGGGCGTTTGTGTGTCTGTGTGTGAGGGGGGGGGAGATCATATCTTGTAATGTAAAGCATTTCGTCACCATTATCTCTGTTAAGAAATTTCACTATTGGCGTCAATCTAATTCAATTTGAATGTGGGCTGCAGCAGGGTGACAATTTTGTTTTTTGGGGGGTTATTATTGATAAATGTTTCACTTTTTGATCAGATTTAGTTGGTGTGAAATTCTCAAAAGAGCAAATAAGGGATTTTTAATAGTTTTATAGAAAATAAATATCCTATTTTGACCTATAGCGATGTATATATCATACTGATAAATGGGTGTGTGTGATGCATGTATTTTATAGTTAATGTTCTATTAAAAAAATCATTTATTGAGCTACGTTAAACAGATTGCCAACTACACCCCTTTTTTTATGATACATAATCAAATATTATGCATTACCTATGTTAAAATGTGTCAAATCTTACAAACAAATTAATATATTTTTTTTAAATCTGTATTTCAGGCTCCCAGTGAGTACGAGGCTAACCCGGGGATGCTCTTCTACCACATCACGCACCTGAGCCGAGGCAAGCAATACCACATCTGGGCCGCCGCCGTGACCACCGCCGGCCGGGGCAACATGAGTTCAAAGGTCATCGTGGAGCCGGCCGGAAAAGGTGAGTCAGAAAAAACGCCGGTCGAGCTGACCAACCGCGCCGCTATTAAAACGGCAACGTGATCCCCCGGCTTTGGCGCGCCTCCTCGCTCTCTGTACACGCTCGCCGTTATTGATTGACAGCTGTAGTATGGATCGCTTGGCAGAAATGTTGTTGTTAATTACGTGCTGATGAACAAGGCGCATCTAGGCCAAAGTCAAATGACCCTTGGGGAGCGCACGGGAATCAATAGGGGGAGGATCTATGGGCCTAAGATAGACTCGGGTCAGCGGAGGGATTCGCTCGTCTGGGAATATAAAAAAAAGGCGGCCCACCCGTCCGCGCTCTCAGACAAACTAGGCCAGCGCTATATCTCCCACAAAAGGTGGGGGTTCACAAGCCGGCTTTGGCTTTTGTGTGGCAAATACTTTGTCCCACGTACTTCTTTGTGTGCTTCTCCCCGTAGTGCCGGCCAAAATCTTGTCCTTCGGTGGAACCGTGACCACGCCCTGGAAGAAGGAAGTCCGACTGCCGTGCAAGTCTGTGGGAGAGCCGGCGCCGAGCATCAAATGGACAAAAGACAGGTTAGTAAAGTGG
The DNA here is from genome assembly GCF_051989575.1 of Stigmatopora nigra. NCBI lineage: Eukaryota > Metazoa > Chordata > Actinopteri > Syngnathiformes > Syngnathidae > Stigmatopora > Stigmatopora nigra. The sequence continues at coordinate 1,591,029 of NC_135526.1, forward strand.
GACCTGACTATTTGGGATTGACATGGACTTTTTTCAATGGGCTTCCCTTAATGCACGTGTCAAAGTGGCGGTCCGGGGGCCAAATCTGGCCTGCTTTATCATTTTGTGTGGCCCAAGTAAATCATGAATGGCGACTTTCTGTTTTAAGATCAAATGAAGAGTATCGATTTATATTACATTTCCTGATTTTCCCCCTTTTAAATCAATAATTGACATTTTTGAATCATTTTAACCTTCAAAATATTTGTCTTTAAAAAGAAGCACTCACTGTATTTGCCAACAGTATTTTTCTATCTTTTGCCAATCATAGTTAAATGAATAGTCTCAGTCTTGTATCCACTTAAGCAGGCAATGAATCCATTGCAGCCAATTACAAAAGAGCAATTATTTTCCAATTTAACGGGCCGTTCGCCTGGTTTCATTCGCCGGGATTCCTTCGCCGGGATTCCTTTTCCCGATGTTAAACATCTATCACGTTCCTGTCATCTGTCAGCGACGACTCGGCCATCCCGGTGACGGCTGACAGTCAGCGGCAGATTTTGTCCAACGGCACCCTCGTCCTGCGTTCCGTCAAAGCCGAAGATTCGGGCTACTACACGTGTACGGCCACCAATACGCTGGGATTTGACACCATCATTGTCAATCTTGTAGTGCAAGGTAAGGAAAAAGTGATATAAAGTATATTCTGCTTTTTTTTGTTATTTTTCATTCACCTTGCGTTTGTTTTGTGGTTTTGCAGTTCCTCCAGATCAACCTCGCCTGACTGTGTCCACCACGTCCACCTCCTCCATCACCCTGGCGTGGATCCCAGGGGACAACGGTGGAAGTTCCATCAGAGGTTCGATACCCGCAACAAACAGACATTCAATTACACTTGATTTTGGTGGATTTAGGGATATGATGAAGTACTTTTCTTTTTAATGCATTAACTGCTGCCTTCTTGTGGTCAACAAATATAACTGCATTTTATTTAACAACGCACCCGAGTCATAGACGAAAGTTCTGTGTGGTATCGGCAGATGATGATTTTTTTGTACCGATAGCATGTTTTTTTGGGGGAAAAAAACATATTTTTATATTTTTCTAATGCTAATTTGTGTATTTTGAGTAATTGCAACAATGGCCTGGTCAGATGTGAAATGGATTGGATATCTACTCATTTTGGAGAGAAAAAGAACAAATTAGATTATTTTTTGACCCTGTATACATACACATACATATATATAAGCACATATATACATATACACACAAATATATAAGCACATATATCCATATACATAGATGTACATGCATGCATACGTTAGGACAAATTTTAACCCAAGAAAAAAAATGTCTAGCTATTCGCCGATCAGTGAATTTGTAGGAGGCATAAATCCCTATGAAAATATGATCCATTGTGTGTATATGCAGGATTCGTACTGCAGTATTCGGTGGACAACACGGAGGAATGGCGGGACGTTTTCATCAGCTCCAGCGAACGTTCCTTCCGCTTGGACAATCTGCGCTGCGGAACGTGGTACAAAGTCAAGCTGGCCGCCAAGAACAGCGTGGGCTCGGGGCGCATCAGCGAGATCATCGAGGCCAAAACGCACGGCAGGGGTGAGCCGGCGACCGCTCGGACCTCACCAAAAACGTCCTTTTGGCGCTCAAACTCGGGTTCCAACTCCGCAGAGCCCGTTTTCAACAAGGAGCAGCCGCTACTCACTCACGTCAACTCCACCCACGCCGGACTCAACCTTCAGGGTTGGACCAGCGGCGGCTGCCCCATCACCGACATGATGCTGGAGTTCAGGCCCAAGGGCACGTGGGCTTGGCAGAGCCTGAAAGCCAACCATAGCACGCAGCTTTTTCTCAGCGAGCTGAGGGAGGCCACCTGGTACGAGCTCAAAATGAAGGCCTGCAACAGCGCCGGATGCGGAAATCAGAGCTCGCAGTTCGCCACCACCGATTATGATGGAAGTAAGTGGGACAAAAAAATGGGAAAAACTAAATAGCTAATGCTCATTAGAATTTTAATCCATCAGAACCAAATGGTAAAGAAGTATTACTTTTTTAATGAGATATTTTGTAGTATTCACTCAAAAAAGCACTTTAAAGGATTAGACTGAAAATGTAATGTAATGAAATGAACTCTTTCACGTTAAATGAACATTTTTTCTTTTAAATCAAGGTTAAAGAATATTTTTACTTTTTATAATGAGATATTAGTCATTAAAAAAGCTCAAATTTGGGTCAAACTGTAATAAAACTGCTATTTTAGGGATTTAACTCAAGTTATTGTTTCCTACAACAGGCACAATTCCTCCCATCAAATCTGCCCGCGGAGAAGGCGACGAGGTGAAGAAGTTATTCTCCATCGGATCTCCCGTCATCCTGATCACCGTCGGCGTGGCCTTGCTCTTCATCATCCGCAAGAAACGTAAAGAGAAGAGACTGAAGCGCCTCAGAGGTGAGATCATCTGAAAAAAAAACACAAACCATTTGTATTCACCATCCACTCTTCTTTCTTCCAGATGCCAAAAGCCTGGCCGAGATGCTCATCAGGTGAGACCAAATCCCCCAAATCCTCCAAGTGAAAAGTCCAAAATCCACAACCATTCATTTTTGTGTCACAGCAAGAACAATCGCAGCATCGACACCCCCGTCAAGGGTCCTCCTCAGGGACCGCGTCTCCATATTGACATACCTCGCGTTCAGCTGCTCATCGAGGACAAGGAAGGCATTAAACAGATCGGTAGGTCGTAACTATGTTAATGGTAGATATGTTTTGGGGCAAAAACATTGAGGTTAAGCATGAGATTGTGTCTTAAAGGAGAGGACAAGGCCGCCGTGCCAGTGACGGACACAGAATTCAGCCAATCGGTCAACCCGCAGAACTTCTGCACGGGCGTGTCTCTTCACCATCAAGCCCTCATTCAAAATTCCGGACCTTTGATTGACATGTCGGACATCCGCCCGGGCACAAGTGAGTGTTCTTCCAATTTTGAAGAAAAATGGAGACATTGAGAATATTGGGATGGCCGTAGAGGAAAACGAAAGTGTTAAGATGAGCTTTTTCTTTTCAGACCCCGTCTCCAGAAAGAGCATCAAATCGGCTCACAGCTCCCGAAACCGATACTCCAGCCAGTGGACACTAAGCCGACCCAGCCAAAGCCAGTCCACGGCCTCTGCGCGAACTTTGACCTCGGACTGGCGGACTATGGGCTCTCATGCAATCACCGCCACTGAGAGTGACAGCTACAGCGCTAGCCTCTCTCAAGACACAGGTGAGTAGCACCTTATGTGAGTAAATATGTGCTATTATGTATGTGTATTTGTAATTTTTTTAATGGCAATCATTAATAAGGGGAGTGATGGGCGGCTAGGAAAAGATTGACTGACGTTTTTAATGTATTTTTTGGGGGAAAAGTGTACAAACGAGTCAGACTGAATATTTCGCACCATTCTTGTCCTTTCCAGACAAGGGTCGCAACAGCATGGTGTCCACGGAAAGCGCCTCGTCCACTTACGAGGAGCTGGCGCGGGCGTACGAGCACGCCAAGCTGGAGGAGCACCTGCAGCACGCCAAGTTCACCATCACCGAGTGCTTCATCTCGGACAGCTCCTCCGACCAAATGACCACCGGCACCAACGACCCGGCCGACAGTATGACCTCGCTCAGCACGCCCTCCGAGCCGGGCATCTGCCGCTTCACCGCCTCGCCGCCCAAACCGCAGGACTACGACCGAGGGAAGAACGTGGCGGTGCCTATTCCTCATCGCGCCAATAAAAGTAAGTGGAGTAAGTTATTTTTCTTTGGTTTAAAACCAAAAAACGTTTACTGTCAAATTAACATCCAACTCCATTGATCACTGTTAAAAAATAACAACATTAAATGTTTACATCCATGAATAAAACATATTTACTGAAATTGAAACACTACCATTTCTAGGCATGTTTAGCAATGAACCTGCATTTTTAATCAAAGAAATTCCCTTTTTTATGAACTAAAAACGCATTTTTGACCACACCCATAGCCCCAAAGACTTCTAATTTTGCCACTCCAATTGAGAAAAGTCATGAATGGCTTTTTTAAACTGTATTTTTAATTCTTTTTAAACTACTTGTTCATGTTGGTGACAATGACCATATTTATTTTACTACATAATGAGTTGAGTAAGCTATAGTGATCATTTTCTCCACCCATGTGACCACTTTTTACTCTTTTTTTTTTTTTTCCAGGCGAATTCTGCAACTTACCCCTTTACATGAAGACGGACCCCTTCTTCCGCAAGCAGGGGGAACTCCACGAGCCGTGCCCTGCCGTCCCCCCTCGGGAAGCCTCGGTACGCAGCCTGAGCCAACGCGCCTATCACACGCAGGGCCGTCACAAGACTCTAGACTGCGGCAAGCAGCAGTCGCTGACCCTGGGCCACTCGGGCACGGCCACCCTGCCCCAGCGGACGCTGACCATGCCCGGTTCCGGCGCTTCGGCGGCGGCGGCCACGGCCTCCACGTCCAGCACGGGCAGCAACCCCAGCAACAGCGGCAACAAGATGGGCGGCTCCAGGGACTCGTTGTTGGAGAGCAGCTCGTCGGCGCTGGGCCGGCTGCAGAAACAGAGCGCGGGGGCTTACTCCAAGTCCTACACGCTGGTTTAGTCGCAGGTGGGGGGTTCGCCGATGCGTTTTCTACCCGGCCCGAGGTCAGCTGGGATCTAACTTTGCCGTTTTAATCTCCACGCGGAAATATCTACTAACTCCAACTAACAGTTCCGGCCAGCAGAGTTGCGGAGTTCCGCCGTGACACGCCCACGCCACGCCCATGCCACGCCCACGCCGCCATTGACCATTGGTTCTCTCCCCAGTTGAAAGGATTTCCAGTCGTGTGTGTCTCCAGGAATATTTTCAAAATTTCATTTTCAGGGACTTGAGTTATGAAATGTTTCAGATGGTCGCTCCATGAATATCTGATCTTCAAGTACTGTAAATGCCCCACAAATAGCGTATGTACATTCACACAAGAAGCTACTGGAAGCATCTTCACCATTGAGTTGCGTGTGTGCATGTGACTGGACATTTGGTCGACGGACATGTGGTCGACAGACGTTTGGTCGCCGGTCTTTTGGTCCCTTTTGGTTGCCGGTCAAGTGTACTTAGATATTAAATAGTACTTAGATATTAAACTCTCTCTCTTAGATATTAAACTCTCTCTCATGAATATATTTTTGAGAGTTGGTTTCAACAGTAAACTCCAAAAGACTGGCGACCAAAACGTCCGGCTACCAAATGTCCGGCTACCAAACGTCCGGGAACCGTGTGTGTGCGTGCGCCTGTGTGCGTGTGTGTGTGTTAATATTTATATTTATTTTCTGTTTTTTTTCTCTCCAGGTTGCTCATCAAAAAGTAGATTTCTAGAAGGAGGTTGCAAATCAGCCAAAGCAAATCAGGGACTCGTCGTAGCTCTTTTGGTCCACAGACTACTATTATGTATATTTATATCTATTATATTTATAGATATATATGTATATATTACATAGTGTAGTGGAGAGAGGCGTTCAGGCTCTTTCCCCTTTTTGCCCCCACAGTTCCAGAGTTCACTACCAGATTAGATGCAGCATCTGCTAACTTTGTCATTCTTGTTCATAGATGAGGTCTTGTACATAAAACAGTTTTGTATGAAGAGCTATTTTCGTCAGAATGGTTAAGGGTAAGCGTCACTCTTTCACCAAACACACACACACACACATAATTTCAAAAATTGAAGGAAAAAAATTGTCAATAACAGGACAGTTTTACTTTGAATGGGCAAAAAAAACACTTGCTTTCCCTTTCATGTTTTGATACAAATTTGTCTTTTTTTAATTTTTTTTTTAAAGGTACTTGATGTTGATGTCCTTTTGTCCCATTTATTATTTTTTATCATTTTGTATTTCGTCGATCCTCTAAAAAAACGTGCATGCTTGCTAAAAGGGAAAAAGTATGAAATTATCAAAAAAAAGAAAACATCCATAAAAAAACGACAAAAAATGTTGAGGGTATCCCAAACATTTTTTTGAGTTGCTTGTTATAGCAATTGCTTGTGTTCAAAAGTACATTTTCTATGAAAAGAAAGCAAAAACTAAAAAGATCATTCTAACACCTTGTGCAATAAAGCTATCTTTCATACGTCACGTTTCTGTGGCTTTCACAACAAAACTCCATCCATAGATAAAGAAAACGACCATTTTTTTACAAGATTTAATTTATTAACTATCGTACAGTTCACATAAGGCCTTCATCTTCAAAACACTATTTTCACTCAGTCAGACAAATTTCACGTTTATTTTCTTCCTGTTGATCAACTATTTCTTCTGCTCAGTCCTTAGACTAAATTGATTCTTTTTATTTTTAATTTTAAAGACTAGGAGAAAGGCTTTTATCCTTCATCTCCTTTAGTGTGTATGTTTTTAAATCATGCACTAAGTGGCCTTGAACCCTTCACAAAAAAAAAAAATGGTAAAAATGGACTTTCACTCCAAATACACACGTTTCCTACCACTGATTTCACTGGTTGTCCCTCCCAAGTCTACAAACAATTATACAGTCACTTTAATTGCAGTTTTAAGAGCAACATCTTTAAAATGGATGACTTTTAAACACAATTGTGTTTTTTTGGAGCTAGTGGAACAGCCAGGAGAAGAAAAAAATAAGATCCAGTGATTGAACACACTTTTCTTGTAGCGTTTACGGGTTTAACAAAAAAAAAATAATTAAAAAACATTCATCTTCATTTAATAATGAATGATAGAATAAAGTACTTCACATGTGGTGGAAATTCCACTCATTCGTTCATATTGTTGAAGCAGGATTTTGCAGTCATGGTTAAAAACTGGAGGGGACTGTAGATAATCGTATTTTCAGGACTATAAGGCGTGCTTAAAAGTCTTAAATTTTCTCCAAAATAGATAGGGTGCCTTTATAATGTGGTGAGCCTTATATATGGAAAAAAAACATCAACATGTGTAATTCATTGAGGGTGCGCCTTATAGTCGTGAAAATACGGTTACGTTTCAAGAATGTCAATCAGATTCATCACTTGATCAGCATTGAAACTGGATTAGATGTCTATTTCGCCATTCTTTAAATTTACAGCAGGAGGAAAAGTCTGATTGGTCGTCAAAGCATTGTCAATGATAACCAATGCCTTTTAACCTTTTTAGGTTTTTCCATTTAGCAGATTTCTTTGCTCATCTGGACCAGCAAACAAGAAATGTGGACAAATCAAATGTGATGCTACACTATCAAAACAAAGTGCTTTAGATAAGTATGTGGATATAAAAGAAAACGATAGAAATTTGATGTAAACAAAGTTTGATCTGCCACAGCTCTGTTCTGTACAGGCAATGGGTTTGTATGGCTGAGCGGTCCAAATTTAACGTAGCAAAACGCCAAATATCTTGAAAATGACAATCACAATCTTTTCATTTTGTAGCCCAGGAGTAAGAACTTTCCTCGTAGGGTTAAAGAAATCAAAACATTGTGATATTATAGTCATTTTTAATACTCTTGGCGTAGTACCCCATTAAAAACACAAGTATGTCAAAAAAAAGAAGAAGAAACTGAACATTAAAGTGCATCCCTGGATGTGTAAGACCTCTTACCATTGAAACGAGTCCCCAACACCTCCCCTAGAAGGCGCTAAATTCCCCCAAAGAGGACAACGAGTCAACAAATCCAGTGGCAGTACTTCATGAGGACAAAAATGAAAATAAGGTGGTCACAAAAGTCTTCTAGCTTCCAGATGAATCTCAAAAATAACAGCGTAAGGTTTGGGGGGGTGGGCTTTCTTGTTTTCACAGTGTCTCCTGTTCGGCTGGGGGGAGGTGAGGGTGAGAGTGAGGGTGAGGGTGGGCGTGGTGGTGGCTGTGCTGGTGCAAGGAAGGGGGGAGGGACTGCAGCGGGGACTGGGGGGTGTTGGGTGGCGACTGCTGCTGTTGCAAATGCGCCCCCGTGTGGGGTGGAGACGAACGGTAGCAGGAGTAAGCCGAGGTACCGCCGAGGGTGGAGGCGGTGGTGGGTGAGGCCGGGAGTCCTCCCAGGCCGGTGGGGGAGTCGATGAGTGGCTGGTTGTAGAAGAAGAATGCACACTGGTGGATGAAGATCTCGATGATTGTCTGGTAGGTGCGGGTAGCCGTCAGGGCGTCCATGGTGGTGAAGTCCGGTCGCATGAGCGTGGGCCAGAAGCAGATGGACAAGTTCTCGCTGGTCATCAGGTTCAGTCGGCTAAGCTGGCTCACCCTGATAAACAAGCATTGGGGGTCTTAAACTAAAGTGGAAAAGGTGTATTCAGAAAATTGCAGAAACGTACTTGTGCAAGTGGCTCACGACGTATTTGAAGGAATCGTAGTTCTCCCTGGAGAATCTCCTCAGGACGTCCTTCATGGTGTAGAGCCGTTGTTCTCGGTCGGAAATTTCTGTATTGGTGGAAAATAATGATTAAAAGAATGGATTTGTTCTGGAGAAATGCTATTTATTGATGTTAGGGTGGAGACACCCTCCCTGCCCTAGCAGTGTTTGCTTACTGAAAGCTTCCAGTAGGTCCACCTGCAGAGCACAAGGCACCAGCGGCTCAGGCAGCTCGGAAAAGAAGCTCTTAAGGCCTCCGGCTACAGTGTTTATGGAGAAGTCTTTTTCCACCAGGTCTAATCCGTGATCTGCACCATTGGTTGAAGAGAAGGCAAAAGTAAGACCAGGTCTAATCCCGATTTAGCTCCTTGACTAACCTTGCTCAAACTGTCTTTGCATGCTCTCCATCTCCGATTTGTTCCCGCTTACACGGTACAGGCCTTCTGTGTTGAGACCTGAGAAGACCGAGACAAGTTGCAGGTATGACCACAAAAAATGACTTTGCTAAATACATTGTTTCATCCAACTTGACTAACTCCACTAACCATTTCTAGTGCCAGTTTTTGCATCATAACCGTTACATGATAAAGACAAAAGAACCCCCTACCTGTCGTCTCGATGAAACGGACACACTTCTCAATGAAGAGTGGAATGGGTCTATCTGGGGAGACCACACTAGCCAACGGGACCCCAAAATAGTTGCTTTCCGGGGGCTTGGGGATGGCCGGACGTGGCTTTGATCTGGATTTCTGAGAGCAAAACAAAAGCAGACGTTATTTGAAAGGTAAACATCATTTGGTGACGAATACGGACCTTGGCTGTTCGACGTAGACTCTTTAGGATGTTCCTCTTTTTAGGGTCTTCGTTCTCTTCGATCACCAGGTTTTCACCTTTCAGGGTACCAAAGTCGTCTTCCTTGGACTTGGGGAGCGCTCCCGTTTCGTCGTCGCTTCCGATGAAGCTAGTACGGAAGCTGCTGAACTTGCCCAGGCGCTTGGAACGGTCACGGTACAGCCGAGGTTTGACACCCACCGCCGAGAATTTGCGTCTACGCTCCAGCGAGCTACTGTCCGCTTCGCTATCAGAGCCGTTGCCGTTAGAGTGCATCCGGTTAGAGTTGCGGATGGTGATGATTTTTCCTTGCGTGCTGTCATGTGGGACCGAGTAGATGATCTCGTCGTTGCTGGGGCGGGGCTTGCAAACGGCGTCCAAAGGTTCCGCGTAGTCCGAGGGGTCGTAGCCCGCGTAACCCGCGTCGCCCCCGGGGACCCAAGTGACGGCGGACGGCAGCGAGCGCCGGTGACCCACCGTGTCCGCGTACGGGTTCCGGCCGACTTTGCGGAAGTCGAACGTCACGCCGGGTTTCGCTCTGGCGTGCGTAGGAACTTTGTTGTTGAGTTTGCTCTCCAGGTCTCTGATGTCTGAGATGAGTGAGATGTCCCCAGAGTCCGAGTCGGGGAGGTGGAACCCTCCGTGGTGGGACGTTAATGTGCCATCGTAGTAGGGAGGCGATGGCTCTACATCGTCTTCTGAGTCCAGGTACGTGGTGACGGGGCTGGGAGAACCGCAACGAGGGGAGTACACGTTCTCGCCGGTGCAGGTTTCGGCGGCGACGTTGTCGTACATATGTGTGGCTTCCACGATGTTGCGCTTCTCCACCACTTCCATGAGAAAGGGGTGGAACATCTCGATCCTGTGGAGGCCCCCAACCACCCCGCCAGATCCGCACACCACGCTGTTGAAACGGCCTTCGATCTCATGAGCCAGTTCTTCCCCTTGGATCTGCTGCTCCCGGGCATAGTCGCTCTCCGTCAACTGGGCTTGGCTGTCGCCCACCGCCAACAGCTGCACCGGGATGATGTCCTGGACCTCGCACAAGAAGGCACAAAGCGTCTCCAGGGACGCCTTGCGGCAGACAGAGTAGACGGCGAAGTAGCCGTGCACCAGCCTGCTTTTCCTCAGAGTAAAGGAGGCATGATAGGAGAGGACTGAGAGCTCGATGGCTAGCTTATGTCCGGCAACGGTCTGCTCTAACAAGACGGAAGTGCCGCCATTTGACATGGGTCTGCAGTGTTGACGCCCCAGGAAGGGGGCCAGAAGCTGTTCCACATCGTAAGCATCACCGCACATTAAGCACATGACGATGCGGAGGTCCGCCTCTGGGGCCGGCTGATGGGGAGACTCCCTCGGACCCGGGGTCTCGGGAGGTAGCGGAGGGGAGCCACCGCCAAAAGACGAACTCCTCCTAGTGTCCAGGAGGCCCCTTAGCACTTGGTTGATTTGGCACTCACTCACGTTATGACCGTAACCCACGCCGGGAGAGGCGGGATCTAAGAAGCTACACTGCAGTCTCCTGGCAACCTGCTGTCCTTGGGCGATGAGGTTTAAGGCCGTTTCCCCGCCGACGTCTACGTACGAGCCCACACCCCGTTTGGTAACCAGGAGGAGGGACGTGGGTAGCTGCGCTAGCTGGCTATCTCGTCGACCTATCGTGGATTCCCTGAGACGCTCAAGGCTTTCGATGACATAGGAGAGGGACTCTTTTGAATTATACAGGCACAGACATCCATGGGGGGCAAAGGTGGGAGTATGGAAAGAATTGACAGGGAGACGTACGTTTCCCTCGATGGGTCGCAAAGTTAACTCGTACATCTTACCGTCCAGGACGTACCAGTCGTCGTTGGTGCAGAGGGCCCTGATCTCGTTGGCAAATTCTCTAGCCAGGCCGTCTTTTCCGAGGATAACCAGGTTGATGCGGTCGGCTTTAGTTTCGCCGAATTGAGCTTTCACGTCGAAGAAGGGGTAACATGTGGGAAAACGAGATGCCAGGAGTTGCTCGATCTTAGTGTCGCCGCAATGGGGACTACTAGGACAGGTCTCCTTGGTGGGGTGATAGACGAAATGGATATGCTTCAAGACTAGGGCGTCTCTTTCAGCCGGGAGTTTTTGCAGGACCTTAAACCTCTGCTCCTCCACCAAGACTTCCTGAATGGCGCCCATCTTCTCCTTGCTAGGCTTGGCGTCCACTTCTAGTTCGTAGAAAAGCTCTGAGTACTCCAGCAACAGTTCCTGAAAATCTTCTTTGGCCCGATCGATGATCTCCTTCTGATGCCGGTTGTAAAGGTCCAAGTACTCGGGTTCCTCCAGCCACTGGTAGAACTCTTCGTTCATGATGAAGCTACGAGCCTCCTCCCAAGGTCTCCCGGGGGTGACGAAGGGAGAAGACGCCAACTTGCGTCTGAACTCCAACCTCATCTCCGCCCGTCGGCATTCGTTCCGCAAGTGTTCCAGGTGAGCGTTGAATAACTCCTCCGCCTCGTCCGTCTCTAGAAGATCCGAGGGGATCCGTTCGTCCTCCATGTTGTCAATATGTGACGTATCCTCCCAGGGCGAGTCCTCCAGGACCACGAACCAATGGGCAAAGTGCTGCTTGGACTCTAGGACCTTCTGTACGCCGGACCAGCTGAGCTGATCGATCTCATCCAAGTCAGGTACCAAAGAACTAAGCGCCAGAGGTAGCGTGCTCAGGTAGATCTTCCGCCGCCGTTCGATATGTTCCTGCTTAAGACGGTAAACATGTTGCTGGAATAGCTTCTTGCACTTGGCCGTCCCTTCTAAAAAAACATAGTCTTTGTACTCTGGTGAGGCGTTCATGCGCCGGCTGGTGTTGAGCCAACTTTCGTTGTGATTCTTCACAATCCGGTTAATCAACCATTCGTAGCGATCCTTAGCGGACGCTATCTGCTGACTCTGTAGCTTTAGCGCTTCAAAGTAAGGGATGATCTTAGGCTTGCCTCGGCTTTTGTCTATTAGCTGAACTAGAGTCAAAAAGGCCAGGTCTACGTTGATGTTAGAACGAGCAGAAGTCTCCACTACGGGAAGGCTCTTTTTAGTAATGGCGAAGGTATGCGCGTCCTTGATGTAGCGTTCCACTCCTTCGTCACATTTGGTGAGCACCAAAACCGCCGGTTTCTTGGTCTTACTCAGCTGCCCGTAAATGTTAGTGACGAATTTCAACTGGTCGTCAAAATTGCGGTTCATACCGCGACTGACATCCACGCATAGAAGGAAGCCGTCTACCTGTAGCTTGCCTTCCGGCATTTGTTTTTGCTCAAAATCTTGCTCCAGGCCTAACTGGTCGGTGCAGAAGTACATGAGCTTCTCGGCCGAGGCTAATTTGGTGGCGGCAGCCCTCTTGATGTAAGGCTGCATGGCCGTGCTACGGTGCGGTTGGAAAGTCTGGTCGTCGATGAATTCCGTTTGCTCCACCACGTGCATTCTACACTCAGGTCCTTCGTCCAGGAGCCTTGAAACCTCACCCCAGAACAGAAAGTGATCATTGTTGACTACTCGACCCCCAAAGTCGCTGGTGCTCAGAACCGAAGTGTGGTCCAAGTAGAAGTCGTCTGCACTAGGCCGGACGTACCTATTGCACAGGCAGGACTTTCCTACGCCGCATTGGCCTTTTTCTTTCTCTGTACCGGACAGTCCCACCACGATGAGGTTGTAAATGGGGGGCCGGACATCTTGCTTTTTGGCCATCATAATCTAGCCACGATCATCCTGTGATTGACAGGTACAGTGTAGAATGTGGGATTGAAGGAGGTTTGCCCATATAGTAGATGGAGGGCTCAAATTTCAGTTCAGGTCCTGTAAGATAAAGAAAGAAAACAAGATTCACATCAATTCGAAACAATAATACATCTAAAATAGTCGCTAATTGTCAATACAAAGCAGTTTGGACTATTTTGCATTCTTAGATCTGCACCAAAAGCCATTTTGACAATAAAAAAACATTGTTTATATGCATAAATCATTTTTTAATAAGTAATACGAGGCCTTACACAAAGAAATAACTATTCCTAGCCCACATTACTCAGCTGGGCTAGGCCTGACATCCCTAAAAGAAATCCACGCACGCACCTTAGGGTGGATCATCCAAAAATAATCGATGGATAATCCAATTCTCGTCTTTTTTTATGCGCAAAGGGCGGAAAGTCACGGGGAAGCTGAGCACGTCAGTCTATATAATGAGATTTTAGACGCATTGAGGAAATCGGTACTGGCTAGCGTCCTTAGAAAAAGGTGCGTTATTTACCCAGCTGTCTAGCGTGGAACACACCGGCGCACTAAAGCCATAAATAAGAAGAGGGCGTGCGTGCGCGCGTCCGTGCGTGCGTGCGTGCATAGCGTCGCATCTCTTGTCCCTTTCTCTTACCGCATCTGTCAGGCCAGCTTGCCGCAGCTCAAACAAACCGCCTGATGTGCAGCCGTATAAAAAACATCATATATCAACAATATATATCGAGAGCATGTGTCATTGTGGACGGTTATACCGTGATACCGTAGTTCCCCGTTCTTGTCTTCTACCTCTTCGGCATCACTTGCGCCCTTCACCGTTGCAAGTCAAACAAAAAATCTCCGGAAAGACTAGAAATATCCAAAAAGAAAACGATCCGATGTGGGTTTTAGCTTCTGTTGAAATCCCACAGAGTGCGAAAATGGAATTCGCCTATCCTGGCGTCACCACGTTGCTTGGTTTTCACTCATTATCGTGTCCATTGTTGTGCACATTTAAAGCTGGGCCGGCCGCAAACGCCTCACGTCAAACAGGCCGGCGATTTGCAATTCAGCAGCCTTTGGGATTCCGGTTAAACATCCATCAGACGCTCGGGAGCGTCCATTCGCTGCTGTTGGGAGGCGATCGCTTGGGTGAAAGTGCGATTTCAGGCTGCTTTCCGATAATGGCGGCGGCAGCGGTGGTGCTGCTGGTAGTGGTAGTGGTGGTAGTGGTGGTGGGGGCCCTCCTCCTGCCCGGACCCAGTCCTCCTCTTCTTTTCTTCGGGAGAGCGGAGCTGTGGAGGCAGAGGCGGCGGAGAAAGGGACTCACCCAGCGGCGCCCAAGCACTACTGCAGCACCGGGGGCTGCGTCACTCCCAAGTCGGGAACCAGAGGATTTGTTGTTGTTTTTATTTTTAAAACAATCGGTGTATGTTTGTTTTTTAATGTTACATCTATCAGAAAGTGTCCACTTAAAGTTATTCTTGATTTTCTATTATGGGGGGCGTTCCCAAGTTGTTGCTCACTTTGTTTTCTATGATTTGAGCATTGTTCAAACTTAAATGTTGGTATTCAATTTTATTGAGTTTAAGATATGACATTGTCGTTGCATAGATGCATCCCTCACACTTGTTTGTAAATGCAACAGCCAAGAAAAATGAAGAGTCTTAAATAAGTCAGTGAGTAATAATATGTATTAATTTCAAGTAGTATATGGATTGCCCTTATCTTGTGCATGGACAACTTGACCTTAAATTCTTGGAAACTAATGCATTTGAGACTTAAGCAGGTTTATCCACAAGTGGGTACCATCGACCAATTAATACACTGGAGAAAATGGGATACAATTAAATAGAAAGTACTACATGTGTTATTACCCGTTGTAACGCTATTCGACTGATGTGCTTGGTAACCAATCAGCTGTTAGTCCCACCCACGGACTTTGAGTTTGACAGTTAAAACCCCATTCATGAAATACGGCAACTGCACGTGATTACTCTACCACTCTTTTGTACTCATCTTTGTTATTTCAGGGTAAACAAAGAACATCTGCGACTAAACATGATGGGAATGTCAAAGTTCCCCTTCCCGGCCCCTCTTTGAACGCATCATCGCAAGACTCTGGGATGCGTAATTCTACGTCATGACGTCATGGCGTAAACTGAAACAGACATGGCGCCCCGAAAGTGAAGGAAAACTTCAACGTGAGTACGTTTCACTATTGTTTCGTCCTTTATGGTCTTTTTTGATTCAATTTATACAATCGTACAACATTTGCTGAATGTTCTCACTAGCATGCTCTTGGATCTGCCTATATTTGTCTTCTTTTGTCTGCCAAAAATGACATTCTTGTATCCTGGCATGTACAGTAACTGAGATCCAACATAGCAGGTGGATATTTTGGCTTTATTTAAGTCACACACGTGGAATTGATGGTGGATCGAGTGCATTTAGTTGCATTTGCAGTTTGATTCCATGCTTTCTGAACTATAAAATAGTGGCGATGAGTGACGGTTGACGATGAATGCTACTAATCAATGTACAACTGTGAAAGATCAACAACCGTTAAAAACAAATAAACACCACCATCGATGTCGTCCAGCCAGTTATGTTATGTGTGTTTGTTTTTAAAAGTTGTACTGCAGCCAACCAGGATGGCTCCGAGGAAGCAACGGACTAAGAACAGACCCCGTACAAGCCCATCATTGGATGTACAGGAAAACCAAGCTATCACTCATGGGACTGAGCAGGTACAGATTCCACTTAAATTAAGCATTCACACTTCAGTAGACTTTTAACTGGACTAACCAAACTGTACTTGATGTTGAAACATCCTAGTAATTCTTTAATGATGATGATGATATAACAGACTAGAGCAAGGGTGGGCAAACCGGTCCTTGAGGGCCACTATGGGTGCAGGTTTGTGTTGCAACAGATCCAGTAAAAGGCACTTGACATCCGTTCTTTTCTAATCTTACAGGACGAACCTTCAACTCGGCTTCTGTTGCCAGGCTTGTCAGAAAGAGAAAAACGATGGAGGGAGAGGGAATATAAAGCCAAGCGCAAAGGTGGGCGACATCACCAGTCAATGTTAGATGAGTTAATTTTTCCATGCAAAATAATAGTTTGTATTTGGGCCATGTCTCACTTGACTGTGATTCTTCATTAGAGATGACAGATGAGAAGATCATGGCCTTGGCCCTTCACCAAAGTACGCAAGAAGCCAACAACATGGCGCATCGGATGCAGCAGGATGAAGTAGCCGACCGAGTGAGCGTAAGTACTTTGTTTTCTCCCCAATATATGTAAATGTCTACTGGTAAAAAAAGAGTATAGCAACACTAAGTCTTGTGCTCATATAAGCCATACCCTTGATTCAGTCATTATTTTTTGTGATAAAAACGGCTTATATGCGAGAAAATACAGTACATTTAAGTAAAAGATGTCATCAGAGTCAACATTGACAACAATCTTGGCTTAAAGATTCAATATCATTGACAGACAAGGAGTTACTAACGTTTTAGAGCTAGTTCATCTATCAATGACCAATGAATGAATAACAATTTCTGGTTTTCTCAACTAGAGCTTTGCTTCCATGCAGATTGAAAACAATCACCCCCATAAATCCTCCGACCTCCCCACATGCGATCACAAAGCCAAAGTGACCGTCCCCAGCCTAAGCCAAGATGTGCTGAAGACGTGCGAGACTGTGGGCTTTGTGGTCTGTTCGCAGCTCTTACCTGAGCGACTCCCTTCGTCGGCCAGCTACGTAAATCCCTCCTTCTCCGAGTCGGACACGGGAGAAGATTTCGCCTTGGGGGAAGATTTCAGCCAGTGTATAAAAAGCCCCGTGTTTGGCGATACGGCACGACTCAACGGCTCTCCCAATGCCAAGACAAACAATCCAGATGGAGCCAACTCAGACTGGATCTTTTATTCTCAGGAGAGCTCAAGCTCGCCTCAAAGGCCTTCGCCCTGTCTGACATTAAGTCCAGTCTTCCCAAGAAGCTTGTCGCCGCCCCAAAACTCCTCGAGGAACTGGACACTCTCAAAAGAGCATTCCGTTCAAGTCCAAGCTGTCCAGTCGATGAGCGAAGACGAGCAAAATATTGCCGGTGTTGCCAGCGACTCGTCAGAAACGGAGATGGCCAGTGATGCCACGCCTGGTTGGACCGACAAAGACAGCGATGACACGGTAAATATGCCTTTTAATCAAATCTTTTTGAGAGGGAGTGATCGGTGGACTTTTACAAATGCTTTTAATCATCTGCTGATTTTTTAGGGGTTGTGCTGTTTGCTATTGAATTTCACCGAGAGATATTGTAATGGTTTTTGAACTTTTCTCCATAGGTAAGATTACCCAGTCCAATTTTCCCAGGGGAGAAGAGCCTCCAAAAATGTCAAGATGAACCGAATGTGTCCAGTTGCAGGTATAAAAAAAACAAACAAAAAAAACTCTTTGACTGCCATCTCCAAAATATTGCCATGTTTCTGTTTCTAGCCTAAATGAACAAGAGTGTGTCCCCTCCGAGCCCGTTGTTCACTACTACTGGGGGGTCCCTTTCTGTCCTCGTGGTCTGGACCCAGACGCCTACACGCAGGTAGTCCGTTTTTTTTTGTAATGGGAGCGAGCGGATTGTCTTTGACACCATTTTGTTTTCAGGTCATCGTAACCCAGTTCGATGTGTACGCCAAGTGTCTAAAGGAGGCGCAGAAAAGTCTGCTTAAAAAGGCCCCCTGGGGAGACCCCATTCTGCCTCTATCAGAGGTACTAACTTTAGCTCATGGAGAATCACAAACTACTTTTTTTAAATAATTGTCTGATTGTTTACTGATTTATTCTTTTTTTTTTCTTTCTGCAGAAATCAAGTGAGGTTCCACAAAGGTAAAAAAAAAAGTCATCGTGCCATCTGAATGTTTTTTTTTTTTTTGACAGAACTGACAGAAAGTAGTGGGCTGATTTCTACCTGTGTTTTTTGTAGGTCTGGCCTACGCAGGAAAAAGCGAAAACTTGGTAGTCAAGAAATGGACGGCTTTCCGGGTGAGATGGAAAATAAAATGATGGAAGAGCAAGAGGATGAAGAAGAGGAGGAAGAGGAGCAGAATGGGAATCCACCTAAAACTGGAGATCAGACAGACACTGATGACAGTTTGATTTGTCCAGGTTGGAAAAATTTATTCAATACAATACATACAATACAGTTGCAAAACCGCCTTTGCAGTATATTGTACTACTCTGATTACTCTGTCTTGTTGTATACCTGCAGAGACTCAATTTAATGAGGATGTCCACACCCAGATATTTACGGTATAACAAAGTCCTTCTTCATTTGAGATGAAAAATTGTTTGAATTTTAGTGACCTTGTTCCTCATCTCTTGTTCTGTAGCCAAAAAGCCCGGAGTGCCCCCAAACGTCAAAGAGAACCCACGAGTCAGATGTAAAAAAACTCTGGGATGAGGAGCACAAGATGGACGGTGAAGTTTCAATTCATAAAATGAATGGTGACCGGACGTTTGGTCGCCGGTACTGTTTAATATCTAAGTACTGTTTAATATCTAAGTACTGTTTAATATCTAAGTACTGTTTAATATCTAAGTACATTTGACCAGCGACCAAACGTCCGGTCACGAAATGATTGAGCAATCCTGGTGGATGCCCTTAAATGATTCTTAAACTGGGTTGCAGTCTCGACCAACGGAGAAAATCAGGCGAACCATCTGGAAGAAGAAGGCGCGTTTGAAGAGTGTGGTCCTCCCGAGCAGGAGACCGCCACAGTGTGTCCCATTTGCCAGGGGAGCTTCTCCATCCAGGAGATCGAAGAGCACGCCGCCTTCTGCTACAACGAAGCCGAGCCAGAGGATGACGGCGGGCTTGCGGATGAAGCCTGTTCCAAAGGTTTGGAAGAAATTGGAGTGACTTTACAGCATTTTACCACTTGATGTCAGAGTTTCTAACATTGATGCTTCTAACCTGACTTCAGTATCTTCGAAGCCGCGGAAGAAGAGGAGGAGAAAAGCAAAGGAAGAGGGAAATGCCTCCTTCAGTGGCAAGTACGTATGATTTGGGGAATTCTTTTGTTTTGTTTTTATTTTTGTTTTGTTTTTTATTTACCCTGTAGAATCCTGGAGAAATGTTATGTCTGCCAAAAGGCAGTAGCTCGGAGAGACTACGGGGCACACACTGAGCTTTGCATTCAACGGCGGACCACAAAAGAGCTCGGGGTAAGATTCTTTATTTACACTTATTTATTTGGACTCATTTATTAGACCAGGGTTGGGCAAACTTTGGGGCCCGGGGGCCACATTGACTTTGAAAATTTGACAGATGGGCCGGGTCAACACAAGATAGGATACATGTAAAAAAGTGCATCCGTTAACATTACATATGAAACATCAACACAAAAAAAGTTAACAGACCCATCACTCATCACTAAAGTCAAAAGTATAAAGTACAAAGGCTAGTCAAAAGGAATGTATTAAGAAATATTAAAATGTCATTTAAAAAAATGTCTGTATTAGGGTGTTTGTCACATTTAATAGTTGTTTTGCTTTTCTTTTTCAACTTCCAGAAGGGAAATCTGTTGGAAGCTTTGGAACATTTAGAGAGCATGCATGCAGGTAAGCCTATTATGACAACACACATGTTTTTTTATTTTATTTAAAAAATATTGTGGTGGCGTTAAAGCAATACAAAAAATATATCATTTTTACATCTGACTGTATATGCTTATTTATAGGAGCTGGTACATCCAGTTGCAAAGTCCAGCAAGGGTAAGTTGCTTCTTAAAGCCATTACACTATTGCCATTCCATTCTATTTGTTGGATTATAAAAGTAGCAAAATTATGTCATTATAAGTAGTTCATTTCATAGATTTTTAGGATTCCCTTGCCTAATTAAAGTCAATTTTTTGTGTGCACAGCGTCGTCATCGATCTCCTGGATGAAGACGAGGAAGAGACAGTGGATGTTTCCATATCAGACATTAGTAACTCTCCAATCAGGTCCTTTACGCCTATTTCTGAGGTCACCGATTGCCTGGTGGACTTTACGCGCCGACGGCGGGTGAAGAAGCCGGGCCAAAAACCAAGGTGAAGGATGGGGTGGGCTCTGTTTTTTTTTTTTTTTTTTGCCTAAACAATGATGGCCAACATTTTTTAAATCAGAGGCGTTGGGTTCCAATGAATGGGATGTGGACTTTTGACCATTTTTCTTCACACCAAAAGGATGATTAGATGTCAATCCTCCTCAAAAGACACTGAAACAGTTCAACTGATGCACTTGAGTCAATTGTATTCTGCATTTAGTTACTTTTTAATAAATGACAAATATTTGTAGAATTAATTTTGTAATCTTTTACATTCTACCACATCGGATCCAATTGCTTATACTTAATCAATTATTGAGTATTGCATTGATTGAGCATTATGTTTTTCATGCATACAACTTTATTATTCATAAAAATAGGTTTAGAATAAAATAATCTTCATTATAATTGACAACTTGCATCCACACATATGACTAGAGACCATTTTATTTTATAAATGACTTAACATAGCAACATGTCCTGTTTTTTTTTCACTATTATGCTGTCAATCACAATGGAATTTTTACACAAATGATTTTTTTTTGTAATAATAATGTCTCCCCTTTGTTATTTCAATGTAACTTTTTATTTCATCAGGCCGGAGCTTTTGTATTTCCCCTTAAGCGTAAGCTTGAGGCACATTGACGCACATTGTTTCCACAATGTCACAATCGGCGTCTCTCATTGCTGCCCTCTTCGTGTGCCTGCGTGTATTATTCACGTTTTTTTTTTTAGTTTGGCATGTGCTGTCACTTTCTTCCCTTGATGGCCAAGCGAGCACACTCATTTTGGTAGAGGACATAGCAGGTGAGCGACGCGCCTTTTTTTTCTCTCCTCGACTTGAAGTTGGCAATTTTAACTCACTCGTCATTCGACATTTACGGCAGAAATTGTAAGTAGAGCTTCACATCTACCGTCATATCACTTTTCCCATCTGTATGGAGCCTTCCATAAAGACTTTCCAACTTGTTTAACCTGATTGACTGACACAGCTTGTGTGGTTAAAATTCCCCCCATAGCTACTTTGTGTTATCTTAACATCCCTATATTTATAAGAGGTTTTTTTTTTTGGTCTTTCTTTCAGGTTGTGTGACTTAGAGGAAAAAGTTTACTCGCAAAAACTGCAGTGGGCGGATACAGTACTTTTCTCAGAGTCAGGTAAGGCTTTTGTGTTATATGAGTATTAAATGATCGCCCCACCTAAAAAACAAGCAACATCGGACAGGGTCTTATTTTTACTCAGTTGCTAGTATTAATTGCTTAAAAGTTGATTTTATGTACTTGATGAGGGTTCATTCATTGGGGGTAAAAAACATGAATGATAAGAGTCAGGTTATATTTTTAGGGGGACTTTACTTCACACTTTTATGTTGCTGTCCAAAAAAGGGAGACTAGTATATTGTACTTCACTTGAATGCACCTTAAATTGCAAGCTGCTTTTATTTTGTCACACATAGTTTAAGACTGCTCTAAAACGCATACAAAGATAAGGCGGTTTTTCCTCTTTAAGCTTCTAAAAATGAGGAATAATTCAAGAGTTTTATTGGAGGCTGCAACTAAAATTAATGTCAATTTCTCTTTCTCAAAACAACAGGAAACAAGCAAAGTCAATGGATGACGACGACATCTGCACCATCCACGTTGATGGCATCCCTCCGGAAACGCTCACTAAGGTTAGTTAGCCAGATCCTTTAAA
Organism: Stigmatopora nigra; assembly: GCF_051989575.1. Lineage (NCBI taxonomy): Eukaryota > Metazoa > Chordata > Actinopteri > Syngnathiformes > Syngnathidae > Stigmatopora > Stigmatopora nigra. The sequence continues at coordinate 1,612,737 of NC_135526.1, forward strand.
TCCAACTTGAAAGCATTTCTTTAAAAAAAAAACATTGGAAACTAGCAGTGCAGTTGTTTCACACATTAGCATCCATATTTTCATCCACTTTTTAACTTGCTCAGATGTGCTGTCATTCTTAAAAATGCCAATCATCTGATAAAGACTTTTTTAGATCATTTTTTTGGTGTCATTTCTGAACCACTTGACCAAATTTTAACACTGGACTCTTCATGCCTACTTCTAAGTGTCGTGTTGGAATGAAGTCGTGTACTGACAAGTCTTGCACACGGCAACGGGATGAATCATATTCAGATACAAATACCAATATAAGGCGTGAGCCCAAACAAAAAAAGGGCACAAAGGGGCAAAATATGTCTGTCAAAAGAAACACAGGAACGCGTAATAAGGATATGGTCATGTGACACTAGGAAGTTCGCCAACAGCAGAAGGATGTCATGTAATGAGTCCCGTGTCGCAATGCGTACATGCCTTCAATGTGTGTGTGTGTGTGCCTTTGGTGGTTAACTTAACAGCTTCATACTTTAACTCATTGCCTGCCACTGTCAAAGGGAGACATTTTTTTGTTTTAAACTGGAAGGACTGGCTGTGATTGCTCAAAATTTGCAGTCAGTGAGTTATAAAAAAAGAATTTAAAAGTAGAATTCCAAAATGGTTGAATTTTTGAAGATTTAATGATGTTATATTTTATTTTTGCTTCCTTCCACAGGTGAAAAGTTACCTGAATCCATTTGTGCTCTCACTGGATGTCCTGCAGAAGATTTCTACTCGTCTGGAACGTGAGCTGAAACGAGGCCTGGGGAAGCACTCGCACCACAAAGCTGCCGTCCAGATGCTCCCCACCTTTGTCACGGCCACGCCGGATGGGACGGGTACCTCTCATTTGCATGACCGGACGTTTGGTCGCCTAATAAACAGTACTTAGATATTAAACAGATACTTAGAAGCTCAATTTTATCGCTCCTTGCAGAAAAAGGCGACTTCCTGGCTCTGGACCTGGGCGGGACAAACTTCCGAGTACTCCACGTGCGAGTCCTGGAGGAAGAGCAGAAGGTGGTGAAGATGGACGGGCAGATCTGCGCCATCCCCAAGGAGATGATGGAGGGACCCGGAGAACAGGTACCCAAAAATTGGTCCGGCCCGTTCAAAAATAGCTTTGCTGTGAATTGAATTGAGATTTTCTCTTTACAGTTGTTTGACCACATCGCCGCCTGCTTGGGGGATTTTCTCAAGTCACAGAATCTGGTGGGAAAAGTTCTCCCTTTAGGATTCACCTTTTCCTTCCCGTGCAATCAAAAGGAAATTGACAAGGTCTCACACACACACACACACACACACCAAACAACAAATCATTTTTTAGATTCTAAATAAGGAAGAATTTTTGCAAACTATCGTATTGGGAATGAATAGATTTTGCGCAACTGTTCTTTTTTTGCCAAGATCTGGCTTCCAGTGTTTATGTGCTAGAAAATTACCCCAAAAATAACAGGAAAAGAACAAAAATAAACACAAACCAAACAACAGGAAGCCACTCAAAGTCATTTACTTATCAGAAGAGTGAGTGAGCATCCCCATGCAATTTATCCCATTCCCATTTTTGATTTTTTTTTTAAATTTCATCTGAAATACCATTTACCATACCTTTCTTCTACAGAGCATCCTGATTCGCTGGACCAAAGGCTTCCAATGTTCGGGCGTGGAAGGTCAAGACGTGGTCAAGCTCTTGCGAGAGGCCATCCACAGACGAGGGGTGGGTGAGTCGTCCATGTCATTTGCCCGTAAAAAAAAATACCGACCGTTTTGTCCGTCAGGATTACGAGGTGGGCTCCGTCGCCATGGTCAACGACACGGTGGGAACCATGATGAGCTGCGGCTACCGGGACCAGAGCTGCGAGATCGGGATGATCATCGGCACGGGCACCAACGCCTGCTACATGGAAGAGATGAAGAACGTGAAGCGCGTGGAAAGCGACCTCGGACGCATGTGCATCAACACGGAATGGGGCGGCTTTGGCGACAGGGGCTCGCTCGCCGATATTCAGACGGAGTTCGATGTCCAGGTGGACAAGATGTCCGTCAACCCTGGTGTCCACATGTAGGTGAACTGGACTTTTAAAAGGAGTGGTGGTCTTTTAAATTTTTTTTTTTTTTGCTCTGCAGTTTTGAGAAGATGATCAGCGGCATGTACATGGGCGAGATTGTGCGCTTCCTGCTGGTCAAGATGACAAATGACGGCTTGCTGTTCAAGGGACGGACGACAAAGACGCTGCTGTCGCCGGGCGGGTTTCAGACCAAATATATTTCGGAAATTGAAGAGTGAGTCTTATTAGTTGTTTTAATGCAAGTATAAATATTCTGGATATTGTGCATCATTATGTGATGCAGTAATAATGTGTCTTCTCTTCTTTAAGGGAGACGCTCGGCATGCAAAAAGGAGAGACAATTCTGAGTGGCATGGGTCTGGCGTGGGACCCGGTGGATGTGCGTGTGGTGCGCATGGTCTGCGACACGGTGTCTTCGCGCTCCGCTCGCCTCTGCGCCGCCGCCCTGGCTACCGTCGCCAACCGCATGCGGCTCAGCCGCGGCCTCCAACATCTGAAAACCACGGTGGGAGTGGATGGATCTGTGTACAGGAAACACCCCAAGTAAGACGGCACTTTAAAATGTTTTTTTTTTTTGTAAAATTATTACTGTATTTTCACGACTATAAGGCGCACCGCATTATAAGACGCACCCTCAACAAATGACACATTTTAATGTTTTGCCATATATAAGGCGCACCCCATTATAAGGCGCCTTGTCTATTTTGGAGGAAATTTAAGACTTAAGTGCGCCTTATAGTCGTGAAAATACGGTACTTGGTGTTTGGGGGCTCAGAGGACAAAAAAGCAAACCGAAAATTATATTTAAAAGAAATGTTTTGCATTTAGTTGATGTGACATTTGTTCTAAAATGAGCATTTTTCCACCATATAGACATTTCTGGTTATGTAACCCACAGCATTAAGAATGAGTTGTACTAGAAAGGGTTAAAGTTGTCAGTTCCAAGTGTGACCCATTGTGGATTTCCACAGTTTCAGCGCCGAGCTCCAGGCCACGGTGCGTCGGCTGGCCCCCGAGTGCGACGTCACCTACCTGCTCTCCGAGGACGGCAGCGGCAAAGGCGCCGCCATGGTAACGGCAGTGGCGCAGCGGCTCGCCCGAGAGTCGCGCCTGCTGGACGACAGCGAAGATGGGGAAGACAGCGACGACCAAGACTAAGCAGGATTGTGTCCTCTTTTTCTATTTTTTTTAAATTTCTGTATAAGTCTTATTTAACGTCTTTTACATTGTCCTGTGAACATTTTATAGATGAATACAGAAACACTTGATGGGGTTGCACTTTTGTTGTGTTTTATCATTTCAGCAGATTTGCTTTTTATGACAAAAATGCAGGTTTGTGGTGGTGAGTGGAATTCCATGTCTCCAAATCTACTTTGCCAGGTGACATCATTTTTTTTTAATTTTCCGCATAGCATAATATTATTCATATTTTCACTCTACAATCTTAGAATAATGTACACCAAGTTAGATTGCTTGACATTTTGGGAAGGGTGAAATGTATTTTAAAGCTCCCTAGAAATGCGCATATGTTACCCCCTAGTGGTCTGTTTTGAAAATGCACACTACAGTGCAAGGCTAGTTTATCTTTTTGCACAAACAATAGTTTCTGACTACATGGAATATACGACTATATTGCTGATTATTTTAAAGGGACGGGTTATAAAGTTAGAATTTTGGTTAAAATTAGATTTTCCCTTTGGATCTAATATTAACCCTTTAAAGGGCAACTATTAATATATGTAATGCCTCATGTCCAAATTTAAACCTATTTAAAAATAGAATTATTAATGTTTTTCATCTTTAGTTTGCAAATTTCACAAACAAATGGGAACATGTATAGTCTAAAACAGCTAAAAAATGAATTTGGTATATGATGAGATCAAAATGATATGAAACTATTACATCAAAATATTGATCCTCTTTTAAATGCCTGCTCCTACAAAAGGGTTAAACAGAGATAAAAATGTCTATCCAAGTTCACCTTCATTTTAAACAAGACTATCAGAAAATGGCAGGCTGCATATTTGCAGTCACATGAACAATGGATGCTGTCATTACAGCCTCTATTCAATGCACAACCCCCCCAAAACTGCACACTTGGTGCTTCATAATGCAGCACATTAATTGAATACTAATAAGGTCAGTATATTGTTATTAAGAAGTATTTAGCTCTACGCCCAAAAGTCCCCATATTTTTAGCTGTCTTTTTCCCCCCTGCAGGCTTTCAAGCTTTATGACCACTGGAAATCATCGCCATGCGTTCAGTCACGCGCATGCGCACTTGGTAAACACACAATACAGAAACACACACGCACACAAAAAGAGAGGGAGAGCGGCAGCTCTGGGACCAACTCAACTATTTTATTTTATTATTATTATTTTCCCTTCCCGATGAATCCCGACAATGTTAACAACCCGGATCTAATTATTGCTTCCAAACTTGGACGTACGATTTATTTTGTGACATTTTTTTTTTAAATTTTTTGAAGGCGAATTTATCGAGTAGCTCGATCATCCGTAGATTAAAAATATATATATATTTTTAATTTATCTATATTAAGATTTTAACTAGCGAACTTGACCACACCTAGATTTTGCCCTATTTCCAACTGAAACAAACAATCAAAAAACATTTTTTCTTGGTTTCTTTTTTTTTTTTTTTTCCTCTGGTTTTGGTGGTAGTGGTGCGTTTGTTTTTGTGACGGCAAGTCCCGGCGGCGTAACCGGAGAGGGGGCCTCATAGAGGGAATGCAGGACTGCAATGGAGCACAATGCTATACAGGTAAATAAAATCAAATAAATTTGACTTATTTTCCCTGTAATAATTTCTCCGATGAATATCATCGGTTATCTTGTTGTTTATCACATGCATAGTATTTACCGTCGATATATTGTGCCTGGATCTGAGAGTTTTATTTCATTTTAGTTTGACCATATCGCATTGATTGTCTCCCCCCTCTCCCCCCCCGACACATAGTTGCTGTGACTCAATTTCAACTTTTATTTTAACTCCCCCTCATCTAAAACGTGGCATATATCATTAATATTGTATAATTTTTCTGATTTTTTTCTAAAATTAAACATAAACAACTGGATCTTGGATCTTCTCCCAAATGGCAGATCGCTGAAAATCCTCGTGTAATAATTTCTTGATATTTCCCGTCGTGTTTAATGATTAATTTCTTTGTGTATTCGTGTCGATATTAGTCTCCCCCCGGTTCCTCGATCAGGCAAACCGAACACCCCCGCTCACCCACCCACGTCGAAGCACATTTAATAAAAATAAAATGACATCTATCGTTTAAAAATATGAGGAAAAACAGGAAACTTTTAAAGCTACCCCCCCTCCGCCCCTTCATTTCGAACCTAGCCAACTAGCTTACTTTAGCATGGCTGCAATCTGCCTGGTGTTATAATATTAAAAATAAACTCGATCATATTTTGTATTTCATAATGTTAAAATTGGTCGATCTGGGCGAGATCGGGTTGATTTTTGGGTGTTATTACAGCGTACTGATATTACATTAAAGCCCCGACATTTTGTCTCGTCTGTATATAATTAAAACATTTTTTAAGGGGGGGGATGATAATTATTGAGGAAGCGATGGTGGTATTATTATTGTTTTGTTTTTAATCGACACAAAATCCAGACAGTAAACAATGATCCTGAAATCCATTTAATTCGAAATTAATCCTCTCACGACTATATTTTATACTATTGTCTAAAAATCATGGTTGAAAATGTGATTTTTTTTTTTTTACTGCAGTTTCCCTTCCCTGGCTCGTTAAATAACAGGATATAGCCAAGGTCAATACTCCGATCTTGTTTTTAAAGGCTTATTTTTTTTCCTAATATCATAAGGCACAATGGTATTGATATTTGTTACAAAAGTGTTAACAAAAAAAATGTCTGCGCGTGTTATTTCCCAGAAATATCACGAGTACTGACGCAAGCAGATTAAGGGTTTCCATCTCCAACTCCCTCACATTTTGCAACTGGCCTCTCAGATTATATTATGTTGCTTTTATTTTTCCTGCCTCATTTCCACCACTAGGCAGAGTTGAGCACTCTTCTCTAGACACCCCCCTTCAGGCTCATGGAGGAGGTGACAGAGGAGGAGAAAAGTCCAGATAGACTGCTTGTATTGGATAATAGTATGTTTATCATACTCTGAAGTTGCTATTCATCACTTGGACTCACTGTAATTATGTTAAAACCCTGTAGAATGTACATCCTGGTGTTCAAGCTGCTGGAAAAATGGAAGTCAAATTTTGATCTGTCTTTTTTCCGTACTCTTTTGGGTGGATGATTGATTTAAATGTAAAAATTCTCTTAGACTTTGGCGACATAGCAGTTAAATGAATTCATTTCAGTTACTTTTTTATACTGCAGAGGAGATTTTTTTAATTGAGTTTTTTAAACTAAAATAAATCTAAAAATTATCCAATTATTTAATATTCAGATATATATAATTGGGGGCTCACAGCAGAAATGAAAGCATTTTTAAACTGCACTTTAGTTTTTTTTCATTATTTAGCATTTTTAACAAAATATTATTTTTTGGTAATTCTAAAAAAAACAACAACAAAAAAACAACAATACCATATAGGTCAGCCAGCCAATATATAGAATGAATAAAATTGAAAATATAATAAAAAACAATACTAATAATCGGATAAAGGCCCTGTCGTCATCATCAAAAACAAAAGCCTACTTGTAATATACTTAAATATCTTGTAATATACTTAAATATCTTGTAATATACTTAAATATCTTGTTATGTACTTAAATATTTTGTAATATATTAAGCTCAAACTGCGTAGAAAACCGAAAACAAGAATAAAAAAATCTCTCGTAAATAGATTCAGTCAGCGCCTTCTGTTTTTGGACATTTTATTTTTTATTGTTTTTCCTCCTCTGCCGGTGTATCATTCTAATATTGCCGCAGTCTTCCCACACTTATTTTTATTCCTTGGCTTCTGTAATTTCAGCCGCGGATAGATGACCTCGCCTTTTAACGTTGGAGGCGATAGATATCGCTTCAAGACTGAAAAGATGAAGACTTTGTTGTGGTTTGGGAGTGTTTGTGCATGTCTGTGTGTAGTTTTCCCTCGGGCGGGCCCCCCCTCGTCATGTGTGGCTTCCCATTTTTAAAAAAAATATTTTTGAGGTGCTGTGACGGCAACACGTCACCACCGTGCGTGTCCTTTAAATTTTTTGGTTTAGTTTTCCCTCTAGTGACATTTTTTCTATTATGAATTGATCCTATTCCTGCTGCAGCTTGTCTGCAGAATTGTGGTGTGTGGAGGGAGGGTGGGTGGGGGGTTAGGAAGGCGGAGTTAAAGTGGCTATGCGGTGGGGGAAGGGGTGCATATGCAGTGTGCTGGGGCTTTTTTTTGGGTGGGGGGTGGCTGGGGGGGTGATTGTGGCTGAATGAAGAGTGTGATTTTGAAAATGTTTTATATTTAGGGTAGGCTGGCAGGGAATTTGGAGCCAAGCGTGACAATGACGGGCCAAACAGGAACGACTGGTTGTTATAATGTAGGCGCATTTTCTTTTCAGCAATACAGGAAATGCAGAGTAAGCGCTTTATTTGGATGAAATTTCCAGTTCCACCTTTTATAGTCGGAGAAAATGAGGAGCAGCTGCACAAGCGACCCCGCCTGCCTGCTTGCTTGCTTGCTTGCTTGCTTGCTCTCTCATTGATTATTTCATCGCAAAAATATTATTGTGGTATAGCTTGACAGGAAGGCGAGCTGGAATTACCTTAAAATCAACAGGAAGTGACCTGACTTTAATGGGGTTATTTTTTTTAACCCTTTATTAGGGCAAACATAACTTTTGACTTGGAGGGATGAGCATATGATCATTTGGCACTCCGTGCCTGCAGTGTATTTTGGTTTTATTATGTGTTCTTTTTTTAAAGTGCATTTATCATTGTATAGAAACAATATGGAAATACAGTAATCCCTCGAATATCACGGTTAATGTAGACCACTGTCCCTATAAAAGGTTAAAGGTCTTAAGCGTCAACTTCCCCTCAAAGGTTTAGTTACCAGGAAAAAAATATTTCCTCATTAAGATTTAACAACTGAGCAGTCAACGGTCATAACAATCCAGGAACTAAAGTTGGAGTAAATTGCCATTTTTTGAATCTCCGATTGAATGAAAATTTGTGGTATAAAATGGGTAAAGCAATGTGGTAGCCATTCTCACTGGTTCTTCTTCTATTTGCAGTGGTTGGGTGCTCCTTCCTGCCAGAGAGGCAGCTACGCCTTTTACAAGTCGGTCGGCAGCAAGACTGGAGCCGAAGGCCCCGTGCGGGTTTGGAGGCTGGGGGAGTTTTACTTTGTTCGCTGCGCCCCGGGGGATCCCGTTTGCATCGCTGAGGTGAGTGCGACATAAGCATAACGCCACCCATTTTGTTTCCAAGTAAAAACGGATCAACTTCTTGCTTTTACTTTTTATAGCTCAAGTGACTTTTTTGCTCAATGTTTAATATCTAAGTACTGTTTAATATCCAAGTACTGTTTAATATCCAAAAATAAAATAAGACCGGCTGTTTGGTGAATCTGATGATGATGAATAAGACTGAAAAATTTAAAATATTTTGATGATGAATTAGACTTTGAGTATTGTGAAAAATAATTATCACAAATTTTGGGTGCGCATTATTCATGTGTGCACAGTATACTCGATTAAATACGGTAGGTAATGTAGGCTACATTTTTTCAACATTTGTTCGTCATTGTTGTGGTTTAAAGAAAAAAAAAGGATGGAATTCAGGGTCAAATACTTCCTCATTTGTGGTTAGGTGACCTTACTGTGGGAAGACCAGGCACAGCGTCACCTCCTGGCCAGCGCCAGACTGTACTTCCTCCCCGAAGACACTCCAAAGGGTCGGACGAGGGAGCATGGAGAGGTAGGTGAAAGGTCCCTGGGAATGGGAGGGTCTGAAGGGAGGGGGATGTCTCATTCATTCAATACCCACATTGTGTTCTTGTACTCCCAGGGCAGGCAGGCAGGCAGGAGCTACTGTTTTTTTATTTAGATTTTTTTTTGCCATGTATTCCTCATAACAGTCCTATCTTATAGACTTTTTTGATTTTTTTTTAAGTACATGACTCAAAAGTAGTGTCTTTTTTGCCAAAAAAGAAATCTGGCTACCATTTATTAGATAGGTTCATTTATTATTTGTGTACTTTTTGCATTCCATGTGGTGGCTGAGAGCACAAATAGATGGAGAGACAAATATATTCAATACAGATGTACACTTTATTCACTTTATTTTTTTTTCCATCATGCTATAGCAGTGGTGACCAAACTGGAGTCAGCGGGTCATGTCTGGACCGCTGTACAGTTCGTAATGGTCTGTAGAAAATGATGAAAATATCATTGAAAGTTTTCTAATTAAAAACTAAACAAAACATAATGATGTACCATCCACACGTGTACATGACATTTAAAGTCATCTAGGCCACAATAACTAACGAATATTAACTACATGACGACCCACCACGTCCACTTCATGCCACCCTCTTAAATGTGATTTCATGATGCCTAAAGTGTTGCTGTATATTTGCGCAGGACGAAGTTCTGGCCGTGTCCCGAAAGATGGTCCTGCGGGTGGAGGACCTGGTGCGGTGGTCTTCTACCGAACCGTTGGGATGGATCCCCGCACCCAACGGCCTTAACAAACCTCCACAAATCAACGAAACCGCTGTAACCGACTGCAAGCCCCTAAAAGACAAGCACGAAAGTAAGAAAAGCCTCCATTTTGCTTCCAATTACATACTTAAAACACCAACCTTTTTTTCTGTCCTTCAGATGGCGTAGCCGAAAGCCAGAGCGTCAAAGTCCTCAGTTACCCGCAGTATTGCCGCTACCGTTCGCTACAGAGGCGCATCCAGGACGGGGCCCGGGACCCGACGCTGCAGGATGTCCACCTGTTGGCGTTGGGTGCCATCAGGGTGACGCCCAGCACCCGTCTGATGTACTGCAGGGACACTTTCAACCATCCCACGCTGGAAAACAACGTCAGCTTCACCTGGCAGTTCCGTGAGTGGCCCTCGCCTAACAAGCAGAGTTGCTTTAAATCAGGGGTGGCCAGTTCTGGTCCTCGAGAGCCGCAATCTGGTCCATTTTCCATACCTCCCTCCTCTACCACACCTGAATCAAATGGCGGCTCTCGAGGACCAGATTTGGCTACCCCTGCTTTTAAATAGATGTTCTGACTGGACCTCATGATGTTTTTCTGTCCGCAGGTTGCCCGTCCCTCAGTCTCCGAGGTCGACCACGCAAAAGACGAGGCCGCGACGACAGAGACGACCCGAGCACCGGCCAGTCCGAATCCTGGATTGAAAAGATGAAGGTTAACGTCTTTCCTGCAAAAACGATACGTCCGCTTTGCCCTTTTTCGACCATCTGTTGTGTCCGCCTATTAGGAAAACGTGATGGGCAGCGTGGAGGATGGCGGCGATAGCGACTGGCTGCCCCACCCCGAGGAGCAGATGTTCCTGGACGAACTCTTCGCCTTCATGGAGCGTCAAGGCTCGCCCATCCACAAAGTGCCCAACCTTGGCTTTAAAAAGAGTAAGTTTGCTTTTTTATCTGGTCTCTGTCGTCTTCATTGACCTGATATCTAATCGCCATTTTCCGTTGTCCAGTCAACCTCTTCCTCATGTACTCGGTGGTCAGACATCTTGGAGGCTACGAAAAGGTGACCGAAAGACGACCAAAGCACCGTTTTTGTCTTTCTTTGTTCAAATTGATGGTAACCGGCGCCTTTTTGTAACCCAGGTGACGTCGGACCGTATGTGGAAGGTGGTTTACAACGAGTTGGGCGGATGTCCCGGCAGCACCAGCGCGGCCACCTGCACTCGTCGACACTACGAAAGGTTCCGCTTGACCGTTTCAAGAGTACAAGATGTAAGCCATCATTTGAACCGTAAGACAAGTACGAATATGCTTTTTGTTTTGTTTCAGGCTTATGCTGCCCTATGAAGAGCACCTGATCGCTGGAGGCAGTGAACTCCAAATCCCAGATTGTGCCATCAAGTGTGCCATCAAGCCGCGAGGCATCCGGGGAAGGAAGCCGCTGCCGCGTGGCAGAAAGCCCGGACCCAAAGTCAAGGCCAAGCTAGTGGTCGCCACTTCACCGAGCACGGTAAGAACTAAAAAATGCACCTTTCTGTTTTTTGGCCAACCCATTGAAATATTTGCCTCCCATTCCAATCCATTCATTCATTAGGCCCCCATAGACCAAATAGACCACCATCATTGGCAACCCAACCAGGGTTGATGACTCATGAAATAGCAAATACATCTATTTTGATAGTCAATACACCAAACAATAATGCCTTCCATTTATTTTTATTTAAATTTCTGCAAGTATATTGTACATGAAATGATGCTTGATTTTCTTGGGTGGCCACACACAATGATGCCAGTTTGAAGTCCGTGATCTGGAAAGGGAAAAAAGAATTAATTGTAATCTTTCTACTTTTTTACAGGTCCAAATCACAGCTACCGACGGCTCCGTCGTGGCGGTGAAGCGAGGGCGAGGCCGGCCGCCCGGCAAACGCAACAAGGCCACGCTGCTGGCACAGGCCAAACTGCAGACTCAAAATCAAACCAAAGCGGACGATGATTCTCCCAAAGCTCTCCTTCTGATCCGGAACACCAATGGGCTACCGACGCCAAATGTTAACACCCAGCCGGTACGTACACGTTCCAAGATATGGCGTAAGCATGTACGTACATACAAGTATGTACGTACATACAAGTATGTACGTACATGCATGTACGTACATACATGTATGTACGTGCATGCATGTACGTACATACTTGTATATACGTACATACTTGTATGTACGTACATACAAGTATGTACGTGCATGCATGCACGTACATACAAGTATGTACGTGCATGCATGTACGTACATACATGTATGTACGTGCATGCATGTACGTACATACTTGTATGTACGTGCATGCATGTACGTACATACAAGTATGTACGTGCATGCATGTACGTACATACTTGTATGTACGTACATACTTGTATGTACGTACATACTTGTATGTACGTACATACTTGTATGTACGTACATACTTGTATGTACGTACATACTTGTATGTACGTGCATGCATGCACGTACATACAAGTATGTACATACTTGTATGTACGTGCATGCATGTACGTACGTACATACTTGTATGTACGTGCATGCATGTACATACGTACATACTTGTATGTACGTGCATGCATGTACGTACATACTTGTATGTACGTGCATGCATGTACGTACATACTTGTATGTACGTGCATGCATGTACGTACATACTTGTATGTACGTACATACTTGTATGTACGTACATACTTGTATGTACGTACATACTTGTATGTACGTACATACTTGTATGTACGTACATACTTGTATGTACGTACATACTTGTATGTACGTACATACTTGTATGTACGTACATACTTGTTTGTACGTACATACTTGTATGTACGTACATACTTGTATGTACGTACATACTTGTATGTACGTACATACTTGAATATACGTGCATGCATGTACGTACATACTTGTATGTACGTGCATGCATGATAGTACATACTTGTATGTACTATCATGCATGCACGTACATGCATGCACGTACATACTTGTATGTACATGCATGTACGTACATACTTGTATGTATGTACATGCATGTACATACATGTACATGCATGTACGTACGTACATGCACACACATACGTACACATACACACATACGTACATGACAAATTCTGTCTCTATTGTGCAGGTGGCGCAGCCAGTTCCCTCTCCCACCTTGCCGCCCATCCAGCCAAGCGTTCTCCCAGTCAACCTGCCTCTCACCCCGGACCTCTCCCCTTTGTCCTCCCCCTTCCTTTCCTTCCCCTCCAAGCCAGAACTGAAGGATCGGGTGGGAGAGCCAGTGACTCTGGCTCCCGCCACGGTCCTCTCAGTGCTGCCTCGCCACTTTGTGGGAGGCTCACTGGCTGGGTACAGTCCCATCAAAGGTCTGTGTCCCTTGGACGCGCTGAGGAACCGCGTGAGCTTCCAGAGGATCCCGGAGAGCCCCCCACCCCTCGAGCCCGTTCGGCCGCACACCACCATCTACGCCATCCAGCCTAAACGCCAAAGCCCAGCGAGCCCCGTCTCGAGCGGAGAGCGGCCGTCTCCCCCAGCTCACTCCATCCAACCCAACGAGGACAGCCAGAAGACGGCCGCTCGGGACTCCGCCACCCCCTACCACCCTCCACTTCCCCCTCTCCGTGTGTTACCTTTAGACTTGGATTGTAGCGTACAGGTCCGACAACTGATGAGGAGTCGCCTGGGCTCCAGTCAGTTCCAAACTTTCACCCGTCGGCTGTCGGAGGCGCTCGCCCAGGACCTGAGCGCCAAGCCGCCTCGCTCGGCGCTCGCCCAGGACTTGAGCGCCAAGTCGCCACGCTCGCCCGTCACGCCGCCGCCCGAGCAGGCCCTGCCTCTCAACCTCAGCAAGCGCTTTACCCTCAAGAGACCCGGCACAAATACCACTGCACCATCTTTGGCAATCGCCAATGTAACCGCCGACCGGACGTCTCCCAAAAGAAGCAAAATGGCTCACTCTGAGGAGGTAAAGGACTTAAGCCCACTTCTAGGCGGCGGCGGGACTATGGCGCTCGGCGTCTCTGGCGAGGGCCAGGAACCAGGACCTAAGAATCAAGAGGAACCGGCTGACCTGAGCTCCCCAAGTAGAATCCGGGCTTTCCTCCTTGGCCTCCCGCCTTTCCAGGTGAAACTGGACGAGGATTCCAACGGCACCAGGTCAGGCTCCCAGCCGGAAATCCCACGAACGTCCACGGTCAAGAAGGATCCCGCAGAGACTAGCGAGCGGCAGCCTGAGTCTCCAACGCAACAGGTAACAAACGTGGAGATGCTGAGTCAGGGCCTGGAGAAGGAAGTTAGCGGTCAAATGGCGGACATGAACAAACCCTTGTGCGATGTGCAAACCTCCAAGACTCACCTGAACCCCGTTGTACCCCAGACTGGTGCTCTGGTCCTGGCCCAGCAGAGCTGAAAAGAATAACTGAACTCATGAACATTATTTTTGCTGAAAACTTTACAGACAATCACCAAACATTTCTTTCTTTTCAACTAAAAACGTGAATGGAGAAAGAGAGACTTTTCAACTACACTGCCGCCATCCGTTATATATATAATATTGGCATAGACGCATCTGTAAATCTAATCCAATTCTATGACGTATTGGACGAACTGTTGAAAGCATCTCTACTGCAGTCCGCTTGCTAAAAATTAAAAAAGAAAGTATTCTATTCCTGTTGAGTTATTTTCTGATCTACAAATAATAATCTCTTGGCATTGTATAAATACACACATATAGCTCAATGTATGAGCCGCTCCTGTAGTTGTGCTCGTCGAATTAGCTAAGTGTTCTATAAATGTGTATTTTTTAAGTGGCTTTTTCTGACACAAACGTGCCTTAGGGGCGTGTCTAGCGGCCATCGCCGGCTTCGCTTCGCTTTAAAGAGATACCTTGACGTCGGAAATGATGCTACAAAAAAATTGGCTACAACGTAGTAGAACTTACACATTTTCTTCAACTTGTAGGCCACCTAAGGGAAAAAACATAAGTATGACAATATCGAGGTGTCTCTTTAAATTCTGCCTTTTTACTTCGGAAATCATCAGTTGACTTTCTGGTTCAAATTTGCACACCTACATAATAATATGCCTGTTTATGTATTTTTTTTTTCCTGGAGTATTTAAAGCAGCAACTACTACTGTATATTTGTCACATTTAAGATGGTGCTGTTTATTTTCTTTAATGTATCGGTTGCCATTTTGTTCGTTGCCGCGCTAAAGCAAATAGTTTTCAACATTAAAACCTCCAAAAACACTACAAACTAAAAACTTTAACTGTTAACGCATTTTGCAGTAGTTTTTTTGCGGAATACTGTTCATTTTAGGGATAGCGTTATTTTTTTCACCTTGTTTAATCGTCGCAATCATTTTTAATGTTTTGATTGCACTGTTTCAGATCATTTGACACACTTTGAATAAACATGTATATTTAACAAGCAAAAATTGGTCAGAAAGTTTTAATATTGTGACAAAAAAACTTTGTACTGTATAAGTAAAAGTATGTTTAAGAGAGTTATTAAACACTATTGCAAAAATATACTTCAAGTCAGAATTTAGAAATACGTATTCTTTTCATTTGTTTTTGTCCTTCACATTTGTGCAACTAATTCTTGTACTATAAAGAGTTGTCTTGTAATATTACAAATGTATTCTTGCAAAAGTTGGATTTCTTTGAACAATGTTTTTATTCACTATAAAGTTCCTTTTTTTTGTTTTTTTTGTTATTTCAATATTACACATGTATTCCTAGACCATTTTTAGCTCAAAGAGTGAATCCGCCAGAGGGCGTTGCAGCATCATTTAACTGAAGGTGAATGACTCCTGCTCCATCCCATCAGTTGCAAAGACAGACTTTTATCATTTCAAAGGTTGATGTTGTAAGAACGTTTGCAGTTTTTCTTTTGTGTGCTGCGGAGGCGTCAGTAGGTTTTAAAGAAAGAAAAGGATGTCGGGGTGGCAAAGCAACCATGTTAGTTAATGTATTAGACATGAAGCTATGGCGGAAAAAAAGTCAAATAAAAGCCTTGCAATACATGGTTTTTTTTAACGACCATGTATACTAAGGCTATTTTTTTCTTAAAAAAACGCCTATATATAATAAGGCCTAAAACGACATAGTATAGTAAGGCATAGTATAGAAAGGCTTTTTACGCTAAAAAAAGACGTAATATAGTAAGGCATTTTTTCGCAAAAAACGACATAGTATAGTAAGGCGTTTTTTTTTTTTTGAGAAAAAAAAAGCCTATGTAAAATAAGGCCTAAAACGACATAGTATAGTAAGGCATAGTATAGAAAGGCTTTTTAAGCTAAAAAAAGACGTAATATAGTAAGGCATTTTTTCGCAAAAAACGACATAGTATAGTAAGGCGTTTTTTTTTTGAGAAAAAAAAGCCTATGTAAAATAAGGCCTAAAACGACATAGTATACTAAGGCATAGTATAGAAAGGCTTTTTACGCTAAAAAAACGACATAATATAGTAAGGCATTTTTTTCGCAAAAAACGACATAGTATAGTAAGGCGTTTTTTTTTGAGAAAAAAAAGCCTATGTAAAATAAGGCCTAAAACGACATAGTATACTAAGGCATAGTACAGAAAGGCTTTTTACGCTAAAAAACGACATAATATAGTAAGGCATTTTTTTTGCAAAAAAACGACATAGTATAGTAAGGCGGTTTTTTTTTTGAAAAAATAGCCTATGTAAAATAAGGCCTAAAACGACATAGTATAGTAAGGCATAGTATAGGAAGGCTTTTTACGCTAAAAAATGCCATAATATAGTAAGGCATTTTTTCGCAAAAAAACGACATAGTATAGTAAGGCGTTTTTTTTTTGAGAAAAAAAAGCCTATGTAAAATAAGGCCTAAAACGACATAGTATAGTAAGGCATAGTGTAGAAAGGCTTTTTACGCTAAAAAACGACATAATATAGTAAGGCATTTTTTCGCAAAAAACGACATAGTATAGTAAGGCGTTTTTTTTTTTTTGAGAAAAAAAAGCCCATGTAAAATAAGGCCTAAAACGACATAATATACTAAGGCATAGTATAGAAAGGCTTTTTACGCTAAAAAAACGACATAATATAGTAAGGCATTTTTTCGCAAAAAACGACATAGTATAGTAAGGCGTTTTTTTTTTGAGAAAAAAAAAGTCCATGTAAAATAAGGCATAAAACGACATAGTATACTAAGGGATAGTATAGAAAGGCTTTTTACGCTAAAAAACGACATAATATAGTAAGGCATTTTTTCGCAAAAAACGACATAGTATAGTAAGGCGTTTTTTTTTTTGAGAAAAAAAAGCCTATGTAAATTAAGGCCTAAAACGACATAGTATAGTAAGGCATAGTATAGAAAGGCTTTTTAAGCTAAAAAAAAGACGTAATATAGTAAGGCATTTTTTCGCAAAAAACGACATAGTATAGTAAGGCGTTTTTTTTTTGAGAAAAAAAAGCCTATGTAAAATAAGGCCTAAAACGACATAGTATACTAAGGCATAGTATAGAAAGGCTTTTTACGCTAAAAAACGACATAATATAGTAAGGCATTTTTTTCGCAAAAAACGACATAGTATAGTAAGGCGTTTTTTTTTTAGAAAAAAAAGCCTATGTAAAATAAGGCCTAAAACGACATAGTATACTAAGGCATAGTATAGAAAGGCTTTTTACGCTAAAAAACGACATAATATAGTAAGGCATTTTTTTTGCAAAAAACGACATAGTATAGTAAGGCATTTTTTTTTGAGAAAAAAAAAGTCCATGTAAAATAAGGCCTAAAACGACATAGTATACTAAGGGATAGTATAGAAAGGCTTTTTACGCTAAAAAAAGACGTAATATAGTAAGGCATTTTTTCTCAAAAAACGACATAGTATAGTAAGGCGTTTTTTTTTTTGAGAAAAAAAAGCCTATGTAAAATAAGGCCTAAAACGACATAGTATACTAAGGCATAGTACAGAAAGGCTTTTTACGCTAAAAAACGACATAATATAGTAAGGCATTTTTTTTGCAAAAAAACGACATAGTATAGTAAGGCGGTTTTTTTTTAGAAAAAATAGCCTATGTAAAATAAGGCCTAAAACGACATAGTATAGTAAGGCATAGTATAGGAAGGCTTTTTACGCTAAAAAATGCCATAATATAGTAAGGCATTTTTTCGCAAAAAAACGACATAGTATAGTAAGGCGTTTTTTTTTTGAGAAAAAAAAGCCTATGTAAAATAAGGCCTAAAACGACATAGTATAGTAAGGCATAGTGTAGAAAGGCTTTTTACGCTAAAAAACGACATAATATAGTAAGGCATTTTTTCGCAAAAAACGACATAGTATAGTAAGGCGTTTTTTTTTTTTTGAGAAAAAAAAGCCCATGTAAAATAAGGCCTAAAACGACATAATATACTAAGGCATAGTATAGAAAGGCTTTTTACGCTAAAAAAACGACATAATATAGTAAGGCATTTTTTCGCAAAAAACGACATAGTATAGTAAGGCGTTTTTTTTTTGAGAAAAAAAAAGTCCATGTAAAATAAGGCATAAAACGACATAGTATACTAAGGGATAGTATAGAAAGGCTTTTTACGCTAAAAAACGACATAATATAGTAAGGCATTTTTTCGCAAAAAACGACATAGTATAGTAAGGCGTTTTTTTTTTGAGAAAAAAAAGTCCATGTAAAATAAGGCCTAAAACGACATAGTATACTAAGGCATAGTATAGAAAGGCTTTTTACGCTAAAAAACGACATAATATAGTAAGGCATTTTTTTCGCAAAAAACGACATAGTATAGTAAGGCGTTTTTTTTGAGAAAAAAAAAGCCTATGTAAATTAAGGCCTAAAGCGACATAGTATAGTAAGGCATAGTATAGAAAGGCTTTTTACGCTAAAAAAAGACGTAATATAGTAAGGCATTTTTTCGCAAAAAACGACATAGTATAGTAAGGCGTTTTTTTTTTTGAGAAAAAAAAGCCTATGTAAAATAAGGCCTAAAACGACATAGTATAGTAAGGCATAGTGTAGAAAGGCTTTTTACGCTAAAAAACGACATAATATAGTAAGGCATTTTTTCGCAAAAAACGACATAGTATAGTAAGGCGTTTTTTTTTTTTTGAGAAAAAAAAGCCCATGTAAAATAAGGCCTAAAACGACATAATATACTAAGGCATAGTATAGAACGGCTTTTTACGCTAAAAAAATGACATAATATAGTAAGGCATTTTTTCGCAAAAAACGACATAGTATAGTAAGGCGTTTTTTTTTTGAGAAAAAAAAGTCCATGTAAAATAAGGCCTAAAACGACATAGTATACTAAGGCATAGTATAGAAAGGCTTTTTACGCTAAAAAACGACATAATATAGTAAGGCATTTTTTCGCAAAAAACGACATAGTATAGTAAGGCGTTTTTTTTTTGAGAAAAAAAAGTCCATGTAAAATAAGGCCTAAAACGACATAGTATACTAAGGCATAGTATAGAAAGGCTTTTTACGCTAAAAAACGACATAATATAGTAAGGCATTTTTTTCGCAAAAAACGACATAGTATAATAAGGCGTTTTTTTTTTGAGAAAAAAAAGCCTATGTAAAATAAGGCCTAAAACGACATAGTATACTAAGGCATAGTATAGAAAGGCTTTTTACGCTAAAAAACGACATAATATAGTAAGGCATTTTTTTTGCAAAAAACGACATAGTATAGTAAGGCATTTTTTTTGAGAAAAAAAAAGTCCATGTAAAATAAGGCCTAAAACGACATAGTATACTAAGGGATAGTATAGAAAGGCTTTTTACGCTAAAAAAAGACGTAATATAGTAAGGCATTTTTCGCAAAAAACGACATAGTATAGTAAGGCGTTTTTTTTTGAGAAAAAAAGCCTATGTAAAATAAGGCCTAAAACGACATAGTATAGTAAGGCATAGTGTAGAAAGGCTTTTTACGCTAAAAAACGACATAATATAGTAAGGCATTTTTTCGCAAAAAACGACATAGTATAGTAAGGCGTTTTTTTTTTGAGAAAAAAAAGCCCATGTAAAATAAGGCCTAAAACGACATAATATACTAAGGCATAGTATAGAAAGGCTTTTTACGCTAAAAAACGACATAATATAGTAAGGCATTTTTTCGCAAAAAACGACATAGTATAGTAAGGCATTTTTTTTTTTGAGAAAAAAAAGCCTATGTAAATTAAGGCCTAAAACGACATTGTATAGTAAGGCATAGTATAGAAAGGCTTTTTACGCTAAAAAAAGACGTAATATAGTAAGGCATTTTTTCGCAAAAAACGACATAGTATAGTAAGGCGTTTTTTTTTGAGAAAAAAAAGCCTACGTAAAATAAGGCCTAAAACGACATAGTATACTAAGGCATAGTATAGAAAGGCTTTTTACGCTAAAAAAACGACATAATATAGTAAGGCATTTTTTCGCAAAAAACGACATAGTATAGTAAGGCGTTTTTTTTTGAGAAAAAAAAAGTCCATGTAAAATAAGGCCTAAAACGACATAGTATACTAAGGGATAGTATAGAAAGGCTTTTTACGCTAAAAAACGACATAATATAGTAAGGCATTTTTTTTCGCAAAAAAACGACATAGTATAGTAAGGCGTTTTTTTTTTTTGAGAAAAAAAAGCCTATGTAAAATAAGGCCTAAAACGACATAGTATACTAAGGCATAGTATAGAAAGGCTTTTTACGCTAAAAAACGACATAATATAGTAAGGCATTTTTTTTGCAAAAAACGACATAGTATAGTAAGGCGTTTTTTTTTTTTAGAAAAAAAAGCCTATGTAAAATAAGGCCTAAAACGACATAATATACTAAGGCATAGTATAGAAAGGCTTTTTACGCTAAAAAACGACATAATATAGGAAGGCATTTTTTCGCAAAAAACGACATAGTATAGTAAGGCGTTTTTTTTTTGAGAAAAAAAAGTCCATGTAAAATAAGGCCTAAAACGACATAGTATACTAAGGCATAGTATAGAAAGGCTTTTTACGCTAAAAAACGACATAATATAGTAAGGCATTTTTTCGCAAAAAACGACATAGTATAGTAAGGCGTTTTTTTTGAGAAAAAAAAAGCCTATGTAAATTAAGGCCTAAAGCGACATAGTATAGTAAGGCATAGTATAGAAAGGCTTTTTACGCTAAAAAAAGACGTAATATAGTAAGGCATTTTTTCGCAAAAAACGACATAGTATAGTAAGGCGTTTTTTTTTTGAGAAAAAAAGCCTATGTAAAATAAGGCCTAAAACGACATAGTATAGTAAGGCATAGTATAGAAAGGCTTTTTACGCTAAAAAACGACATAATATAGTAAGGCATTTTTTTCGCAAAAAACGACATAGTATAGTAAGGCGTTTTTTTTTTTGAGAAAAAAAAGCCCATGTAAAATAAGGCCTAAAACGACATAATATACTAAGGCATAGTATAGAAAGGCTTTTTACGCTAAAAAAACGACATAATATAGTAAGGCATTTTTTCGCAAAAAACGACAGTATAGTAAGGCGTTTTTTTTTTGAGAAAAAAAAAGTCCATGTAAAATAAGGCATAAAACGACATAGTATACTAAGGGATAGTATAGAAAGGCTTTTTACGCTAAAAAACGACATAGTATAGTAAGGCGTTTTTTTTTTGAGAAAAAAAAGCCTATGTAAAATAAGGCCTAAAACGACATAATATACTAAGGCATAGTATAGAAAGGCTTTTTACGCTAAAAAAACGACATAATATAGTAAGGCATTTTTTCGCAAAAAACGACATAGTATAGTAAGGCGTTTTTTTTTTGAGAAAAAAAAGTCCATGTAAAATAAGGCCTAAAACGACATAGTATACTAAGGCATAGTATAGAAAGGCTTTTTACGCTAAAAAACGACATAATATAGTAAGGCATTTTTTTCGCAAAAAACGACATAGCATAGTAAGGCATTTTTTTTTGAGAAAAAAAAAGTCCATGTAAAATAAGGCCTAAAACGACATAGTATACTAAGGGATAGTATAGAAAGGCTTTTTACGCTAAAAAAAGACGTAATATAGTAAGGCATTTTTTCTCAAAAAACGACATAGTATAGTAAGGCGTTTTTTTTTTGAGAAAAAAAAGCCTATGTAAAATAAGGCCTAAAACGACATAGTATAGTAAGGCATAGTATAGAAAGGCTTTTTACGCTAAAAAACGACATAATATAGTAAGGCATTTTTTTCGCAAAAAACGACATAGTATAGTAAGGCGTTTTTTTTTTGAGAAAAAAAAGCCTATGTAAATTAAGGCCTAAAACGACATAGTATAGTAAGGCATAGTATAGAAAGGCTTTTTACGCTAAAAAAAGACGTAATATAGTAAGGCATTTTTTCGCAAAAAACGACATAGTATAGTAAGGCGTTTTTTTTTTTGAGAAAAATAAGCCTATGTAAAATAAGGCCTAAAACGACATAGTATAGTAAGGCATAGTATAGAAAGGCTTTTTACGCTAAAAAACGACATAATATAGTAAGGCATTTTTTTCGCAAAAAACGACATAGTATGGTAAGGCGGTTTTTTTTTGAGGAAAAAAAGCCCATGTAAAATAAGGCCTATAACGACATAATATACTAAGGCATAGTATAGAAAGGCTTTTTACGCTAAAAAAAACGACATAATATGGTAAGGCATTTTTTCGCAAAAAACGACATAGTACAGTAAGGCGTTTTTTTTTAAAGAAAAAAAAGCCTATGTATAATAAGGCCTAAAACGACATAGTATAGTAAGGCATAGTATAGAAAGGCTTTTTACGCTAAAAAAACGACATAATATAGTAAGGCTTTTTTTTCGCAAAAAACGACATAGTATAGTAAGCCGTTTTTTTTTGAGAAAAAAAAGCCCATGTAAAATAAGGCCTAAAACGACATAATATACTAAGGCATAGTATAGAAAGGCTTTTTACGCTAAAAAAAACGACATAATATAGTAAGGCATTTTTTCGCAAAAAACGACATAGTATAGTAAGGCGTTTTTTTTTTGAGAAAAAAAAAGTCCATGTAAAATAAGGCCTAAAACGACATAGTATACTAAGGGATAGTATAGAAAGGCTTTTTACGCTAAAAAACGACATAATATAGTAAGGCATTTTTTTCGCAAAAAACGACATAGTATAGTAAGGCGGTTTTTTTTTTGAGAAAAAAAGCCTATGTAAAATAAGGCCTAAAACGACATAGTATACTAAGGCATAGTAGAGAAAGGCTTTTTACGCTAAAAAACGACATAATATAGTAAGGCATTTTTTCGCAAAAAACGACATAGTATAGAGTAAGGCGTTTTTTTTTTTTAGAAAAAAAACCTATGTAAAATAACGCCTAAAACGACATAGTATAGTAAGGCATAGTATAGAAAGGCTTTTTACGCTAAAAAAAACGACATAATATAGTAAGGCATTTTTTTCGCAAAAAACAACATAGTATAGTAAGGTGTTTTTTTTTTGGAGAAAAAAAAGCCTTTGTAAAATAAGGCCTAAAACGACATAGTATAGTAAGGCATAGTATAGAAAGGCTTTTTACGCTAAAAAACGACATAATATAGTAAGGCATTTTTTTCGCAAAAAAATGACATAGTATAGTAAGGCGTTTTTTTTTTTTTGGAGAAAAAAAAGCCTCTGTAAAATAAGGCCTAAAACGACATAGTGAAGTATATACTATAGTAAGGCATTTTTGCTACTGCCACAATGAAATTTCCAGAATACGGGATGAATAAAGTTATCCAATGCATTCTTTCATCAGCTTTTGTTGTCTGGCTATTTTTCATGTAATCAATATTGATATAAACAAAATAGTTATTTGTCACTGTCTTTTTTGGCTTTTGATTGTAAAATGGCTGATTTGTTAGAGGCTAATCCTTGTGAACAATCATCTTGTCAACAAACAAAAAAAGTATGATTTCCACAGCTGTCTCCATCCCATTCAAACCCACGGCCCACTCAGAAGGAGTGATAAGGCATGATTGATCTCAACAAGCAAAGCAAATGCAATTTTTGGAGTAATTGAGTGAGGATGCTTACAGTTTTTTGACATAAAACTCTGTAGGACGACGTTTCATGTTCATTTTGGGTTCACGTTCTGTTGATTTTGAGGCGATTTGACGACTATTTACTCAAAACACCGATAACAGAAAGGTTTTCGTTTAACAAAAGTAGCTTTGATAGACTTTCTATATCACTTCTGAAGAGTATAATTAGCAAACCTTCATTTTTAATGTTTATTCTCAATTGTGGTGAATATAATAAAACTTGGAGGGGGGGTTCATGAAGTGAGTGCTAATCAGAAAACGCAGTGCAGCATCACGAGCTGGCTTCTGTGCCGCTGCATACAAAGATGGCACTCTCATTCTCTATAATTCATAAGACATTGGCTTTAACTTTTCTTTGTGCTTATATATTTTTCTATGAATTTTACAGTGCGGCGACAGAAGTATGTGGACCAATGCTTTACGTTTACTAAGCCAGAGATTCATCGTCATTCCGGCGATGGAATTCAAGACGGCGCAAAAAAATAAAAATAACCTGTTACACCTACAATAAAGGAACAATTGAACCCTATCCAAAGTTAACTAAGTTGCAATGGAATAACATACCGTATGGTATTTGCCTTATAGTCGTGAAAATACGGTAAATTAAAGAATTTTGCATTGAAATTAACTTAAGGTACAGGAGTATCGTTACCTCATTGGCTGACATTGATGGTGGTCCATGTCCAATCCATTTTGAGCGACCAGTTCAAATTCCCATATAGCGTTTTCTGAAAAACACAGAAAAAAACTTGCATTAATTCACTGAAAAAGCTCAAATCGACCATTTTACTGTTCTTATAAAATTGGGTTCAGGGCGGCTATGTTGGTAGGGTCAAAATTCCCATCAGAGTCAATGCATTGATATAAAAATTGAGCTATTAATAGCTAATTTTTACCACTTTTTAAAGTACTAACATCAGTCAAATGTAACTGTTTCCAGACTAAGACGTGGCAATACAAAAATTTAACAAATTTCTGTTGATGTAATAAGAAAAGCGAAGTTTTAGATTCAATTTAATCCTCCTGAACACAATTTAACAGCCAAAGACACCTTAAACATACTACAGTTTATAAACTGAATTCATCTTATGTTAAAGTACTATTATATGATTTGAATGTATTCTATTATCTATTTTTGGGGTTCATGTTTTGTGCTTTTTACATTTGGTTCCAAATTAGTACAAAAAAAATTCAATTTCCTCGCAAAAATTCTCCAAAAACCCATTTGCTATTAACTTAAAAAATCACAGCATTTTAAAGAGGTTAAAACAACAGATGCTTATATTCCATTGAACCAATGAGTTCTCCCATAGGTTTAAAATTCAAATAAGCAGCAGCAAACAATGTGGAATACCTTTTGGGGGGGAAAAGTTACCAAATCTAATCAGGCATTTTGCAGAAGCAAAAAAAAAAAGCAGGTGCCATTCATTGTGTAGCAAACAATGAAATGCCGTTAACCCAAGGGAACTTACTGCGCTTCATTTTAAAAACCCTTCACGTGAATTTAGCACCGCTGGACCGCAAGGGGTTTTTATGCAAAAGAGCATACGACGTCTTTTTTGTTCGGACGAGTGCCGGAGGACGGCGAGACGTGTTTGTTTGCGGGGAAAATTAAAACAAAGCCAAGCAAATCACAGGCTACAAAGCACACAAAAAAACAGGCATTTTGCATAAGGATGGAGCCTTTGATGGAAAGCAGTAGTCAAATAAAAGGTGCATTTGTTTGGGGGGGGGGGGGTTGCGTTCTAATGAAGCAAGTTTGTTTCTTGCTCCCATTTGGGGTCACCAGCCATTTAACAAAGTGTGACATTTTCATGCGTTTGTGCTCAGCCCAAGCACAAGCGTCGGTAAATTTGAAAGTCGGTTACTCAGCCTACTGTAAACAACTCGCCATGGAAGAAAGGCGGGGACACCATTGCGCCTCCTCAGCGTTTATAGAAAGTGATCAAGGCCGCTTTTTTGCTAAGGGCGCAATCTATTTTGGGGCCTAAAATAGTCCACTTCAAATGTATATATATTTATTATATATATTTTTTATCAATTGTTTAGACTAGCGGTCGGGAACCTTTTTGACACAGAGAGCATATTCCTATTTTTAAATTTTATTCTTTGAGAGCTATACTTCGAATTTAAGAGTAAAAATGAGATTTGAGTTTTTTTGGGGGGTCATTTTACCAATTTTAAAGTATAGTATTTTCACGACTATAGGGCACACTTAACTCTTAAATTTTCTTCAAAATAGACAGGGCGCCTTTAAATATGGTGCGCCTTATATATTGAAAAAAACATTAAAATGTGTCATTCATTGAGGCTAAAAAGTCGCAATACAAAATTGTAACAAATTTTTGTTGATGTTATGACAAAAGCAAAATTTCATATTCAATTTAATCATAGTTGACAGTTTTAATGGCTTGTTTTAATCGGAATTCCTCTATTATGTCTTTTTTGGGCATTTTTTTCTCTTACAGTGGAAAATCCTGGAGATTCTCGGTCAACAAGCGTCGTATCTGTTGAGGATACTTTGTTTTAATCGTTGGGTGTGGTTTGGCCACGGATAAAAATGCCACTGAAATTGATAGCGCTGCCGTCAAATGGCTTTTAAGGGTAGTAAATTCAAGGCAGGTATAAATTTACAGACAGATTTATGGAGCAGGTAAAGAAAAGGATTGGGGAGGCAAGAAAGTACATCTATTTACTGTGGGAACGAAAGTCATGAACGCTATTTCAAATTTCATCTCTTTAAGCTTATTTTTGGGACTTTTTCGGTCATTTGAATACAATTTAGGGTCGTATAGGCCACAATATGAATGGCCATTTGCTATATAGACCTCATTTAAAACTATAATATCCTTTTAATCTACCCCAAAATATTTTTTAAAAATGCATAAAGTAAAATGATGAAAATATACTTTAGTTCTGGTACCCCAATATTTTTTTAAATCCCATAATACAGCCAATGGCAGCTTAAGAGTGACCTAAAAAATGGATTTGAATGCAATATTATGGCCCCCCTCCAAATCTGGAAGGCATTTTTTTTGAAGGCATCTGTAGCAACAAGCGTGATGATGAGCTGATGAGAAATTTACAGATCAGCATTAAGAGTGACTAACGAAGGCAGCATGGCGAAAAATGGGGAGAAAGCAGTGCCTCTTCGCACTAACACAGCCCTGGGAGATTTAAATAATAAAAAGCGCCGGGCTTCTGAACAAACAGGATAATTATGGCCCACAGTCTTCCTGTCGTTCAACTGGCACGGCCAAGCGGAAAGAAACACGTTATTACCGCTCCAATGTTCTGCGAGGAGAATTAGTGGAAATGCATTTTGAATGGAAAAGGAAGGATGCTTTTACACTTGATCCTTTTGACCGCTTGGGGGGGGAGAAAAAAAGTTATTAAATTAAATTAATTTCCCACAATTTTCACTTGGCGTGGCTCAGACCTACGGATGTACTTTAGTCTACATGTATACCTCTTTTTATTTTTCTTCTCCAAAACCAATAAGCTTTTCTTTATACAGGAATACTTTGATATCAGCACCATGGACAGAGGTCACATCTGTTCAAACTGAACAGATGACCTCTGAATCTGTGCTTTTGCTATACAAACTCAAGAAACTAGAAAAGTTGCCAAGGGTGCCATTGTGCAGTGTGCATTCTATATAAAAAATAAAGTAATAGGTTAAAGTTCATCCGATCCCTGCAATTCAAGTCACAAATGTGACCTCTGTCCATGGTGCTGAAAGACGAGTAAAACAATGATTTAGGGAAGCCCTAATTCGGTCTATTTCCTATGTAATGCTGATTAATGAATACTGTTTAATGTCGGATTTTGCTCCAATAAACATAGTTTCCTATTCAAATAATAATAAATGAACATACCAATGGTGATAAACAGGTGGCCTTCATGTTGTAGTAGCGCCTCTGGTCAGTTTGTTGTTGCGTTCATAGAAGAATCTGCCTGTATTGAATAGACAAAAATTCCATGTTAGACATGTCAGTGTGTGAGGTTAACTTATATTCTGCCATTGACATCAATAGACGTCCAATCCATTTTCATTAAAGAGCCCATTCATTCATTGCGATTGTCAACTGTACATACTTTAGATGCGGACTCACTATAAGTAGCTTTGCATAATAATATTGACCATTTTCTAATGAGAGACTATACAGAGGTGATTGACTTCTATAATAAAAGATAAATCCAATATATGTATATGACATACTTGGTCGCTTGAGGGTTTAATTGCAACGGCAGTTGAAATGAAGCCTATCCTAGATAACGACGCACAGCACATCGAAGCCAATTGTCGAACCCTTTTCACGAGGAGCGCGAGGCAGACGCCAAGGCTCGGATTTGGCGTCCAATTTGGAGGTCTTGCTTCAACATGTGTACAGCTGCCAGCCGTACGCTAGCACGAGGAACAGATGGCCTTCTAATGGAAAGTGCTTGTCTCCGTTAGTTGGCCTGCCTCGCCGTAACATAGTCGTCGGTGGCATTCCGCCGCCGCGACGCGTGCTCTCCGATTGCGGCGTTTTTGCAAATGTTGCAGCAGGCGAGCACGACACTTCTCGGCTTTTTAATGGCCGTCGACGAAGCACATGGCGCATTTAGATTCATCACGTCTACTAAGCTCTGGCTAACTTTCTTTTACTTGTTTTGGATGGTTCAAAATGGATGCAACTTCAACCGCAAAACAACGTGATGCTGGTTTATTCATGATTTCAGGCCTTGGCGATTTAACACGATGAGATCATTTGGAGCGGTGTCGTATTTCATTTTGGTTTGCGATGAAATTATTACGGATGCTTGTGATGCTGACCTGTTTTTTTTCCATATGCAAGATTGGTATTGAAAAAAAAGGTACTGTTTGGAGCTTTAAAGCCTTATTTTTGATGAAATGACGCCAGGAACGAGGCTAACAAACTACACTTTGAGGTTAGCAACAATCCTGTGAATATCTAAGCTAACCTGTCAAAAATGACATGCTACAATCTTCAAAATTACAATTTTCAAAGGTTAATTGGGTCCATGAATAAATCATTTTAACGAGATAGGTAACTACATGAGTTTTACCATTGAAAAGCATGTTAATTTTTGCAAAAAAAAAACTTCCTTTTATGTCCATAGAAATATAAAACCCCCTTAATGAATGATTTAAGTACATTTCCTAAGTACAGCTACTTGGAAAAAAAGAACCAAAGTCTGGCCTTAACATTTAAAAAGCACTATAATTAATTACAAAAACCACCTCATTCCCTACTACAACTTCACTTCTAATTGTAATTTTCCCCCCAAAAAAGGTCAATGGTTCAAATATCGACCTCAAATTATGTTTTGAATTTTTTTGCCAAGTTCCTACATACACAAAGGGTTAAAAGCGTCATTGGGGCTTGATAAATATTGCATTTTTTGGGATGCGGCAGAAGAGCGTCTGCTATAAATAGGTTGAGCGTGTGCACTTGTGTGTCTCTCATCAGAGAGAAACGTTCAAATTAAGGCAGAGTGGCCAAATGATGGATGCAAGAGGAGTGGCTGAGGTGAAGAATACAGATGGCACGTCCTCCTCCTCCTCCTTCTCCTCCTCCTCTTCCTCACCACCACACCTCATCTCGCTCTGTCCTGCAGCATGTTCCTTCTCGCCATCCATTTGCCGTGGCCGCCCCCCTCTAAAAAGGGTCTGCGAGGAGGCTTTTAATTGCATTTTCATGTCGGCCTTTTTTTCCCAGGGTGTCGCTCCCCAGGCGGGAAGGGAGAGTGCTCCGAGACAAATTTTTCCACCAGTCGGCCCACCGGGGGAAGTGTTTGGGATTGGAGAGGTGGAAGTGTCCCTGTAGGGACGCTCCGAAAGGCCCCCCTCGCAGCCGCTATATAAATAAATGCATGGCTAGAGCAGTTTTCCTCCTGGATGAAAAGCCTTTAACCTTTTAGTCGCCATAAAAACACAAATTGCTCATTGGCATTTAAAAGGCAGATGCTGCTTTTCTTCCCACGTTTCTTGCTTTTCTTATGCCTGTCTATAACGGTCACAATTTATGACATATGCACAATCCAAGTGGGTGGCAAGTGGAATTCAAAACTAAAAAAAAAAAACGTTGGGTTTTTTGGCATAAATAGGCATTTGTTTTCACTGATTTATGACATGGCTCAGCAAAAAACAAAAAAAAAATCTACCATGCTGGTTATTTTATCTCAACTACAAATGTCTCTGAATCTCAAGACAATGACTATAAAATGATCTAAAATTCACCAGAATTGGACCCAGAGTCAACTAAAAATGACCTCAAATCAACTAAAAACGACCTCAAATCAACTAAAAGTGTCCCAAATCAACTAAAACTGACCCCAAATAAAAAAACGGACCCCAAATCAACTAAAACTGACCCCAAAATCAACTAAAACTGACCCAAAATCAACTAAACTGACCACAAGCACCACAAAAGCAGCCACAAGTACCCCTGAAAACAACAGTATACGACACAGAAATCCTCCAAAATGTATACAAGTCACCCACAATTAACTCATTACCTGCCCTTTACTAATCAAAAAACACCCAATTCATGCAAACTGGGAGAACTGGCTGTGAATGCTGACATTTTAATGCCATTCACGGCAGCCCATGCCAAATCCATTTGGACCGGGAATTGCAAATGAACCTAAACTACCAGCATCATTTTTGGCCCTTGTAAAGTCATTTAGTCCCTTTTCAAACAAAATTCTTAGTTTCCATAGTAGATATTCTCTTTAAAATAAAAAGTCATAGGCATACACAAACATTTCCTCATGAGTGTGATGTTGCCCACAGGGCATTTTTGCCTGACAAAGTATACTTTTATGCAAGTTGCACCTGAGAAGATTTGGAAGTGCAATCAAGCCACACAACAGCATGAAGGATTTTATTCCTTGTAGTGGTTTTAAAAATTCAATTTCGGCCATTGAAGTAAGAGAACAGCTTCGGGCTGTACATCAACGTCTCATGGCAGATCATACGGCGGGGTCTCAGCAGGCTCATTTATAAAGCGTGTATACACTGAAGACCCCCCAAACTGTGCGCAGTACTTTCCAATCTGAAGATCTGAAAGAACAGACGTGGGGGCCAAAAGTAGGCGCCCGACTGGGAATTGGTGTCCGATTCCGGATACAAAGAAGAAGAAGAAGACAGTCGAAGAAACGTCAGGAACAATTTGCAGCCTTTCAAACCCATCGGGGACGGAGGTCTTTTGAATTTGCTCAAATTAGGACTTTTACGCTCACTTTTCCGTCAAATCGACACTCCCCTCGAGTCTATTATTTATTCTTTTTCCGAGACGTCTCAAAAATAGAGAGTTCGCTCATCTTTCAGTGCCATTGCCAACGAGTACAATGAATTAGATCAATACTAATATAACAATCAAAATGGATAAAAACAGAAACTGTATTTTCACGACTATAAGGCGCATTTAAGTCTTAAATTTTCTACAAAATAGACAGGGTGCTTTACAATGTGGTGCGCCTTATATATGGAAGAAACTAAATGTTACCAATGTTACTAGAAAAATGAATTAATGCTAAATAACTACACAAATTGAAATGCCCTTTGTTTACATTGAATGTAATCATTGCATTTTCTTTCTATATATAAATAAATGGAGAATATCTGTTGGCCATTAAATTCAATGAGTCCACTATGTAGGGTTATTTTATCATTTATGGTTTTGGTTGAGATAAAGAAAATGCTGAAGACTGCAATAAACATTTAGCTAAAGTCTATAAATCGTCATTTGACTTTATGAGAGTAAAGACTATGTTTTTGGTACTTTTTGAAGAAATGGAAGGTAATAGCAGTTTAATGGTACACAACATTTATGGACAGTTTAGCCACATCAATATAATTACTTGGCTATAATTTTGTATTCCTGACAAGACGTAAGAAGAGATCAATATAGTATTGTCGCATAAAACAATTTTGTATTATTTCACAAATCTATTTAATTTGATTCTCTCCTCTTGGTTCTTGTGTTCTTTTTACAAATGATTGAGCGACAAAATGTAGAAAATGGCTTGTTTTTTTTCTCCCATGATGTGATGTTAATGTCTTTTGTATTGTTTTAGTTGTTGAATAAAATACAAGAATGGTATATTTTATTTTTTAAAGGATTTAGGTTTAATATTTAAGACAAAACTATGCCAGAACTATTAGTATTTTCAGGACTATAAGGCGCACTTAAAAGTCTTAAATTTTCTCCAAAATAGGCAGGGCGCCTTACAATATGGTGCGCCTTATATATGGGAAAAAAACATTAAAAATGCTCACCTTTCAGTGCCATTGACAGCGATGGATGTCCAATCCATGTTCATTCAAAATCAGCCAATGAGGTGACGAGTATCCTGAAAATACAAAATAAAAAGTCAATATTTTGTAGTTCTCTTTTTCCAGAGCCACACATGACGACAGCTTAGAAAACAAATGATGTTCTGCGTAGAAACGCAAATATTTTCAACCACTTTTGTAAAAGACTTGATTTCTAGAAGCTGTTCTGAAAAATACGTGATGGATCGATCATCCACGTTGGCTAAAGTGAATCAAAAAAATTCATCGAAATAAGCCTGAAGTAAAGAAGAAGCTATAGCCCAGAAGTCAAAAAAGCCCTGGAAAAAAAAAATCAAAAATCCATTTCAAGAATCAATGCACTCGTTTCATTTAATGGCATTTTAAAGAAGAGCGTCTTTCATTTTCATCCTCATCATCCTCATCCTCGCCCAGTTATTGTCGTCCAATACAACAAGGAGAAAGAACTCGGCATTCTTTCTCGACTTGAATACACGGTTGCAAAATTAGAGGGAGCATATGTTGAAGTTTCAAGGTACTACTTTTCTTTTGAAGTATTCAAACCAGCAAGTCCTTTTCAATTTTCCGTTAATAAAAGCAGAAATCCTCCATCTGAATACAGACCACAGCTATTATATTTAGAAGCTGAGAAATTAGATTGGACCTTGAACATGTGCAGTGGTTTACACCATTTCTTTTTCCATCACTATTCTTAATCCTTTTAGCACAATTAACATCAATGTCCCATTAATCCTATACAATTTATGCTTTTATCTATAATCGAGGGTTATCATATTTGGATTGACAGCTAGATGGGCTGTCATAAAAGCTTTTGCCACACTATGACATGCTATTTAACTCATCATACTTTTGCAATCAAAAATAGCTTAGTCTTCCCACTTTAAAAGTAACATAAAATACAAATTTAGGTATTTTTTGGTAGCGTAAAAAACGTCAAACAACAACAACAACAACGCAGTATTAATACTTTTGTACTTGCATATCATATCTGGATACCCGGCATGGAAACTTTTGACGACCTTAGTTTGAATGATATATAATGCACTTTGATTTGCTTTGTGCATCTTTTGACAGAATAAAAAGTCACTCAAAGGTCTCCTTTCCATTGAATATATACAATAAATATCCCAAGTGCAATTTGAAGCTTGCAAAATTCAAATGTAGAAAGGACATCCATACCATTGTGAAAGGAATAATATTATCATAAGATCTATGGTTATTACATACAAAACAAAAACCCCTGAATAAAAGCCATTGCCACCAAAGGATAATCCAGGGTTTAGTTGTTTTTTTTTTCTTCTCTTTTTTTCTTTTCTTTCTTTATCATGGCAAACAAGTCGGCATTTCTGTGAAGCTCCTTTGAGAAGACGTTGCTTGTTTGTGCTTGGCAGTCAATTCATCACTTATACAGTCGGAATGCATGAGGGAAATGAAGACACTGAAGGCTGCAATTACTTTAATTTGACAGGTTGTGCACTTCATGGCTCGTGTAATTTCTGAAGTGGATGCTTTATACTGACTAGCTTAGGTACATCTATTCTGTTTGTTTGTGGATGTACGTTAAACTCCCATATCACGGCAAACGACACAACTATGGGAAACAGATGCTACTTATCTATTGTTTGTAGAAATGCCAGTTCCAGACCTTGAAAATTCATTAAATTACTTTAAAAAATGAATACAAATCGAATAAGACACGAGTAAGAAAATGACTACCGTATTTTCACGACTATAAGGCGCACTTAAGTCTTAAATTTTCTCCAAAAAGTCTTACATTTTCTCCAAAATTACAATATGGTGCGCCTTATATATGGAAAAAACATTAAAATGTGTCATTCATTGAGTGTGCACCTTATAGTCATGAAAATATGGTAATTGTAATTAAATTTAAAAAAAGAACCGAAATTGTAAGAGAAAACAAAAGGCCTGTTTGCATTTTGCTGCACGAATTATGTACTAAATTGTTTTATAGCTCTAATTAGCTCAACTTTTGGCATCCATGAGTTGTTTTCAATATCAATTTCCCTCTATTACTCACTACCACCACCACACATACGCAATGACTAATTATACTTTATAAATAGATGTCCACTGTCCCTAAAAGACCACCTAACTTCCACCTCATCCTAAACAACTCCAGACACAATTCTCTAAAATTAGTATTACCATCAAAAACACGGAATGTGGTTTCTAGCCTTCCGAAATGTTTGGAAATAGCGTGGAGATTTATTACCATTTGTTTGACATGGAACAGCTTCTACGCTGTCTCACGCGGGGCGGAAAGAGCACCCCGTCAAAAGGAAAAACTAGAAAAAAAAAATAGAAAAAACCTCACTTCTGTCAGAGACAAAAACAGAAGAGGTGTATGTCTCCATGTAGTTCAGAGCAAGCATCAAAGGGAGAAGCACACACGACCTGACAAACATTGAGTTGAGAGAGAGAGAGAAAGAGAGAGAGAAGGGACGGGTTGGGTGATGGTGGGATGCGATGGGGAGGCATTATTTCTCATCAAGCACTCTCTTCTAACATCATCTCCTTCATGTGGGAAGAAAATCATAGCGGTGCCAGATCAAAACAACAAGAAACATGCAGAGTCTCAAACTTATATTTATCATGGGCCGCATTGTTTCCTTCCAAGCAAGAAAGATTCATAACAAGTCAGTAGATGGTTACTAGAAGTCCAATACAGAGATTGTTTGTCAAAAAGTATCGATACTGTAAAGTAGGAGTGTCCTGATTTCATATTTATGATAGTATGCATTCCAGAAGAGTCTAATGCAGATAAAAAAACAATATCTCAGCTCTGTCACCAGTGGTTTCCATATTTTTGCTCACAGGTTAGCAGAGATCCAGATGTGCCTATCAAAAGAGCCACATTTGGCTCCTGAGTCATAGGTTCCCTACCCCTGGCCTATACTAATCTCGATCTGATACCTCGGAATTGTACAAGGATTTTTTTTCCAATTTGAACAAAACTATCCAACATTTATGACAGTAATTAGCAAAAACATATTGTTTTGCAAATCAACATATTTTAAAAACTTCATTTTACCCGATGTTCTGAAAACGACACGATCAGGTCCAATTTCAAATCCCTCCTAAAAAAAGTTAAACCTGTACATGATATTTGATTGCAAAATTCGACATTCAGTTAATCTAGAAACCTGATTTTGCAGTACTTTAGATAGAGTAGATTTGCCAACACATTGGTTGCCATTGACAATGCAAAAAGTGGTCGTAATTGATGTCTACTTCAACTGAATTGTCCATTTACAAGTGATAAACACAGATGATTGTACATCAATTGTTGTCCATTGCACTAAAAGAGCTAATAAAATGACATTTTTTTTATATGATAATCCCTCCCCGAAAGGGACTCCAATGCAGTTTTCCCAGCTGTATGAATATTTCAAACGGAACGGCTTTGATGGAGCGCATTTGAGCGAAAGGAGCAAGCTACAAGGAAGGCGAGCTAAAAGAGAGAGAGAGAGAGAGAGAGAGAGTGACTGAGAAGAGAATGGCCAGCGTCCAGCTGAGATAATGGAATTGGTATGTTCTCCCCGAGAAGCGTTTCTGGCTGGAGTTAATTCCGTTAATAGCAGCGACTTCAATATTCAAAGCCATCGCCGAGGAAGTTGGTAATCACACAGCACAAGAGATGGCTTTTTGTAAGGTTGCCGATGGATGTGTCATGGATTGCCAAGTCACACACACACACAAAGCTTTCAATTGTTCTTCAAAGCAGCTAATGTGCAATCAGAAAAATATCTTTTCCTCTTTATATTTTATTCATGTCTCAGCTGGGCATGTACGACCTCACAGTATACCATTAGTGAATATTTTCATTGTGAATGTTACAACTGCCTCCAAAAAGGAACAAAAATGAAGACTTTTGAGGTAAAATTAGGTGTCAAACTGGTTCACTTGGGTCCAGATTTCAGTGAAAATGACAAAATCGTATTTCCGACAACAGAACTCCACCAAAGCAAATGAATAGCATGGCTAATAGAAGTAAGAAGCGTATAATTCAATCAAACGGGCAAATGAATGGACGCCCTGCAAGAAGATGACTACATTCAAATGGCCCCGTCATATTCAAGACATGAATCTAATTGCAAATCTTTGGCTTGACCTCTAGGGGGGCTGATAAAGGAGATGCCCCTACAATTTTATAGATTAAAATTGCTTTTACAAGAGGAAATGGTCAGATAAACCAAAATTAAGATGTGTCAATCAGTAGAGACCAAAAAAGAACATGTTTAAATTAAGAGGAATAAAGTTTAAAAGTACTCATGTCTGTGTCTTGACCTCAATCCGTTTTATTACCACGATACCAACGTATTTTCAATTGTCCAAACCAGATTTTTTTCAAAAATATTCAATCTTACGGCATCCAATAATCCTTGCTGAGACATTCAATAGGTTTATCACTAGTACATATAAGCCACACCCCCAAAAAATGTTGCAAGCCCATCTAAACGACAACAAAAAGCATCCTATAGTCCGTAAAATACTCTCATTTCCTTCTTCCCATCATTACAGAGATTTGTAAACATTTTCTCTGCAACACAAACAGTTGAATATGTTCTATTGCTCAATTATTTTCCACTAAAAAAGTTATTTCAAAACAGTTATCTAAAGCTTACACTGCAGCAAAATGTGAATTCTTTGTGCTAAGTCGGAAGTAAAATCTGCAACAATCTTCACCTTGAGCTAATTACCATGACTCACTAAGGATCTTATTACCGACTGACAGAGGAGACTTGGCCCATATTTGATATGATTTTCAAGTCAAAGTATAATCTGTGCAACAGAGCAATTTGTTTGCCCTCTTCTTAATGATCTCCTCTCTTTTATGAGCAAGGTAGACCCCCATCCCACTAATTACAGCAGGTATTACCTTGTGATGATACAGTACAAACATGCTTTCAAACAACAATTCCTTTGCCCTTTCCTTTACCTCCCACATTGTTTGTGTGAATGTTTGCCCAACAGCACATTGTTGTTTTTCAATGTGTGCAAACTATTTTCCATTCATGACGGACTACTTTGCTGTTATTGGTCTCATACATGAACTGCAATTCTACACAAGTCTGTACATTAACTGCAATTATACACAAGAATTTGACACTGAAATGAAGAGGCGCTGGTTATTTGAACTCAAGCTTCATGTACAGGCCATTTTCTAATGAATTTCTGTTTCAAAACTGCACTTTGGCCTTATTGCAGCCCTACTTAATTTTCTATTATACAGATTTTAAACTGATTTCAACATTTTAAACCATTTGCAGATGTTTAGTTAAAGATCTGTAACTTGATCTATTATAAAAGTCCAAATAAACATGCCTAACATACCTTTTTTAACGCCACTTTTTCTTGTGCATCTATTTTTTTGACGATAAAAAAATCCAAGTCCATCCTTTACTTCAACTGCACCACATTTCTGCCAAATCTTGTCCTGAAATAAAAAAAATATACAATTAAAAAATATATCAAGGAATATTTTAACTCCCTTCTTCAACAAAAATAATCTCTAAAATAATCCCATTAATTTTGTCAATTAATTCCACCCAGTGCCCTAATTTACCCGGCAACAGATTTGATTCCTATCGCTGTCAACGGAGTTGAACACAATGTTAACATTAGTCTTGATTTAACAGCTAAAAGCTACTAGATCCTTTCCAGATTCCTAAAGCATTTTTGAAAGCACTAGTTCCGATTGTCAATTGGTCTTTGGAGAAGGCGAAAAGTGAACACAATGGACTAAGGCAAGTATTGCAACTTGCATTTCTTTCTTCCCCGCGGCTGTTATTGTGCGAAAGTGCTGTCGACAGCTTTTGCACGACACCGTGCGCTTTTTAAAACAATAGAACGCTCACCTGCCTCCGCCAACGGAGGTTTGATGAGGCCTGCAAAACTGGAAGAAGAAAATCTTTATCGGCCTGGATTACAAATGACAATCCGTTCCCATACTAAAATGCAGCTAATTAATTGGAGCATGTGGATTTTTTAGATCCAATCCTGCCTTAACTGGTTGGAAAAAGTGAAATCAGGATTCACAGCAAGGGTCCTTTCAATGAAATATTTATGTATAAATGAATGCATTTAAAAATGCTGGACACAAACAGACTGGATGGAATTAAATGATGCATGCAAACCATATTAAAATGCATTAAATCAATTCCTAGAGTTATTACATCTAGCAACTCACTTAAAGAAAAGGACGGATGGCAAGATTTATTGATTTTTTTTGGACGTCAGATATTTGATGACTTATTTGTAGTAACAAGAGTAAATGTAATTGGTTACGACTTCCAAATCCCTTGTTCACATATCTTAAATAATGCAAAATACTGGTGAACATTAGAAAGCTGAAAACATTTGCAACATTAGCTGTGAGCCTTGATTTGCGGTGAAAGGACACAAGGCAAATCTTTTAATCTGGTGCAATCTGGACAGCCATTGGAGGAAGAAAAAAAAGATTTGTTTATCCATCTGTGTGTGTGTGTAGATTGTGTGCAGCTGTTGCTTTAACGCCCACAAACGCAAAGTATTTCAAAATGGCGATAGACGTCCAATTCCATTAGAAGTAG
Organism: Stigmatopora nigra; assembly: GCF_051989575.1. NCBI lineage: Eukaryota > Metazoa > Chordata > Actinopteri > Syngnathiformes > Syngnathidae > Stigmatopora > Stigmatopora nigra. Next base: position 1,651,463 of record NC_135526.1, read on the forward strand.
GAATGAATTAACTGAATTGGACATTGACTTGCAATAAACTAATCTAAGAATTAAACAGCAAAGCTATGTTGTCATTATTTTGTCGGTATTTTTACGGTTTAAAAGGGCCTGTAAAAAAAGGTTTCTAAAATTTTTCACTCGACTAATGAGCTTCAGTTCAACGGAGCATACCGTACAAACAGCGTTACCGTGGCAACCAGCGCCAGCGCTAGGGTATTCGGCCTCCGTGTTAGTTGTTATCAAGCAGTCCAGTGTCGGAATAAAAAAAGACCAGACATTGTTTTGTGCATGAAAGCGCCACGTCCTGGATTCCAATCACAATAGTCAAAAATTCAACTAAAAGTGAGCCCTGCGTGTTATTACACTCTGGCGATTGCTTTTATTTGTTGTTTTGTTTGCAAAATCTTACGTTGTCACGCAAAGTCAAAGCCTTTTTGGTTGCCATTGACGACAATTGACGTCCAATTGGATGCATTAGTTGAAATGGAGAAGTCAATAGATGCTGTAATCTGAACTGACAATGAATTTAAATAATCATATTTTTTCCCAAAAGGGTTGAATAAGACCTGAATTGAGATAACAATTAAAAAATTAAAAGCACAGACCTAATATAGTAAAAAGGGTCTTATTTGGGTAGCAAAAAGTCCAGTATATAACTTATTTTAAGGTGCCCTCAATGAATGACACATTTTAATGTTTTTCCATATATAAGGCGCACCACATTATAAGGCGCTCTGTCTATTTTGGAGAAAATTTAAGACTTTTAAGTGCGCCTTATAGTCGTGAAAATATGCTACATTTTAAATCTGTGACTTTTAATTAGCATTCATTTTACTTGAATAGATATTTCTTTTGGGTAGGAGCAAAATAGTGGTAGTAATAATTAAAAAATAGAGAAAAGAGGGCAATGCAGTAAGGTAGCAGGCTGCACAATATTATGCATTTATAGCCTTTTGCATTTCAAGATATAAAGTGGTATGTGATGCCTTGGGATTGACCCCACCCACCCACTAGCCAGCCATGTTTCCCCAACCCTACGCAAATGTGCACATTGACGGGCTGTCTAGCGAGACAAGTGGTGGGCCAAGCAAGCCTCAAAGAAGTCATCGCCTCATTTGGTCGCTTCGTTGGCCTCTCGGAAATTTTTCATGAGGTCTAAGTGACTAAAACACACGGATAGCGTTTTTCTTGGATCTTTACATATTAATAGGGTTAAGGCTAAAGTTTAGTTCGCCAAAGAAACTTCAAGTCCCCTCGGAGCAATTGATGGAAAAAATACAATCATTAACTCTTAATGGGACACTTATTGAAGCCATTTATGGTACCAGGCATCCAATAAATTTGGACTGGAAGGGAATTGGACTTCTATTCTTGAAAATGGAAAGCAAAGAGTTAAATATTAAAGGCATAAAAATAAAATGACTTAGCCAAAAGAAGTTTTCTGCTTTTAAATCAGAGTTTTTTTCCAAAATATTAATCTACAAATGTTAAAAAAATATAATTATAATGCTTACCAATGGAGAAAAAAAAACATTTTTTTAAAGGAGACATTACTTAAATAGCAAATGTTAATATTGTGGTCTAATTTGATTTGGATTTTAATCAACTTTGGCATTTTACTGGAGAAAATATATATTTAAATATTTGCCTAGCTTATGAGTGAATGTCATTATGAGCATTAAAAAAATAATGATAAAAAACAGCACACACTGCCTAACATTGCAAAATAGAGAAGAAAAACCACATGAATATACAATAACTCCATTTCTTGCATTTTCCCATCCATAAATGCAGTTTTTCTAAATGAAATGAACACAAATTAGAATGGAAATTGGAAGCTCATATTTAAGCCAATCAGTACTAGTAGATTTTCTCATCATCATCATCATCAACTCATTAAATGTAGAAAACCGCATCCTTTATATTCAAAGCATCACTGCTCTAAAGTAATTAGCAGAAAAATCATCACTTCAATTGTCCACACCAAAATAAAAACGGAATATTCCAACATGAATACAGCATTTGTTGATAGACGTTTTGCCAAATCCTTCTGAAATGTATTTATGTTTATCACTCAAAGACATCCAATTAATTTCAAATAGTATTGGACGTGTTCCACAGTCAATGGCAACAACTGAGTTAAATTCTCAAAGAATACTTAGCTGTCATCTAAAATTGCTTATGGCTTATCAGCTTCTTTGTATTCTCATAAATGTGTCTCCCAAAAAGGACATTTTAATTGAATGGTGATAGAAAAAAAATATCCAATTAACGTTATTGAGGATTTGACACAAAATGATCTTCCACTTGATTTGATGCAGATATTATACCAAAAAGTGTGAGGATTTCAAGGGCAAATCTTCAAATAAACAGACTAGGAAAGGGAGCTAAGTTTCTCTACGAGTTGACGCAATAAAACCAGAACTGTCACGACTAGAGTTTCTCCAAGCACAAGAGAAAAAGAGAAAAGCTGCAACAACCTTAAAGAGCAAATTGTACATTTACCGACGTGATATGACAACTCGTCAGTGGGATGATGCTCGCAAAAGGTACTGCTTGGATACCCATGCCTGGAAGCATTTGATGTGTGATGTTCTAGCCTTACAATTTAACCGCTAACTGGCATTGACAGGCCTAGATGTCCAATCCATTTTGACTGGGAGATGTTGCATCCTCCCAGTCAAAATGGATTGAACATGTATTACCTTCAATGGGAGTCAATGCATTATGAATAAACTCTTACCTCAGAAACTTTCCCTGCTTCAAAATCAAGATTATTCATAGCCAACAATTCCTTTAAAATACATTCCTTGTTAAATAACTGTCAATAAGTTATAAATAAATGCTCACTTCAGAAATATACCCTTCCAGAAATGTTATATAATTCACTGCCATCTTTCCCATTCAAAATGGATTGGATCTCTATGACTGTCAACAAATTATGAAAAAAATATCATCAGAAATTTCACTTGGAGTCAAAGTTAAAATTCAACACCAACCCTCCACAATCAAATTGGACATCTATCATTGTCAAAAACAATTTATAAATGAGACCTCATTTAAATAGCAAATTTTAATATTGTGGTCTAATTTGATTTGGTTTTTAATCAACTGGCATTTTACTTAATCAAGATTTTTTAAAAATATTTGCCTAGCTTATGAGTTAGTCATGATGAGCATTAAAATAATAATAATAAAAAAAGAGCACACACTGCCGAACATTATGAATAAACTCTTACCTCGGAAACTTTCATTGCTTCGGAATCAAGATTATTCATAGCCAACAACTCATTTAAAATACATTGGACATCTTTCCTTGTTTATAAAAGTCAATAATTTATAAATGAAGGATCACTTATAAGTCACTGCCATCTTTCCCATTCAAAATGGATTGGATCTCTAAAACTATGAAAAAACTATCATCATAAACATTCAAAAACAACCACCACCACTAAATCCCATTTCAAATAAATTGAACATCTATCCTTGTAAACAACATGTAACCAACTAGGTGAGGACTTAGTCATTTTCCACAAAGTCTTAATTTCAGGAAAAAGAGAACAAAAAAATACCAAGAAAGTGTTGTGCTAAAAGAAAAAAAGTGCATTTAAGCTTGAGAAATGTGGGCCAATCATTACTGCTAGGCACCGCTTGAAATGTGACTTTGATGTGCAAGTAGAAAGGGAAAGAAAAAAAATAACGACTCTGAGAGGACACAGTTGAAATCCTGTTCAGTGCACCGTTGCCTCTCTTTTTTTCCTCCATTTTTTTCCCTTTACGCTTACATTCCAATTACATATCTTCCCTACATAGAGATCATGAATCATAGACAAGATCATGATGCTTTAATGAACACAATGAATTTCTGACAAGTCGGGATTGGACTTGTTTCCCCATCCATCGTGTCAATGTGATCGTAAAATTATTATATTCCTTTTAACAAATGAAGGGAAGGGAAGGGAAAAAGAAAGTAGGCATTGCTAGTAGACTTTCAGTGTAATTGCAAAGAGTGGTGAATTATGATGCTGGAAATAGCCTAATGACTTAAATTAAACTCCTTGAACATATTCAATAATGTTAGAGGCTCTATTGGGATTTCTATATATACGCTACTGTAAGTCTATGAACTTTGATGATGCACTTTAATTACTTTTTTTAAATTTTAAAGCCTTTTTATAGCACATTAGTTGCCATTGACAGAATTAGACGTCCCATTGGAGGGTGGGAGGAATTAAGAAATGCTCAAGCACCCCTTTGTTTAATGGGTTGCAGCCAATATGGAATAAATTGGAGGTTTGTCTCTTAATTAAGCAATGCTCAAGCACCCCTTTTTTTAATGACTTACAGCCAATATGGAATAAATTGGAGGTTTGTCTCTGTGAATTTCACACAATAAGTTTAGCCTAACTTCACAAGGCTCTCGGGGGTGCTGGAGTGAAGCCCAGTCAAATTTTGGGGGGAGAAAATGTATTATTTTAAATTAAAATCAATAAATAATGTATACATTTTCCATATTACTTCGCTTGACGAGAATACTATAACTTATTTTTGCTCAAGCACCCCTTTTTTAATGATTGCAGCCTTGCCTAACTTCACATGGCTGTCGGGGGTGCTGGAGTGAGCCCTAGTCATATTTTTTGGGAGGAAAAACAATTGGTTATCGTTTAAATTTAAAAAATTATATAATATTCCTTTCCCGTATCACTTTGCTTCACGAGAATACTATAATAACGTATTTTTGTTGATAGTACGGAGGTTCTCTATTACCGTGTGGGTAGTATTTCATCATCAGCACAATTTCTTTTGTGCACAGATGACTAGTCGCAACCTTGTATTTTTTACTATGGTCACGCCGGTCTATCCTCGCCGAGCGAGCTGCACTTTCATGAATCATTTGGTCAGATTTCCAAACTGTCACACATCATTTTGTCATTGTGACATCTTCGTTGGAGCATACAAATGTCATAGTGCTTGCATTTTCACTTTTTTTTCGTCCCAAAACGTGCACACAAAACAAATTGAAGTGCTAGCATACAATGCCCCAGGGCTGCACCCCCCCCCCCCCCCCCCCCCCCCACGACTGGAAATGTGCACTGTGCCTAATTAGGAGATTGACTAAATTGTTGTGCAGATGCTGTCACTTCTTTTTCTTCCTGCCATCACTTTTATTGTGGATGTCAAACAAAGTATTGCTGTAGATTGTATGATATTGTCATCATGTTCAAGTTTTATACCCTGTTTAACCCTTCATTGAATTCATGGGCTGTCATAGACGTCAACAGATGTCTAATAATAATAATAGCATTAGATTTATGTAGCGTTTTTGTTTTGTTAGGACGCTCAAAGACACATTTGCATTGCATTGTTTTTTCACGCCACGTTAAATGACGGTAAGTTATTATTGTAGCCATAGAAGGCCCTGGGGCAGTTTGACAGAAGCGAGGTAGCCAATTGGCGCCTGGGGGTCCTTCTCACCATGATCAAACACAACTTAAGTTGAAGTATTTTGTAGTAAAACTAGAATAGTAACAAAGAAATGCAATAGGTTGTTTTTTTAATGACCAAAAATAGTCAGTTGCTTTATAAAAAGGGTTAAAAGTTATGTTTGCCTTAATAAGTTGAACACGTTTGATGTTTGATTTAAATTCACAGCATAAATGTTGGATTAATTCTGTAATACTATTACATAGTCACCAAGTCTTTGTTCCAAGGACTGTTTACTGGAAGATAGGACTGACCTTTTCCCCAGAATGCAGACCTAGAAGGACGCTTAAGTTATTTAATTTCTAATGGAGTTGCTTTTGGATTCCGACCTTATTTGTTATTATTGAATTTTGCTTACACAATTGGATTAATCAATAACCTTGTAATTGTTTTGATTTATGGCCTTAAATGGGCAGGAGAAATTACCGCACTGTAGAATTTCCATTAATTAAATATATATAGTTGAATCAGATGTCCCACTGTATCGTTTTATAATTATATTAAAGTATAACTATTGATGAACTTAACTATACCTAACCTAACTTTAATTTTTTGGACATCTATCATGGGCAAGAATTACCGATATTATAGCAGGCATGTTTTTTTTTTTTATGTTGTTGTTTTTATGCCACTGGGCTTTAAGAAACTTTGACAGTAAGCAAGATATAGAGGAAGGAATGTTTACACTGCACCTGCTTTCTGTGGACACGTTCACATTTGATCTTATCGGATTCCACAGTATACAGAAAATCAAATCTTTGTGGATGTGCATGACTCATTGCCCGGCGGCAGCTTCTCTTATCAATTCTAAATGTTGTCACCTTCACTGTAATTTGTAACACTATCTCCGGTAAGACAGGAGATTAATAGCGAGGGACAAGGACGGCCAATAATACTCGTGTAAACTCGGCCACCAGATTGGATCGGTCTTGAAAGTCGATGTTGCTAAATGAGCGTTAACTTTGACTTAAGACAGCCGTGTCAAACTCATCTTTTTAAATATTTAACTTGCTTGGCGGATTATTGATGTCGGCGCCAATTGGAATGGGGAGGGGCCAAGTTCATTCAATGGTAGGTAAACTAGGGCGGCTGCAATTACTTGACTGAATTCATTAGGACATTTTAGCTATTTTAATAGTCAATAAAATGTCAAAGACATTGCTAACCTCAAAAAGGAAGGTAAAATTATTGAAAAAAAATTGTCTCACACAGCTTTGTATTTTTGATTAAAAATAATAAACATGATAAATAAAGGTATTCACCTATTTTACATTATTTATTATAATATTTTTTTAATGTTATTATAGCCCTGTCCTACAGAAATGTTACAAAAAATGAAAGATAAAAAAGGTATTCATCTATTTTATATTTTGTATTATAATATTTTTTCTGGTATTATACCTCTGTCCTACAGAAATTTTATTAAAAAAAAGATAAACTGGTATTAATCTATTTTATATTATTTATTACAATAAAAAACTAATGTTATTATACCTCTGTCCTACAGAATATAAATAAAAGATAAAAATTCATCTATTTTATATTATTTATTACAATTTTTAAAAAAGAAATGTTATTATAGCTGTGTCCTACAGAAATTTTCCCAAATTTTTATTATAGCGAATGGAGGGATCTTTTTCCGGCCAATGAAAATGTCAGTTTGACATTGTTGACTTCAATTTCCCCATTGTCATTTATCAATTCTTTCATCGCCAAGCACAGAGGTCCAATCATCCTTCTGCTATGATTTCTACCGACTTTATCGCTCCTAGACGTCTAATCCATTTAAAGTGGCGGATGAATGCGACTTCCCATTCTGCCAACCCTCCCATTCCCGATAAATTGTATCAAGTAACGAGTTCACAAAAGGCCACTAGTATTTCAAACAGTAGACATGATATCAAAACTTTCATTTAGAAAGAAGGAAATATGACATAGGTATGATAACAAAGTCCATTTTCTCTCACTCCACTCAACTTTCCAATCCACGGCGGACACTTTTAGCCAGCCTAAGAATGTTCAAGTGCCGTAGAGTTGACAAGCCTGGCAGGTTACTCCTCGTCAGGCTCAATTGGAAGTGGAGACAGGCGCAACTTTTGAAGCCAATTACTTAAGTTTGCCCTATTTTCTTTTTAGCCTCCTCTCAAGAAAGGATTAAGAAAAAAAACGGTATCTTATCATATGATAATAACGTTTCACGGCCTGCGTCTTTTTACGTGCCAAGTCATCTTCACATCAAGCATTCTCTTTATTTTGGTGGTGAATTGTAATCCCACCCTCTTCATCTAAAAAAAAAAAAAGGGGGGGGGGGTCTGAAGTACTTGGAAAGATGCTTGAGCTGAATAGTCAGTTTCTGCAGCGCTCAAGTGTGCCAAGATAGAACGTTTACTCGGAGATTCTTTCAACTATTCTGTTAAGACTCTGGATGCTGGTGACAAATCAAATGCACGTCAGTGAGAGTGGGAGAGGACAGGGAGAGAGCCAATCATGCAAAACTATGGCCAGGCTGCCAAAAAAAGCAAAAAAAAAGCAAAAAAAGATTCATATCATGAGTTGAATAGCTATTTTTTTTAGGTGCATGAAAAAAAAGAGCCCAAGACGGCAAAATATCCACCAGGAAAAGAATCCAGTAACTACGCCAAGTGTTAAAAAGAGGTATGTAAATGCCAAATGACTAAACAAATAAATCTACTTATATAAAGATGCCCTCATTTTAGATATTTTGGATACAGATGTGTCAACTTTTTGGGTTTTATGACAAGTTGCAATTACATTTTTCTAATAGGGCTGTGCTCCAGATATATACTGTAAATATAGATATGTCTATATATATTAAAAAATGTGACTAAAATCTATCTAAAGTTATCAAGCAGTTCTTGGCTAAAACAAGCAATTGCCCATACATTTTCTAAGGGTTCAGTCCCACAATAAAAATGTTTTTCTACACTCCTAAAACACTACAAACTTTTCTTACTAGCACAAGTATTGTAAAGAAAGGGTTACAATGGCATATGAGCATGTTTGTCCTAGATAATGATGTTGTGGTTGACAGAATAGCAACACAAAAGATGTCCCAAAACTAAAGTATAGAAGCCAGCACTGAATAGAAGTCAATAGCACATTCAACATCAACTGCAGTATGGAACATCTATAAAATCTTCTTATGTTCCCTGAATAACTGTTAAGGTACTTTATTTTGTCCTCCAAATTCAAAAAAAATGATGCTACTTCACAAAAGGATGTGCAAATTATCATAAACATTTTTTTTGGCCGACAGTTCTATTGATAGTTATAATTTTTAGCATTTAAATGTATTGCATTTTTTTACTGTTGAGAGTTTACTGTTGAAGTCAGCTCTCAAAATTATATTCATGAGAGAGTTTAATATCAAAGAGAGAGTTTAATATCTAAGTACTGTTTAATATCCAAATACAGTTTAATATCCAAGTACAGTTTAATATCCAAGTACAGTTTAATATCCAAATACTGTTTAATATCCAAGTACTGATTAATATCCAAGTACTGTTTAATATCTAAGTACTTTTTAATATCCAAGTACTGTTTAATATCTAAGTACTGTTTAATATCTAAGTACTGTTTAATATCCAAGTATGTTTAATATCCAAGTACTATTTAATATTTAAGTACTGTTTAATATCATTAATATCATTAATAGTACATTTGATCGGCGACCCAACGTCCGGTCACGGAAATTTAGACATTTAGGAATAGTTGTTTTCTCATGGCATTTTTGTTGTTTTTGTTTGTTTTTTGTTTTTTTAATAGTCCTGACAAAGTATACATGGGGGTCCAGGTGTCGCCTGTCATAAAAGCCATTTGATAAGCTTTAATTGGACATGTCAAGCAGCTGGCACTGTCATACGCCGCAGGGGGAATGCCAATTGCTTGGAGATTTAATATATCATTTAATCTAGCACTGGACAAGATTTGACTGTCATACTGCGACACCCCAGACGTACTACAAGATGCATAAAGCATTCATGTTTAAAAGCGGAGATGAAATATTAGCGGGTTCCTGGTCAATAAGATTTAACAATATCTCAAATTCAGTTTTTTTTTTGCAACAAAAATTAGTTCTGGATTTTTTCCCGTCCATTATATCTATATATGTTGTTGTAGACCTCTAAAATTTGTATATTTACGATCTCACAGGAATGGAACATTTGAAAATCAAAAAACCTTTTAACCTCAAGATAGAAACATTTGGCCCAAAGTGTAATGTTCCGCTAAAAGGATGTTGGGTGTGTCAATGTGTTAGTAATTCATGCAATGACTGTAAAATAAAGTTTTTTAATTCACTCAATGCTTGAATGAGCAAGATCCTTAAGGCTCTGCCATAATGGATTGTTTTTCTGTTGCGTTTTAATCCTCTCAGTAGAAGCAGATTTTTTTTTTGTTTGGGTAGCCATTTATTGCGACATGCATATTTATACTTTGTGGTGTCGATCACAGTCAGAAAATGAGCATTCGAATAATTAAGTCTTTAAAAACACTTTTTTTTACAGAAGCTCCTATTTCAAGGATTTGTAAGAACATACTTCTAATCAATGTAAACATTATAACATATTTGGTACTGGCATGTATGAAGTAAATAAAATAATATCAACCAAAAAAACATGTCTTCCCTACGATATATCTAACACTATTTTTTATGCCCTATTTTTATTTATTTTTTTAATCCGATTGGATACACACTAGATGTCAAATCATCTCGACTCCTTTTGAATTTGCATGTCATTCTATTCGTAGTTTTTTCCCCCCAGATGGACAGTCTTGTAAAAACAAGCCATCTGGCATATCATGTTAGTTAATTTCCTCGTACATAACTCTGCTTATCGGAGGAAAGCGTATTTTTCCGATGGTTATGGAGAAAAAGGCCAAACGCTTGTCCTAATTACAGAAGCTCATGCACGCTACCTCTGGCTGTTTGTGCTGATACTGCTGCTACGACAACCCAAAAATAAATAGATACAAACAGAGATCTTTGCTCTGTTTAATTGTAACTTTTCACATAGCGATGTTGGAGTTATTCCAGGACAAAACAAACTGTGACTTTAGTTTTTAAATGGGAACCCAATTAAAAGTTTGTACAACATTTTGGGAGTTATATGCATGATCACGATATGGTAATCTTATGAATTATGCCTATGATGAAGTCAGATTTTAAACATGTTTAAGGCCTATTTTTGTTTTTTAGCTGACCCGTTCTTATTTTGACCTATTCTTGATCTTTGGAGGGGGAAACTGCGTTCTAACCGTTTATTTTTTAATTTTTTATTACTTATCTTTTATTAGGGAGATAATAAATGGATGAAAACCAGACAGTATTTAGATATTAAACTCTCTTTCATGAATATATTTGACATTAAACCAAAAGGCCGGCGACCAAAAGACCGGCGACCAAATGTCTAGGCGACCAAACGTCCAAGTACCTGGAAATCCTGTTGACCTCAAAACTACTAGAAATGGCACTTAAACCTGTTCTAACCAGATCTCCGTCTATCTATGCCACCAAATGTACACCAACAAAAACTATCAACTTTTACAATATACTTGTATTTTTCTGTAGTTGTTGTTGTCCCGGCAGCCATGAATACATGTTGCTAAGGGAAGCGGCTACCTGCACCGTAATGTATTTACTGTCTAATTTGTGTCTCGGTGAGAGGCCATATATCCTGTTTAGGGAGTGACACCTCTCCTCCTCCACTTTATGGCGCTGTGCAGGCATTTGATGAGGACGTGAACACGGCGCGCTGATGGATGAGCTTGTCAAGGTGGCACGCGCCACCATGCTCTCTTCCCCACGGAATGCACATAGCTAAAGAAACGCAGTCAACACTACAAGCATTACCTTAATCAAAACAGCTCCAATATTGCAAAGTGGAACTGGCCTATGTCAGGGATGGCAAACTCGGTCTAGGCTACATTTAAGACAGGTTTGCTTTTCATGGCCATTATTTTGGGCATCTATTTTTTGATAATCAGTAAATTTTCTAGACTAGAAATATTGTGGATCTCCAAATTTTACAAATATTTTATTTTTAAGCCTCATTGTTTCTTTTATCGTTTTAAAGGTGGGAAACAATAAATGTCATATTTGTTTAAAATTCTATTTGATGAACAAATAAAACATGTAAATGTTATCTAAAATCATAAAATTTAGTTCACAAAATATAAAATATTGTCCCATTTCTGGATTACAGAAATTTGGGCAACTTTATTCTAGCAAAAAACACTCGCATTCACGGGCCGCACAGGATGATACGGTGGCTCAAATACAGGCCCCGACCCCACAGTTTGATAACTTATTATCAAGTGTATGAGGTACTTTCATCATTTCTATGCCACTTAAAGATGTCTGACAAAGAAAGAAATTCAAATAATGCTGTTGTGACAGTTGCCTATGTACGTAAACAAGCTTCTATTTCTTATTTATCAAAAAAACGGCATTTTGTCGTTACCGCTGTTTGCCTTCACTTGTCGGTGTCAGTTGCCGTCTTTTGTGCCTCTTTAAGTCAAGAATTCAGTTCAGGAATAGGAGTGCGATTCCCTGAGGCAGAAGTTCCGAATGGCTGACAGGTATTTCAAAGTCTTCAATTTGTGCAAGTTCTAAAACAAATGTTGGCGCGGGGGAAAAGAAAAAACTCAAGATGTCTTACTTCAGGTTCTTTCAAACCTATTTTGGGGCTACTATTTTTGCTCTGGAATTCAAAGTTGGGAGAAAAAAGCCACAATAGAAGCCAGCAAACGCATTTCTTTTAACTATTTTTTTTTAACGGAGCAACAAATTATCGTTGACATTTAGTAACGTCAAAAGAGGATATTGTTTCTATATTGATATGCAAAATTAAATAAAAAAAAATACAATATCTACTGTTTCTTACCGTATTTGTACTATAGGTTACAACAAAATCCAATAAAAATACAATATCTACTGTTTTTAACTGTATTATACTGTATTTGTACTATAGGTTACAACAAAACCTAATAAAAAATACAATATTTACTGTTTTTTACTGTATTATACTGTATTTGTACTATAGATTACAACAAAATCAAACAGAAAATACAATATTTACTGTTTCCCACTTTTTTTTAAAGATAAAAAGACAATAATTAAAAGACTGCAGAAAAAAATCGAACTGGATTGTTATCAAAAGTATGGCAACAACATCATCAAACCTGGCAACCCTACATTACATTCATTTATTCATCCCAATAGAAATGAATCAGACGTCAATGGCAGCCAATATCTGGCGTATATATATATAAAAAAGATCAACACAACATGCTGTAACAATCTCCTACAATATTCCCAAAACGATTCAACAGCCGACTTTGTACAACTAGATTAGAAGTAGAAATATTCTGCCAAGGTCTTTGGTATTTTTCCGCTCGGTTGGCATCCATCATTGTTTTGGCTGTACCTGTTTCAACCCAGTCAATTACACGTGTACAGAATTGCTCCTCCAAAGCCGGGCCTTACTTATTTGCATACCAGGGTGTTGGATTGGACTCACTCCAACAGGAAAAGCGCCTGGCGAGTCATTTCACACCGTTATTAACAACTATACACGATAGAGTTCCTTCCAGTGAGGGGAATAATGCCATGTCTTTACTTTCCAGGTAGCTGGCTTTAGTAGTTGATCCCTGGCACTGCGGAATGATTGTTTTCTTCATTTCACTGTCTCCGAAAATACTTTTTGGGGTTTGTTTTTTTAGTTTTTGTTGAAAAAGCTTCTACTGAAACGGATACGCAAAAGAAAAAGTCGTCTGATTGGCTAGTTTTGTCATTGGTTGGTTTACTTTTGTAATATTAGTAGCAGAGATGGAAAATGTACCTCAATATATCTGTGAAATGAGCTTTTATAGTTTTCATTTAATTGTATTCCTTTAGAAAGATACCTTTTTACTATTAAAAGAGAAGTAGTTGCTTATAATTGTGCTTTAAAGAAACATTTGAAAACATTTGGAAGTGAAATCACTCAACTGTATGAGAAGTTTCATTATGGATAATGAAATGTGCATCTTTTCAATCATGCTAATATGACATTTTATAGAATAAGTGATTAGCTCTCGTAGTGGTGTTTTCCCAGGAAATTACTTTCCTGACAATTTCATTTTTATGCTTTCATTTGGTCTCACAATATTGTAAATTGATAACTTTATTGGCTTTTCTTTCCTAGTCGCATTTGGTAATGTCAAAAAACACTATAAAAATCGCTTGTGACCAAAAATACACACCCAAAAAAAAAAATGTCCGTATAAATTGGACATTTTTCCACAAGTATTGTTCTGCACACTCAACTGCCACACTGGATTTCTGAAAAAAAAATCCATTATTTAGACTAAAAACTGTGCTGTATGAATGACATTTTTGCCAATATTTATTTTATAGCTCATATTGCCTAGCCCTATTTCTATGAATCATAATTTAGATGACTCTGCACATCCAGGTTTTTTTAAATCAGCCCAAAAAAATGTTTGCAATCCAGTGTCCTTGAGGGCTGCTACGAACAACTGCAAGACTAGAAAGCCATCCTTTGTCAAGGGACCAGAAGTAAACAGCTGACCAAACAAGCCAGAGCAGAAACCCGAGTTAAGTGACTCACCCAAGGATCGCCGGAGAGGAGCCGGATGACCAATTATCAGGCCGCCAGCAGGGAAAGCTCGAAGGGAGGAAGGATTTGACGTCTGCAAATGATGTGACTTTCCCCCCTCGACAAGGCGACTCCACGCCGAATGGCTCTCGTGTCACGAATTTGCCATCTAGTCAGGAGACGGGTGTGTACCTTTAAAAAGGTTAGATCATGTTATTACAGCCAAGGAGGGTCGATGCTTCACACAGATAACATTACACATGACAGCCATACAAAATATGGATAATGAAGGGCCGTTCAAGTGGCAATGTTTGAGTCAAAGCGTTTTTCCTCTCGGAGAATTGTGAAAACAATATGGAGCGTTCATCTTTAAAGCAATGCATAATTAACATGGCATAGCAGATGGCTTTGTGTAACAAATACACCTGGAAAAGCTGTGCTTTTTTTGTTGATAAGGAACGTACACTAGGGGAAACTCACTGAGCTTTTCAACACGAAATATGTCTCAAGATTTAAAACCCTTTTTATATGCGGACCAGTTGCCAATAGTGGAAAATAGTCAGGCTCTTTAACAAAACAAATGGCTGAGTGTTTAGACCTACCATATGTATACATGTAAATCTATATATGTGTGTGTATGTATACACATATATACACATGTATACACATATAGATACACATAGATACTCATATAGATACACAGATTCTCATATAGATACACAGTTATACACAGATATACATATATACACACATACACAGATATACATATATACACACACAGACATACATATATACACACACACATATACACACATATACATATATACACACACAGACATACATATATACACACACAGACATACATATATACACACACATATACACACATACACACATATATACACAAATATACACATATATACACAGATATACACATGTGCGTACATGTATGCATATAAGTATATATAAATATATTTCAGCAACACGCTTATACATTTATTCATGTATTTATTTACTTATTACCCATCTATTTATGTCTAAAATGTCTTTTGCTGTGTCTGTATTCTCATCCTCTTGCTACGGTAACAACGAAATTTCCCAAATACGGGATGAATAAAGTTACCCAATTCAATCCAATCCAATAATAAACCCCAAATATATCTATACATATTCATTTTTACAATACACCTCACGATAAATGAACACTAAAGTGGGAAAAATTAGACAGACATTTTAGTACAACGCTCAAAAAAATGGTTTTAGCAATGAGTTGAAGAATATGTTTTTCAAATAACCTGTCAATTAATCACAGCACCCCCTATTTTACATATCAGGCGTCCAATCCGTTAGCCTTGGAGGGTTTTAACGATAATATTCATATGAATTCCGCAACTACAACGTGGCCCTTGACTTGGACACTCCCCTGCAATACGGTTTTGTGAAGAAAAACCCAATGGCGTTCTACTCCGAGAAGTGCTGCAGGGACTAAAAAGATACGGGACACTTAATGTAAGCAGCAACAGCAGCATTCTGTGCTGCCCTCTAGCAATTTCAAATCGATCAGTGCACTCACACAAGGTGGCACTTGGGCGGGGATGGGCGCAGCACCACTCAGTCCGGACCAGAGACAAGTCAATAAGCAGCTATTGAGAGAGCTAGTTGGTTTTTGTTTTTTTTTTCCAAGTGAGAGAAGCGGAAAAGAAAAAATAGCAGGCTGATGTGGAACAAAATTCCAGATACAGTGCTCATAAAACACCAGAGGAAGGTGTGTAAACATTTGAGAGGAGTTCAATAACCAATGGAAAATTCCATCCATTACACAGTACACTGTTTTGCTGTATACAGAAAATAGTCATGAAAGTTTTTTTGTGTGTTGGACAAGCTGTATTTATTTTTTTTGGAACTCATTTGGGTGTCATTGATGGTGCCAGACATTTAATCCATTTTCATTGGGAAGGACGAATGAGGAAACTGTCTAGTGTCGTCAATGGCAGGTAAACTAGGCCTTGGTGATTAAGTGACTTATCGATTGCTAAATAAATTGTCATCCATCTTAAGTCAACTAGTCGTTTTAGAGGCTTTGTTGACATTGTTTTGTGGGACATTTTTATTTTGTTTAAGATAACAAGGGGCAAGCATAAATATATTTTTTCCCCTTGAGTAATACAATGTAAAGGTTTTAATTTGAAAAGGGAGGCAAAAATAAAGGGGGTGGTTAACATTAACAAAGATAAAACAATCAATTAATACAAATAATATTACAATACACTTTTATGCAAAATGCAAATTAGTAACCCTCCATGGTTAAAAAGAATTAAAGCTGTTTTGAGAACAAGGGTGTCAGACTCGGTTTTTTAAATATAATTTTAGATTTTACGAAATGATTTTTGTACTAAAAACACAGAAAAAAATGATTAAAAAATGACAATTATTGATTGAAAAGGGGGAAAGTCAGGAAATTTAATATACATCTATACTCTTCATTTTAATTTGATCCTAAAACAGAAAGAAGGCACTCATGATTTACTTTCCCGGACCACACAAAATGATGCGGCGGGCCAGATTTCGCCCCCGGGCCACCACTTTGACACATGTGGTCTAGGTTAACTGACATCATGGTCCTTGAAGCCCTTAGAAAGTGGACAAAACAAAAATCTGAATATGTTTAGCTTAGCTTTGTGACAAAATGCATTGTCCCAATGGCAAAATCTACCCTAATTAGCCAATCCATTATTGAGACAGTCTGGCATTTTTGGCTCCATTCATTGCCGCAAAGTTTTGCAGCTTTCAAAACGGCATTGGGACTTTCTTTTATGCTCGCTGTCCCCAAAACCAAAATATCCTCGGAGCGGGAGAAAAACATTAAACAGAAAAAGGAACTCCTTCCCAGAAGAAAGCGTAGCGCGAGCAATTATTCCGTCACCTTGAGGCTTCTATGAAAGGTTGACAGATTGCGTAAGGCAGGTGATTAGTTCGGCTGTTTTGCCTGTGAACTCTGTGCTCAGAGACCTCTTATCGGCTTTAAAGGAGAGAAAACTAATATGCCCCTCAAAAGACCCTACCCAGCTTGCGCATCCGGTAAAGAAAAGGGAGGTGATGAAATTGGCCCTTTTGCCCAATGTCGGGGAAACCGTCTGCTACGGATGCTATTTAAATGACCGCTCGCTTACTTGGAGACTGGAATTTTCAGTGTACTTGGGTATATAGAAAAATAGTACTTGATTTTTTCTGATAAATTCTCCAACAAACATTTAATTTGAGCAGATTATCGTGACTAAGCCAATTTTCGAAAGATAAACTGACAAACATGTCTTGAAGTGCTTCTAAAATGGCGGACGAAAGTAAATCAGGAGTGCTGACTTTCTGTTTTAGGATCCAATTAAAATGAAGAGGATAGATGTATATTAAATTTCCTGATTTTCCCCCTTTTAAATCAATAATTGTCATTTTTTAATCATTTTTTTCTGTTTTTAGTACAAAAATCATTTTGTAAAATCTAAAAATCTATTAAACAAAGCTCAAATAAACAATATTTTAGATCTATAAAATTAACTGAACATGTAGAGCTTTTAATCCAGTTATTTTAATCCATTCATAAAAAAAAAAATCTAAATATTATAAAAAAAACTGAATAGTTTGGCCCACATAAAATCGAGTTGACGTTAATGCGGCCTGCGAACTACCCTTGACCTAGACTGGTCTTTTTTTTTTTAAATATACATTAATTTATAGGGAAAAACATGCAACGGAAGTAGGTGATTGATTTATTTTTACAGTCCATGTAAAATGCCAGATGTACTTTGAAAGCCTTTTGCTGTAATGAGAACGCTTTTTGCGGTTTTCTCTTGCCGGACTGCCGTTGTTGTTTACTTGAGCGTGACGTTTAAACACCTAACCACCACTAATGTATTCGCCACCTGCGCTTTGAAGCAATTGAAAAATGTCATGTTCATGAAATCCATTGACTAATACCTTTCAGCTATAGGAAAAAATGTAATGCATGAGATTAACCGATTTTTTTTAAATAATGACCTATCTGTCTTGAATGACGATGACGACGACGACGACGATTGTTTGGCGCTTCATCCGCCAGCCGTTGCCGAAGCATTGTGCAAAACACATCATTAAACAAATAATAGCTGCCTCTCATGGCTTTTTGTGTAAACATTGTCGGAATTCATTCCAAAGTCAATATCCTCACCTCGATAAATCACTGTCCAAATGGAGCCGGTGGCTGAATGCTACTTAACATTAATATAAACCAAGTACAACACCAATAAGATGAAGCGTTAGACTATCATAGATGGATTTGTTGTTTTGGGATGTTAAGAAAAAAGTCGCTAAACCCATTTAATTAGATAATGTAGAAGGAAATCATTGATTTGATAAAAATAGACATGAATATTTTCCCTTGTTTTATAAAATTCAATCAAAAATTGAAAAAGACTTACCAATTTCTACTCTTTTTCTTCATCCAAATCTGTCAATAAGTGACCTAAAAAACCTGAAAAATAAATGAATACAATAAGGCATTTTCAAGACTTAAAAAATGAGAATATACATTAAAAATTGCCATTTTCCACTTTGTTTTACAGCAAAGAAATATAGAGAAGCAATTTTGAGCCCAACACTGTCTAGCAACTGTTTATTAAATATCAAAATAGATGGATTTGTTTGCTAATAGCCAAATCAATTAATCATGAACGCCCTTGTTTACCTGCCATTGACGTCTCGAAATGTCCAATCCATTTCGAAAGGTCATACACACAAGTCCATTAATTATATAAATTAGCCTACACAACAGCCCTTGTAAAAAAATCCTTGACAAAACGTGTTAAATAGAAAAAATACTACAAATAAAGCCTCATGTTAGAATTCATCACCCTTCAGTGAAGTTGCTATGTAGGAAGAAGCATTGCTTTGCATATTTATGCACACAAAAAAAGAAGGAATGCGGTAACAAGAAAAGACTTTTTCCGTGCAATCTACAATGTTAAACAACTCAGCAGATAAGCAAAAAAAAAGACAAAAAACATGGAATGGTGGAGTAATTTATCAGCACAGCAACCACCGTGCAGGCTTTTCCCAAACAGAGCTCCCAGATGCGCCATTTATTCGACGTAGAGAGAGCAGATGTAGCTTGAAGGAGCATTGCTATTTCAAAGTATTTAATTGGAGACTGCGTTTCAAGACAGCCGGGCCTGCCGCTGGTTTCATTCTAATTGTCAGTAGCGATGCACTTAATGAAGCAAAAGGGGGGAAGGAGGATGCTTGTGGTGTGGGGGGGAAGCGTGAGTGACCACGTTTCCAAGGCAACAGGCGGCAGCGCTAGCCAAGTCGTGTTTTCATCTAAAAGGGAAAAGGCTACGGGAGAGCAGTGTTTCCCCGCTGGGCTTCCTCAAGCTCCACAAGAAACACCTACACTGTACACTAATCATTAGATTTGTTCAAATGTTACATGGATGGAAAAATTGACGGGGACCTTTTTGTTGGAGTGGGGGGCCGGAAAAATGTGGAAGTTTTTCGGGGAATACCTGCAGTGCATTCAAAAGGATGTACTAACACTAAGTTTTGGGCCCAGGGGGCTACATTGACTTTAGAAATTTGATAGATGGGCCAGGGTGAGCATAAGATAAGATACATATAAAAAAGTGCATCCGTTAACAGTACATATGAAATATAAAGGGAAAAAAAGGACTAAAGTATTAGATATAAGATAGAGGGGGTGTAAAACATGAAAAATAAATAAGAGTGGACAGAGCTACTGGCACTGGCTTCCGTGTGAAGGCGCCATCTTGGAAAAAAACATTGGCGGGCCGGATTAAAAAGCCGAAAGGGCCGTATGTGGCCCACAAGCCGTAGTTTGCCCATGTCTGCACTAACCATTTACAATATAATACCTGGAGTTGTCAAAACAAATCAAATCAAAGTCAATTTGGTGGTGCTTCTTTTCCCAGTTAAAAACAAAACATAAATAAGTAATATAATAATATAAAAAGTCACATCCTGGCAAGGTAAACTCTAGAATATTGCACAAGATATTGTTATCCAATAATAATAAAAGTTATCCAATCCAATCCAATATTGCACATTGTTGTTGTGGCTGCAGAAAGTGAAATGTTATACTGGCAAATTAAAAGATAAGTGATATTTATCAAGTAATATAATAGTCAAAAGGATACACTAACAGTTTGCAATACATTTCTCAGAGCTGTCAAATCACATCAAAACAAAATCAGTTTGGTGCTGCTTCTTTTCCCAGTTAAAAAAAACATAAATAGGTCATATAATAATATAAAAAGTCACATTCTGGCATGATAGATTCTAGAATCTTGCACCATCTTAGGTATTGCACATTGTTATTGTGGATACAGGAAGTGCACTGTGAGATGTTGTACAGGCAAATTAACAGATAAGTGATATTTATAGAGTACTATAATGTTATTTTTTGACACATAATGATTGGGAAAGGTACTACATACCATATGAGAGGGGATCCGTAAAAATTGGCTCAGTGGGGAGAGGATTTCTTCAGTAGAAAACAAGATTACAGCATTTCACCTTCCTTCTGCAGACTTCCATGTGTAATCAATTGATTGCATCCAGGTGCTGTTTGTTTCAGTAGGATGCTCATTGGTTGAAAATGTTTGGCAGGAAGAAAAATTCAGGACCTGCATTGGGCGTACAGGAACTGATCTGGGGAAGTGATGTCATAATGCTTTGGGGGCGATTCTGAAGGATTTTAAACCTTGCAAACTTTAATACTTTAGCACTTCATGCAATTGGTCTGCAGCAATGTAGTTTTTAATATTTTTGATTGCAAGAATTGTGATTTTATTAATGCAATTGTAAATATTCTCTGGTTATTAAACTGCAGAAATGTTATTTTAAGTAGATTTAGTACTTCCAGACAGTCATTTTGGCTCCTCTGACCTTAAATCTAATAACATTAATACATGGGAGAGTACATTTAAGAGCAAATTGTAGTTTTAATCTAACAACTGACATTTGATTTTAGCAAATTACTGCTGGGATTCTAAAAAATAAATAAATAATGCAATTAAATGATAAATGTGCAGACTTTTTTGTACTGCAATTGGAGTTGGAAATAAAACGCTTAACCCATGATAAACTTCATATCTAGGAGTAGATCATGCCAGCATAGAGCACAAGACTCCATGATCCCATGAGCTGTAAAACTTTAGAAGGCAGGAAGCTGTAGAGTTATGAGCTGGAGCTATTGACCGGATTTAGCATCTTTAATTTATCATCGTCATCTCCTCTTTATCGGTTTGTCGATGATCACGTGATCCCGGGGTCGGCCACCGTACGACACTCGAGGATACTTCTCTGAATATTAAAACACTCCCATGAGTCAAAAAGCAGATAATAACCATAATACTACGACAGCACATCCCTCATGTAAGAGGGTCTTCCAAAAGAACATTGACACATTAATAATGGATGGAAAGAACGCAGGCACGACACAGCTATTCTGAGAAGCCTACTTTTCTCCTACAGTTGAAACTCCCAACAGCAAATACATGCCCGCCATGTCATCATCGACATTAAACGAGATAAAAAAAGGCGGAAAAACGACCGCCATGAACAACCGGTGACTTCATAAAAAAGATGCATTTTTCTCCAAATATTGCTTGCTCAACTGGGGTGACGTGATGTGACCTCTCTGGTTTCTTCCTATTGATATTGGGTCACTTTTTTAGTTTTTTGAAGTCATTGTGGGTTAAGGAAATATAGACAGAATTATTCTATTTCTGAGTGGATTGATTTTCCTTTCACATTAGTAAATGGTGTCAAAGTGGTGGCCCGGGGGCCAAATCTGGCCTGCCACATCATTTTGTGCGGCCCGAGAAAAGTAAATTATTATTGCCGACTTTTTGTTTTAGGATCAAATTAAAATGAAGAGTATAGATGCATATTAAATTTCCTGATTTTCCCCATTTTAAATCAATAATTATCATTTTTAATGCATTTTTTCAGTTTTTAGTTAAAAAAATAGTGTAAAATCTAAAAATATCTTTAAAAAAAAGCTCAAATAAACATTGTTTTAGATCTATAAAAAAACAGAATAAGCAGGGCTTTTAATCTAGTTCTTTTAATCCATTTATCAAAAAATATTATATCTAAAACGGTCCAGCCCAAATGAAACTGAGTTGACGCCAATGCGGCTCCTGAAATGACCCGAGTCTGACACCCTTGCATTAGTGCAAAATCGAAATCTTATGCCTGGCTGATCATGTTTACATATATATAAATATATTGATTAGGTTCCCTCCGCCCGCTATAAAACAAGGTTGGTGGAGATAAGAAGTACTTGCTTTGTAGACCCTATTACCTGAAAGCAACAGAGACTAATTAGAACTGAACTCTAGTACATTGCTGATACTTTTCTTAATTGCATCCATAAGTCCAGAGTCGGAAATGTCCGGATGAGTCGTTTTGAGAGATTCTCCCTCCACTCACCGCACTTTTTTCTTCGGTTAGGAAAGAGGAAAATATTGATTTTGAGCTTTTATAGGGCACTCGTTTAACTCGTTGCACGCCGTTGATGGCGCTAGACGGCCAATCCATTTGGACAGGGGGGGGGGGGCCAATAAACCCTGCTGTTCCCAGTCTGAATAGAAAGGACGATCCTGTAAAATAATATCAAAATATAAAAATGTTATCTTTCATTGGTTGATGCACATCAAAGTGGCGGCGCGGGGGCCAAAAGAGTATAGATGTATATTACATTTCCTGATTTTCCCCCTTTTTAATCAATAATTGTCATTTTTTAATCATTTTTTTCAGTTTTTCATTCAAAAATCATTTTGTAAAATCTACAAATATATGAAAAAAGCTAAAATAAACAGTGTTAGATCTATAAAACTGAATATTCAGGGCTTTTAATCCAGTTTTTAATCCATTTATAAAAAACAAATCTAAATATTATATCTAAAATGGTCCGTCCTACCTGAAATCAAGTTGATTAATGTATTCTTACAGCTTTTAGTAGACAAATGCATATATATATATGTATATAATATATGTTCACCAAAATGTAATTATGAGTCTTAATATCATCAGTGTTAATACCGGATAGTCAAAGGCACTTTTATGCATTCATAAAACTTACCAGAAGGCTCATTCTTAGCTAATGAACGGTTTGCACCGTTGTAATTTCATCTGATATGTGATCCAACGACTTTAGTAGGTACACAGCAAAATTCTGTGTTAAGCTTTGTGTAAAGGATATTTGCAAAAGATAATCTTGCTTGTGCTCCGTAACAGCCGCTCACTGTCTCCCTCCCAAGCTCTGCGTGTCCAAGACAAGATTTGCTGTTGCTGCGTAAAGGAATGATTCACAATGGAAACAAGCTTCTACTCCAATAAATAACTCCAATTCCGTCGTCTCCCTGTGGTTTTAATCTTGAATAAATGATGAGTTAATGTCTGCCATTAACACATTAGGGAAAAAAACACTTTTTAGAATAAGAAAAACACACAATTTGACAATAGACATGCAAATGATTCCAATTGGGGATTTCAGCACCATAGACAGCGCCAGACGTCTTTGCCATTTTGACAAGTAGGATTGATTTCCCGGACTGAATCTATATGATCTGAGATGATTAAAGGTGTACTGAAATATCACAATCTAAACACTAAATGATGACAATAAAGGAGATTAGCCTAACTGATAGGAGACAGAGCGATCATTTTTTATTTGGCTGCTAGTGGAAGGAGCCAAGACAAAGGCTGAGATAACGCGCTAAACAAGATGGATGAGCTCAGAGGCTCGGAAACATCACAGCGGGGTGACGTGAAATATTGCATCCTAACAGAGATATGTACTACACCGATGCTGACGAGGATCCAGTCCCAAAACAATAACAATTTTAATAATCGGTGGAGAAATGAGCTACTTATGACTTGGTTTTAATGTAAATGCATTCATTGATTTGCCTCTACTAACATGGCAGCCCCGAGGCCATTTTGGTCGAGGGGATGAAAGGTCTTTTGGTGCTTCTGCTGGGAATGGAAATGAGATTATCACTAATAGACGTACAATCCATGGATGTCAGCCCTCCCACTTCAAATGGATTGGACTTCTAATGGCAGCAAACTTCTTCCCTTAGGCAAAATACAACCTCGAATGTTCCATCTAGTCTATTGCGCATATTTTAAAAACAACAATTTACATTTATTTAGTTTGATTTAATTTTCTTCACCTATCAATTTCCCAGTGATCGGACGTTTGGTCGCCGGATGTTTGGCCGCCGGTCTAACCCTATTAAACAGTCCTTAGATATTAAACAGTACTTAAATATTAAACTCTCTCTCTTAGATAATACACTTTCTCTCATGAATATAATAGAGTAAATCATGCAAAAAAAACTTTTTTTTTGGACCTTATGATGCCAAATTGTGTTCACCTCATGTCGTTCATACTACAAACATATTCTCAAGGTTTGAAAAGTATCTCTTTAAACACCAAATTACAAGGTTTTACCTACAGGCGCCTATCGACATCATTGATCGAAATACTGTATTCAAAGTCTAAGATTGCAGTTCTGGTGAGGACGTTAACGGTCTCACCAATACTAGTGTTGTCCTCCACTGGTAAAGCCTTTAGCTATTGGGAAGTAATACAATAAAATGCTTACAATTCAGTCGCCGAAAGGACATGTTCAGCAACTAGTAAAAAAAAAGGGGGGGGGGGGGGGGTGCTGAAGCAAGGACAAAACAGGCATCTTCAGATTACCATGACGACACGTTCATTGTAGAGCTGGCGCCGACTCTTCAATGCTTTCAAGAATTGCTCTAATTAGGCTGAGTGTAGAATGGAGATTAGCCACTCACTTTTTCAAGTACTTACTTCCAAATGCAGGTCCTGGAATCTGGCCTTTCTTAACTTGATGGAACCTTATACATGATTAATGAAGGATTGCAAAACTTTTGTTGTTGTTTTTGGACAGATGTCCTCAAAAAAGACCTACTTAGACTCAGCCAGTACACCTGTAGGAGAAAAAGCAATGTAAAGTTTGGTGAATTAGTGAATTTTCAAGGGAGATTGTGATTTAATCTCATTTAGTGTCAATTAGGCAGGCCATAAAATGACTATAGTCCGAAAATCTGATGTTTTCTTCCTTTTAAATTACCTAAATATATGAAAAACAACATAAAAATACAAAAAAATATTTACTCTTTGTCCTTAACAAATCCCCATACGAAAATGAAGAACTTTTCCTGATCTCCACCTCCTTTACTCCTATTAAACAAGATAAAAATGGGTTAACAGACACTCAAAGGAACACATTATACACAAAAAAACATACTTTTCCCAATCTTTTAAGATGTCACACCCTAGTTTTGATTGATAAAGGAGTCCATTTTTGTTTTCCCTGAAGTCATTTTATTACAAAGTTCATGAGGACAGTATTACAAGAGAATTTTTTGTCTTTTTTCCCAACATGCTAAAACAGAACCAAGTTGAACACAGGAATTGAACAAACCGGTAAGAGAAGACAACCCACGGTTCACGATAAACATAACTCGATTAAGTCTTCAAGGAAAGGGAAAGGGGGGCGGAGTGGGGGGCGGAGTGGGGGGCGGAGCCAGTGAATGACTACAGTGCAGGCATGGAACAGCCACATTCACACTGACTCGCAAAGGTCAATCCAACCAAGGCAAAGATGTGCACAGCTCAAGAAAACAGTTTACATTTTTCACGTGCCATCGGCTTTTCTCCGAACTTTTAGAAAGCGTCACTTGTATGTACATAAAACTGTACAAAAACATGGCATCACAAGCAGTTTTGTCCTATATAAATATACCAATAATTAGAATAACAACTAGATTTTTCTCTCTGGCAAAGACATATTCTCAAGGCAATTGTCTTTGTGTTTCAGGGATGGTGAAAAGGATGAAAAAATGTGTGCCGATAAATTTCAGTCGGAAGAGAAAATAGGGCCTTGTTACGGAAGCGGATTAATGCCACGCCAAAAATTAAACGGTGAATTATCACTTTTTGACTTGATAGTGAAGTCATTTTTAGATAGAAATTGAATTTAGCATCAAAATGTAGTAGTGAGGTTGTTTTTATATGATAGTCAACCATTTGGGATTGAAAAATTGAATAAATCAAGACAATATTTACTTTTTAAAATTAAATCCAACTATAAAAAAGGATATTTTGCCCCTTTTTGTGTATATAAACGTATATGGACAAACTATACTAAAATTAAATGACTTTTTGACTCAATAGTGATGTCCCATTTTGATAAAAATTTGATTTATCATCAAAATGTAGTGTTACATGATAGTCAACAAATCGGGATTAAAAAATTGAATAAATCAAGCCAATATTTACTATTTTAAAATAAAATCCAACAATAAAAAAGATATTTCCCCTTTTTTGTGTAATACCAAGTTGAATATTGCCATTTTCCCTTTTTTCAGCTAATTAATACACCTAAAATATGAATTTAGCCAGATAAAATTTACTGTCATGTTAAAAAAAAGGTCCACCTACCATGTCAAAACGTGATACTCATCTTTTGTGTGATTTTTGTTGGGGCAGCAATACGTTCCCGTTTCCTTTTGGAATACAAACTTGCACTGACATTTGAGAAAGTGAAGTAAGTCAAAGAAAAGAAAAAAAAGAGTAAACAGCTCCTACCAATTATCTTTGGAATTCATGCGAAAATCCCAGCCAGCGTCGACAGCAGGCGAAGGGGTCGTGGACATCTATGTACACTAACACCAACCGAGAGAGATTTTTCTCATTTTTTTTTCATTCCTCCTCCTCTTCTTCTTCTTCTTGATACAACCACGTTGCTAAGAGTCTTTGACTGACACAAAAACAAAACTGTTTGCCAATTTAAGCACAGAAATTTGTCCATCGGTCCACAGAAATGATCACTTTTACAATACAGATTACAGAGGCAAAATATACTCAAGTGAGTTCAACATTAATTCGATGCAAAATACAAATGAAACATTATTCAACATATTTTGAGTGTATTTCAGTGCTTGGGTGACGTGTCGGCGTCTTTGAAAAGACAAAAGTAGCTTTTTCTTAACCCCTCATCTCTGCCATTGACGTCCATTCTGTTTTAACTGGGGCCCAGTCTTTTGCAGTCGGTCTTCCCAGTTTAAAAGGGAAAGACGAGGTTTCGTACAGGGGTGTCAAAGTCATCTCAGTGCGGCCCACCTCTTTCTGTTGGCCAACCCGTATCAATATTTAATGAGGGCTGCCACCATTCATTGATTTATTGACGGATACTCGTCTATTTTGATAGCGAGATAGATTGGGGAATAGGTAAAAAAAATATACATTTTTTATTCATGTTGGATGAGTTAATTCATGTCACTAATTAACAGGTAACTAGTCTAGTCTGGCTTAAAATATGCAGATAAAAGTTTCATGGATATGATGGGTATAGGTGTGTATATGATATATTAAATGTATGGTTAAAAGTAGAGATGATATGCATTTTAAATAAAAGGGATGAAGACTAACGTATTTTCAGGACTATAAGGCGCACCCTCAATGAATGACAGTTTAATGTTTTTCCGTATATCAGGCGCACCGCATTATAAGGCGCACTGTCTGTTTTGGAGAAAATGTAAGACTTTTAAGTGTGCCTTATAGTCGTGAAAATACAGTATTTTTCATTTCATAAGTATACAGAAGGGAATTGCTGTTAATTATTATTATAAATTATTGTTTGGAGTTAAAGAAATAATCCTGTTTCACTGCCAACCCTCCCACTTCGAATGGATTAGACGTCTATCTAAAAAGAAAATATATATATATATTTTCAGATTTTTGCAAATTATTAATACAATGTCAATTGATCAAAAAACATCGCAATTGACTTTTAAAGGGCCGCACAAAAATAATCCCGCCTACCGGATCTGACCAGTTTGACACCCCTGAATAGAATAAAAACAACCGGACGTCTTTCACCCTCAATGACTTAAGGACGCAAATCGTTAAAACGCCAATTTAAGCGATAGCGCACCCCGTGATAAGCACATACTTAAGCTCAATCTCAGCCTCACATTTATCTCCCAAAGAACAAAATATTGATGCCAAGTCAAAAACGCTCGCAGATAAAATAAAAAAAAAATGGCGACTGAGGCGATGCGGCATTGGCTTTATCACTCCCTAGCATCTTTGCGTTTAATTCCAGGTCAGCAATCGTACCCGCCGCCTGGGGGCCGCCAGGCAGCGGCTATCCCGGACGGGGTTTTTTTAATCGCTCGTACTGCATCATGGCTGTTGTTTGAATTAGATTTCAGTCCCTTAAATGGCTTTGAAATTGGCATAACGTATTCGCTAGAGGCGGGATGGTCCGCCACGTTATTTAATCCAACTCATTTCCATACGTATTCACTTCAATTACTCCAAATGTAGTTTTCAACGGCGAGGGTTGACGAGGTGAGTGCCGACCCATCCTTTTTTTTTAACGGATTGTAGAGGAGCGATGGGTATGGACGGAGGCGCTTCTCGGGCCACAGCCCAGGACTCATTACTCACCCTAATTAGGACGCGTCTATTGGCGGATCTTTAGACGCAATCTGGCCATGGAAATGTGCTGGCGAGGTGAAAGGTATCTTACGAGTCTAATCAAATCAATGTTGGAATCAAAGAAAGCGCCCGGCACTGCAGCGTCTTGCAAAGATGGGCTAATGTAGTCGTTACTAGCATCCAATTACTGACTAATACAAAGTGTCCTTCAGATTGACTTGGAAAATCTCCATTAGGAGGGAAGAAATTCTTGCATTTTCTTCCCTAGCCAAAGGGGGGAATATTGACTAGGTGGGCTGGAGTACGAGTCTGGTCATGTTATGTTAAGACTTTGTAGGGCAGTGGATGTCCAATTTGTTTGGACAGCGAGGGGCCAGTGGACTAATGGGACTATTTTTGGTCATTTTCAAAGTTTGGAGTGGGCGTGCATAAATGTGGAGGTCAGATTTTGGCTCATATAGGTCACAATTATGGCATTTTGGTCAAAAAGTAGGGTCAAAATGGCCTAAAATTTGCATTAATGAGAGTTCTCTGAATATATATATTTCTGTTACTATTATTTATAGTGTTAAATAACACTAATTTGAATTATTTGATAATTGTTTAAATAGGAATGATGAAAAATGAAGGTATTATTTGTTTAAAGATATGTTAATAATTTTTGGGGGATTTTAAAAGCCAATGCCTATTAAATAATTTAAATGTACTGTTATTTATATTGTCAAATAACACTAATGACATTTTTAATAATATTTTTAAGGGGAATGAATTTAAAGAATTATGAAAAATGACTTTTGGGGAATTTTAAAAGAGAATGACTATTAAATAATTTAAACTGCTGCGAATTGGCATTTTTGAGTGTCAATAACGGCATAAAATGTCTAATCCATTTGAAGTGGGATGGGCCAATGAAGTTCTAGTTTAACCAATGAAGATTTACATTTTTTTGATTGATTTGTTCCCAAAGGACTTTAAACATACCTCTGAAAACATCTTAAAATCTAATCAAATACTTAAAAAAACCAAAGAAAGAGCTCAAAAACGAAGCAGACCGCATAAGTAGAACATGAACTCCCATTCCCTACTTAACATTCAAACGTTGTTGTTGTCTTTTTTGTTGTTTTTTTTTCTTCCTCAGCCCCGCCTGATAAATAGGCTTCCAAATTCATTAATTCATGAGGCATCCTCATCACTTGTGAAGGGAAAGCCCTGGCAATTGGATTGTCTGGATTGGGCGAAAGCGCTTCAAACCCCCCAAAAAAAGCTAAAAACAAAACGCTCAGTAGATTTGGTGTGAGTCACCAGAACTTCTCAGCCAACAAAAAAACAAGAAGCAATTGTAATTTGGCCGTGGTAACTCCAGGGGACTGTGACCAAGTCAAGCGTTTTGATGATAAACTGTAGGTCACAGCACAGAGAAGCAATGGAACATAATGTCTGTTGAAACATGGCCGCAAAGCTTTCTCCACCCACGGCGAAACTCCGCGGGGAGCGCAGGTAAAGGCCATTTTGCTATGATTAGGGGTTGAAGGTGGAGGTGATTATATGGGGCGGATAAATGCTTTCCACAATATTGAGCTTCTCTCTTGGAGATGTTTTCAATCAAGTTTTAAACAGCGGCGGCTGCAGCAAAGGCCGCCTTAACGACGGCAAAAGTCGTACATTTTGCAGAAAATCACGTACGCCCCGACGCAATGGGCCTAAATGGATATTTACAGCGCTGTACACAACAATACAACATTTTGATTGTTAGTTAACTCTTTCAGTGCCGCTCGAGATAATGGATTTTCCATTGTTTGAATTTTTTCGGGGGGAAAAATGAGTTTTGAGCCAGGCGTCCAATCAAATTCAAGTGGGAGAGTCGACAATGAGCTGAATCTCCCGCTTTAAAGGGATTGGACGTCTGAAGCCGTCGATTATTTAATGGGAGTTATGCTTTTTTTGCCAATAAATCTGAATCTAGGAGCAAAATAATAGATCTTGTCGTAATGTAAAATTTAACACAAGGCGGAGATAGCAAATGGGCGCGCTCAGGGGGGTCAAACTGGCGGCCCGAGGGCCACATCTAGCCTGCCGCATCATTTTATGTGGCCCGCAAAAGTTATCCACTCAAAAATAAGTGATGAAAAACATTTTTTAGCCCAAAAGTTGGCAAATATTAACCCACAAATGAACTTTTCTCCCTTCATTCCCGTCAAATAAGTGAATTATTTCTACAAGGTGGAAGGATAGAGATCATAACTAGCACCCAGCCCACCATAAAATGTAGTTTGACACCCCTGACCTGCGTCGGTATTTGAACAAATCACATCCTACCGTTAATTTGCATTGACGTGTGTGGCAGCCTGCTTTACGGGTGGCTCTTTCCTTCATTTCTCTCTCTACTCTTGATTCACAGATAGATTTCTCTTTTGGGAGTGAGGGCAGACGGCGGCGAGGTGGGCGGGAATTCGGCGGTCACGCTCAGGGGCATCTCCTCCAAGGGGCAGTCCTGCCCGGCATCGTGACCGTCGCTAGAATAGGCACTGCGAGAGGGCGGGAGGCGCGAGCGTTGCTCTTCGCCAGCCAGCATGGCGCCGCCATTTGCCAGACGTCCCAGACTCCCTCTCTCCTGGTAAGGCACAAAGGTGGAGAGTTTGGGCGGGTTCCTGCTCCTGCGGACCGGAGAGGGATGCCCGGGCATCCAGCAAGCGTCCGAGTGGCCCAATTCGCTGCACTCGGTGGTACAGTTTCCGGTCATGGCCACATCGGGTAGCGAGCGAATGTCTAAGGGTTAGAAAAGAGAATGAGGACATTGTTATTTTGGGGATTTTTTGGACCAAAACCGGGTGTTTGTTGGTGAAACATTTTGACCGGCGATCAGAAACGGCGTCAGATTTTTTCACAAAAGAAGGACCCCCCCCCCTCCTTTTTCCTCTTTTGAGGTCTTTGCAGCTGTTGCTAAGCACTGAGCAGCAGTTGCTATGTAGCTGTTGCTATGGCTTTGCAATGAGCACCACTGTGTGTAGTGCATTGGCTGATGGGATATATACAGAAGATGGCGTGCTGTGTCTGTGTCATTTAGACATAGCGCTCATCAGCGGTTAGTAAAATACAACATGGATGGAACGGTGATGGCTGT
Source organism: Stigmatopora nigra (assembly GCF_051989575.1). NCBI lineage: Eukaryota > Metazoa > Chordata > Actinopteri > Syngnathiformes > Syngnathidae > Stigmatopora > Stigmatopora nigra. The sequence continues at coordinate 1,683,228 of NC_135526.1, forward strand.
CCGTGGCGGTATATTGATTTCGGATGGTTGTGGATTGAAATGTAAATAAAAACATTCAAAAATAAAGAGAGGGAAAAGGAAAGTGATGACTACAAAGGACGGCCCTGTTTGGTTACTAAAAGGAAAGAACAATGGAGGGAAATATTTTTTTTATGCAAACACATAGATCGCCTTCCTTTACTTCATGTGGGCCATTTTAGACATAATATTTAGATTTTTTTTTGTATAAATGGATTAAAAGAACTGGATTTAAAGCCCTGAATATATTGAGTTTTTTATAGATCTAAAACAATGTTTATTTAAGCTTTTTTAATATATATTTTTAGGTTTTACACAATGATTTTTGAGCTAAAAACAGAAAAAAATGATTAAAAATTACAATTATTGATTTAAAAGGGGGAAAATCACTAAATTTAATATACATCTCTACTCATTTTAATTTGATCCTAAAACAGAAAGACGGCACTCATGATTGACTTTCCCGGGCCACACAAAATGATAAGGCGGACCACATTTGGCCCCCGAGCCGCCACTTTGACACATTCTTTACTAGTTAACTGATTGGCTGCCAGTCATTTGTCTGCTATTGAAAGAATGTGTCATTTTTTTGGACAGAAACATCAGCTTGGTCTTTTCCAGGTAAAAATAAATAAACAACAATAACAAAAAAAGATGACGCCACAAAAGAAGCAGTTTTGGCTATGTCATCCAGGAAATGCCACATTAACAGAGATTCAATATCAGCATTGTATTTTTTTTTCTGACCGCCGGCAAGATAATTATTCCTGGAAATGTCAGAAGTGTGTGGTATGAATATGACCTATGAGGATTTCAATCCATCAAAAGGGCCTTGTGTTGTTAGATCATTCCGACTGTTGGAAAAATCATTTTTTGAAAGCCGCGCCCGGCCGGTTGTGCATTACAGTTACAAAATGTCATTTTAATCACTTCTTGTAAATACATATTTCCGCAGATTTGTAAATCTGTCCGTGGGGAAATTAGACATTTGACAAAGGTTTAAAAGACATTTGAGGCTCAACAATTCATAGAAAGGACGGATTTGGGAGCATTTTAGTTCAGATTGTTCTCGGGTTATGAGTATTAAGCTCTTGGCAGGGAGCAAAAATCAAAAACAATGTTGCATAACATTTTTTGGGGAAAATTTTGCAGTAAAATCCCTTTGTTGCAAACAAGAATGATCACTGTGAGAACTCATAGTAAAAAAGGATAAGGTTTTAAGTGATTTTTATACAAATAATTAGAACAAAAATAGGGGAAAAGGGTAAACATGAGCTTTTTCCTATTTTTACATCAATGTGAATGTTTAAAATCAAGAGTGGAATAATACAGTACATATTTTTAGTTCTTAGCCTATTTTTACTTTTTTTTTTTTGGTATAAAATATGAATAAAACTCCTGAAACATGAATATTCCTATCCATTCTACTCATGTCAATGATATAAATTGTAAAAACTGCAACAACAAATTTATAGTGTTATTCCTAACAACAAGAATATTATCTTCCTTACTTTTAATTAAATTATTTTAAGCAAAAAAAACAAACAAATAGAAAGCAAAAAAACAAGTTTCTTAGCCTATTTTTACTTAAAAAAATATGTATAAAATATGAATAAAAGCCCTGAAACATGAATATTCCTGCAACAACTTTATAGTGTTATTCCTGGCACCAAGAATATTGTTTCCCTTAATTTTTATTAAAAAATAACCTTCTAAAAATTCTATTAATGAACTAAGCCCACATACACGAACCCCATCTCTTTATTTATATTTTAATTGTCACTTTCCCTATGAAGAGTTCATCACAAGGACTCAAAGAGCTTCAGAGACGCACACTTGGGAAAATGACGACATCCCTACAAACCAAAAAAAAAAAACCCTTGAAAACCCTGCACTATATATTGAAATCTATGATTTGAAAGTGTAACAATCCCACACTGTAGCTTTAACCAACACGATTACCCAATCCTAATGTTAATTAGTATTTCCATGCTGTTGCTCCATCTTTTGTTACCCCTCAATCTCATTGTTCCTTCCCTTAATCCCAACCACCGATTTTTAAGGCGTCTTAAAGGCATTTCCTTCTCAACTTAATATCATCACTTAATTAAATCATTCAGTTCCAAACGATATACATATATAAAAGGATTTTTTATATATATACACCGTCACAAAATGCATTATGTTGACTGACAAAGAAAATAGAAGCAATGTGTTTCTATCTTTTGGTGCAAGATGAGGGCTTTTATTTCTCATCTGGTCCAAGAATATTGTTGTCTGTATGCATGACTTTGGCGAAATGAAGCCTCCCATCTGCAAAATATGTTGGAGGGAAGGGAGTTGAGCAAATTGTCCAGCGTCTGAGAGTGAGCACACTTGTGTAGGCAAAGACTCCAAAAGGATTTCACACTTGATTAAAACCTCTCCACAGCTTGCAGGAGGTTTACTCCACACCGAGCCGCTTCGTGTCAAATTCTGCATAGCGCCAAGACCAAAAAAAATCATCACGCATCTTTACTCAACTTCCATTTTTTTTCATGCTGAAATGATTCGGTGATTCGAATAAAACATAGATGACTAAAAACATCACTTTTTGGGGCCATGTAAGACACTTTGTAGTTGTCATGTCTAAATACTGTGTATGTATGATGTGTTATATTTTCTTATGTAAGTATATTATATGTATATTCTCTTATGTAAGTATATTATAAGGATATTTTAGTATATTATAAGTATATTTTCTTATGTAAGTATATTATAAGTACATTGTAGTATATTATAAGTATATTTTCTTATGTAAGTATATTATAAGTACATTGTAATATATTATAAGTATATTTTCTTATGTAAGTATATTATAAGGATATTTTCGTATATTATAAGTATATTTTCGTATATTATAAGTATATTTTCTTATGTAAGTATATAATAAGTATATTTTAGTATACTAGAAGTATATTTTCTTATGTAAATATATTATTATATCATTTTGAGGTCTCCAAATCTCCCTTTTTTGATGATTTTTTGGTGACGACACTTTGTAGTTGTTATATCTAAATACTGTGTACTTATGATGTGTTATATTTTCTTATATAAGTATATGATAACATTTTGAGGTCTCAAAATCTCCCTTTTTTCTTCTTAAGGAGGATAGGACATAAAATGGCTACTTGGATGCGTTAGAAATACATTTGGTCGGTATTTTCTAGGCATTTTTTTTGTATCTCAAGGCTTGTTCAATACATAATGGACTTATTGTTGCCTGTATGTTCCACATTAACCAATAGAGAGAGCTAGGGAGTTGTTCATTTTGAAGGGTTTCATTATTAACTATAATCTCTATATGTTTTAACAAAAAATAAATAAATTCAAAATCAATAAAGTTATAAAGGAAGCAGGATTTAAAGCACAAATAAAACAAATACATATTATATCTAAAAGGGTCCGGCCCACGTGAAATCAAGTTGACGTTAAAGCGACCCGTGTACTAACCCGAGTCTAACCCGACGAATAGCAGCAAAATGAATTGAATTGAAAGAGCGGGTGCCTAGCATGATCTGTCATAGGTTGCCAAGTCTATGTCAAATGTAACCCATCACAAAGCACTCTTCCAAATGAAGGTGTTCTTAGACAAAATTGTAGATGTCGGAAGAACTGACAAGAGTTGTGCCATCGCTCAGTAGCTCTTCCCGATTTGCCGCAAGCAATAGTATCCGCTCATCAGGAGCTGTCCACATGTGGTCCTTACCTCCTCACTATAAACTCAAATCCAAATCGTGTACAATAAAATACAATCTTGTTGAGTAATCGCATTTCTATTTTTTTCAAGATACGAGACAACCACCAGTGAACGCCAGCCTACGTTCAAGGCTTTAAAAATAGCTTCTAACCTGCAAAAAAAAAGAGCTGTCAAATTCAGATGATGTTTTGTATCTGAGCTGCAGTATACAAAACATGTTGATGAATAAATGCATAAATTATCAGCAGGCTAACACGACACTATACCAAATGGCTGCATGTCTGGCGTTCCGAAAACATTCTAATCATGTCTGCGAGATGTGAAAGTACAAGTGTCAGGTTACTAACTCCATCATCTTTCTGTGTGTGTGTGTGTGTTTATGTGTGTGTTCATTCCGTTATTCTGCAAGGAGAATGTGTATGTCAACACTGTTGTGCTTGTGTCTTGAATCTCTTAGAAAATACAAAAAATGCTCCCCTCTGGAGAACAAAAGTCTGTTTTTGGCTTCTCCGTCTTGCTGTGAGAAACTGTTCTGAGCACTTTTATTTAAAAAGCCCCCCCCCCTACAAAAAAAACTCTCGACATGTCACAGCTAAAGATATACAAAACCACACTTCCTTGTTGTTTTTTTCCCAAAAAATATGACAAACACAGCATCCAGTTATTAAACCGACAGCCAGGACCAGTCACTTAAGACAGGTGCAGGGGAACCTATGGCTCGGGAGCCACATGTGGCTCTTTGAACAAGTATGTACCGTATTTTCATGACTATAGGCGCACTGAAGAGTCTTAAATTTTCTCCAAAATAGACAGGGTGCCTTATAATCCAGTGTGCTTTATATATGGGAAAAAATAAAATGTGTCATTCATTGAGGGTGCGCCTTATAGTCCTGAAAATACGCTATTTTGACTTTTAAATCCGTAGTATGCTCACAAGGATTAACATTGAATATTTTGTGGCTCTCTTCCCATCAAAAAGCTTCCCGACCCCTGACTTAAGGTCTACTCCTAGTATTTTTCCTCATTGGAACTTTTTTTGTTGCTTATTCGCCACATAAAATGTTGGCAAGGACGGCAAAGAAGGCCATTAATATCGTCCGTGCGTCCCCCCACCCAAAAATACACGATAGTGTCTGTTATCCCTCTATGAGCTGTGGTGGCTCTCCTATTTTTTCCACCATCGATCATAGCCGTGTGCCACACGCGCTGGAAAGCAGCCGGTGGGGAGACGCGGCGTTTGCAATCAAACGGAGAGCAGCAGTGTGAAATCTCAGGAAGAGGCAGCTTCCCCACCGCCGCCTGCCTCCCAATGCCTTTGGGCAGGGGATCAGACGATGAGGAAGCCTGCCTCAGACACTCAACACCTCCCACTGGCACCCTGATGCAAGTAGCATGCAAAAACCACCCATCACAAGTATCACTTGGTTTTTTTGGGGGGGGTTTAAAGCCGTGCGAAATATCACTTCCCCTCAAACTACGTTTTGCCGAGCACATGTTGTTGTGGGGGCGGATTCTAGTGAGGAAAAAATGATCAAGGTTGGGCATGACGCAAATATAAATGGATAAAAGTATTTTGGATGGTGAAAGTCGTTGCTGTGTGATTTTTTTGGAAGAATTTCAAGTCCTAGTTAAAACCATCTTATGAAAACTCAATTCGGAATTAAGCAGCCAATTTTACTTCCAAAATAAAGCTGGGATAATTGCGTGGTTTTGTAAAGCTCTCAACATAAGATATATACTTTGGGGGGGGGAATCATGTCTATGTATATGTATGTTATATTTTGAGTTTTGACTGATTCATACTGTTCCAATAAAATGGCAGTTTTGGGATTTCAGACCTACTGATAGTCCTAGTTGGCCAAAAAAGTTTTTTTGTTTGTACTTTGAACCAAAAAAAAGTCATATCTATTTCCAATGGCCAAAAAAAATCAGTTAAAACTTTTCAAATGGTCAAAACGCTACTAATCTACAGTTTTTAAATTCAATTTAAACCTGAAAAACTTCACAATATCAAAGCACACAAAAAGTAATATTATTAAGTTACGGTACTATCAATTTTCATCCATTTCCGTCATCATTTTCTACAAAAACACAGAAAATGCTCTATAAACAACCGCAAAAACCAGAACTCATTGCCAACCAGTTCCAACTATGCACATCCAATTCATTTAAACTGGGAGGACAGGCTGTGAATATTTATCTCTTGTACATGCTTCATCTTTAGTCTGTGATATTAGATTACCGCTATTTATTTCCATGCCGTAAAGAAGCAAGACGTTAACACAAACACGTGCATTAGCGTGATTGCGTGTTGGCTATTTGTATCGGATGACAAGTACGGGCTTCAAACGCTACGTACATTCACGTCACCCACAAAAAAAAATTGACACGGCAGATGGCAGTGCCTGGATTTAAACCTCCTGTTTATTTAATGATTAACGCTATTTCATAAATTAAATCACGTGGCGAGAAAAGATGAAACAAATAGAAATGACACCTGATGAAAATAGCTGTTCTTTGAACATCTACCTTGTCTTTTTTTTGCTACTGCGCAATGTGCGCCGTGACAGGGCGAGAAGAAAATATCCGTCTTTGGAAGGCGGCGTGGGCTTTCTGTATGGAGCTGTCATGGCTTATTTTATGGTTGTTGATGTTGTTGATGAGCACTCAGCACGTCTGGGCATCACCGTGCATTACTTGATTTCTTTTACTTTCATTAAACATGTCCACTGCCTTTAAATCTGAAGTCAATTAGGAAAGATAGGCAGTTGTCTTATGGTATGTAAGCACTAGTCAGGAAAATACTTTAAATCAAGGGTGTCAGACTGGTGGGCCGCTTTAATGTCAACTTGATTTCACTTCACACCATTTTGGATATAATATTTAGATTTTTTTTTAATAAATGGATTGAAAGAACAGGATTAAAATCCCTGAATATTCAGTTTTTTATAGATCTAAAACAATGTTTATTTGAGCTTTTTTAAAAAATATTTTTAGATTTTACAAAATGATTTTTAAAAATGACAATTATTGATTTAAAAGGGAGATAATCAGGAAATTTAATATACATTTATACTCTTCATTTGAATTTGATCCTAAAACAGAAAGTCGACTTTCCCGGACCACAAAAAAATGATGCGGCGGGCCAGATTTGGCCCCCGGGCCGCCACTTTGACAAACATGGGTTAAACGACCATTCCACTGGGAATAGTCAGAATGAACCAAAGTTAGATTGGACATCGAGTGTCGTCAATGGCAGGTAAAGTAGTCCCGTCATATGTAAACAAATGAATCTAGTTTGAAAATGAACTATTGATCGACATTGATGCCCTGAAAATGTTCCCTTTTTATTCCCTTTTAATCCTCTTAGAGATACTTAAAAGAAAAGAGCTAAAGGCTAAGTATAAGGAGACTTCCTTGACTGTTCTTCCATGTTGAGACATCATGGATCGGTTGAGGTCAAAAGGTTATGCCACCACGGCACACAAGTCAATAGAGGGGGAAAAAAAAAATTAAACGCCTGAAAGCATTCTAATGCTTCAGAGGGAAGGAGCCAATAAAAGGAACCCAGTAAAAAAAAAAAATCTTGCTTAGAGATAAGAGTAAAGACACTCCGTCTCCTCAAGTAAATGTCATTGTCATCAGCAAAGGTCTGTGTGATTAAAAACTGTGGTTCAAAATCAATGCAGTAATTTTAAGTAACAAACCTCCTTAAAAATATATTCGGCTACAATTTAAGGTCCAACGTTATTGTCAAAAAGCCAAATAGGTCAAAAACTAAGCGGTTTTATTCAAATTTGAGGCGCTACAAGACAATACTCGCTCTACTTTGATAGTTTTCTTAAAGAAATGTAAACCAATAAACAAGCAAAGCCATAAAACACCCCTGACTGTACATTTTTACTATTTGTATTTATCATATGAATTGCAACGCTGTTTATATTTTCCACGAAATGAAAGCAATATTATTTCACCCTAAAGATATCTATGAAAACATTGTAATTTTAGTCGAGAGGGGGGTATGAATTAGCGCATTTAAAAATGGTTATCGCCATTGGCGGTAAATAGCAAATGCTTGGAAATGTTAATAAAAATAACATGGCTGCTATTAGAGTTTACTGTATATGTATACGCACGTGGTAGAAATAAAAACAAGGAGAAGAAGAAGAAATGCTGTTTGAAACAAAGGCACGGCACGGCGTGAGTAAACATCCGTCTTTTTTACGGCCGTTTCTTGCCATCTGTTTTTGGGTGGCCTTGCATGATGGCTACCTCATTTCCCTGCCAGCGACACTTCCAAAGTAGATAGCTCATCAAGATGAGTGACAAGAGTAGACGCCGTGCAATTTATCGCTTAAAGAGCAATAGACCTCCGCTTTTCAGCAATGAATACTGAGAACGCCACAGAAACACTCAGAAAATACACCATAATATTCCTCTAGTGTAGAGTGGGTTGCCTAATTCAACTAGTTCAGTTGTAAAATAGATATGTGAGGCTATATTTGTAATATATATATATATATTTTGAGATGACCAAAAATACTGGTGTCACTTGTAAAAGCATGGTTTATCTGAGATTAAGTTTTACATTTTCTCCAAAATAGACAGTGCGCCTTATATATGGAAAAAAACATTAAAATTGTCATTAATTGAGGGTGCGCCTTATAATGCGGTGCGCCTTATAGTCGTGAAAGTTAAACGAAATTATATATGAGAAATATGAATCATTGAAAGTGAGACTTCACCTTTAAATAAGTGGGCATCACATTTCAAACAACGGCAAAGGGGATTCATTAGTCGGATTATACGGGCCTTCGATAAAGAATTAGCGTCATTCGTGTTTTCGAAACTATCAAACGCGGGTGACGTTAAAAAAAAGTCTGCGGGAGAAAAATTCAGGCCACGGCATGTTGAATATGACACTGTAGTGTAAGTGTCACTACATAGCTTATCCACTTCAGCCTCAGTTTGTGGAGCAGTTCAGAAGGGCATTAGAGAAAAGCCCCCAAGGGGTCATCTGGAAATGCTTGCGCCCTTGGCAAGCCAAAGCTGCCGGAACTCCCGCTTGCTAGTGTTCTGACCCCTCATAATAGATGGAACCCCAGGGATTGGATTGGCACTGTATTGCTTGGACAAGTATATAGCCCTCCTTTCCAAAAGAACTGAGTGTATTAAAAATGAGCAATACATAGTGGTTTGCATTATAGATGAAAATAAGATGCCAGGGAAAGGATTAATTCCTAGTTTAACACTTTCTAGAACACTTATTGGACCCATGATAGACACTAAACTGGCTGTGAATTTAATTCTGTCTTTCAGCTAGCGACTATCAATGGTAACATACTATTTTCACGACTATAAGGCGCACTTAAAAGTCTTAAATTTTCTCAGAAATAGACAGGACGCCTTAGAATGCAGTGCGCCTTATATAAGGAAAAACATTACCATGTGTCATTCGTTAAGGGTGCGCCTTTTATATGGAAAAAACATTAAAATGTGACATTCGTTGAGGGTGCGCCTTATATATGGAAAAAACATTAAAATGTGTCATTCGTTGAGGGTGCGCCTTATAATGTGGTGCGCCTTATATATGGAAAAACATTAAAATTGAGTCATTCATTGAGGGTGCGCCTTATAGTCGTGAATATACAGTACTTAAACTAGATGATAGATGATGAAGATGAATCATTAAAATTAAGACTTGACTTTTAAATATGTGAGCATAACATTTATACAGCAGTTAAAATCTTGGTGGGCATGAAACGTACATGACATGTCTATAAGAAGCTATATTTAAAATATATATATATTTTTAGATGACCAAAAACACTATAAAAGCATGGTCTAGATGAGATTTGGAGGTTCCAGCGAGCTGCAAGCGTGACGAGGATAAGCGGCGTTGAAAAGGGAGGATGTTTCGTCACTTGGCCTATAAAGCGTTCATGTTTAGTAGCTATTGTGGGTCAACGGAAATGTGTTCTTGATTCTTTTGTACGGCAGCGATGATCATTCTTAATCCTTTTTCCACCCGTGGGATAATAGTAACTTAAGGAGGAGCTGGTGTTGGGAAATACAGAGGGTGGCAATGTGCTGTTAAAACTATATTTGTCTGCTGCACTTTTTCGTTATGATTTATTTTAACAATGTGAGTTCTGACCTTGTTAATCTGAGTCTGTTTTAATTCTGCCTTTGGGTACGGATGCGTTAAATATACGTTTTTAAAATCAGTACTTAGAATACTATGGTTAAATTGTCAATAAAGCATTTGAAATAAATCGTAACCAACATTATATTCATTAATATTATTATTCGTGTCAGCAGGACACCATGATGAAACTATAGAGAAATCATTTTAATGGGTTGAATGAAGGTGGGTGGTGGTGGTAATGGTGTGTGGGGGGGGGGGGGGGGGGGGATCTGAGGAGTAGATTTATTGGGATAATGGACTTTCTATTCTGGTTGCTAGCAGACTTGATGTGAGACTGAGATTTTTGTTCCTCTGGCTCATATTTAAAATCAGCCAATTTCCCAATTTGCTTGAGTTAATAGACGGTCCCTCACATTACAACAATCAAAGCTTTGGCCTTCCTGTTGTCATTTAATAATGATACCTATAAACAGTCAGTATCACATTTTTTTAAGTCCCGCCAGTTGTTATAACAGTAACGGGAGCTTTTTATTTCCCATTCAAATGGTGAATATTGTGACAAGTTGACACATCTTTGTCTCCATCTCGCATCCAGATGCCCGAGGCTGCTGGTAAAATATAAATCATGTGTACGTGCCCTAATCCAGGTTAGAAAGTTTAATTCTGCTCCAGTTAGGTTTTTCCAGTGACCTATTTGCTATGCCATACCATGAAAAACAATCGGAGGGTAACAAGAGCGGCATTTACTGGAATGAGGAATGACTTCATCCTATGTAGGGCACTCCTTGAAAAAAACTGTTTTGAAAACTGTCTTTAGGTCGCCGGTCAAATGTACTTAGATATTAAACAGCACTTGGATATTAAACAGTACTTGGATATTAAACAGTACTTGGATATTAAACAGTACTTGGATATTAAACAGTACTTGGATATTAAACAGTACAGATATTAAAGAGTACTTGGATATTAAAGAGTACTTGGATATTAAACAGTACTCGGATATTAAACAATACTTGGATATTAAGCAGTACTTAGTTATTAAACTCTCTCTCTTTGATATTAAAATCTCTCTCATGAATATAATTTTGAGAGTAAACTATTTGACTGGCGACCAAAAGACCGGGGACCAAAAGACCGGGTACCAAAAGACCGGCGACCAAAAGACCGGCGAACAAAAGTCCGAGCACTGTTGTTGCATTGCATGTTTCTACTTAATATTTCATTCAATGCATTAACTGAAAGGACTTAAAATGTTCAAAAAAGCCTAATAATGTCCACCCATAAAGGAATTTTGAGGCGTGTGGTCTTGCTATCTCTTCCTCAGTGCCATGTGGGATACCAAGTAGGTTGAGATTAAATGGCATGAATGCCATTTGCATGATAATGAGCTTCTTTAGAAATGCTGTCTGATTTTCCAGCCTTAGATCTCCTCCGAGGATGCATGTAGTGTCAAATGTTTGTTCTATTTGAACCCCTGTCAGGGATTTTCATGGGCTTTCATTGGTTGCCCTTCCACAATCAGACAGGGATCAACCTTTTCAGCCCGCTTTGGCGCTTGCCGGCAAAGAGAAAAAAGAAAAATCTCTTCTGTGTTAAGACTCCAAAAATCAGCAAAGCACGGAGGTATCTTTAAGACAGGAGGAAGACAAAGTGTAGTGAGAGAATGTCACCGTAATCTGCCTTTTTGTCCTCTGAGTCACAGCGGGAGTCCTTGCTTGGTGCCATATTATTTTACTTAAGCAAAGGTGGAGGTGTCCTCGCAACAGGTGGCATTTTTTTCTCTCTCTCGGTTCCCTAGTTCAGACTAGAGTGGACTATTTCTGTCTGTACTAATGGCAGGATTTGCTGGCTGAAAGGAAAAGTCATAGGATTTTTTTCAGAGGTGTCTACAGGGAAAAAAGACCGATCAAATGGTCTCTACTGGGAAGTTGGAGGAAGCCTTTATAGGGCAAGTGATTGGTCAGAAATTGCGGATGGCATGTTATTCAAGGGATCAACTATAATTACTTTATTGTATAGTCAATTAAGGTGATGCTGTTGTTGGGTGTTTGGACGTTTGGTCGCCGGTCTTTTGGTGACAGAGAGTTTACTGTTGAAACCAGCTCTCAAAATTATATTCATGAGAGAGAGTTTAATATCTAAGAGAGAGAGAGAGTTTAATATCTAAGTACTGTTAAAAACAGTAGAAATTTAGATATTAAACTCTCAAATGAATATAATTTTGAGAGCTGGTTTCAACAGTACTTAATATTAAACAGTTCTTAGATATTAAACAGTACTTAGATATTAAACAATACTTAGATATTAAACACTACTTAGATATTAAACAATACTTAGATATTAAACAGTACTTAGATATTAAACAGTACTTAGATATTAAACAGTACTTAGATATTAAACAGTACTTAGATATTAAACATCTCTCTTAGCTATTAAACTTCTCTTTTAGATATTAAACTTCTCTCTTAGATATTAAACTTTCATGAATATAATGACCAAAATACCGGCGACCAAAAGACCGACGACCAAACATCCGGTCACGCCGTTGTTATATTAGCCATGTAGTCAAGATTAAAAGGACAAACAAAAAAATAAAAACTACTATGACCGGTCACAGATTTCTCTATATTAGAAGGGATCTCTAATGCAAAAGGGGCGTAGGGGGTGAACGTAGTTCATCGTGCATTTGATTTAACTTTAATAGAGTGACACATGATGCGCCGCGCCTCATTTTATGCCTGCCAGTCATGTTTATGGTGATGAACACAAGCCGGCATCAGTGCAGCCTGTCAATCTGTCACTCAAACATTTCAAAAGAGCTCCATGTCAGAATTCAGGTGGAGCTGGGGAAAATTTCACTTGTCTTTTGATTTTGGGTGACTAAACTCTCCTTTTATCTGGGCTCTAGGTTAGCTCCCAGAAGCAGGAATCACATTTTAATTAGGTCTATCCTAGGTTAGAGCTTGATTGTCACATCCCTCCAATATTTCGCGTGTGCCCCGTGGGTTTGCATGTCAGAGAATGGTAGTCACAATCTTCTCCACATTTCCCAGCGCAGCCCGTGCCATCTTTTCATTCTCTAACGGCAGCGCATCGTCATTCCGAGTCAGGCTCTCTGGCTGGTGACAACAAAGAGCGCCCTGTCTGACTAGAATTTGCCTTCTGCAGATGGGCAACAAATCAGCAAAAATAGAAACCAACATCGCATCACCAAATTTGGAGTTTTTTGAGGGTTAACTATGATATTTTTGGTGTCGTCGTTCCTGTCAAGCAAACATAAAGAGTGTTCTCGGCTTTGGCGTTTTGGTAGCAACTTTGGAATGACATTTTATGCTAGTGGATCCAATTTTTTAGATCACATGTGTCAAAGTGGAGGCCTGGGGGCTAAATCTGGCCCGCTGCATTATTTTGTGTGACCCAAGTAAATCATCAGTGCCGACTTTCTGTTTTAGGATCAAAATAAAATGATAGATAAAGATGTAAATACAATTTCTTGATTTTTACCCCTTTTAAATCAATAATTGTCATTTTTAATCCATTTTTTCTGTGTTTTAGGTTCAAAAATATTTTTTAAAGTCTAAAAATATAAAAAAAAAGCTCAAATAAGCATCGTTTTAGACCTAGAAAAAACAGAATATTCAGGGTTTTTAATCCAGTCCTTTTAATCCATTTATAAAAAACTAATCTAAATATTATATCCAAAATGTGAAATCAAGTGGACGTTAAAACCGACCCGCGAACCAACCCGAGTCTGACACCCTTGCTATATATACTATGATTATAAATGAGCCCTAGGTCAGAATTGGGAGTTTTCATAGTGCATTAAAATATACCAGATAGGCTCTGCATACCGGCGATGGAATCAGATTTGACCTGCGGTGTCAACATAGTCCACAAAACGTATGGAAATATGTCAAGAGATAAACTGCAAATACCGAAAAACCTGATTCAAGATGAATAAAGTTAAACCCTTTCTTAGGACACTCATTACTATGTTAAAATGCTTGACCAAGACTCTATCAGTAATTTTCCATCTGTCCCCATCAATGAGGTCATAACTACATATTCATAAGATTCAGATCTTACCGTTTTCAGGGTGCTCGCTTTCTCCGATGCTCCCATCTGGAGTGGTCCGTTCATAGTGCTCTTCGGGCAGGGTCAAGGGTCCCATACGAGGGCCAGATGACGACTTGCTACTGGGGGTCTCGGATTCATCCAGACCGCTGTCATAGTAACTGTGCTGAGAGTTATCCTGCAGGTCCTGCACTGGGTTAGCGGTGGAGAAGGTCACTCGCCGATGGGGGTGCTTTAAAAAAGAGACACATACGGTAGACACGGGTTATATTTTTATTATTTTCCTTCGCTTATCCATTTGTTGGAGGGTCCGCTGAGAGATGCAACAGGTTGTATGCTCCCAGTCACAGATGAAATACACTTTATAGAGAAAAGTATTGTTCTATTTCGCTACGACACCTACAGGAACTGAAAGTGGAAGACAATATCGAGTTGTGGTCCCCCCGGTGGTCATAACCAACCTTCTCTTACCGGAAGATTTTACGAAAAGGTTTTGTAAGGGCTGGCAAAGAAGAGAGGTCTGTCGGAACTTGTGATTGATTAGTTAATTTAGGGGAGTGTGGCGCAATACTTGACCCGGTGATGTATTTGGAAATATTGTCGAATGTTTCTCTCTCGAAGGAATTATGCTTTATTAGATTGTGGCACTATATTAAAGGACACGCTCTGTGTGTTATAGTGTTCCAGCACAGCAGTAGATGTAGAGATTATTCTAGGAAGCATACATTATTAAAGAGGAACCGCCATAAAAAAAAAAATGTAAATGCATTCTTATTTAAATGTGCTGGGAAATAATGTTTCCAGTTTTAATATGTAATTAGAGAGGAATTAGTACCTGGTTTATCATCGACTGCTGGATATTGGACACTGGCTGTAGCGCATTGCAGGTATTGTATAGGTTTTTCTATTTCGTTCTTGTTTTTGGATCTCTTTAAAATCACCATTTTTACGTCCTTGTAAAGTTTAACAAAGCGTAAAGGCTAGGAAATATGATGGTGATTTTGCGGTGAATAAATTCGTAACTGATGAGCACATTTAGAAATTAATGGTAAAAAACTATTCAAATGAAAATGAAGCAGAAAGAATTTGGTGTTATGAGCCCCCAATAGCACGTTCCAGTTAATAATGAATAAAAGGGCATTGATAAACAGATAATATTAAAAAAGTAAACATAAAAAGAATAATTGCTGTTGTATTATTTCTACCAATGGGCAAAATTCACATTTACTCTTTGTACATATTGATTTGAATGGAAAAATATAAACATAAATAAGAGAATACTTACTGTATTTTCAGGACTATAAGGCGCACCGCATTATAAGGCGCCCTGTCTGTTTTGGAGAAAATTTAAGACTTTAAAATGCGCCTTACAGTTGTGAAAATACGGTAAGTATTCTCTTATTTATGTTTATATTTTTTTAACTTCTAATTTCCTTAAATTTTCTCCAAAATAGACCAATGTGATGCGCCTTATATATGGAAAAACATTAAAATGTGACATATATTGAGGGTAAGTCATAGTTTGCTAATTTAGAATGAACAAAAACTCTGTCTTTGGATTGGTCATTTGGCGACGTTAATGACAAACTTAATGCATTGAAAAGAATTTACAAGACCAATTGAGATACTTGCTATTTCCTCATTACATGCGGTTGAGATTAACGAAAAGGATAAAGGAACAAAACACATGAATTGAAAGTGCAGATGGAATCTCCAAATCAATGGCTCGAGGAGGAATAACGCCGCACACAATAAATCATTCAAGATCACACCCGTTATCAAATGGAATGGATTGTAAATACAGTTAGGGGAGCATTAAATTCTTTCTTGTAAAAAGATCCGATTACTAATGACGCTGACCAGCAACAGAAAGAGCATCCCGCGTACCGCACGTG
The DNA here is from genome assembly GCF_051989575.1 of Stigmatopora nigra. Lineage (NCBI taxonomy): Eukaryota > Metazoa > Chordata > Actinopteri > Syngnathiformes > Syngnathidae > Stigmatopora > Stigmatopora nigra. Next base: position 1,699,102 of record NC_135526.1, read on the forward strand.
TAATCAAAACTCCCCGCCCCCATGCACGTCTACGTCTCTGGACGTGGTCCCGAAAAGCGCCGAGACGGCAGAAAAGAGCTCAGCCCCGGTCTGGATCGATACTAAGGCTTCTCCGCTTTCCGCCATGTAAACGGCTTTTCTGGCAAATGTAATCACGTAAAACGTCATGCTTTTAGCTGCGTACCTAGCACGTATGGAGATAATGCTTTTAGAGTGTTGCTAAGTGCTACCGACATTGGGTCCCTAATGAAGTTAAAGCGGGAAAAACATTTTTTTTTTTGCAGGCCATCCCAACTACGTTTTATGGATTGAACCGAAGCTCATTTTTTAAACGGTATTTGAGTTGGCGTGCATCGCGTTTTTGGCTGCAAGACGTGATGCAAAGTCCGTTTATTGAATATATTGTGGAGTATAGAGCTGTTTTTGGCGTATTTTGATATTATAGTAAGTTTTTAACAGAAGAAGTGAAGGATTTTTGGATAAAAATGGCTCCTTGTAGTCCTTATGATTTGTATGTCTTGCATACAAATGGTAAGGACTACAAGGAGTCATTGTTCGAGAAAAGGGACTCATAAAAACAGATATAATTATTCCTTCAATGTTGTATATAGTTAACAGTTTTTTTTTCAATGATAATGATAAGCAGCAATTCCTCAAGAGGTAAAAATCTGTGTTTTAATGTTTATTTTTTAGTGTGTGATGTCAACGTGACACTGTGAGTTCAGGTCTACTTTAACGGATTCAAACGTGTCCTGGTGTTGGTTGGAATTTCAGAGTGAAGTGAAAGACTGTTAAAAATAGGTTGAAACGTGTTAAAGTGAATGTGAATTGAACTCTAGTGTTGTTTTCATCCAAGGAATCAACCATAGGCCTATGAGAATTTAACATATAAAAGCCATTTAAAAAGCAACAGTCAAACTAAAGGATGTAGTAAATGTTTAAAAACAATAATCCACAATTTTAACTCTCCAAAAAGAATTAAATTCACCAAAACTGAAGGAATATGTTGGACTCCAACATGCAAGTTCTTATTTAACACCACCAAAAAATTCCTTTTAACACCTTCTGCTCTGATTGGTTATAAACACTCGAAAAGGGTTGAAATTAACACCATGGGAACTCTTTCTTAACACTGCTCATTTTGCCAATCAATGCAGCTATTTTCATCCATCTGCTGCGAATTGGAAAAAAAATCATCACCAGTAGACCCCAAGCCGCGTCAATGGAGAAAAAAAATACCAGGTCAATAGCACTATTCTCCAACAAAATCATTCAAAGTAGCTAAAAACAAAATCTCTTATTTTCTACAACAATAACAACCCTATCCTAACATTCCCAACATTACATCCCTTTACCAAAATACTTTAGTTATTGCGATATGCTCCAATCAAATCCCATTTCAGCGGCGCGCACTTAACACGATGCTCCGGCTCAGTGACTATTCCAATGCGTATGTAGCATTTAGTTGTTCAAATATGGCTTCTTATTTAAACTTCTCCTCAAGGCTTCACTCCAAAGAGTCAGCATGTTTCCAGGGTATGATAACAAGCAAAAGGCTGCCCGAGATGGAGATGGGGGGGTGAGATAGATTCTCTTTTTTTAAGACGGAGCACAAATCCGTTGCCAGGCCTCGGGGGGCTGCAGGGATGTGGCAAGACATAAGGATTGGAATAGGAGGCCAATCGGGAGGAGAGACTTGGTCAGGCAGACAAAGGCAATACTTTGTCTTCAGGGGACGAGCAGAAGGATTGAATTCTGGGAGACTGCGGGCGCTCACGGGGGATTGTTTAGACGGTCCGACTCGCTATGGGACCCAGATGGAAAGAAGGGACATTTAAGATGACAACTGCGCAGTCCTTCCGTCCAAAAAGTCTGGGACGGATGAATGAAGTCCAAGTGATTTTATTAAAGGCCTACAAACCAGATTTTGCAACAATGTATACTATCTCCCTAATAGCCTGATGTACATTTCTTTCATGGTCATATACTGTTATGATTTTACAGCAAGGAAGAAGAAGGGTGTCTTTGTAAAGACATATTTGGAAGTGGTAATAAATGGCAGTCATGCTCAGCCTCCTACATGGTAATATTTAGAGGTTTTTTTTCTTTATTTTACTCCCCTTTGTTCTGTTTTTTACCAAAAAAAGGAGAATGATTACTATTATTAAACTACTATACAAAAAAATACATGTTTCTAAACAGGCGAAAAACTGGAATTGGAAAATTGCAAGTTCCTGAATTATTGTTTTAGTGATCTTATCAACTATGAAAATAGATTGACTAATGGATTACTCATTTAATGTTCTGCAGTTCAATTTTGACACTGTCCGACCCTCCTTCTTGACGACAAAGACCAATTTGGCTTCCAAAAGAAAGCATTTGAGTGTAGCTTACGTTGATTTGCCCCACTGGACCCGAATGGGACATTTGGGGGGCCCCCATCCCCCCATTCCCGCCTTCACAGTGCTTCCCCACTGCAGCAACTTTTGAAATCACAGCGCTCGCTATCTGACACCACTTTGCAGTTAGGTGGCCTGTCACTCAGCCAAGCCTCACTTATTGCCAAAAGTGAGCAGGCGCTACTTATGCAGATGCCAAAGCATTTTCATCAACTCCATCACTTATTTTTTTATTTTGGATTTTTTTTCTACTTTCTGCAGTCTTGGGGGAGGTAGACTTAGCATTATAATAGCCCACGTACGTCCATGGCAGTAACTGGCAGTATACATCACTCATGCTCATCGCCTCATCTAAACCACCACTGGCACACACACTGTAAAAATAAAATAATAAACATCCAAAAAGTGGAGCTGATTTAAAGTTTCAACTAAGCACAAGTCAAAACTTTTTGTCACTACCTTGTACATTATCATTTAAAAAGTTTATATATATCTACATCTATATATATATATATATATATATATATATATATATATATATATATATATATATATATATATATATATATATATATATATATATATATATATATATATATATATATATATATATATATATATATATATATATATATATATATATATATATATATATATATATATATATATATATATATATATATGTATATATCTATGTCTATCTATATCTATATCTATGTCAAATTACATTGGCCAATCACTGCCATCCATTGCGTGCAATGACTAATATTGTAAATCATTACCTGTATATTTTCTCCTTATGAGTAAAAAAAGAATTTCCTCAAATATAATGCAAGATTAACCAATAGTAAACGACGCAAGTATTATTGCAAAAACAGCCAGCGAGTCCTAATAAAATAAAATTAGGCAAGTGAGAAGGTGCAATGAGGCAGGCAAGATGGTGGTCGCTGCGCTCCTCCACAAAAGAGGACCTTATCACTTTTACAGGGTTATATGATAGATTTCAAAGCAAAATGGGAAGAAAAAAAACAAGTTAAATTATTGCGCTTTGTCGTTCAATGTGCACCGACCGAAACTGGTGGCCAGTCATTTCCGAGTGAATCATAGCCATGCGTCACTCTGCTTTTGTGAAATGTCTTTCCTGCCCATGTTGGAGGAAACCACTGTCGTCTCCGTACCCCCCACCATATGAAAAATTCAATTTAAAAGGGTGACACAAAGAATGGCGCCAGGCCGATTTTCATTCCCTCTCACGGCGAGATATGATGTTATATTGTGAGGAGGGAGCGATGCCAATCGTACGGCGGAGGAATTCCTTCATAATTCAATTCCATTTTCTCCAAATCCCAGTGGCCACTTCTTCTGCCAACGTGGGGAGGCCTGATAGAGTCAAACGGGGCGGGTTACGGACTAAGAAGGAATTAGAGAGACGGCTGATTGAGAATGAAACCACGGGGAAAGTCACATCTAATTCCACCAGATCAGCTAAAAGAGAAAAGTGAAGTAGAAGAAGACAACATTGTCTTTTAATGACGACCATTTAAACCATTGTGGATCAATCCAATTACATACATTCACTTTTATATGAATTGCTGGACTTTTTCTTAATAACTAAAACCATTTGTCGAGATACTAGAGACTATTTGGAATTATCAGAACACAATATGCACAAATAAATGGATTATAATCCCAATAAACAAACTCATTGTCCACCATATTGACTCCCAACCCAGAAAAATCAAACCTGGTATTCTCCTCTCACTTACAAGTCACTTTCTATTAACTTCCATATAATTTAAAATCCCTCCACTTGGATCTATCAACAAGTAGATCCATTTTTAATTAGGTTACAATATTTAAGGGTCTCCATAACTTCCTTGCGACAAAGATGACTCCGACACCCCCTGATCTAATCCCCTAAAGACTGTGGGTGTTACAGAAAAAAATAAATGCATACACAAACACTTTTTGTTTGAATTCCACCATGTCCTCCATTTACATCCCTTCTACTACTGTCTTGTCTTCGTTTAGCCACATCTACACACACAAACATACACACACATACACACACACAGAGTTGTTGTTGCTTTTTTTTTGTAGGTGCAATAGCTCGGAGCAGTGTGGAATTGGAGTCTTCAAAGAGTCTTGGATTATCAAAGAGACACAGCTACCAGAAAAACTAGGGGACACGCCGCAGAGGGGGGAGGGAAAGAACATAAGCAAGAGGAGGGGAGAGACGAAGAGTGCAGGGGAGTCAGCATGAGTTTGGGGAGAGGATGAAGCGATCAGACAGGGGAAGAGGAAAGGGAGGTGGATAAAGACCACAAGTCCCTTTTGTTCAACTACGATGTTTTAATGGAGAGAAGGAGGGAAAAACAACAGCGGGAGTGAATGCATTAAAAATAAAAAAATGGAAAAGAAAAACTATAACGTGGGCCTTAACGTGATCGGACATTTGGTCGCCGGGCGTTTGGTCGCCGGTCTTTTGGTCGCCGGTCAAATGTACTTAGATATTAAACAGTACTTAGATATTAAACTATCTCTTAGGTATTAAACTATATCTCTTAGATATTAAGCTCTCTCTATTGAATGTAATTTTGAGAGCTGGTTTCAACAGTAAACTCTCTGTCACCATTTGACCGGCGACCAAAAGACCGGCGACCAAAAGACCGGCGACCAAAAGACCGGCGACCAAAAGACCGGTGACCAAAAGACTGGTGACCAAAAGGGACCAAAAGACCGGCGACCAAAAGACCGGCGACCAAAAGACCGTCGACCAAAAGACCGGCGACCAAAAGACCGTCAACCAAAAGACCGGCGAGCAAAAGACCGGCGACCAAAAGACCGTCGACCAAAAGACCGTCGACCAAAAGACCGTCGACCAAAAGACCGTCGACCAAAAGACCGGCAACCAAACGTCCAGCGACAAAACGTCCGAGCCCCTTAATGATGTAGAATAGGCAAGACTGATTTCCCCATCCAGGTCAGCATCTATTCTTACAGTGGCCTCGGAAAAATGAGAATTTCATTTCACTGGAAGCGGCGGCCTTGAAATACCATAATGTTGTTACAGTAAAATCAAGTATTACGGGCGGCGGAACCCGCCGAGTGTGAATATAGCTGCCACGTCCAATGACAAATCGGAGCGTTCACGCCATTGCGCGTGACAGGATGTGGGAGTGCTGCCGTGAATGCATCACCCCATGACAAAAAGCTCTTCGTCAGCCCCTCTGTCCCGTGATGAGCTATGGCTGTCTAGTCTCCATTACAAGGACGCGTCTCGCCACAAAACGCCTTTCAAGGCAGTCGGGGTGAAATAGTATTGGGCTTGGGGAGCTGCGGGACGTCATTTTCTGATGCTTAAGGGGAAATATGTGCCTACAAGAGCAGCTCGCTTTGAAAAAAATTGTTACACTATACAGATTTTAACTCATTGGCTTTCCATTGAAGACGATGGACGACCGATCCATTTGGATAGGGAGCGATTATCCGATCGATTGGACACCCATTGCGGTCAATGGTATAAAAATATGTACATTTGCTGCCAGTCATGAAAGTACAATGGATTGGACGTCTATGAGCACAAAGGATGAACGTGATTGGACATCTGAAGAATGCATTGGGGTATACGTTGTTTTTTTGTGGATTCGTGGGAAAAAAATGTACCAGAAAATCCATAAAAACTATAATCCACACAAGAAGCCGGGGATTGAACCCTTGATGCAATAACTGCGAGCCAGATATGTTAACCACTACACCACCGTACCACAAATATATATATATAAGCAATCACATTGATGATAACAACAAAACTGATTAGAATTAACAATCTAAATGAGATAATTTAATCAAATTAATGTATTCATTAACAAAAATCAATATAGATCTATTTTTAAAACCTATTTTTGAAGTCATAATTTCATATAAAAGAAGAAAGTATGGTGCAATATGGCTGTGATGTTTCAATAATGAGCCAGTTTAAGTGAAACCACATTGTGGTACGTAAAAAAAACCCAAGGAAAATAGATTAATTTACATTTCTTCTGACAAAATGAAATGAGATGATGAAAAGTGGTAGACAAGTAGAAAATGCTTTGGTGTCAAGGGAGATTGCTGCTGTCAGCTTTTGGAAAATGGAGAAAGGATCAGTGGGAAAACCTAATTGGGAAGAGGATAGGATTAACATTTTGATTAGCTTTTGGGTAAAGACATTCAATACTCCCCCTTTTTATGTGACCTTCATTTTCTTAAAATGATGCCACCAAACGTTCTGATGCAAGTTAAAAGAACTACAGATGATATTAGATTAGAGTGATACCATTGTCAAAAAACAACCAAAAAACAATGTCTTTTGACTAAAAAACTGTACTCATGTCGTCAATAAAAAAAAAACGACTGAGTCCAAAAGATGAGTTGCTTACAAACCCTCACACAAACACACCATTTTTGAAATAATACAGCCCCGGATATGTATTTCCAATTGGAATTCAGGCCCTGACAAGCAAGACCATAAAAGCTACTATTATTAGAAATGCCTATATACCAATAGGCCTACACACACATACACACAGTGCATAAGAGTGACTCACGTGGAGACAATATAAGAGAGGCTGAAAAACGAAATTTGAAGCATGGTTGAAGGATTTTCATGCCTTCGCACCAATCCAATTACGTTCCAGTTCAAACAAAACCTAAGTGTATGCATGCTTCTCGCCCAGATGCCGCAGCGATAGATATTAACTCTGACGATGGCAACTTGGAGAGGCAATAAGGTATCCAGCAGGGAGAGGATATTGAGGATTAATTTCTCTCTCCTTTACATCTCATTTGCTTCTTTTTTGTTTCTTTTGGCTACCTTTTGTCATCTTTAAATCTTCCCACTTTAACGCAAGGTTGTCCAAGTTCTCTATGTTACACTTACTGACCAGTTCTCCCACTTTAAATGGTTTGGCCATCTTTTATTGAGGAACAAAAATCACAAAGACTTGGAAAAACATGAACATTTTAGTTATGGTGGTCCACAAAATGTGATATCAATGTGCTTACCAGACAATTACTATCTTAAGACTGTTATTTTTTTATAGAGATAAGAAAGACTGGTTATAATAACATTCTAAAGTTGACCAATAAAGCACATTTTTTTCCTCCCTCCTCTGTCAAAATGTCCAACGCCCCACATCTGTTTAATGAGTACCCCGCAAAGGGTTAAATCGATGGACTAGGGCCTTTTTTTCCATGCGTGACTGCAAATTTCCAGTGAAAATTCCAACAGTAGAGAAAGAAATGGCAAAACCAGGCAGAAAAACAACTTGTCAATCATCAGATGAGGAGATGAAGCCATTAGAGCGAGTTGTTTTGTCGGCTTAGTTTGTGGCCTTTTGAGATCAGGGGGAAAAAAAGCGAGTGGCGTTTTTGCAAATCATCACAGAAAAGCCACAGAGCGCAAACACGGATGCGTCATTGTCTTTGCGCTAATTAATTTCTACTTTACCGCCCGGAATCATTTCCAATCCTCCCAAAAAACAAAACACAACTACCATCCTTCGTCTTAATGAACACAAATCGCCTCGGATTTCTTAACCACAGCAAAGCAGATATACGATTATTAATAACGCATTTATGTCCGAAAAAAAATGAAATACTATATCAAGACATCTAAAGCGGACTGCCTTGAGCAGACCAAAAAGAAGGCGCTCTCATTTTGGGAAGAAAAAAAAATGGAGAAGATCAGAGAGTGTCTTTGCAAAGGGGGGGATAGACTACACCCAGTTGATACAGATATGGTATGATATTGATGACAGATTTGATTAATCTTCTGATGATATTTTGGCGGAGTCTTTCAAAGTGGGCTTTAGACAAAGCCCCAAAGCAAAAGCATGGAGCGTGAATGCGCCATTGCCGTCTGCTTTCAGAGCTCATTTGAGTCAAAAGTGACATATTTATGGCTCATTGTGTCGTATCGTAGACATCATAGTACGAGCACCATGAACCATTTAAATACTCAGGGCCATGCTGTCAGATCCGGTTATTAACGTAGGTCTGAAAGAAGACGAGCTCAACTTGAGTTCCAGAAGAAAAAAGACCAAAAAAAGAGAAAAAATAAACTCCATAACATCATGTCAGTGCATTTTGTAGTGCGAGCTGTTTTGATGAAGATATCTACTTAACAAAAAAAACAATGTTGTTAAACGGAAATGTTCGCGACAAGAAATGCGGGTGCCGTTTACGGGTCGTAAAGTTAGATCTGGCTACACAATTGCCAATGTTTTCATTAAAAAGTAAAGGTTAAGAGGAGCACCTCAGAAGTGTGTAATGATCCTTTTGCGTGCACCGATTCAGAGTTGCTTGGCAACAGAAGCCGAGCAGGGCGGTCAATTAAGGTGTCGGATGGAATATATTTGGAAATGTAAAAAAATATATAAACGTGGATTTATTAGGAATCCTTATAGTGCAGTATTCCGCAAAAAAAAAATATGAAGGGAAGACAATCCATTGAAAAATGGCAGCCATTCCATTGGACATTTATAGTTGTCAATGACTTATTTGTTATAAAATTCATAAACATAAAAATTATTAGCCATTAGGTATTTCTTCCATCAATATTTTTTTAATTAAAAATATAATTAAACAATAGAGGAAAAAATAATGATTTTTTTATTGTATGCTGTGATTAGTGATGACTACAAACCTAATTTATCAAGAAATAATTATGTGTTAGTACACAAGCAGTACTGAACTGGAGTATATTTGAACAAATAGACCGCTTAGTGAAGCTTATTAAACTGTAAAATCTATAAATAATAAACCAAGTAGGACTATAATGTACTGGGTACAAAGATGAGGGGAAAAAATGAGGTTTATAGTCCAAAAATGTGTATACTTTAGATATTAAGGCACACGAAATGGGATTATTTCTTAATAAATGCAGTGCTACACACATACGACATCGACAGGTAGACTACAATAGCCCCGGATATTCCCACGTTACCTTTGTCCACTGAATTATTGATTCATCCCGCTGATACTTGAAGACACATTTCTCATTTGAGTATGACAACCGAGAACCGTAGGCTATGTAGTAGAAGTAGTAGTACTATCCCTTCAAAATATGTTAGTGTGATGAACACGAACTGCTTAGCTTTATGTATACACAAGAACAAGTTAAAGAATCTACTTCTATTATTCCCTGCTAAACAAACTTTGTATTTACAACCCGGGACCCAAATAAGCATCTAATGGAATGGCAGATTGGGCACGAAGCCAGCCATCACGTGTACATCTTTAATACATCAAACCTCTTCAATCGGAGTTCCCCCTCTTCCGCCATGAACGTTGACAAAAACAATACAAAGTACACGGACAAAGTTTCATCTGCACCATGCACAATAAGACACGTAAATACTCGCAAGACTACGACTACGAACAAAGCGTGCCTTCTTCATCATGGTTAATACATCAAACAGCATTAGCTTGTGAGAATCCTGAAGCTTATGACAGCACACTATTCCCCGCAGCATCCGCAAACCTTCCTTATTGCCAAGAAAATCTCTTTTAGAGTGTTGGAGGAACCTGATACTAAAATATATTTCTACGTATAATGACTTTTGGAGAGCGACACTCTAGTCCAGGGGTGAGCAAACTTTTAGGCCCGGGGGCCAAATTGACTTTAAAATTTTGACAGATGGGCCGGGTCAGCACAAAATAGGATACATATAAAAAAGTGCATCCGTTAACAGTACATATGAAATATAAACAGAAAAAAGGACTAAAGTATAAACATACTCATCACTCATTCAAGTAAAAAGTATAAATTCACTATTTTTTTAAAGCAAATCAGCTCAAAATATGGTTGCAGATAAAGAGCGTTCAAATATATTGCTTTAAATTAATAAACCAAATGAATGTTGGCAAACCAATGTGATGAATTGAGTATATGTTGTTTATGTGATTCACTGCCATTGACAGTTATGGACATCAAATCCATTTTAACCGGGAAGACAGGCACTCTGTTATTAGGATTCATATTTCAATTTGACAGCAATCGCTCACGTGATCCTATGGAGGACATCTCGAAATAAAAACTGATTGATAGTCACAATGGACTTGACCTTGAAAAGTGTACAGTAACTTCTTCCCCCATCGAGGCCCTCAAGATGACTCTCATCTGTTTCCATGATTACGTGGCCAACAAGCGCATATTACAACACACTTGCTTGACCCAAGGATTTAGAAGTCAGTGGAAAGCATGGCTGCATAAAGCCACCAGCTCCATGACTTTAACATTTGATTCTCTTCCAAAGAGCAGAGGCTAAAATTAAATAGAGGGAAAAATGAAACTATGTTCTTGTGCATGTTGATAGCCCACTAGGCTGTTGATAGTAGGGCTTAAGTGCAGGGAGACTCGTATGTGATCCGCTATCCTGCAAATCCTCTAAAAGAGGATAAAGAGGTTTTCGAATCACATTTGAAGCACAGTATATTGCTGATAAATACAGATTGTAGGCTTTGACCCTGTCCATCAGCATACTGAAAGGCTCATTGCGACTACACGCTCTCAAAACAGACGTGATCTCTCACCACACACAAGCATTTTTCTTTGCTTAAATTTACCCCACAGCTTGTATGTACATATTCTAACATGTTCTGTTCTACCAAGTTTGATTTCAAGCCAGAAAACATGGTTCTACAGTACTGACAAAGAGGGTTCATATGTACTCTTAACGTATGCACTTTTTTTTATATGTATCCTATCTTGTGCTGACCTGGCCCATCTGTCAAAATTTTAAAGTCAATTTGGCCCTGGGGCTCAAAAGTTTGCCCATCCCTTATTTAGCCTACTTGAAGCTACTGCTATACTAAGTACTGTATTATCTTGGTTCAAACTTCACAAAACAAATGCAATAAGGTGTACTTTTTTCCCTGATTTTACTACATTTCTGAGGTAATAGACCTAAATTTGGGTTTGGCAGATGTACAAAATGGGGAATCATATGCAAAATGATTTGATTGAGACATCCCTAGCTTTATTACAGTAAGAGGTTTGCTGAAACGGTAAATGAAGTGAATGTGCGTCTCTTTGGTATAGCGATGATTGATTTGGTATGATTTGTATGGCAGCGGTTTTACACGCTATGCCCTTCATGAGGAAAGCCTCTCATTTATTAGGGTTTGGGAACAGCAGCTGCTGGATAATGGCCCACAGGAGCCAGATCAAAATTGCATTGTCTGCATGCAAAGATAGCAACATTTTATATTTCCAATGCGCCCAATCAAAAAAATATGGGTGCATTCTTTCCTTTTTGTACAATACAATATCCTCCATAGCCTAATAGAATGCTTTCTTTCTTTTAGTATTCTCTGCTAGATTGATACAAATGACCTAAATCTATTCTTTATGTACAATTGCAACAAAAAATGCAATTTTTATAAGTCAAAAACAGCTTTTCAATATCAGACAAGCCAAAAAATATATAAAAATGGCATCCAAATACATGTACACAGATTTATGATATAAGTAAGACACACTAATAAACTGCTATAATGAAAAACATGAAAAAAATACTAATGTTAAAATGAGTATAAGCATAAATACATGCAATACATCCAATTACACCAAATTACACTGGAAGAAATAGCTCAAAATATTAATTTTTCTACGCTATTGACAACACTAGCCATCCAAAACATTTTGACCTGGACGGATTGTTCATCTAGTCTAAATAAATTATACATCTAACACCAAAAACAAGCTAAAATCCTCCCAAAATACCTGCAAAACATGAACTACCACCTCAAATTCGAGTCCTAAACTACAAACAAGGGTTGAATGGTCATACCAAGAAGAACAACAGAAATAAAAGGAGCACGTAGAATGAAAATCACGCTACGTTAGACACTCTAAAGTGCATTGTTGATATTCCAAATCTAAAGTGACCAGAAAGCAATCAGCAGATATGCCTGGTGTGATAACGCTGTTATTTGATGCAGATAATGGAGAAGCGCTGCAGGATTTTTCGCCACTTCTCCCAGGCTACAAACATTAGAAGCTTATAGAAAAGAAGAGAAGAAAAAGAGAAGAGAAGGCGCTCAATTTCCCCTGTGGCATTTTACTGACATTTTGATGCCAAGCCTCTCCGGTCATTTGAGCAGAAATCTTGTACCGTATTTATTTACTACATATATATATGTTCCAGTGCACAAACATTGTCCCGGCCTGATAATCGTCGTGTATCAGCTATCTAAGATCGATGGTGGAAGCCAAAAAAAATCCTAGATGACCCCTGGAAATCGATGAAATAGAATTAAATGGCTGCTTCTTATCTAATCTTCAACTGGGTTTTTTCCAACCCCCAAAGCCAAGAGGATCGTCATGACGACTGCCTTTCTCGTATCTTGATATAACGGAAATAGCGTCGAGATCGGAAAGAGGAAGCATCATAGTCCGTTTCGGAAAATTATCTTCCAGAAAAAAGTGCATGTACAATAATGGCAGCCATATTTGACTTTGCTTTGTCGTTATCTCGACATGGAAGTCTAAATATCACGTATAAAATACAAGTTTTATGTGTTATTGGACGTGTTTTTAGAGATAGAAATTGATTTTTTTTAAATGCAACAATTTTAAAGTATAAAATACACAATAGAAATAAAACTGTCTAAATACTGACCTAAAATATACACAGTTATGTTTTTTTTAAAACACCCAAAACAATCATTCTTTGTTAATGTCCTCCAAGTAAAAAATTAAACAAAAGGAAAGAGTCCAGTCATCAGGGATGGAAACAAAAACAAGAATTTTCACGTCGAGACTGCTTTAAAGTTTGAAAACACTAAATTATATATGATACTTCAAACGCTGTCCATAGACCAAGTATTTTCTCATTTATCATCATTTTAAATTGCCTAAGATATTTAGTCTTTAGCAGTATTTTGGTGTATACTTCTTACTAACAACACTATGTGCTGATTTGTACCGTATTTTCACGACTATAAGGCGCACCTTCAATGAATGACACATTTTAATGTTTTTTTTCCCATATATAAGGCGCACCCTCAATGAATGATACATTTTAATGTTTTTGCATATATAAGGCGCACCACATTATAAGGTGCCCTGACAATTTTGGAGAACATTTAAGACTTTTAAGTGCGCCTTATAGTCGTGAAAATACACTAACTCTTTTGTCCATACTGCTAAATCCAGATATAAACACAGTAAAGAGCTTAAGCGCCATGGTGGAATTTTCTGGTAAACAGCATGCTCGCCAAAGCGCTACTACTCCCTAGGAGTACTTTTGCTGGGGAAAGAAAAAAAAATAAAAGCGTGAATGGTGAAGGAGAGAAGACCTGAACGCCTCGTTGGCACGACAGCGGTAAGTTGCGGCGTTATTTATGAGAGCTTCTGCTTTTTCTACCTTGTCTCCAAGGCCCGGTGATTCATGAATGGAGCGACCGGACTGACTGAGCCTTCAATAGTAAGTAGTACTGCATCCAGATATTCAGAATTCATTTTTTCGGTGTCATACTGTTATTCGTGTGTCCCCCAGAGCCCCGCCTTCCTTTCAGCTATGCATTTCCCATTTCTTGGTTTAATAGTGCGAGGAATATTTATTTGACCATTGCTTGACTAATGGTGTGAGCGGGATGTTTCCTGCGGTCCAGTTTTGGTTGTTGTGAGGTAATGATTTTGATGCCGACACTTAAAGTATAGGCAGGGTTTTATAAATTGCATTGTGGATTAAGATAGAGATATATTGTTGGAATTAGGAAACTGATACTTTAATATTTTATAGGGCAAGTGCCTGTTTTAACAGAAGTCAAACGTATAAAGACTTGGCATGCAAAATGGGATCTACTTTTTCATTGTTGCATTTTCTTTTAAATATATAAAAACATGTAGCAATTGCTAAGAGATTGAGTTAGAAAAAATAAATCATACAAATGAAATGAATAAAAATTATTGGCAAACTATAATCAAGGTGGTTTAAAAAATAAATAAAAATAAATATTTTTAAAAATATATTAACGATATATATTACCACAATATAAATTCTAAAATTGATTAAAAAATAAAATTGCAAAGGTAAAAACCACTATATATTCCCAATTATTTGCAGTTTGCATCTATTATCAAAGCTATTTAAAAACAATTAATGGATTAAAATTAATATTTAAAAAACAAATCAAGTTTTCAAAATAAGCAAATATTAATAGTCTTTTCTTTGCTATTGCTACCATTTTAAAACTATTCCAACTTGGAGGGGGAAAATGAATAAATGGAATTTAAAGGGATTGAACGCCTAGCACCATCAATGCCAGCCTTCTCATTGGCCCCTCCCAGTCAATACAGATTGGACGTGGGGCATCATCAATGGCAGGCCATGAATCAAAGACCTAAGCGTCCCAACGGCGGCGAGATAAATCATTGGGCATTCAGCAGCCCATCCCATTAACCTGCCCTTCTCAAAGGGAATTGGCCACTTATTCCATTGACTTGAACGGGCCAAATTCTTCTGCATTCTGTCACAATAGAAAGTGTTTGAGAGGTAACTTCAAATGTAGCCCGTGCCTCTCGTTTCAGTGACACAGTAGGAGTCCAGAGGGCTCTTTGAAATAGATGAATATGTCCTGGTTTCCACAGACTAAATCCCGAGATATTCCATTTTGGCACATTGTTAAATATTCCTTTCTAAGTGATGTTACTTCTTGCATCCTGACCCACAAAAATCAAACCGTAAAACAAACACTTCTCACCCCAACTGGGGTTATTTCAGCAGCTGTTGATGGTTGCTCTGTTACTGACACGCCAGTCAATCACAACAGAAATAGTCTGAACCGTACACGCAACATCAGAAATAACGCCTACCGTCTACTGGGAGGGAGCGCTGACATTTTGCATTTTTTTTAGAGTTTGTTTTTGTTCAGACTGGCTGCTAGAATCCATTTACCTCGGCGGCGGAGTCAAATTCGGCAAATGACAAAGACATAGAGCTATGCCCATGTAAATAAAGTGTCATTTTAGTAGATTACTAGTCATAGTTTTGTGTTGACTCCAAGAACGCCAACAGAACCCGCCATCTTCCCCCAAAAAAGGTTGTTTTGCAATAACTGTAAAGTGCCGCTAACTTCAAAAGACTGATGATGCTATTTTCTCCTGGCCTACTCATTGTTGTTGTAGAACGTCTTGCTGCTAGATCAATGTGCTAACTTGATTTATAAAGAACAAGAGGTATTGAATTTTGTAATTACCGAGGCTTGAACAAAATAACTGCAGAGATCCTCCGAGCACACTTTAAAAAAAAAAACAGTTTTTTTACTGGCAACCGCTATTAAAAATCCTTCTATTTTCCTCTTTTGTCTTCATATAAACTGTCATTAACCCTTGAAAAGGCAATTTGTTGACTGACATTAATAGCAAAAGACGTCCAAACATGACAATTGAAGATTTAAATGGTATAATTAGTGTTCTATATCTATAAAAGTGAAATTAGTTTCAATGTAAATGCGTATCTTTGTCCCTTTGTTGAAAACGTCTATAAAATTGAAGTAGACTTTGCTACTTTTCTATGATATACTGGTAGTGCTAACTATTCTCAAAACAACACATTATGTGGCTCTTTTCTTCCGCTGTCATGGTGAAAATGGAATTCAAGAGGGCCTGTCAAGTGTGGACATTTTGCCGGGGTGTTGCATTGCTCAAACAGAAGAAGCAGAGCACAACACATCACTCTCGGAAAAATTCTACCCGCGAGACGGATGAACAATCAAGCCGCCGATCAAAAAAAAAAAGGCAAAAGGAAGTGGTGACACAATCCCCCTTTCGACGACTGTGATCCGGAACATTTCTTTCCAATTTGTCAAATGATTTGTGTTATTATTTGCCATTAGATGAAGTAAAAGCAGAGCTTTTTATATGTCACTTCTCGGCTTCATGTCAGTCCAAAAAAACACTTAACGTCAAGAAGGATTGCTTCAAAGAGCTCCAGGGAACAAAAGGTTCATTCATGTTAGCCAATCGGCAAACAGATGGCATACTCTGTAAAGTGCCATTATGGAGATTCAATCTAGAGCTTTTTGGGTGGTTGGTACAGTAAATATTAGTCTTGCACAGATACTATTTTTTTTAGGTTTTTTTCGGTCTTTTGATTCTGACACCCTGCTGTGTGCAAAAAAGTTTTTCAACAATAAATTACCGAGCACTTAAATGGAAAGTGAATGCTATCATGGCTTTTTCAGACATTGCTTAGCTCAAAAGGTGTCAGACTAGATATAATATTTTGATTTTCTTTTAAAATAATGGATTAAAAGAACTGGATTAAAAGCCCTGAGTATGACATTTTTATAGATCTAAAACAATGTTTATTTTAGCATTTTTTAAATATCTTTTTATACTTTACAAAGGGATTTTTGAACTAAAAACAGCAAAAATGATTAAAAAATGACAATTATAGATTTAAAAGTGAGGAAATCAGGTAATTTAACAGAAAGTTTTAACTTATAATTTACTTTCCCGGGCCCAAAAAAATGATGCATTGGGCCAGATTCGGCCCCCGGGCCGCCACTTTGACACACATGACCTAGACTTTTTGATAATCCCAGTTCCTTTTTAGATTAGGGCATCCCTGGGTCACATTTAGTTCACTTTGCGGTGATGTCTTGTTGAATATGCTCCTTTCTACAGTTGATTTTGAACAAACGTCGATTCGCTGTCAGCCCTGCCACTTCAAAAAGAAAACCAATCTATCTCCGTCAATGGCAGCCAACGAGGTAACGGCGTTGACACATGATGAAACACATGATTGTTCGCAGGCGTCTATCCTATCCAGCCATTACGACATCAGGGAGTTGCGTGACAGTGCTTTGCTACGGAATACGGAAGCAGAGTACTAAGTCCTTCCCACACTGGAGGGGATAACAATTCGCGGCTCTCAATTGACTATCTATTGCGCAGTCTCTCGTCGCCTAGTGTGCCAAACAATGCTTTAAAAGCTCCCGTGTGTTGAAATGAAGCAACATTAACCAGGGAACAAAGACAAAAACAAACACAAATTATAATCCGCTGGCACATGAACCTGATTTTTTTTTTTTTTTGCTACCCATTTTGATACAGTGACAATTACAAGTGTGATGATGACACTAAGGATTTTCTATTCATGGCCTAACCGTACATAGTAAATGATAGGATAAAAAAAAATATATTACTGGTAATTTGTTACACCTCACCTATAAATGGACTGTTTTTGCTTATTTTTAATAATCAATAAATAGATGAACCCCATAAAGACCGAGTGTGGACGTCATGTAGGCAAGATTAGTTAATATTTGGAATTCATTTAACACAAAAAGTTATGCCTACATATGTATATGGATGCCAGAGCTTAAATATATATATTTTTTTAATGATTAGGAATCATATCATCTATAAGACTCCTGTTTATTCATTTTTTCACCACAATATTAGAATTCAATTACTTTTGTTGTCCAAACTAGCTACGAAGTCTCATTGGCAAATAATTAGTGTCAAAGTGGTGGCCCGGGGGCCAAATCTGGCCTGCTGCATCATCTTGTGTGGCCCGGGAAAGTAAATCATGAATGCCGACTTTCTGTTTCAGGATCAAATTAAAATGAAGAGTATAGATATATATTAAATTACTTGATTTCCCTCCTTTTAAATCAATACTTGTCATTTTTTTATCCATTTTTTTCAGTTTTTTGTTTAAAAATCATTAGTAAAATCTAAAAATCTATTATAAACATTGTTTAAGATCTATAAAAACAGAATATGCAGGGCTTTTAATCCAGGTCTTTTAATCCATTATTTTAAAAGAAAATCTAAATATTATATCAAATATATATAAATATGTTAAAGCAGCCTACTAACCAACCCTTGCCTTGATACTACGTTCCAATACTAAAATATTTCAACCAAATATATAATGTGTTCCTATGACCACAGGTCACCAAAAATTCATCAAGGAGTAAATTAGAATTTTACGCTACATTTAATAGGAGTACAATGCTTAACTCATTGACGGCCACCATTAAAAGTAGCTCCCACGCATAGCCTTTCCATTTAATAAGCGCCGGGTACGATGAAAAGATTCATTATTCTGAGAAGGAAGTCATCGCTCTAATTCAAATTTCACAGGCCAGGCGATTTTCTTTTGAATAATTTGATAGATTAACAACATGGTGGTAAATATGACGGTCTGAAACGCAAAAGAGAAGAGAACACATCTCGTCTGTCAGCCCCCCCGACGACAGACAGACATAACGAAGAAAAAAAAAACCCGGAGGGCTTGCTTGGATGAGAACAAAACCAACGGGACGCTGATAGCCCTGCAGCTAACTTCAAGTTTATCATACAATAAATATTAGATCAAATAGACGGAACAGCGTGACCTTGCCACTCTTTCTCATCATGACATCTTCTCCACGGCCAATGAAAAAAAAACAAGTTGCACTTTCCTTTCTGCTATTTTCACTCACTTGTCTCCATTTTCCGACTGCCTTCTGTAAGAATTAATGTTTTGACACATTTGGATAAGTGAATACTATTCAAGTCCTGCGGCTCACAATATCAAAAACCTTGTCGATTCAGAGCATGTCTTCAGAGATTTGATTTTGATCAATAGTGTTTTATTTCTTCTATTTAAGAATAGGTTAAAAGAATGATTTTTTTTCTTAGTAGAAACTGGCATTGGACTTAAACCAACTCAAAATCTCCATGAGGATCCCACCAGTTGTCTAGATATACTGTCAAAAAACCAACAAGTGTGTAAAATGTAATGCCGTTGGTGTATGCCTGGGGCGTATTTGAATTTTGCTGTAAATGTCACCCACCATTTCTCTCTAGATACCCCATTAAAATAAGACAAAGTTAGATTTCATCATATATCAAACTACAGTTCTGGGTGCTCAGACGTTTTTTGTTCGCCGGTCAAACGGTGACAGAGAGTTGAAACCAGCTCTAAAAATTATATTAATGAGAGAAAGTTTGATATAAAAGAGAGATATTTTAATATCCAAGTACTGTTTAATATCTAAGTATTGTTTAATATCTAAGTCCTGTTTAATATCTAAGTACATTTGACTGGAGACCAAAAGACCGGCGACCAAAAGACCGGCAACCAAACATCCGGTCACGACAGTCCTGAGCCCGTGCATTATTTCCCCGCAAACATATCTTAATAATTTAATTTGTTGGCAATGAAGAGAGTAACAAGTGTTTGATTTGAAGCCGTTTCAAATAGTCTCATTTCTTGTCTCCTAGCAACAGCGTCTCCACTTAAAAGACTAGTAGAGTAGTACAAAGAGCAAGATTGACGCGCAATCCTCCCACTCTATAAAACGAGGCAGCCCACTGGCGTCTGGATGCCCCCCGTACACCTGGCCTAATCCCCAGGTGAGTCACTACAAGCCATTTCTGCCATCACCTTTTCTTGACCTCAACCCACTCACTCACTGCTCTTCTTTTTATTCTTTTGCTGCTGAAATTGTAATACGTTTGCCTTTGTCCCCCTTCGGTTTCTAGCCAGGCTGGGCACGGACTTTATACGGTGAGCATGTCTACATTTCTTGCACGGATACTGCTCGGGGGGGATAAAGAAAAGAAACTAAAAAGAAATCTCTAACATGATCACTTCTTTCTATTTTCTAGGAAGTCAGAAAAAACAACTCTATGCATTTATCAGGGGAAGAAAAGAGTACAAAACATGCTTGTAGGATAAAATACTACAAAAAAAACTTGGTATAGTATCAGGATCAGCAGATACAAATGCATTACTACTTCTGAGCCATCTCACAAAATTATATTCATGCGAGAGAGAGTTTAATATCTAAATACTCTTTAATATCTAAGTACTGTTTAATATCCAAGTACTGTTTAATATCCAAGTACTGTTTAATATCTAAGTACTGTTGAAAACAGTAGATATTTAGATATAGCTGGTTTTAACAGTAAACTCCCTGTCACCATTTGACTGGCGACCAAAATGCTGGCGACCAAACGTCCGAGCACCCTTTATGGAGGATAAAATTACAACAAAACAAATGGAAAAATTATAAAATAATGTTTATATTGTCGGCACTAGACACCAAACCTTTCTGACTGAAAATATTTCAATCAAATAGGACATCAACTGTTATCAAAGACAAACAATGAGCCAAATACGACAAAATTCATGAATAAATCAATAAACCCTCGTGAGGATAAACGTGTAATCATTGCACGGCATCTTCATTGTGTATAAATCCAATTGGCTCCTACAAAAAAAAAAAATGTTGAAATAGAATCGATATTCTCTCTTGCCTGTCCAGCTCTTTACAATCTGCATTCGTTTAGTGACAGGCTATTAATAACTTGTGTAGATTATCATATGAAAGGCCTAAACTCTCCCTATGGGCTGATCTGCATCTAAAATGCTGGGTGCATTGTTAATGTGCAGCGGTGGCGGGTGTATACAAGCCTTTGCGTGTTGCTCGCAGGAAACGGCTAATCAGTCGGAGTTTGCAAACCTTTCAAACTGGATCACTCCACTTCCTTCAAGAGCCGCCTGCTATCAAAACCACAGGCCTGCATTGCCGCGATAAGATAGACTCTTAATTAAAATGCCTCATTTAAGACTCTAATAACAATAGTCCATGTCATCCCTCCCAGTCCAAATGAATTGGACACGGCCAGTGAGTTAAATTATTAAATGATCTGGCTTCAAAACGGATAGAACAGTCAATGTGTTTTAAATATGAACCTGTCAAAAAGCAGCTCATTTTAATTTTTTTCTATCACGGTCACGCGTGACTGGACGTTTGGTCCCCGGTCTTTTGGTCAAATGTACTTAGATATTAAACAGTACTTGGATATTAAACAGTACTTAGATATTAAACATTACTTAGATATTAAACAGTACTTAGATATTAAACTCTCTCTCTTAGATATTAAACTCTCTCTCATTAATATAATTTTGAGAGCTGGCTTCAACAGTAAACCATTTGACCGGCGACCAAACGTCCAAGTGCCGTCAATAAATTGGCATCGTTAGTCCGATCGTGACTGGATTTAACCAGGCACAGTCAAACTAAACTTGGAATTTTTGCGAGTTTTAGTCTTGTACGCCATCAATATCTTAGAAAAAGACTTGCTCCAATGATGACATCCGTATCAACAATTTAGTGGCAACATTCCTGTTTATGAACATTAAAAATGCATTGCTTTTGGAAATGATTATGATGGAAATGAGAGTCTGTTAAGCGGCAGTGCTACGTTTAGGGCGCATTAAATGAGTGCAAATCTGTCAGGCAGACCTTCCGAATACACTGCGCCCAAATGTAATTGGAATAATTCACAGTGAAACGTACTATTCAACGGACGTCGGAGTCGGCTACCAATTTGAATAGAAGAGCGGCAAATGTTTACGGCGCTGTATTCATACGTCCACAATGCAGTAGTGTTGGAAAGAGCACGGCGTGCGGGCACTCGGGGCAAAATAGAAATTAAATAACAATGATAACCCAATCCCAAAGAAATCAGAGCAGTCAGTGGAATTTGCAGGCAACTGTATTGAGTATTTTGTGTCAATAAAGACACTATGCAAAATATTATCATAATTGACTTAAAAATCTAATATAAGTCATCCTTCTGCTTGTATATGAATGCATTAAAAAAACTTGATAATACTTGAGGGCAAACGTGTCAATACTCTATTTGTTGTCAGTGATTTTGCACTATTGTTGATAATAATGGAGGAAATTTTGGCAAATATTTTTGGTCAAAAAGGGATTGGAGGCCTGTTGCTAAAAAAAATCAGCAACAACAGCCTGTTTAAAAATAATAATTTGATTGGGATGGTGATTAAGTCATTTTAGCAGTACTTTTAATTGATTTTTTGTGGGTTTTTGTAGATTTTGGACCAATCTGAGATTAAATCATGTACATTACTATTATTTTCTGTTACTTTTTGAGTATACTCCAGCCACTTATTCATAAATTGGACGTCTATCACCGCCAATAGCATCTGATCAGTTCAAATTTAGCTTTAATCTGTCAAACTTCAATTCTCAGTTGGCCTCTCCAATATTGGCCAAAGGCATTTTTGCTCATGAGCATTCACAACACCGTGCACACATTGAATGTGAATTGACGGAATTTGAATGGACGCTGCACTACCAAGCAGAAGGCCTGTGTAAATTAGCCTTGGATTTGCATTAATTGAAAAAAAAGGGGTAAAAAAAAAGAAGACGAAAAAAAATCAACAAACCATCTGAGCCAGAACTGACTGCTAAGCACATTTCCCACAGAAGGCTCATTTTACCAATTACAGTTGAAGCCATTCATGTCGTCTACACCGAGAACAACAGTTACGCTGAACTCACCAAAGCATCACCTCTTATCAGCACATTTTCAGTAATTAAGTTATAGTGCCCCAACACGGCTAGTTTCATTGCTTTATTATAAAAAAGATAATTGGAAGCTTTGGCCACGTCTCAAGAGTACACACTTAAGTATTCCCGTTCTTCCCAAAGCAACGAAACCAATGAAAACGTCGTTACGGAGCAACCTATAAATGCTCTAAAATCTGATAAAATCTGTTACATAAGAGTGCTATTTTCTTTTCACTTTGTTTTATGAACTCATTCAAGTTTTTGGGCTGTCGACAAAGTCCAAAAAAGTGATTTTTTTATTCGCTAGTACAATATTTGAACCTTATTTAGAGTTTTCTGACCTGAATGTGAGACAACAAGATAGAAGGAGTGAACTGAAACAATACGTGGCGATAAATTTCAGATGGTCTGACGTTATTAAGGTGTCCCTAAGCTTTTATCTTAGCAAGGTTTGAGTCCTACATAGTATACACATGGGACAAAAGAAGCCAAGCAATTAATTGTCTTCTCTGCTTGGCATCTCATTTCAACAGCCCAGAAGGTCTATTACAGGAGCAAGACAGTCATTAAAGCTCAACAATAATCACTGCTGAGCTATTCCGTCATCCTTGTTGCTACTCTTGGTTAATGACACTAAACGATGTCCCTTCCAAGTCCAAATATCCATTTTAATGCACACAAAATCAATTCATAGGATGTATATGCCCTTTTACAAGCTGGAAACTAACCAATCAACTGTAAAAAATGTCAAAATCATGCAGCTCATTAAAAAAAAATCTATAGTTGGAGAGTTCAATGTGAGAGGGAAATTAGTAGTTTATATTATTTATTTGTTAAGAAAGTTATGGTAATTAGGATTAATGTAACTAAGGATATAAGCAATGGTTGTTTGTAAATTGGAAATTTTGAGCTACTTTTTAATGTTTTTTGATGAATAAATCAAATGAGATGTGATTATAATGTTAATAAAAACTAAATCAATACAATTCTAATGAATAAAACTATGGCTAATGCTCCAAATAACATTATTAAGTTGATATATTATTATTATTTTTATAAATTGACAACGACGGAATGTGAAATGCAAATTTTGGTAGTTTTTTTGCCCCAAACTCAATTGAATGATGAGCATTTAAACTCCAAATTAGTTAATTTTGTAGTACATTTTACAATAACAAAGATCATTTGATCTAAATAAATTGAATAACTATTATGGTTTAGAAGTTAAATAAGGGTCAAAGCCATTTACAAAGAAAATATGTTATTTTTGTGTTCATTTTGGGCCATTTCAGGGTCACTTGTACATTTTTGATTGTGTCATGTTTATTTTAAGTCATTTAAACCATCTCTTTTATCTTTTACTGGTCACTACCTGTACTTCTAAGGGCCATACCAGGGTCACTAGTACATTTTTGATTCCATCATGTTTATTTTACCGTATTTCTGAGTCCCCTTGTAGCAGTTTTAGGCCCATAAAAAATAACCACTGTGATTTTCCCTACCACCAGATGCTTTTGTTTCATACATAAGCGACACATGCCATGGATGGATAACAATGAGTGGCCTAGAAAGGGTTCATCTATCCAAAAAGAAAGAAATGCTGGCATCACTCAGGCATGCCATTGACTAAAATAGATGATTTAGCTTCAGGCTACATGTCGCGGCATCTCCTGGGAGATGCATTTGATGAAGCTCAATGAACATGTTCACACAAGCAGACAAAATTGTCAGTTGCCAGCGAATGCATGGTTGCATGGGTTCGAAACCCCACCCATCCCCATCCCCCTTGGTGGTGATAGGCGGCCTGGATGGGGCAGGTGCTGGAGAGCATCCAGGCCCTTGCTTGGTGGGCCAGATCCCATCCTATCCCATCCCATCGCGTCCTATCCTCTTCCTATCTATCCCCCTTCCTATCCCGCCCTTGCAGTTATGAAGGGGAAACTAAGTGATGTGACAGTGATAAATGAAGCATCCCCACGGCCCCAACCGCCGCTTTTATGCCTTTTTCAAACGGCAGTCTTTTTCACAAGCCGCCCACCATTTTCTTTTTGGTACCCTCAACCCTTCAAGTCTTCTTTTATTCGTACCTACTGAGAGAGAGATAGCTCTTCAGCTTTTCTGTTTCCACGACGCTAAAAGTATTTTTAACTTTTAGCGTTTTCATCTGGCACTGGTCTTTCACATCTTTACCTTTTGTCGTCAAGCTTTTTTTGTTTTTGATGTGTTGGAATGTTTAAAATCGGGTTTATGAATTATGGCGGCTCGCCGTCCAGGGCAAAATTTGCATTCATCATGTTCACTTATTGTTAACTAGAGCTAAATTGGAAGAAAAAAATCATGCTTTTATGCATCAATGCTCTAGAAAAAGTATTGTTATGTACTTATTTTTTCGTCCCCTACTATTTTGACAATAGGAATATTCATAAAATAAACTTTTCAGCTCTAAGACGGGCGACATTAATCTGTATAGCTGATGATTTATTCACTGCTTATCTTTTACTTTGCCCCAAATGTCAATAAGACTGCTATAGTGGCTCTATTGTTTGCTTATTTATGAAAGTAACGCCTCTGAGATGAATTCTGACGCTTTGCTAAATTACCTAGCGCAAGTGTGTCAAACTCATTTTTGTCGTGATTTACTCGAATATTTGGAGTAGAAGCCGCAGGTGTCTGTGTTGTATTATGGGATATTTACAGACTTATTAACCTGGAAATATCCATGTATTAGTCCTAAAAACACAAGAGGCAGGGTTCAAAGTGGGTAGATTAAAGAAGCAAACTATACTGTAGACTAACGAAGTATCATTTTAAATGTATTTGGTTAAATAAGGAAGAAAATATAAATATTCTCTGACTAGTAGACTATAGGAAAAATACACACATATATGACTTAATTGAAAACCACCAATGCACATGATTAACTTTTAGGCACCACACAAATGGCAGACTCAGTAAGTAGATGAACTATGTAGACATTTCTTTCGGTTCATTATCCCACTTAGTAGGACATTTTTGTCCCAGCACCCCACTAACTTTACACCAATCCAAAGTAACCCCCCAGCCACACAAACACACAGTCATTAGTGCAGCCTAATTTGTCAAAAACTATTTTTTTTTTACTCCCTTGATCTAATAAAAGAACATTTTGTTTGGCCGAAACATGATAGTTGCGAGGCATTTTAGAACCACTTCTAAACAACGTATGCACATTTGTAGCTGCTCTGCCAATGTTTATTCATTTTGCGTCAGAATAATAATACCCTAAGGTAGACTGGATGTCAATAGATGTTCCCAGAAATTAAAAAAAAATTATATACATATAATTCATATAAATACTCATACATACACACATACACATACATATAATATGTATATATGTGTATACGTATATGTGTATCTATGTGTATCTATGTGTATCTATGTGTATCTATGTGTATCTATGTGTATATATGTGTACATATGTGTACATATGTGTACATGTGTACATATGTGTATAAATGTGTACATGTGTATAAATGTGTACATGTGTATAAATGTGTATATGTGTGTATATGTGTGTATGTGTGTATATGTGTGTATATCTGTGTATGTGTGTATATCTGTGTATGTATGTGTATATATGTGCATATATGTGTATATATGTGCATATGTGTATATATGTGCATATATGTATAAATATATATATATATATATATATATATATATATATATATATATATATATATATATATATATATATATATATATATATATATATATATATATATATATATATATATATATATATATATATATATATATATATATATATATATATATATATATATATAATTGTTTTTGTCTATTTTCCATAAATATATAAAAATATAATTTTTTTCATATATTTTTCATGTACATAAATATATATTTATAATGTATTTTATTTATTTGATTTGATAGGCAATTCAGGTTTTAGTCTTGAGCTGATCTGGGTTTTAGATTTGGAAAAAAAGGCTTTGGAAAATGTGTGGTTGTGTGTAAAATTTGGGTCAAGCTCATCAAGCAATAATAAGCAGCGGCGCACCAGTCACGGTGCTGAAAGCTCACAGCTGCATGCATTTGGTCCCAACGGAGGAGGTGACCGTGCTGGCGTTTGCCGAGGAGAAATGATAAAAGACTGCGTGAAATCTCTGATGGGATCTCTTTAAGCGCAATCATTCCAGGCGCTGATTTACATTTCATGATATCCTGCATTATGTACTGCCTTTCTAACCAGAAATCCACCGTAATGAGTCTGAAGGCAAAACAGCTGTCAGGCAAGCCTTGCATTTTTGAAACCCAAATGTTTTTTGATAAACTACTACTGACATACAGTTGGGTATGAAGATACATTACGATTTAATGACGAATCAAGTCCGTTTTTGACCGTCTTTAAGTGTGCACCGTCGAGCCCGGCTGGCCTTAGAGGTGCCTGTGGAGGACCGGAGCGCCTCCCTAATGGACCTTAATGGCTTTTATAGTGCGGTTCAGACTTCTAATGGGGCAGTATGTCTGACGGGGGGATGCTCCTCTCTGGACCATTTGGAGGTTCCTAATGTGACCCCAGTAGAAGGATACATTATGTATCAGTAGTTTCTTTCACTGACGGTTAAATAAAGTGGAAAGCAAATATGCAGAAATGGAAAGTGATGAGAATTTGCAAAAGTGTGGGCAAGGGGGGGGGGGGGGCAGAAAGAAACAACCAAATAGACACTAACTCATTGGCTGCCGTTGCTAAGGAACGGATTTTCATTTGCTCCTCCCAGTCCAAATGGATTAGACGTCTAGTGGCGTTAATGTCAGTGAAATATTAATATTGACACCCAGCCTTTGCAATTTATATCAATTGGAGGTCTATTGTTGTGCTATGTTAATTGTTGGTCACTTTCTTGTTAATTTTTAATTCCAAGTGGTAATTACTGTATTTTCACAACCATAAGGCACACCACATATAAGGCGCACCCTCAACGAATGACACATTTTAATGTTTTTCCATATATAAGGCGCACCCTCAACTAATGATATTTTAATGTTTTTCCATATATAAGGCGCCCTGTCTATTTTGGAGAAAATTTAAGACTAAGTGCGCCTTATAGTCGTGAAAATACGGTACTGTTATATTCGGACTACAAAAGCAAACATTCTATTTTTCATGTACAAGTCACATCTTTCAAAAAGGTTATAGTCTGACAATTGTGGTAGTTTAAAACTAGATTGGATAGCAAGTAATTGAAATGAACAAGAGATGAAGGATGAAAAATGTCACATGGATTGGACGTTTATGATGGTCAAAAGCAGTGAAAGAGTTAAAGCAGCCTCCAGAGAAGGAAATATACCATGGTGTATTATTGAGGGACACTTTGGTGCTAAGCTTCTTATTGATAAAAGCAGTAATCTGCCTGGCAGAAGGTAAGGAGGATGGGATGTGTGCTGATATAATATCGCAGCTGAGGGGAACGCCGCCGCCGTTGGAAAGCTGAGCCTTCAGAAAGCTTTACCTAAAGAACTTGTGTATTTGATTTGATTTTTTTTAGAGAGAGGGTATAAGGCAGTGCTAATAATGAAAAAACATGAAGATTCTGCGACAACCAAAAGATTGTGTAGTGGTAGAAAAGACAGAAGATTAACATTAAGCCATATCGGCCAACCCTTATTTAAAGTTATGAAATCGATCTAATAATTTAGCTAAATTATTAAAAATGACTACATATTTGAATGTGTCACCAAGCACAAAATATTAGTGTTACTATTGAGAGCTTTTAGGTGCATTTTTTAATGCTTGCATATTAATGAAGGCTTTTTTCTCCAATTCTAACCTCAGTAAATACCTGAACTCCATATAATATTAAATATCCCTATTTATGTAAATTCTCCTAGACATGAATAATAATTAGAAAAACCAAAATAGGCAACATACGGCTAAGAGAAAGATCCCTCTTTTCTTCTTTTTATTGTAAACATCTATTGAAGCAGTCTAAGACTTTTACCAGATGCTGGCTAACATCTCAAGTGATCACAAGCTCTTGTAGATTGTGTCAGTTTAACAAGCAATCAGCACCGTCACCATTAATGACAACATTAGGAAAGAAAAGCCACAGGCCGTGTCTATGGATGCAGCAAAAAAAAAAAAAAAAGTAAGCTGAAACGGTACCAAAATAGTCCTCAGCACTTCCCGTTTCTTTTCTAATGTCACAAACAATGCGAAAATACCCAATGACTGACAGGCTGCAAAACAACAGATGTTAAAGATCTGTGACATCACAGATGTTTTTCCATGTACGGCATCCCATTTCACATCAGGGAGAACAGATTGGTCAAAATGTATAATGAAGTTGCTGCCAAGTAATAGGACAGATGTTACCCCCGTGCCCTTTACCTTATGATTAACAATGCTGTTATTGATGCTGGCTTTTGTTACAACAGCAAAGCTACTGTTATAGCCATGACAGGCTTATGTTATATCGTGAAAAAAGCAGTAATCTACCTCTTAGGAAAACTGAACAGGACATTTAAGAAAAACTGGGTCTTCTTAATGACACTACAATGCATTGTCAAGTAGGCTGCATAGCCTGTCTGACTAATGTATAGCCTTCCACTCCTTTAAAAGGCAGTCACAAAACTTAATATTTCAACGAATGACAATTTAACATTTCAAGCTGGCACAATTTAAGATTTCATATGCTGCTTACTAACAAATGTACGCCCTCCCAAAACCAAACAAACACACCTACACACCCACACGCACAATAATTCAAGTCCGCATAACACATTTTATCAAGTCAAATTGTTTAAAATGAGTTACTAATACTAAAAAAAAATTAAAATTTTGGAAAGTTTAATTTTTTACAGTGTGTTGAATGCTACAATGCATTGCTCTTGTAGTTTATGTCTATTATTATATTAGGAAAGCTTTTTTTAATGATTTGTATGCAAGTGATTATTCATTCTTGGCGTATCTTGACAACATCATCTTTACTTCCACGACTTTAGGTTTTGTTTTTCATCTGGCACTGAAATGTGTGATATCGCGCGATGGGTGCTGCAATGACTCATCTCCGCAATTAGGAGCCGATAATTAGCCCCTGTTGGGTCCAGGCAATCTCACCTTTTTTCACAGCCTTCTAATGAGTGTTCTACATTTACATAAAACATACATGACAGCATCTAAATCAAGTTATGATGGTCCTCTAAGGATATATGCTTAAAACCAATTCAGTGGACCATTAACATTGACATATAATAGTATAATATGAATGATCTTACCTGTTTGTTGTACTTGGGTTGACTTGTCTTGTAGCTGTAATCAGAGTACTGGTCTGAGCCAGTGGAATGGTCATCTCCTCCAGTGCCTACAAAGGTATTGGTAGCTGGAAGGTCTTGGACCGCCTGATGTTTTTGAGTACCAGAGGGAGACTGGGCCTGAAGCTGAATGGAGGGCAATGGCGAGTTGGAGCGGTAGTGGCGGCCTATGTCGGGGCTTTCCGGCGAGTATGTCAAGGGCAGATGTATCCTGGGGCTATCGTTGACTTCATCGAGGTTGAACTTCAGGCTCTTTTGTAGGCCCACTTCCTCGTCTTCCCCGAGTGGTTTGGGAGATTTTGGAGGTTTTCCCTTTCTGCCTCGTTTGCCTTTGGCATTTTTGACGGGCGGTTTGGGTGCGTATAAGTCTTTTGTTTCCTTCTTGCCAGGTTGATATCCACTCTTTGTTTCCGTTTGGATGCGGTGACGTATGAAAACTACCGCCAATATGAGTAGGACGACACCCGCCACGCCGGCTAGACTTCCGAATAAAATGTTGCCTCGTTGCACGGCGAAGCCGTGGTCGGGATCGCCGGCGATATCTCGGTCTAGGGGAGTGTAAAGACTGTGCCCGACCAGGGCTTCCACGAAGGTGACATTGGAAATGGTTTCGTTGACGTAGATGTGGACTAAAGCGGTGGCGTGACGTGCCGGTTTGCCTCTGTCGCTCACTTTGACAACCAGGCGATGAAGTCCGCCATATTTTGGAGCCATCTCCTTTGCCAGAGTGATCTCTCCACTAGATGGCGAGATGCGGAATAACTGGTAGGGGTTACCACCGGCTATGCTGAAGATCAGCTCCGCATTAGGCCCGCTGTCCAAATCCTCGGCCTCTA
The DNA here is from genome assembly GCF_051989575.1 of Stigmatopora nigra. NCBI lineage: Eukaryota > Metazoa > Chordata > Actinopteri > Syngnathiformes > Syngnathidae > Stigmatopora > Stigmatopora nigra. The sequence continues at coordinate 1,730,033 of NC_135526.1, forward strand.
CCATCTCCACGTGGCTATCGGGAGATGCCAAGGGCGACAAAAGCCTGAATGAAGAATTAGAAGGCTTTGTGACGACAGGATCATTGTCATTTTCATCCAGTACGTTGATAGTAACGCCCACATAAGAAGATCTAGGAGGTTGCCCTCCATCGACCGCCTTGAGACGAAAAGTATAGCTGCTTTCTTTCTCCCTGTCGAAGGAGAGGCTGGATAAGATGGTGCCGGTTCCGTTTTGAACCACAAATTTGCCTCCGTCTGGTTCCACGGAGAGCTGAACGTGAGCATTTTCCCCTTTATCAATGTCCATGACTGTTACCATCCCCACCGGGCTTAGGGGAGGCATGTTTTCTAATACAGAGAAGCTGTAGCCACTCAGCATGAATTTCGGGTCATTGTCATTGCGGTCCAGGACTTTGATGACAACGGTGGCTGTTCCTTTATGGACAGGCGATCCTTTATCGGCGGCGGTGACCCGGAACTCATAGTGTTCCTTGTGTTCTCGATCCAACGGGTTCCGGGCTCTGACTTCACCCGAATTTGGATCGATCTCAAATAAACCCTTAATAGACGGATCCGCCACAATGTTGTAAAGAAGCTCAGCGTTCGTCCCACTATCCGCATCGGACGCTATCACATCTAGAACTTTTTCCCCCGGTTGGTTTTCTTCGGCAAAATCAACCTCAAACAAAGTTGGGGAGAAAACCGGGGAGTTGTCATTGACATCCGTGACCTGTACCTTCAACGAGTTAGTACTCGAGAGCGCTGGATTTCCAGAATCTACAGCCACAATCTCCACTCGATAGTCCTTAACCCTTTCATAGTCGAGTGGGGTGGTGGTCTGGAGGAAATATTTCCTCTTGTTGTCGCTGGATGAGTCGCTGATTGGTCGAAGCTGGAATGGCACATCGCCGGCGACCACGCAGGTGACCACGGCGTTCCCGCCCTCGTCTTTGTCAGAAACTTGCACCAAGGCAACGGCTGTTCCCACCGGCATGTCTTCGGAAATGTTAGCCACTCCTTGGCTATGAGTCACCAACCCGATTCCTCGTATCTCCACAGCCGGAGCGTTGTCGTTTTGGTCCGTCACCAAAATGGTGACAAAGGTTTTAGAGCTCTTTGGTTGTGGACCCTTATCCCTCGCCACCACGTAGAAGGACAAACTGTCGATCTCTTCTCTGTCTAATTGTCCTTTGACGTAGATGATACCACTGGAGCGATCGATTCGTAAGAATTTTGGCACGGGGTCTCCGGCTTGGTGAAGCGTGTACTCAATTTCTCCATTGGGGCCCATATCCGAGTCGTTTGCTTTGACCTACAAAAAAAGAGAGAAAAAAGAAAAGATGTTGCCGTTCTGCTTGTAAAATCTTACACTGCATCATATGTAAGGAGCTTTTTACATCGTATGTAAAGATATTACAGAATTTTATGATTGGGTGATATCAGAAAAAAATGTTAAGCAATTTTGGGTGAAAAAATGCAACTTTGCGACTTCAAATGCACTAGATGTCAAAAAACTCATTTAAATTCATTATAATTGGACATTAATCATCAAAATTGGCACAAAAAAAATTAGATAAATCATGTTTTTAAGTCAATAAGCAACTCTGGAATCTTACCTGCAGCACAGAATGCCCAACTGGGCTATTCTCCAACACTTCTGCTTCATAGGTTAATTTTTCAAACTTGGGTGCATTGTCATTGGCGTCTGTGACGACCACTCGCAGTAGAGCGCTGCTGTATCGTTGCGGATTCCCCCCATCCACCGCCTTGATGGTCAAGTCATAAGAATCCTTGAACTCCCGATCCAAGTTCCCCAGAACGATGAGTTGTGGTAACTTTCCACTCCTGTCATCCGCCACTTGGAGACCAAACAACGTAGTCGCATCTTGCCCCGCCGTCAAGGCGTAGTCGCTCACGCCGTTCCTATCCGTATCCCTGTCGGTCGCCAATGGTATGGCGAACAGCGCCCCCATGATTGTGTTCTCTGGGACGGAAATGGTGAGCACTGACGAAGGGAACTGTGGGGTGTTGTCGTTGATGTCCTGCACCTCGATGCGTCCCTCAATTAGTCTCGGGCTCTGATTCTGGATCAAGTCCGTGACGGATACTTCAAATTCCAGGTAGCAGGGTTTCCCCCGGACCAGTAAGCGGCATTCCCTCAGCGTTTCTCTATCGATGGGGATCTCGGTGGTGAAGATATCGCCGGTCTTTCCATCAACGCGTAGATAAGGGGCACCGACCTCCAGTTTGTAGAGATGACCCGAGTCTGGCAGGCCTTGGTCGGCGGCCAGACTCCCGATAAGAGTGTTGGGAGGTTGCTCTTCTTGGACCCGGTAAAGAATGCTCCCTTGAGCGGAGCTGCAGAGCAGCACCGCCAACCAAAACAGCATGACTAGTTGATTTTGTTCCATGGGGTCATGAGAAGATATTCCTGTAAAAAGACAAAGATCATGGAGGTCAATTTCAGTTCATCTGTAAAGACATTGTGGTGCCCCGACGTTTGGTCACCAGCTCTCAAAATTATATTCATGAGTGAGAGTTTAATATCTAAGAGAGGGAGTTTAATATCTAAGAGAGAGAGAGGTTAATATCTAAGTTCTGTTTAATATCTAAGTACTGTTTAATATCTAAGTACTGTTAAAAACAGTAGATATTTAGATTTTAAACTCTCTTGAATATTAAACTTTAACTCATGAATATAATTTAATTTTAATTCTGGCAGTGGATGATTGCCTTATTGAGAGAAAAAGATTGAACTTATTGGCTTCTATTTATTATTGTTCTGCAAGGTTGAATTGAAACATTATTGGTATTGTATATTCTCTCTGTCCCAGTCAAAATGACTCCTATCAATAGCACCCAATCAGTTAAAAGTGTGCTGTATAGAGGCTTAACAAGCTGGTTTACTTCCAGGTGCTTTTATTTCTGCATGGCAAGCCTCTTTTTTCTTTTTTTTTTGTTCTCCTCAGGGTCCCAACCCCAGTTCAGATTTGTGTTTTTGCCTCGACTGCATTCTTTTTCTGCAAAGTTAAACATCTCCGTACAAGATAAAGCACATAGTACACGAATTATGTAGTTATAGATAGCCTATAAAAGGTCCACCAGCTTGCCGGGCTATTTTTTTTCTTCCCCTTTTTAGAAGGAAGCATCTGAACTATTGTATGATCACAGAAGACGATTATACAGCATGATGAATGTGGATCAGATAGTGGTAAATGTCTATGGACGTGCTTTGGCTCTTTATCGCCTAGTTGCAGTTTTACGTAGAAAAATATATACAACGACGTAAATATATGAAGAAAATGATTTTTTTTTCTATTTGAGCACAAGCAAGTGTGAAGTAAAACATTTCTCTTTTGATTCGAGTTCTTTCGGGTCATTGTTGCCGTTGGCAAGTTGCTCTGTCGGTGCTCCTCAAGTTGAATCTCGCTAGCGAAACAAGGATCGGAAAATGTGCAGATTTAGAGAAATGGCAAAAGGTTTCGTACTGTTCGACGTTCCTGGTGAGCTAAAGGTTAAATGTACATTGTGTGAATAAAGAGGGATAGCTTGTCCAAGTGTAAAAAAGTAGGAAAGACAGGCAGTAGTCAATCAACATATGTAGTTTTTGTTTATCAAGAGTTTTTTGCAGATGATTGTAGGATTTATAGTATAGTTTTTTTGCATTTAAGGGTTTTTAAGTTCATTTTTGGGGCCTAATAGCAGAATATGGAGACAGAAAAGATATTTAAAGCATTCTAAGGTATTTTTGTTCTACTTTTTTGTCCCCTTTATATGGAAAATGACCATTTTGTATTTAAAAATTGTAATCTGATACAGACCTGGCATCCACATTCATTTAGAATTGAAAAAATGAGCTGTTTCTATGCCATTTTAGTTCAATGAGTGCCCAGTTAATCAGCCTAAAATTAATTATTACTTAAAAAATGAAAAAAAATATATATATACCCACACACCTATACATCTGTTAATAAAACTGCTATGTTTTCATGTAAATGCTTTGGTAAACTTTCCCAATGCCAACAATAATAAAAGCAAACAAACGACATAAACAAGTTTCTTTTTATGCTGAGGAACGTGTTGGGTAGGTAGGTAGGAGATGTGCCCCCGAATCAGCTTGTCGCCGTTCAGGTCGACCACACCATCTGGCTGGGCAGATGATAATCGCATTTTTAGGGGAAATAAAGTGCTGACTTGCAGGAAATTGCACTCCTTGCCGTTGTTGCACTTTCAATGTTGGCCCAATGCATAGCATTTCATCATTTCAATGAAAAAATGCCTACCTTCTCAAATTGAAATTCTCCAATCTCCCACCCACTGTTAACTTGAGCAAAAATAAGACTACCATGTTTTCAAATTAATAAAATGAGTCAATCTCAACATACTATACAGACAACACGAAGTTGAATCTCCCCTGCCTGGTTCCCCAGACTCCATCCAGCACCCCCCGCGAGCCTGGTGAGGATAAGCGGTTGTGAAAACGAACAAAGCCAAAGAAAATAAGCTCAATTTGCTGTGGCTGCGAGGCATGGTGCCATCTGCAAAGCAGGCAAGAGGCCAACTGGAAGATATTGAGGCATAAGTGTCATCAACCATAACAATCATGTCACAATCAAGCCATGCCTATTACTTGCGTAAATATAGAATAAGAAATCATGGGCGGAGCTCCAAACCTCTGCTACTCTTTGCCCCCAATGTCAGGGTGCCCCCATTCATGCTCGATATGTCATACAAAATCCATTTCGACTAGGAAGAAAGTATATTTCCTTCATTTTTTTTTGGACTTTTGAAAGATCATAAAGCTTTTTTTTCTTTTGTCGGAAAGGGCACAGCTGTTTCTTTCCACTCCTTTTTTTGCTACTGTTCCACGCATGACTTTCAATGGCATTTTGAATGACAGCGTACACCTCCAATTCCTTTTAGCGTCTGACCGCAAGGCAGCATTTAGGCAGGCGCGCCAAGCTCCCTCAAGGCTTCCTTGCCTTCCGTGTCACGACTACAGCTGAGCTTCTTCCGGCAAAAAACATCACTTTAACTGCAAGGTGATTGATTCTCACCTGGAGCCCTCACAGTGTCCGTCAACCTTTGAGACGACCCCAAGGTTGGGTAGCAAATTCCTAACTTCTACAAGTCTATTATCAACTTTTAGAAAGATGTCAGACTCAGCCTACTTTTACATCCCAAGGGAGCTGCACTTTGAAGCCTTATTATACAGACGGCGTTGACCTTAAAAGGTAACGAGGTCTTCTTACAAACATGTACTGGCTGGGTTTGTAAACAGCACCAACCAAGAATTGGGTTGCAGTATCAGTTTGACAGGTAGAGAAGTACTAAAAATGTAAAAGAAACGAAATACTATCTCAGGAATCCAACAGTTTTTGACTCTATGTCAAAAGTATTCTACAAATTCTCATTGGCAAACAATTAGCTAAGCCACATGTGTCAAAGTGGCGGCCTGGGGGCCAATTATGGTCCGCTGCATCATCTTGTGTGGCCCGGGAAAGTCAATCATGAGTGCCGACTTTCTGTTTTAGGATCAAATTAAAATGAAGAGTATAGATGTATATTAAATGTCCTCATTTTCCCCCTTTTGAATCAATAATTGTCATTTTTTAATCAAATTTTTGTGTTTTTAGTTCAAAAATCATTGAGTAAAATCTAAAAATATATTTCAAAAAAAGCTAAAATACACATTGTTTTAGATCTATAAAAAACCGAATATTCAGGGCCTTTAATCCAGCTCTTTTAATCCATTTATGAAAAAAAATCTAAATATTATTTCTAACATTAGATTAGGAAATGAATCATCAACCATCAAATGAAACGTCAACCATACAGAGAGCTAGTATATCCATTATGTGTATATACCGTCTTTAAATGCTATTATATGTCTACTTTAGTAGTTTTCAGGTATTAAGCTAACAGGTTTGAGTCCTTTTATCTGAAAAGAAATGGAATCAAGTCCCATTTGCTTCTCTCTGCTTTCTAACTGTTGTTCGGGACAATAGCTGAGGTATTCTAAAAGAAAAGCGTACCATAATTGTGCTGCAGCCTGTCCTGGTTGCCATAGAGACAGATGATCTATGACTCTGTGGACTGAGTCAACGCGGTGACGGACTGGCTGACATTTGCCGTGCTACAGGTACAGACCAAATGACTCCAGTGGAAAATCAAACAAGGCATGTTGGTAAATTAACAATAGGCTATTGGCAAAGCACAGAATGGCATTGGTAAAATGTCATTAAAAGGGAGAAAGGAATGATTTTTTTTTTACTCCCTAGTTGCAGGACATGACCATAATGGATGATTATCTCAAATAGGTCCATTCTCTACTGCCTGACTTGCATTATCTTTAAATAAAAAAAAAAGAGAAAAAATCTATAACCCATTTCGCACACTGTTAATAATGGCTATGTCCTCACATGGTTGATGTTTGGAAATCATTTTGAATATGTTTCTTTTAGATGGAGTACATTTGTGTAAGGGTGTATTCATACTGACCAATCATGAAGGCAATGGTTACATATTTTAGGCTTTTAAAGATGCAAATGATGGCGTTAGATGTCAAATTTACAAGAGTTGCCACCATTGCATGATGAATTGATGAGAAAATTAATTATTTTGATAGAAATTGAGGATTTGTGGCTTTAATTTGACTTTTTTTTGTAGATGGTGACAAACTTTTAGTCAATTTGGATAAGAATGGGCTTGCAAACTAAGGATTGGTAGTTTAATTTGAGGAAAATGCTCCATGATGAGCCTATTGCTGAAAATTAAAGCGAGTAAAAAAAGCAAGTACATATTCTCTTTTTATCGACTAAAATATTGTCTATGTTCATAAAAACATATACAATTTGTCCTAAAAAAAACTCGTACTCAGCCATTCCAACCCAAGCGAGGTAAAGTGATACAAAAAAATAAAAGAACGGAATATAACCAGATTTTTCAGACTAAAAAATGTTTAAAAAATGATACAGATATTGTTATGTTTAATCTATTCTATCCCTTTAAATAGATGGTTAGAATCACTCCTGATCATCCCAGTTTCAACTTCTTTTCTTTTTTTGTGTGTCTGTGTGGTTGCAAGAAAAGCACAGTTAATTAATTCTTCATTACAAGCATTGGCAACGGCACGTCCAATGAAGCTGAAAGAGCAAAGCTTGATGGAATCTCATCTCTCAACATGCCCAGCGCACAGATGAGATGAGCACATTGATAGGGCTCATGTTCCAGGCACTTTGCGGGATATGAGCTAGAACCTTTTTACAACCCTGTTGTGTTTGTGGACTCTTTTGACAGCCTTGAAAAAGGGAGGCGGGGGAGGAATCGGGGTTTAGGTGCATGCCACGTGTCTAACAGACTATTAAAATGAGCCCGGAGAGGTTGAAACAACACCCAAGACTCTCACTTGGAGATTTCCCAAGTGGATGAACAGATTTTCTCTCCAATTTTTTTGCAAGAAGCCGCAGCGACGTTGGCTTATTTGACGCCCGAAAAATTCCACTGTTGAGCGAGCCCCTTCCACGCTAATGCACGTAATTAGTGTGTGATTTGTTGCTAAAAAGAAAGGACTACGGAGAAATGTTATAAATGGATCACATTTTCTGCTTGACTTAATCCTAATGCTATTAGAAAATGCAATTACCGCATATCGTTATGTGCAACGTGCGGCCACTTTTTCTAACTCAAGTGCGACGGAGTGAGTGCGTGCATTCCTGTAAAGGCTAGATTTGTTTTTTGTTATCATATTATTGACTGTTTGTGCCATTGACGGGGTGAGATGTCCAATTGTGTGGCGGTTTGCATCGTTTTGAAGGAGGTTTTTAATACGTTTATGAGTCGTAGACGTCCAAAACGGGGTTCCACTTCCAATGGTTTGGATGTGAATGACAAGTCACGATTCACAACTTGTTCCTACTTAACAAACCACGACATATAAAACAATCCACGACATAAAATGCCAATAAAAAGAAAAGAATAATTACCTCCAATCATGAGCACTTGATCCCAATCCGTCCAAAAAAACCCAGTACATCCACCAACCTCCTCCAAAAAAATAACTTCAATCCACGTCTAACTTTCCCGCATTAAAATTCAGACAATTTCATCCAACCACCAAGAAAAAAATTGACCTCCTCCCTTTCCTTTCCACTCTCCCCCCCCAAAAAAAAAATCCAATCTCCCTTTAAATAATTTGCCGATTAACCTGCGAAATGAGTGGCCTCACTCCAGTGGGAATGGCTTTCCTATGAGCCATGTTCGAATCCCTCAGTCAAAACGCTTGTCGCATCCCTTTATGTCCAAGTTTGTCCCCCCTTCCCTCCAAAAAAAGTGCGCCCTGAAGACGCGCTTTGCGGCGAAAGGGAGCTAAACGCGTCTGTGGAAAAAGGACGGGGTCTAAATAAAGAGCCCGTCTGAAGCAGTTCCAGAGAGCAAGTGGTGGCGAGATGCTGCCTTCACTGCCTCTCTTTCTCCTCCCTCCCTCTCTCTCTCTCATCAGCACCAGTAAGTAGGAGGATGGGATGGGAAGAGAAGGAAAGGGAGGTGGGGCTCCCTCCCTCCCTCCCATCAGCTGCGTAACGCAGCAACTTCACACTCAACATCCCGTTCCGCCCGGACTGCCTAGCATGAAATTGTTCGATTCCTGCAATTTAATAAGATCCCATTAAACTGGGTCACCTCAGATTGCCAAATGGAACTCGGTGGCTCCGATGCTCTTTCCCCCCCCACACCCCTCGGCCGGGTTGTTTAATCCCGACAGGCAAAAAAAAAAATCCATCCTATGATAGGAAAATGAGGAAAGCACTTGTTTGAATGTTAAATAACAACAGGTACAACTGGTTACTTGTTGATACGCATCCCATGTTGAACATGAGAGGACTCAAAATTGAAGGTGGTGATGGTAAAGGCTTCTCTTTATTCATGTGGCGCCACCCTCAGGCGAAAAGGGTAGTCGTAGTCTTATTGCAATGAGAGAAATAGGTTACGGATCATTCCCTGTTGATTTTTACTCACTTGCTATTCATTTTTTAAGGTTATTTCTTTACTGATTGACTACAAGTGAGAAAAATTGGCGTCCAATCTATTTTGATTTGGAAGGGGGGAATGAGAAAATACAGATTGGACTCTAGGACTGACGTAATTGCAAATAAAACTGGGGATTTTTTTGTCAAATTTTAGTGGTAGCTCATATTTATGGTGAAAACAGCGTAGTGAGTTGCCAAATTTTGTAGTGTGTAAAAGATATGAATTGGGAAAAAACATGGAGGGCAAAGTTTAAAGTATTTTCTCCAAAGTGAATAGAGAAGTAACCTTGTAGAATTGAATAGAGTGTAAGAAATATCTGCTACGTCTCTCAGTGTGATGCACCACAGACAGATTTCAAAGTAAACAAGCAAGTAAACAAATGCTGTGCATCAAAACTCAATGCTTGTATTTTTGAGTGTGCATAACATAAATTAGTGGGAATTATTTGCAAGACAAAGTCCCCCCATGCATAGTATATTTTTAATTCTGCCACACTTTGACTGAAGCAACTTTGAAAAGTTCCCAAACTCACAAAAAAACATAAGTAGGACACTTTTTATCCAAAATTGATCAATTCCTGACCAAAAAAACATCCCAATTTACTTCCATGACCTGAAAAAGCCCCCAAATCTACAAGAGATGACCCAGAAATTCCATAAAACCACCAAGAATATAAAAAAGTATATTATTATCACGCCCCAAATACGCCTGTAAGAACAACAAAATTAAAAACATGAACTAATTTACTTTTAAGAATAAACATCTACCTCATTTAAACTCGAATAACTAGCCATAACCAACATTCACATCCAATCAAAATAAACAGCACTGAAACAAAAGTCAACAAGTGATGGAAAAACCCGCAGTCTGTGATTTATGGGATGGCACCACAACTTCCAGGAGAAATGACATTTTGCAGTTGATAAGGGCAAACGTGGAATGATTCATATGCGAGATTGGCCTACTGTACTTACATTGGCTTGGACGAGTTAGCAGAAATGCCGGAGCAGTGTAATCATAGTAAGCAGTGGACTTTTACTCAAGACTGGAAGTCAGCATGTCTCTGTAGGGAGTGCAAAAGCATCCCACACCACATTACTCTCTCTTCCTTTCTTCCAAAACACTAATGGCAATGATGGTAAACGCTTAGTCATAAGTAATGAAGCGGGAGCCACTAGACAACCAGCGCTCTCTCTTTCTTTTTGTTACATTGTGAAACTGAAGTATAATTTTCTATCTCTGCCACTATTGAGTTTATCAGAGGCTTTTTCTGCCGGCAAAATTTTGGACCCCCACCCTAAACCTCGCCACCGACCCCATCTCTCATTAGCTGCAAACACACAGCTGTTGGGTTACCTCTCCAGGGCTCCCATTAAGGTCTGCCACTCAGGCTTACAATGTCCTCCAGCCAATCATACCAGAGCACCCACCTACGCACTATTACTGCAAAGCTGGCCAACCAGACACATTAATAAAATTCCAGAATTTGACACAGGTGGTCTGCTCTTTCTCTCCAAAGAGAAAAGTAAAACACCCTCACATTTAAAAAAAAAAAGGCTACAAATCTACTGACATCCAAATCAACCAAAAAAAAAAAACATTCATTGTTGGATCAAAATCGGTCATTTGGTTCTCAAGTGCGTCCAAATTCACTAAAATCAACAATTGCATTGAAGAAGTATTCATTGTTTTTTATCAAAATCCATCATTTGTTCCTCAAGTCCGTCAAAATTCACTAAAATCAAAAATCGCATTTAAAAAGTATTCATTTTTGGATCAAAATCCATCATTTGTTCCTCAAGTGCCTCAAAATTCACTAAAACCAACAATCCCATTGAAAAACCATTCATTGTTTTTGATCAAAATCCATTATTTGTATCTCAAATGCCTCAAAATCCACTCAAAAACTCCAATTAATTTCCATGAGCACAACAAACCTCAAATTAGATGTTTACAAATCTACTTATCCAACATTTTATGTCTTATTCAGATCCTTTTTAGATGCCGGTAACCTCAGCTAAAAAAGGTCAAAACATAATCATCCATTTTGGGATTTTATATCATCTTTGTGGAGTAAAAATTTCCAGTTCTCTGATTCGTGAGCTTTCTTTAGTCACGCACTAAACGTTCAACTCTCTAAACCCATGAGACATTTCCTTTTATTTGTGTTGAGAGCAACACGGCGTGGCTGTGATCGCAGTCATTTGCATCCTTCTAACCTCTTATCAGACAACGCACCTGCACTATGCTGCCCCGCCTCCACCAACACACACACATATGCACGAAAAAATTAAAAAGGAACAAAAAAAACCCAAGTCAACATCGATTTTAGGGAAAAAATAAACAAGGCGGTCCACAAACCTCAAATAAATGCAGTAGGAATGAAAATGTAACATCTGGTGTTGTGTGTGAGAGCACAAATCTTCAAGGATGCTTTCACAGCATGCATTTGGCCTTTGACGGCTGATTGAAAACACCCACACTCGCATCCCAAGGTGTGGCGAGACAAGTTACAACGTTTAAGCCGACGGGGATCACTGTTTGGACCCGTTATGTGATTTACTACGGACATGGATTTACTTTTTTTAAGACTGGAAGTTGACTTAAGCCTCTGAAGAAAGGCATAGTCCAGGAAAAAGAGGACTCAGTGAGTGATATATTCGGGAAACATAGTTTCCTATGTTAACCCTTTATAGGGAAACCCACTATTTTTGGTCTTTAAAAAAATTAAAACCCTATAAAAAGGCATAAACATTTTCTATGGGTTTTGGGGGCATTTTGAGATAATTCCATTTTCTCATTGACTGCCATTGACGTTTAATCCATTAGAATTGAGGCAAAATTGATTTATTGGCTCTCTTTCAGTCAAAAATTGTTAAAACAAGGGCTCACATTTGGTTAAAGGGACAATATTAAGCTGATTTTTTTAGGTGAAGATGCAAAATTTCTTGTCAATGGAAAAAAATGCATCAAGCTAAACTGAAATGATACAAAAGTATATAATGTAGGAGTTATGTATATATTTCTGGATGTCTAAATGGCAAACCCTGACATGTACCCAACTGAACACACAAAACCAAAAGAGTTCAACTGTTACAACCCTAAAATATAATTAAAATAGCCCTAAAATTCAAAATAAACACTGATTTAAATTCTACTGTAGACATTTACTGCCAAGTCCTAAAAAAACGCATATCATATCATTTTCCTTTCAATAAAAATTCCATGTAAGGTAAAGTGTACAATTGAATTGAAAGTCACCTGATTAAGGACAAGTATTAGTTATTTACTTCCAAAAGTTTCACTCTTTCAGCCAAAAAAAAAGAAGGTAACAAAAGTTAAAGTTTGACAAAAAAGCCATTTCTTCTTCTGCAAATTTCCAAGGCTCTCTTGGTTCAATAATCGGGAAAAGGCATTGCATTTTTTTGGCCTTGCAAGGTCAAAGCGAGTCAGTCCTGCTATGTCATGCATAATATTGACTGAAGAAAATCAAGCTCGGGGAAGAGATTGATGCTTAAAACACTGAAGCCTTTTAGAGCAGTCAAGCAGCAGCTTCAGCTCCCAGCGTGCTGTAAAATGTGCTTTTTTTTGTGTTCGCTCCATTGCCACTTGCACTTCACATGAACTGGACTAATTTGTGCGTATAAAACTTAAAAATCAAGCAAACAACCTGACAAATTTGATTCGTGTACTATGTCAACTCTGACTACATCAATCAAAGGCTTCAATTTATTTAAACAGGAGAAAAAAAAATCTTAATACGCTCGACTAGATGAAAGCCAATGGGAGGGAGGCTAGGTTTCATTAAGTAATTGATTAGAAGAATAATGATAGTCAATGAATCGTTTAATTGTTCAACTTAAAAATGATGTTATCTTAATAACACTTTGTTCTTTATTTAGTAATTTTCCTCTTAAATTTTAAAACAGGAGTTAAAAATGTCATTTGCATTTATTTAATAACAAAAAAATCAAGAAAAAATGTAAAAATTTTGCATTTAAATGGATCCCATTAAAAAATATAGGAAGGATAAAATAAATTTAAATATGTTTTAATTTTTGGGCTGATGAAATATTGCATACATTTTATGACAGTAACAAACGATCTATATTTTTCTTTCTAGACCTAGTTGAGCAAATATCCTCAAAATATCATTTTTCCATGTCATAACAAAGTCAATAAATGCTTTTTTAATATTATTTCTTGCACGTTAGAGTATTCCTTGGGCATGATCTCCATTCTAGTCAGTAAAACTACTCAAATCTAATTAAAACGTGGAGGCCAGATGTTATGCTTTCACCCCAAAGAATACATTTGGCTTACAACATGTTATACATATTTTAAGAGGCTTTTTGGATTGACAATAAAGAAGAAAAAAGCAACAAAAAGGGGGTCACCCACTGGCTATTCTCATCCTAACACCAAATGATGGTCAACTCAAATTTCTTTGATAGGAGACATGCCAATCCATTGATTTTTCTGGTTCTAGTTTTTATTTACGGAGAAAAACAATTTTTGGTTGTAAAGCCGTGTACACACACCCCCTCCCCCCTCCTCCTCTCTCTCCTGGCGACATATTTCACATTTATTGTATTTCATTTCAAGTCATTTAAAAAATGTTATACACGGTATCACACCACATGGAACTTAATTTCACACATCATTAGAGGATAACATCTTTTAAAGCACTGTCATTAAATGCAGCCAGTAATCGACTGACTGGTTTAACACAAGGCATAATAAATAATCCCCCAAAAACTTTTATGAAGGCAAAGGTATAATTCAATTAATTCAACCTCTGACTTGGACCACAAAATTAGAGATTCATCCCCAACGTATAAATTTCATGATACTTGTAGTATAATGACGATAAAAGCATTCAATTCCATTCAATTGTACATTTTTTTTGAAAGAAAAATGATATGAGATGCAGGTTTTTTTTAGGACTTGGCAGTAAATGACTACAGTAGAATTTAAAAGCGCCTGTTTTGCTATCATCAATGTTACAGTTGCTTAACTGTCAGGATGGTGCGAATATAAACCCAGCCCCGTGGCCAATATAAACAACAAGAAGATAAAAACAGAAACGGAAAACATACCATAGCTCTGAGCAATGTGAAAATCTTTCAACCCCCTCCAATATTTAAAATACAAATATACAGCACTCGGGGTACGGATATATTCAAAAAACGATGGAGATATTATACTGTATAAGACAAGGGTGTCAGTTTAACGTCAACACTTTCATGTGGACCATTTTAGCTATGTTATTTAGATTTTTTTATATAAATGTATTAAAAGAACTGGATTAAAAGCCCTGAATATTCAGCTTTTTTATATAGATCTAAAACAATGTTTATTTGAGCTTTTTCTATATATATTTTTAGATTTTACAAAAGGATTTTTGAACTAAAAACAGTAAAAATGGATTAAAAAATGACACTTATTGATTTAAAAGGGGGAAAAAAAATCAGGAAATTTTATATACATCTATACTCATTTTAATTTAATCCTAAAACAGAAAGTTGGCATTCCCGGGGCACACAAAATGATCCGGCGGACCAGATTTGGCCCCTGGGCCGCCACTTTGACACCTGTTACAAGACAGTCAGTCATAATGAATTGGATGTCTAGTGGCGTCAATGGGTGGCCTTTAAAGGGTTAAAAGCAACCAAACATGAGAACTGAAGGCAATTACCTGTCAGAAATGCGGCGTGGGTGGTGTCTAGGCACTTTTTGTTGAACTTTAATTAGAATATACAACCCCGTTTGACATTTTTGGAAAAGATAACTCAAATTTCTTGCAAGGTATTTGATTTTTTTTCAATGTACTATTGCAGTTTTCCTCTACTGCAACCATGAAGTCTGTCAGTCTGACTTGTTTTGAAGTGTATGCCATGAAACAGAGGAAATGGGAGGCCTTGCATGTTTAATTAATAACGCTAATCAAAGTTAATTAGAGCATCTTATAAAAAATGCATACAAACGAGAGATGGGCTTTATCCTTAAATAACAAGCCTCCTGTTCTAGATTGGCTGTTCTATTACGTGCTAATTAGATTGCACTGGGGAGTGTTAATGAGAAGAGTTCATTTCAATTTTAGCACAGTGTGGCCCAGCCCCAACAAGTGTTAAGATCATATAAGCGGAAATGACTCTTTGCATGGGTGCAAATCCACTTTTCTTGCCTGCTGCTTTTGTTTACTGACTGCAGGGGAAAGTGCAAGCTCTTAAATGACAAAATCTGCAATGGCAAATGCAGGGGTAGGGAAACTATGGCCCGGAAGCCACATATGGCTCTTTTGATGGGTGCATTTGACTCTCCACTAACCTGTGAGGTAAACTATGGAAACGGCTGGTGAGAAAGTGTAGGAATAAGAGCGTTATGTTGGTATTGTGGCATTGAAACTACCCCCAAGTGCTTTATAATCATTTTTTTCTCATTACACTCTTTTGCATGGATTTTCTCATTGATACTCATTGATTAAAGGGACTTTTTGTACTTTAAAAGTGGTGAAATGACCAAAAAAGGCTTACATTTTCATGTATGTTGACTTTTCAATGGGCTCTCAAGGATTAACAGTTAAAAATATGAATTGTTTATGGTTCTTTCCATCAAAAAGGCTCCCAACCCCTGGTTTAATGTGTAACGTTCAAGCCATCATGTCTAATCTTCCACTTTTTAACCCATGACGACGCTAGACATCCATTTTTGACGAAAATTGCTCTATCCTTGGAAAAAGAAGCCAATGAGGTGATAGTTATCCTCCTTTTTATACACACACACATTTAAAAATGAATAGAGTGAATACAGAATTGACACAAAAGTGAAGGAAAATGAATGGAAACCGCCAAAATAACTACTTAATTTAACACTTTCTATACAAATTTAGTTATTTATTAACATTTTGGCACTCCTGGACCTCTCTATGCAACAAAAAAACATCATTGAGCACATTCAGTGACTTATTACCCCCCAAAAAATAATAATAATGTAAAAATAAATAACTCCATGCCTAATTTTCAATGTTTTGTGAGCTGAGCGCCATTTCCAGGAAAAAATCCTAACAATTGTTGAAAATGCTTGTGTACCCTGCAGGTAAGAGTCTATTAAATCCTCCTACACTAACATCTGATTCCATCTCAACCTTTAAGTCTTTTAGTCGAGAAAAAAAAACGCCTTCTTCCGAATAATGGCTGAAAAACTGAGTGAGAAGACGTCAGTGGACGACTGGAATATCATGAAATAAGTGCCCTTTGACAAATTAGCCCCAAATATGTGTATACAAGACCATTAAGTAAACAACTAGTCGCCTTGCTTTAAGGTGTATATGGCGGTGGTAGTGCCTGAATGAATGGGCGGATGAGTGGGCTCTGTTTTACACAGTCAATTTGTCAGACGCCTGTAGGGCCTGCTATGCTATGTTGCTATGGTGATATGCAGCAGGCAGCACAGAGCCGCAACGTTTTCTTCACGATTCAGCGAACGCTTGGATGCCGGGGTAAAGCAGGTAGAACTTGAAAAGATTTTTGGGAAAATAAGACGGTAGTGGAGCAAAACAAATGAATTGAATTAAAGTAAATGAATAGGACATTTGGAGTGTTCAGTGGGTTTCATTAAAATGTTTGTTTTCATGTGATATTTGTGTTTTCGGAGAATATTTGTTTATCAAAGATATGTGAGTCAAAGTGGTGGCCCGGGGGCTAAATCTGGTCCGTTGCATCATTTTGTGTGGCCCGGGAAAGTCAATCATGAGTGCCGACTTTTTGTTTTAGAATGAAATTAAAATGAGTATAGATGTATATTAAATTTCCTGATAATTGTCATTTTTAATAAATTTTTGCTGTTTTTAGTTCAAAAATCATTTTGTAAAATCTAAAAATATATGAAAAGAGCTCAAATAAACATTGTTTTAGATCTAGAAATAACTGAATATTCCTGGCTTTTAATCCAACTCTTTTAATCCATTTATAAAAAGAAAAATCTAAATATTATATCTAAAAAGGTCCAGCCCACGTGAAATCAAGCAGCTCGCGAACCAACCCGACTCTGCCACCCTTGCAATAAGGCTATTCATACAAAACAAGTTGACCTTATCATCAAAATTGTCATTTGGAGTGCTATGCAAAGTATGCTAATGAAGCAAAGTCAAGATGCGCGACCTCATTGAGTCTTACTTAGAAATAATCGGTCTCAAAACATATATCTAAAAGCCTTCGAGTTAGGTCATTGCATGCTTCTTTATTTTCAGTCTTTATATAAAAATCATCCTCACAATACTGCCCAGAAAAAAAAGGATTCCCTTAACATTTCTTCAAGCCAATTAGACCCCGTCCTGGCCTTGATACAAGGGTGCTCATTCATAACTGTGTCTGAGACCCAGGACGAAGAAGGGGAGACACTCTTTGACGTTCCCGTCCCGGTGGCGGGGGGAGAAATGGAGGAAAGGGGGTCTTTCTATCCACCTCCTATTTCCTATCCTTTGCCAAAATTATTGGCCGTGAGTGCCGGTTAAATTAATGATCAGACTCGCGCATGAGAAAGAAATCAGGCCCTGCCAAAGGCTACGCAGAGCTGTCAACTGGAATAATGACTGCGGTGCAGCGCCTGGCTAATGAGAATTGTTCCGTAGTATTGCCGGAAGATCAAAAAAGATTACAGCCAGCCTGTGTTCGTGCTTATATACACTTTTTAACTGCAGACGGTGACGTCAAATTGCACGCGAGTGGACATTCTGGGCAAATTTTAGGACAATATATTTATAAAATAACTAAAAAAAAACAGTAGCTGACTGGTAGTCATACATTTTTTTTGCTTAAAACTCTTTCAGTGTGATTGACGTGGATAGATGTCCAATCGTGGGGCTGATTTATCCTTAGAAAGACGTCCAATCTATTTGAAGTGGGAGGACTAGTAAAGGGGAAACATTTTTTTTGCAGAAATGAGGTCAAATTCTAGTTAACATTGTTTTTTCATGCAATGTTTTGAATCACTTGCATCATGAAATATGACTTGAATTGAATTAAATGCGTTTATTGTCTAATGTGTAAAACTGGACTCAAGGTTTATCCATTACTTGAAATTCCTACATGTGTTAGCTGGTATCACAAATGTTTCTATCTGGGCTTTTAGCCAAAACTCTGTGCAGGCTTTTACAAAAAAAGGAAAGCATTGTGCTTTTACTCCTCATTTTATGCCACACTACTCTCCTCCGTTGACATTCGATTAATTTTAAAGCTTCAAACCTCAGTAGAATTTCCCCCCCAAAAAAGAGACTCTTTTCAAAGTATTGAATAGGTTTTAAGCAACAATGGCTTTTTTTATGGGTGGTGTTAAGAGAAACTCAGAACATTAACTACTTGAAACCGGAGCACGTTTGGAAGATAAGTTACAGCCACGGTCTCGTCGGGTTAATCGAGGGATGCCCTGCTGCTTTTACGCTCCACTCACCAATCTTCTCTCTTCAACATACCTTATTAATTCTATGTACACTTACAAGACTTGATAAAGCCTTTGTTTTTTAGGAAGCTGTGACATATTTGAATTGAATTTAAAGGGGATGTTATTAAAGAATAGTTTTTGGGGCAGAAAAATTATGCACAATGCACAAATTGTATTGCTTAAAGCTGCAAATTAATATTTATTCTTGCAAACATACAAAGCTTATTAAGATAGATTTAATATACATCTATACTCTTCATTTTAATTTGGTCCTAAAACAGAAAGTCGGCAATCACTAGCGACCCATTCATATCATTTTGTGTGGCTCCTGAATGCCCCGACGCCGCAATTTTAACACCCCTGTTGGATTTATACAGTTTTATTTACCTGTGAGCGCCCTTAGTTAACGCTACAGTTCGCATAAAACATTTGCGCCACTACAGTAAAATCCCATCAGGCATGTTCTCAAAATATTCTACAAATAGACAGGCTTTGCAGTCTGCAGTACCAATTTTAAAGAGGGGGAAAAAAATAATAATTAACCAAGAAAATAAAAAGGCCACCTACCTTTTTTTTTATATCCCTGACAGTTCATTACCGCAGAAACAATCCTGGCCAGGCATCATTTGCGCAGCCTCCCCACTGGACGGGAGCTACAATTAAAATGGGAATGGTTAGAGAAATGAGAATATCAAATGGCCCCAATGGGTCCTTGATTAAAAGATGACGAGCCACACAAAGCAAAAGGGGGTCCCTTCATTTTAACGGTAATGACAGTGTGCTCTTCTACTTATTTTATGAATGCCTCATCAACAAGCTGTCACCTTAGAAACATCCAAATACGGCACTTCTCACAGTTGAAAGGACTTGTATGTATATATATATGTATATATATCTATGTATATGAGTGTATATGCGTATATATGCGTATATATGCGTATATGTGTATATATGTGTATATATGTGTATATATGTGTATATCTGTATATGTATGTATATGTATGTATATGTATATATATGTGTATATGCGTGTATATGCGTGTATATGCGTGTATATGCGTGTATACGTGCGTGTACGTGCGTGTACGTGCGTGTACGTGCGTGTACGTGCGTGTACGTGCGTGTACGTGCGTGTACGTGCGTGTACGTGCGTGTACGTGCGTGTACGTGCGTGTACGTGCGTGTACGTGCGTGTACGTGCGTGTACGTGCGTGTACGTGCGTGTACGTGCGTGTACGTGCGTGTACGTGCGTGTACGTGCGTGTACGTGCGTGTACGTGCGTGTACGTGCGTGTACGTGCGTGTACGTGCGTGTACGTGCGTGTACGTGCGTGTACGTGCGTGTACGTGCGTGTACATGTATATACACATGTATATACACATGTATATACACATGTATATACACATGTATATACACATGTATATACACATGTATATACACATGTATATACACATGTATATACACATGTATATACACATGTATATACACATGTATATACACATGTATATACACATGTATATACACATGTATATACACATGTATATACACATGTATATACACATGTATATACACATGTATATACACATGTATATACACATGTATATACACATGTATATACACATGTATATACATGTATATACATGCAAATACATGCATATACATGCATATACATGAATATACATGCATATACACGAATGTATATGCATGTATATTCATGTATATACACATATATATCTTGATTACCATTTTAATCCATTTATTATACTAAATATATATTTCAAAAGTATTATAATTCAACCTTATACATCACTTTTTTGTACCACACTTGTATACCAAATGTCAATATTGTCACTTCTTTCCTAGACTTTCTTTTTGGGCAACAAAACTCTAATGAATTATTGATTTTTTAAAAAATCAATCGTTAATTCATCAAATTAATTCCATAAATGGATTTCTGGCCCAGGCCTAGAATAAAGTGAAGCCCACTTATCTCAGCACAACAAACTGATGAAGTCATCTGGCACAAATAGATTGACTTGCTGGCTTCTACCTCACTTTGGCAGACACACATTGTTGCTTTTACGTGCTTTGTTCACATAGCCAAAGTAAAAAAAAAAAAAAGGTGATGGACGGGGTCATGCGAGCTGGAAAACCATGTGCTAGAATATTATTTCCCTCCATAATGCAAAAAAGCTTCACGCTGAGGGAATCTGGGCGAGTCTGTACATCTGCAAAACTTTCATCAGTTGCCATGCCACACTAACGGAACCACATGTCCAATCTATTCGAAGTGGGAGACCTGGCTACATGCCAGGATAACATCGTCAAGGACATAAGAGTTCAAAATGTATTTTTTCTATCCATCATAAACGCCTATTTTAGTGCAGAGCAGATATTGGAGTACACATTATTTAAAAGAAAGTTCATGCAGAAAAGCCCATAGGCTAATGGGAAAATATAATGCATAACTAAAGAGTTATGTTTTGATTCTCAATGCTCATATTAAGTAAATATCTTGTGCATTGTGCCAAGTGTTGACCCTTTTTTGGCTTAACTTACTTTAATTTCTTCAGGGTACATCCCACTCATGTACAGCAATTCAAAGTAGAAAAACACACAAGCTCTTAAAGCACTTATTTTTTTATTAACACAAGTTAAAACATGATTTAACCTTTATCCACATATGTAATATTTTAGTCTTAAAATCCCACAAGAAGTATCGAAAAGTTTTAAATCGAAGATGGATCATTAGGCCAATCCTATACACTGAAAGTTTGGGTAAAAAACATATAATAATCATAATAAATAGCAATTTTTTGAGGAAATGTTCATTTTGTAAACTGCCTCTTGCAACATGTTAATCAATAAAATGGCAAGTTGAGTCCGAGAATGTTTTCCCGAGGGAAATAAATGACATTTCAAGCAGAATTTCAAAATGTGGACTTTCTTCATCCGCCATGGAGAGAAGGGAAAGAGAGATGAGTGTGTCAGTAAAGGTCAACTCTGACGGCTGTGTTTAACAGATTGCATGCTTTCTCTCCTTGTAAACATTGCCGGCTTGTGTGGCTAAACATTTTAAAGGAGAAGCATCAGATTGTATGATACGCCAGTGTGTTCATTTTTTCTTTTTTTACTTCTTTCTTCTTCTTTTTTTTTAATAACAGATTGCACTTCCCTGGGGGTTCTTTGGTAGCCGGCCTGGGCTTTGAAGCTTGTATCACAAGTACAGATGCAGGGAATCTGCCTAATCGGGTTTATAGGCAGATGCTGCTTTGCTGGAACAGAATATCAGTTTCATCCCATTTCTGAGCGTTTTTTTCCCCCGTTTTTGGACTGTTTGGATCGAAGTTTGTTTGGGTTTGTGTTGGACAGAATCTTGAGACAAGAAATCAAACGGTCTTCATTAATATGTATTTGAGATGCACTGTGAGTTTTTGAGAAAATAAAAATGGGAGTAAAAATATGTTTTTGGGTTTCAAAATGCATGACCAAAACGTAAGTTTTAACAATGTTTTCAGCTCCAATGTGGACAGATGTCTGGCAAAATATCGGTTGTCCCTCAAACAGATCACAAAGCTCAGTGTGAGATGTTTTATTCTCTGACTGAATGTTGTCATCCTCATTATTTTTCCTTGTTAAACCATTAATTACCAGCTCAACTCATTAAAAGCCTGTCACACATGTCATACAATAATAAGCTCAGCCATGCATTTATTTGGTAATACTATATATTTCTACATCCATTCTATAATATGTCAACCAAGTAAGTACAAAAAAACACAATTTTGATGTCTCAAAAAGGTTTAAACCCTAAAAATAAATAACTTTTCATCTGATAAACGATTAGGGAATTAATGGTATACACTAGTATACACAAGTATAGACATGTATACACAAGTATAGACATGTATACACAAGTATAGACATGTATACACAAGTATAGACATGTATACACAAGTATAGACATGTATACACAAGTATAGACATGTATACACAAGTATAGACATGTATACACAAGTATAGACATGTATACACAAGTATAGACATGTATAGACATGTATAGACAAGTATAGACAAGTATAGACAAGTATAGACAAGTATAGACAAGTATAGACAAGTATAGACAAGTATAGACAAGTATAGACAAGTATAGACAAGTATAGACATGTATAGACATGTATAGACATGTATAGACATGTATAGACATGTATAGACATGTATAGACATGTATAGACATGTATAGACATGTATAGACATGTATAGACATGTATAGACATGTATAGACATGTATAGACATGTATAGACATGTATAGACATGTATAGACATGTATAGACATGTATAGACATGTATAGACATGTATAGACATGTATAGACATGTATAGACATGTATAGACATGTATAGACATGTATAGACATGTATAGACATGTATAGACATGTATAGACATGTATAGACATGTATAGACATGTATAGACATGTATAGACATGTGTAGACATGTGTAGACATGTGTAGACATGTGTAGACATGTGTAGACATGTGTAGACATGTGTAGACATGTATAGACATGTGTAGACATGTATAGACATGTATACACATGTATACACATGTATACACATGTATACACATGTATACACATGTATACACATGTATACACATGTATACACATGTATACACATGTATACACATGTATACACATGTATACACATGTATACACATGTATACACATGTATACACATGTATACACATGTATACACATGTATACACATGTATACACATGTATACACATGTATACACATGTATACACATGTATACACATGTATACACATGTATACACATGTATACACATGTATACACATGTATACACATGTATACACATGTATACACATGTATACACATGTATACACATGTATACACATGTATACACATGTATACACATGTATACACATGTATACACATGTATACACATGTATACACATGTATACACATGTATACACATGTATACACATGTATACACATGTATACACATGTATACACATGTATACACATGTATACACATGTATACACATGTATACACATGTATACACATGTATACACATGTATACACATGTATACACATGTATACACATGTATACACATGTATACACATGTATACACATGTATACACATGTATACACAAGTATACACATGTATACACATGTATACACATGTATACACATGTATACACATGTATACACAAGTATACACATGTATACACAAGTATACACAAGCATACACATGCATACACATGCATACACATGCATACACAAGCATACACAAGTATACACATGTATACACAAGTATACACAAGTATACACAAGTATACACACATATAGAACATCTAGCACCATCATTGGCAGGCAAAATAATAAAAAAAAATATTGTATGCGTTGGGCAACAATAAAATTAGAACAGTTCTTGGTTAAGTCAAGGCTATATTTTGCAATATTTCTCAGATTGTACGCCTTGGCTTTGAACAAAAACATACCGTGTGATAGTATGATATGAGGTTAATGTAGTCTCTTTCATGATTGGGTGCAAGAGAATGCCTTGATCAGATGCTGATTGTTGGGAAAGTCTTTGTTATGTATGGTTTAGGATACATGCTTGTGCTACTTATCCGCAAATCCAGATGGAGAAAAGGATAAGTAATTAAAACAACTGGGTCAACTGAATATTAAACTTTTTTTTTTGCTTGCAGACACTTCAATGCGCTGATACACTGTAAGCTCATTATTTGGGAATGCGCAACTGCGTGTAAACGGGCTTTTGTTTAATGAGAGCAAAAGTGAAATAAGTTTCAACAAAGGGGCCAAAACAATGCAACGGTTAAGACAAATAGGCATTCGTAAAAATTGGTAATCAAAGTTTTAAGTAGAAAACTAATAAAGTATATTTGTTTTGTGGCACTTGAGTGATTTGAAAGTTTAAAAATGCATGTTTTCGAATAACCTTCTTATATGGGTTTAATGTTAGATACCTTTTTTCAAATTTAAGGTTATAAAAAGACAATTAGATGTGTTATTTTTCCCTACTTAATACATTTTCAAGGTTCTAGATCAAGATCTCGGGCCGTGCAAAATGATGCAGTGGGCCAGATTTAGCCCTCGGGCCACCACTTTGACACTAGTGTATTATATCACTGAATGAATGATTAGATTATTATTATTACATCCCAAAATGTGATGTCCATTTATGAGTTTGCTATCACAAAGACAAAGCCACACAGAAAAAGTGACTGACAATCGCTGACGGCGACTCAGAAAGTTGACAGGCCGGCAGCTAAAAAGGCAGCGACTTGAAGCTTCAAAATACTAGCACTCTTTTCTTCAACAAACAAACAAACAAGCACTTACTGTCCATCTCTTCTAAGCTTCCTTTCCTGGCTCGTGTTTCCTAGGCAACCGTGTCAGAAGTACCGGGAGGGCAGCGGACAACCTCCAGGGAGCCAAACCTCTATCATCCCAAGTTTGCTTCTCACATAGTCACGTGACAACAGTTCCTATGGCAACCAGGTAGAAACGGTATCAGTAAGATGGAGAAAAAATCCCTCAGCCAAAGACTCCTCATGCAAATACACAAATGATGAAAAATGCTCATTAGGCATCGAGTCGTCCTCATTATGCCTGAATCAAATCTTAAAAAAAAAGAAATTTGGAAGAAGATTATCCAACTCCCCCCCAAATAATGTCTACTGGTAAATATTAGCTAATTGGATCTCAATGATGGGAAATGACAAAACTATTTCAAAACAAGAGAATATTGTTTTTCTTGTCTTCTTTCAAGAGGAATATAATCACTAGCAGCAAAGCGGTTTAATTCTGGGAGCAGGTGGCCTTAAAGGTCTTTTTGGTCTATGGTGCGCATTTGGCATTTCTAAGCCTTTGAGCGACCACAAACAAAGAAGATCCCCCGAACCTCTGGGCTAAACTAAATGGTTGACTTTTCCAAGCCTTTGAGTCTGCACAAAGCTGTTGGAAGGGGTCCATCAGATAAGAGATTCTCATGGGTGTCCTTTTAATTAAATATGTGACGTGAAACAAATTGGCATTAGCTCATGTAAGTATAAGCCTAGTGTCCGGACTACTTGTAAACAACGATTCAAATTTAGTCACAACAGTGGAGAAATACTTCCTTACAATGTATTTGCAGTAGCCTTATGTCATGGAAATTAATGCAATTAATATTTACATTGAATAAAAATGAACTATACTTGTCAAACTTTGAAAATACATTCATAGAAAATAAAGTGCCTTTGCAAGACCTTTTTTTCTTCAATAAAATCTTGTTAAAGTGTTAAAAAATACCACATACAATAACCATCTTGTTCAACAATGTATAACTGCATAAAAAATAACTATAAATCACAATTAAAAGGTATTTTTAGGTGGCATACATGTACAATACTTGCAAAATGTTTGTACTCACCTTCCCTTGTTTTTCATCTTTTTTATTCCTATTTGGCTTCTAGATTTTCCCTGAAGGTATCAAAACTACAAATAAACATGTTGCAATTATGTACTTTGCAAAAATAAACAAATAAAATAGGTTAAATAGATTAAAATGTTATATTTTTGTTTGTTATGAGCCTGTGTACTGTTGACATTTTGCATTATGGGAAAAGAAGCCAGGTGAACCTTGTTGGGTCAATTAGTTTCTTTGGCAAAAGGAGATTGTAAGGAAGCAGCTTTAGGTCAAAAACATGCAAACAAAAGAAGAAAAAAAATTGCATGCAAGCATCTGGATGGGAAAAAAAGAAGAGGAAGATAAACACTATGTATATTTAAAAAATATATATATAATAATGACTTTGGGGATTTGTAAATGAGCATTGCATTATGAGGCGTTCTGCATTCTGCACTCTTGGTATGCGTTTAGGGAAATTCACATTCAGATTGGGAAGTACAAAAAATAAGTCCCGAAAGAATAAAAGTGGCGGGTATTATTTTACTTTACTCTCTATGGCCTGAAAATAAAGTCTTGTTAGAATTAAATCGGAGCTTCTTATATTTTCTCATCACTCTATTTGATGTGATGTACTAAATTAAGGCTAAAAATATTGAAATAAATGTTAATATTTGAACTTCAAGTTGTGTTTTAATTTTTTTAAACATAAAAATCACAAAAATATATATTTTTCCCCTTCCAACATTTATTTTTTTGCATTAATTTATCTTCTTCTAATAAAATATGAGCTTTTTTACCTTATTTTTTTTAGTTTTGCATCCTTTTATTTTCTCATATATTTTTGTATTTATTCCAACCAAGGTTTCAAACCATTTTTTTAAATGAGCACTTATAAAGAGTTATTATATCTCATCAAAAATATACAGGTGCTCCAATATTTTTTTTATTCAGGTTATATATTTGTTAATCCTATTTCAGGATGATCCAAACCTATAAACACATGAGGACATGAAGTGGACATTTATTAGACTTAAAGCAGGGTGACTAAGTAGAGGAAGGAATAGAGCAGGGTTTTATTTTCTTGGAGAAGACTGGGGTCATTCAACATCAATCAAAAAGTACTCATAATGTTTTATTACTGTGCTGCCCCAAGTGCCCGCTTCTATAGTGTGCCAGGTGGGCAGTATGTTGGAAAAAAGGGATGTCCACACCTACACATTTGATGGAGAAAATGGCTCTGTTATTGGACCAAAAAATGTGTTGCAATAAAAAAAGTACCTCCAAAAAATGCTGGATATCTTGAAGAATATCACCCACCTATTCTGGTTTAAACATTTCAATTCTAGTTGTATAAATAAGCTTTTTTGTTGTTTTTTCCTCAATCAATTCATTGTCTTTGTGGAAAATAATGTTATTTTAATGGTTCAGTTATCCAAACAGCAGGATTTCCGGATAGGAAAGAGAATAATATGAATAAAAAAACAACAGTGTTAGTTATAATAAAATGTTTCCCCTATACAAAGCTTTGTATATTTTGGTAATATAATAAGAAATAACAACAGTGGGACGTCATAGCAATGGGGGACATAGTTAAGCTTAGAATAGTAATGAAGACAATAATTAAGCTTGTCAATAAAAAGTACAAGTCTGACATTATTTTTCACATTTTCTATTTAGAAGTTGTGTATAAATTAATGTATAAATACATTATTTCTCTTGAGATTTTTCTAAAAAGCAGAAGAAAATCCACATGTCGCGAGGGAATGATTTAAAACATACCAGAATTCACACTAACTTAACATAAAACACTCTTAAAAAGACTAAACTACTTGTCAAAAGTACTAATAAAAATTACTAGTTACTCTTACATGTGAGCAAAATATATAGATAACATAAAATGTATATAAAATATGCATCGTTCTGCTTACACTGGTTCGTTCTATGTTGCAGCACTACTTTGTACTATTCTCAGCAGGTCATTTTAATGTCATTAGACTTTATTATGCTACAATTTGAAATGTATAAATAGCAGTGTGACTTGTAATCATAATGTATTGTTCCCAAAAAAAAAAAGAAAACAGCAGTGCACCAGCAGCAGTGAATTCCTTCAGTAAGACTAACGCAATAAGACCTGCTACCATGGAGACGAGGAGGTGACACATCTAACCGGTGATCAATATCATTTGCTTGCCTGCACCCAGCACGGCATTTATCTCAACCTCTAGTGTGTCTATCACAATGCTGACTGAAATTGATGGCACGCAATGATGCATGGCCTAACGACCAGACAATGGATACGAGGCACATCAACCACCATGTTTTTGTGCCGTTCACAAACTGAGATTTTTGCACGTTTTAGATAGACGCTCATCTTCATTGCATTGATTTAGAAAGTCCTGCGTAAATATTATAAGTCCCAAAACCAACTGCTGATTTTTGGGGTGACATAGTGGAGTTCCTGACCTGTCATTTTAAGAGCCAATCAGAGCATCAATAACACCGATGCTGGTATTACATCAGTTGTGGGGGTACAGTTAACAATTGCTATTATTGATATTTCCACAATAAAATGCATTCAAGTAGGTAGAGATGTCCTGATAACCTAAATTGAAAAGCCCGTTTTTTTTTTTTTTTTTACATTGGATAGTAATCAGGTGGGAAAAAAGAGTTTTAAAGATGTATCTATATGTTTTTTTTTAATATTAATGGTTACAAAGCAATAAAATAATCAAGATGTACGGGCATGATTTGTATTACAGAACACCACAAAAGAGGTAAAATACTTCTGGGATGTTAGCTCTGACTGGAAGATGATGGTAAGATAGCATCATGCAAAGCTTTATAAATAAATATGATTTTTTTATGCACAAATTGGACATTCAGCACCATCAATGGCAGCCAAATTAATATTATTATTATTATTTTGGCCAACATAATAACCCTCCAACAGAACCCATAACTCCAAAGTTGTAAACACAACTTTAACAAACCGGAGCTGACGAATACCTTACTTATGTTAGTGTAAATGAATGTAATATAATGCCTTAAAAAGCATTAGTTATTAAATCAGTTCTTTGCTCAAGGTTGCTCAAGGTATACAGACTAGCCCTCCCATAGTTTCCAGTCCCCATTTATTTTCCAAACCCTAAAAAAAAGTCCTCCATCTTGCATTTGAAAAGTACTTTCCGTGATGACGTCCTGCTGTTTGTTTTCTGTGGAACTGTAGGCTGAAATGCAATTAATGTAGTCATGGCGGGGCTTCCTTAAGTGAAGTTTTCCAAGTCGTGTGTCTTTTTTTCCTTTGTAAATTGGTATCTCATACTGTTTGGGTGACGGCGTGAGCTGCGCCATCCCCTCTGCTCGTGGCATAGATTCGCTGTGGAAATGTAAACACCTGCAGTGCCACTGTGCTCGTTCTAATTAAAAGTCTGTCTGTCTAATGAGAGACGTGCCTGTCGGGCCCCTCCACTACTCATTAAATCACTACTATTCGGGGCTGCTTTTATAAAAACCCCCGTGCATGCTTGGATGTTCCCAGCAATCTCCTGTGCAAGTATTTGTTTCAAGACTTTTCGACAAGCTCTTTGGCTTATAGAACACGTGGAGCAACAACATTCAAACTTTTTCTTTGTTTGAGGAATATTAAGGGATTTATTGGTGATTATTGTTTAATAATTGATGGAGAATTATGTGAGGTTTGTGGAGAGCCATATAGTTCCATGGAAAGAGCCGCACATGGCTCTCGAGCCGTACGTTCCCTACCCCTGGGTTATGGTATAGTTAGAGTTAATAGTTAATACTTCTTTAGGTTTATATAAGGTCTTATTAATTTAGTATTTTTCTATTTTAGTGACATTTTCTAATTAGGTTTTCTATATATTTTATTATTTTCACATTTGTTTTTAGTATGATATTTACAAATATTAATAAATACCTTTCATGGGTAAGATAATTTGCTTCTATTTCAAAAACCTCATCCATCTTCCTAAAATTGCCCTGTAAGAATCCGACTGAGGTCAAAAACAACTGCATTAATTCCAAAACCCACCAAAAGAAAGTGTGTTCAGAAAACCGAACACGTGCCGATTGGACACAACAAAGAGTGAATGAGATTTCAGAGTGCAAGCTCTAATACGCGAGGAGACCGAATAAAAGGACATGCCGGGCTGGCAACATGTGGAAAACTGGCTTTTGGAGTGTGGCGGGCGTTGAGATTGTTTCAATGGATTTCTTCTCTGCCCAGCGTGTCCAAAGTGAATTTGTAGATGTCTCTTTTTGGTCAAAGACAGACTGACTGTGAGAGATTAAAGCCCAATTCTAACTGCTATTTACCCTTTTACCATTGAAAGCCATCTGTCAACATACCCATAATAAAACTAGAAGACATTTGGTTGCTATTGACGGGACTAAACGTCCAATTCTAGTTTGACAACAGCATTTTTCACCTATTATTCTTTTGGAGCAGATTTCTGTCACCAAAATGTTGTCCAATCAAAATAAATAATCTAAATAACCTCGACAAAGTCGTTGTCAGATCTGGAAAGAAAGAAAATAACGATTTAAAGATTATTGAGAATTCAATACAATGGAATACAATGGAGATTTCATAATTCAGAACTTTTCTGTGATGGGAAACTTAGATGATGTCATTGCTTGAAGCTATAAAGCAAACTGACAATTTCTTCAAAAAAGCCAATAAATCGCCACCCTCGCTTGTCCCTTTTAGTTCCATCTTTGAAAAACTTTGAAAGGCACTACAAGCAGAACCAGTTCCCCCTAACAGGATTCTCCATTCAGTCCATCCCGTCACAAAAAAAACCAACATAGATCTTCCCCAAAACCCAATCGACAAGTCCAGTCCGATTTCCCAGACATCCCAAAAGACTCCCCGCCAAAAAAGAATGCCCCGACCAGATTGTAGCATCTCCTGGATTATTAAGAAACCTGAAAACAAGGTCAAAGACTTGAAGAAGAGCATGGAGTGAGTTAAACTTAACTTCCACTTCATCCCCAAGGCTGTGAAAAGACTTAGAAGATAGTTGAGGCAGGCTCTATTGAAAGCTCCCCCGTTGGCATGCAAAGCTTTACTTTTGATGTTAATTCCTTGAAAGCTGTTTCTTTAGCTGGGGATTAGTGCACCAAGAGCCTTGGCTTACCATACTCCGGCTAATAAAGATGAAACATTGACAACACAGGTACTCATACGTGTGCTCCCTTGCCGCCGCCGCCAGAGTAGGGCTATAAGGGTGCCTTCCTTAATTATCGGGAACTCACTTCGCTTGGTTAAGTAGAAGAATGGGGAAAGACACCGTGTTGGAATCTACTGTAGGTAAAATAATGAGTGGGGAAACACAGGGCTTGAGTTCAACCAGCCAAGGCTACCCGCTGTTGTTTCAAATCTTAACGTGAGGCTTTTTCCAGGATTGACAGTTATGAACCGTGTCCATTAGCGGCCATGATTAGCCGCGGCGAGTGACTGATTCGGTAGAGGTGGGCGACGAGGTTTTAGAAAAAAAGAAAAATCACGGTGATTAATGGGTTTTTTTGTTCCCTGGACTATTCACCTCTTTTTGAATATTTGAAACACTTTGCTTCATGACGGAATCCTCTGCTTTGACACTTTAGGAAGTCAATTTATCAATCTAGTCCTTGGATTCATCCGGTTTTTTAGCACAATGATGTGAAAGGCTTTCCATTTTTCCATCATGTTTGCCCATAATCACCATCCAGAAGTTTCCTTCCATTGACCTTACTGTATTTGATAAAAGTGTTGTGGAGGTATAAGACTAGTATACACAATGTGCAGTTTGTCCAATTTAATCATGTTGCATGTATCATATTGTCTACTTTATTGAAAATATGGCAGCCTTCTTTTGGCTCAGGCTAACTGTGGATTTGAAGAATTTCAATTTGATCAAATATGTAAATATATAATAAAAATACATTTTGTTAAATGGATTAAGAGAACTGGATTAAAAGCCCTGAATAGTCAGTTTTTTTATAGATCTAAAACAATGTTTATTTTAGATTTTTTATATATTTTTCGATTTCAAAAACGATGTTGGAGAAAACTGCAGTACCTGGAGAAAATGGAAACATTTGCCACCATTTGGAAGATAAGATGGAAGTCATCGAAATAAAAGACAGCCCCGGGTAACACATGCACCATGCATTCAAAGTTGAATAAAGCCTTTTAGTGCCAACTTATCTGATGTCATCGCGGGGTAATGGCCGTCTCACGTTTCGACCAAATATGAATTTTAATCTAAACCCCCCCATGATGCAATTGCTAGCAATGTGAAGAATGCATTTGGAAAGTCAAATGATTGCCTGCAGCCACAGCAGGTACAAGTAGTAACTGTGTCATTTTCTTACTCTAAACTATTTCTACTCCTTTAATAGTACATTTCTGCATACTCATTTAAATGCAAAGGAAAATTTAATTTAGTTTAACATCTAAGAGAGAGAGTTTAATATCTAAGAACTGTTTGATATCCAAGTACTGTTGAAAACAAGAGATATTTTGATATTAAACTCTCTCATGGATATAATTTCGAGAGCTGGTTTCAACAGTAAACTCTCACCATTTGACCGGCGACCAAAAGACCGGCGACCAAAAGACTGGCGACCAAAAGACCGGTCATGGGAGAACTATGCCTTAATTCTTTAAAGAGCATATTTATTTTATATTATAAATTGACTCCTTTAATGGTGTTAGACGTCCAATAATTTTGGGCTGGTGAACACACACACACACACACATACAAAAAATATATATATATATATTATGCTGAGGCACTTTACATCTTATGTCTGTAAATTATGCACGCGTTAAAATGCAAATACTTGAAGAGTTACCCTGTATTAGGAATGAAAGTGTTCACTGGGCTGTGTAAAATTCTCTCAATATCAAAGTCAATGTGTCGAACTTAGCCAGTATTGAGTCTGCGCTAAGCTACTGAGGTTTGACAAAAGCGCTAAGATAACGAGACATGACACACAGCCTTTTTTTTTTATTTGATGGTTAAGCTGCTAGTAGAACTTTAAGCGGAATAAAAAAAAAAAATGAAGAAACTTCTTATTTTTTGGCATATCACACTTTGGGTGTATAATGTCAAGCATCCATCCATTTTTTTAGACACCCTTTTACTAATCTATAGGACATTTAAATAGACGGATATGGTTTAATAAGCTGATTGGCGGCCATTGACGAGGAGTATCAAGCAAGCTGGATCATTGAAGAGAAAATAAATGGTGGTTATCAGGATGAAGCGTGCTGATAATGGGTTCAACTTCCTCGTTGAGCTAATGGCTGGAATCAAAAGCAAAGGCCTGAAAAATACTGCACAATCAATAAGGAGCACTTATTCCGATTGGCCACCGTTGCCACAAACGACTAACCGAGAAGGTGTTAGCCGGCTTTTTATCACCAGTATTTATATGGTCTTGTTTTAGAAAAAGAAAAAGGCAAACACTTGTTAAAGAAAATGCACTCTGGAACATTTTAAGGGTCCGACATAGCAACGAGAAGTATACGCATGTGCTTTTTTTGAGCACTTTTAGCTCAAGGACATTCCTTTTTACGACATTTTATTTGTAAAATATCAAATTACTGCATTTGGAGTGCTTTATTTAATTAAAAATATACAAATACGTGAGTTAACTTAATATTTCTGGTTAACTAACATCATTTTATCCTTAAAAATGTCTGAAAACTCAAAATTCTAACTAAAACAATCTTAAATAAATAAGCAAAACTATACATAAGCCTGTATGGAGTATTAAATTCAAGCATAAAGTAGAATCACAAATTGGATGTGAATCTGAGAGACCAAATACTAGTCTAAAGTCTAAAAGAAATCCATCCTAGGCTGTCAAAGCCATTTCTACGTGTTTTTTTTTTAGATCATGTTCAATGCTTTGCCAATATGGCTGCAGGCTTTAGAATGATATCTGCAGTCTGAGTCTTGTGCAAACAAAATATAATTATTATTATAGTAAAGGTCAGCTCCGTGGTGGAGCAGTTAATATGCACCTTTCTCCGTTGAAAGGTGAACGCAATATAATAGCAGGAGAAAAAAAATAAATCAAAAAAACATACTCTCATATCAGTCATTCCCAAACAGGGTGCCGTGATACCTGCATCTTTAATGAAAGATCACCAAGAGGCACAGATAGGTTTTATTAACTCTTTGCCTGCCACTGACTAGCGGGCAATAGACCTCCAATCCAGTTTAAAAAATGACAAAACTCAAAATAAAGTTGATTAGACGCCTAATATTTACATTTAGTTTGTATTATTGTAGTAGTTTAGGGCCTATTCATTTTCAAATAGAAATATAATGTGTTCTAAAATCATTCAATCAATAAATAAGCAAGGCTTTTTAAAAAAAATACATAAGGATATACATTTTTTTTAAACATAAAGTATTTTTTTAACCTTTACCCTAACCTTAACCCCTTATCTGTCTTTCTGTGAATTGCAATTGAATGACCTTTAAACTCTTCCACATTCTTAAACCAACATTTTCTATATATACATAAAAAAATGCATTTCCACAGATACCAAGAGGTCGTTTTTTCCCTATTAATATACCATCATGAAACTGCAGTACTTCACAATCCATCCAAATGCCTACTTTTGACATCCTTGAGAAATTCAAGGCCATATTTTAGTGGGATGTAGAACGTCAATATATTTTAGTTAACACAATTCCGTGCAACGATGATGCTTTATCGCTTTCTTGACGCCTCAAGAGTCCAATGTCCCCCTCTTGGGAATAAGATACTTTATCAATATGTACAGTTGGCAAATCAAAATATACAGAGCGATACTAGAAGGAGTAAAAGCAGCCGTCCAAGATATTAAATAAGTAATACTCTTTTGTGTACGGCTTTATTAATATCAATTTTGTATGGGTGTATGTTACTCTACATCTAAATACATGTGCATTTTTCTAACAGAGATTGAGATTGTCTTCAGTGGACATCCAATCGTGACCGGACGTTTGGTCGCCGGTCAAATGTACTTAGATATTAAACAGGACTTAGATACTAAACTCTCTCTCTCTTAGATATTAAACTCATGAATATAATTAAAATATATATATATAAAATAAAACGATGTGCCGTTTGCATGTTGCAAGTTGTCTGTTTCATTGGGCCCTGTGATTGGCTGCCAATCAAATCAAAATAGCCTACAACATGGAAGCAAATTCAAGGAAATGCTAAGTTAATGTCACTTATTTAAATCCCGTTTCCCATTTTTTTTTTCATTCTGGGATTTTCACTATTAATGTCAACCACTATTGTCTCCAACATAATTACATGTAGACACTGTACTTAAAAGAACAAAAAACAGGTAGAACAATCATCACATAGTGCAGAGATATGTACTCTGTGCCTCGGCTAAGGGGGAAACTGAAGCGTTATCTGAATGACAGAGTTATTGTTTGCCTGTAGCTCTCCACTGAACAGTTACTGAGTAAAGAGGTGGGCAGAAGGGAGACTGCCCACCCAGGCAATCTACTGTTGGAGGACTTGAGGGAGGTGGAATTAGTCCTTCTCCACTGAGTCTGCCTACTGCTTCGGCAGTTTCTCTCGTCAATAGTTCTCCGCCGAGTGACGAGCTGAAATTCATCTTTCGATTGGCTGACTCCATTCAAACCTTGAAAAAAAAAAACATATCTACTCTCCTCTTCTAGTCCATTTGTATCTGGACTTCCATTACCGTCAATGGAACTCCCAAAAAATGGTTTTAAAATAATAAAAATTGGCTGAAAAATGTAACGTAATGCATTTTCTAGTCCTAGTCTTAAAATATTAATCCCAAAAAACTTTGGGGCATTTAGTCAGCCAAATGTGCCCCATTTTGTCGGAAATTAATTTGCAAATTAAATTAGAAAGATTTGTTTTATATGTTATAGACTTAACCCGAGGCAGTCAGCAGTTATAAATGTAGTCAATAATCCATTTTGGCGTGT
This sequence comes from Stigmatopora nigra, assembly GCF_051989575.1. Taxonomy (NCBI): domain Eukaryota; kingdom Metazoa; phylum Chordata; class Actinopteri; order Syngnathiformes; family Syngnathidae; genus Stigmatopora; species Stigmatopora nigra. Next base: position 1,765,929 of record NC_135526.1, read on the forward strand.
TGCGACATTGAGGGATTCCAGCTAATTATTATTGGCAAGATAAAGCACTGCGAGAAGCGCTCTGAGCATGGAGGACAATTTCAGGACGGAATGTGTTATCCAAAATAGCTTGAATATATATATATGTACTACAGTGTTTAACTAACGCGTTGCACTGCCACCCAATGTAAAAACACTGGCACAGCTTGTCTAAATGAATTATGCCTCAAGCATGTATAATAAATACAACTACACTACCCACTTTTTTCAATGCAAAATATATTCCTTGAGCAATAATAGAATGATTTTTTTGTACTGATTTACAATACTAACTAGGAAAATAACAGTGAATGAGATCTTGCAGAGGAACCCAGTAAAAGTCATCTTAAATGCTTACATTTGTTTTTATAAAGGAATTGCATAGAGACCACCTAGAATTTTAAAGTTATTTATGTCATCCAGTCACTATTTTGAGTAATTAAATAAAAAAATAGGTCATATTATAAAGACTTAGCTTCCTAATATGTGGACATGGCATTTTTGCTCAGGTAAACCACAATGTTAAAATTTAGTGTGACCTTTATGACCCCCAATATGTCCTGACCATATATTTAGACACTGTATAAATTTAAATGAACTACATTGTATTTTTCTTAGAATATCATTTCAAAAGTAATGGCTGCCAATGAGTGCCCTGTAAAGATTTAAATGCACAGTTATTTTGTCTTATTTTAATTTTATTTGGCACTTTAAGTGTATTTGTGTCACATAACACAACCGCAAAATTTAAATGTATTCCCAACGGTTAATTAGTTTAATTCCCCAAATAAATATGTGGTTTGTTAAGAGATGGAATTACTACAAGATCACAATCCACTTTTCCATCTTTGCAAAAAAAAAAATTAGATATATGCTGACCTCTGCAGGTGCAATCCTGCCTTACATTTTTGACAGGCATCATTTCATCAAAAAAACCCAGTTGTCAAACATAAAAACAAAAAGATCTATCAACACATGAAGAAAGCATCCACAGATGTATGACTGCAGTTCAGCACCATCACATCAAATGATGAGAAACGTATCAAGATGGAGGCAGGCCACCCAAATAAGACGGCAAAACTATAGCGTTGCGGCCAAAAGTGGGCCATCGGCCTTTAGTGACAAACAAGCAGAGGCTTGACTTGAATTGGAGAAAATAGAGGAGAGGAAAGGTGTCGGTGGGGCTGGCATGGGGGCACAAAGTGGAAATGACAGTCTTTAGGCCATAAGTGGCAGCAATTGAGGGGAAAGAGGCAAAAGTGCAGCATTAATGGTGATTGGCACACGGGCCACGGGCAGAGGTGTCCAACTAAAGGACTCTTATGGACTGCAGCGAGCTGCTTGCTAGTCACTCGACCATTTTTATATAGAGGAATCCAGGGGAAAAAAAACTAAAAGCTCAAAAAGACCAGGTTGGATGTCAAATGTTGGGTTAAAGGTCAAAATAATAACATTTAGTATAAGTGTGTGGACATCACGTATATGTGATGTCATGTATGTGGACATCAGGGCTTTATTTTGTTATTATTTTAATTGGGTAAAACAATCACCTGCTCTATAAAAGATGAAAAAACAATTACAATATATGTTGTGCTTAAATGTTCATTTAGTCTCCTTTACTAGAGAATAATACCTGCTCAATCAATCTATATCGTAAAAGCTTAAAAGTCTCAATACTGTAGGGACAAAGTGTGTGAAATTAATCTTATGTAGGCACAAAATGGATAGTTATTATTCTTATTGTATTTTGTACTATTATTTAGTTGCACTACAAGCGTATTCAACTGTATTCTAACTGGTTGCCAGCAGGGAGAGACACATTCCCACCACATTATGTAAATAGATCCCATTAAATTATTACTAAGCCAAGTATGCAATATTGAGCTGCATGTTTTTAGCTCTAAATAGATCTCTATTCTTGGAACATAATCATGACTGAAACCTGGCATCCACAAGTATTGACATTTTGAATTGGACATCTAGGCCAACAAAAAAAACAACAACACCATCACCAAAGACAGAAAAAAATACTCACCATGTCGATGCAGCAGACAAACACGGGGTTGAGATACACAAAAGGGAAGGCCAGCCTTAAAAAAACACAGCAGGTGAAACTCATAGACACTCGTCACTTTCCCAGGGCACAAAAGGAAACCCACCAAAAAATGACACTACAAGGTATTATATTATAAGGTTAATAAAATAGAAGCATTCAATACAAATCATAAACAAGTAGGTGTGTTAAGTACCATTGCAAGAATGAATAAGTTGACTCCAGTGGCTTCTTTCAACAAAAGATGATGGCCTTAAAGAGCTTTTCTCACTGATACATTTGGCTCATGAGTCCACATCTGCTTGTTGGCAAGTTAATTGTCTAGCTCCGCCTATCTACCAGTGACCTTAATTGTCTTGTAATCTTCAGTCAAAGATCAGCTATGCCTTCCTTTTCTATAAGCACGTCTGCAATTGATGGGTGCCTCATAATGAAGGGTTGATTCCCTTGATGGCAACAAAAAGAAAACTTTAACTTTAAGACAAATTACAAAGTAATTTTTGTCCAATTTACACAAAATAAATCAAAAAATGAAGGAACAAAATAGTTATCAGACAGTTTTTTTAACAAAATGATACAGTTCTGCCAAAATGGGCCCGGAATAAAGACAAAGTGACCTGGAAATGTTCAAAAACAACATGGAAATGCACCAAAAAATAAAAGGCAGTGGCCTGTAAATGCACCAAAAACTATAAGGGCGTGGCCTATAAATGTCCCAAAATCAACAAAAAGTGACCACACATAATTTCTCTAGAAATGCCATCTTCTAGTTTACAATGTTTGCCAGCCATGAAAAATCCCAGTGTGATGTTTTGCTGACATGGCCTCAAGTAGATATGAATTTATAAATGACAAATATAAAAAAAAAATCAATAAATAGCAGATTACATCTGACTCTGGGCCTTGAGTTGCAAAGCAAACAAAGATGGAAGGTAAAGTCAGTAAAGCGATGCTTGGAGAAGCATTCCATTTCAAAGGTTCAGGCCCGATATGCAGTCATAAATGTTTGTTTGCCTCAAGGTCCTCATGTGGCAACTCCAATAACAGATAGGACTAGCTGTTATTATTATTTTTAAATTTCATTTCAGCCATCAATCCTCTGCTTTTGCTTCATACCACAGGCGATAATCTTTAGAAAATGCAAGAATCCGTTTCCAAGAATGACCGAATGATGAATTCATATAAAGTCTTTTCATTTTTTCTCTTCCAACATCAATATGTCTAAAAACAACCTTTATGTCAAGTTCTTTATACTTCACATTTTTTTATTGCAATCCTGATGAATTCAAAATAAATAAATAAAAACGGAATGTCGTTGTATTTATTTTCATTGGTTTCTATTTATTAAGTTTCAAATGAAAAGGGAAATATTATTGTTATTTTGAGTTTTATTTGGTCATCTACATATTTTCAATCATGTAATAATAGCTGAAAAAACCTTCCTAGTCTAATCCTATTGGACGTCTAACTTTATACCGTATTTTCAGGCCTATAAGGCGCACTTAAAAGTCTTAAATTTTCTCCAAAATAGACATGGTGCCATATATATTGAAAAAAACATTAAAATATGCCATCCATTGAGGGTGCACCTTATAATGTGGTGCACCTTATAGTCGTGAAAACACAATACTCATTCATTATTTCTCCTAAAGTCTATTTTTACGTGTTATTTCAAAAATATCCAAAATGTGAAGTCCACACATGTCAACAACAGCTCTTAAAGGGCTTGAATGTATTTTTAAATGCTACAAATTGCCCTAAAACAGCTCAAATATCAATTTTGCCACCGCCAATTGCCCTTGCTACCCATTTTCTGCAATTTATCCAACTAAATAAATCTAAATTGGCACGCCTTGCATAGCCTGAAGTAAAATAATAACCCTGCAAACAACGCACGCACAGAAGAGAGAGAGAGGTCACTTGTGTTAATTGTTATTACACCCATAACCAGAGCAGTCAATCAAAGTAAGAAGCACCATTTTGCTTATGGCACATTACCGGTCGTAGTAGCGAAATAATGAGGTCACCTAAAAAATAAACTGGCTTTTCCAACACTTTTTATTAAAAGCGATTAAGAAACGGCGTATTGCATCGCTCAACCTTAACTAATCCCAAGGTTTTAAACCCGAAAAGTAGTTAAAGACAAAAAAGGGATGGGTTTTGTGACTACTTTTGCCCTTGAGTGGGTGGAAAATCAAAGGAGCAATAGCTATATATAATCGCTTTTGTATTTTTTGATCCCTAAATATGGCGTTTGTGTCCTTTTATCCCAGCTAGTTAGTGGTTGGGCGGGTAAGTGATGCCGTGCACTTAGGCTGTGAAAAGCAGGTCAATGTGAGAATGGAGAGTAAAGCACATGTGCATTACATGGATAGCCTTGGGATTATTTGGCACAAAATGTCTTAATTCCTCTGTTCACTAATGATCCAGGGAAAATACCCTCTAATCTCCGTTCCATTAATTAAAAAGAGCATGAGCCCGTGGAAAACCTCGCCATCTGCTGTCGTTTCACTGCTGCCGACAGATTGTGTTTTCCGCTTTCGGCATGGGTAACTGGGCTTGTTTTTTGGAGGGGGATATTGTAGGTTTTAAGTTAGGCTATCTCTGTTGTTTTGGGTTTGCGTTAAAGGGACGTTTTTAAAGAGAAATTATGTAAAGATGGAACTCATTTGGCTGCCATAGACGTCAATGGCATTGATCAATGGGCAAGGCTTCTAAATTAAGTTAAGAAAATGTGAATTAGTGAAACAAACAACAACTATACGATGCTTTAGTAGTTCCTAATTGGATCAGATTTCTATTTGAAGTCATTTTATACTATAGTAGAATATAATAATTAATTTTTCGTGTATTTTTTGTCAATTTTTTATTCATTTTATATATTAACAAAATATATACCCTACAATTGTACTAAAAACTACTTATTTGTTATTTTATTAAGCCAATTAATCATAATTCCCTTCTCTAATTATATATATTTATTCTATATAGATAGACAAACAGGCAGACATTCAGTCACAAGGGGTGCCGGAGCCAACTATGACCAGAGAGCCTTGAGTAAATTTCTAGCCAATCACAGGGCACGAAAAAACAGACAACCATTAACATTCCCACTCTTATCTAGAGCCAATTTTATCCCAATTCTCTATCAAATGAATGTTAACATAATACATGACTCCAAAGGTGATGAACATGGCAAGATTTTATCATGCTACATTTTTCTTTAATAACCCAATATAGCCCTTTTGCCCTATCAAGGGTTAAAAGCCTGGGGTCTCTAACATGAATTGGATAGTCGGCAGTAAAGATTATCCAAACAGATGTCGTTTTATCTCCAAATGAAACAGTAGGGCCAATAATACCACACACACTCACACACACACAGAAACACACACACACACACACTCTGAGTCGACTCCCCCCAACCCATCCGGACCCTCCCTCTCTTTTTCTTCCTCTCAGACATCAAGACGGCGAGCCGCATCATCCCAAGCAATGTCAAGTTTTTGTTTGCTTTCGTCTTCAAATCTGCTCCCAATGCCTTGCCATCTGGTCAAGTTTTGACGGTCCTCCATCGCCATCCTTCCCGACCATGGACTCGCAAAAAGAACCCAGAAGACGTCATCCGTGCGTTAAATTCCACCTACTTTACACTATCGTTTGTCTCTTGGACTTAGCTCGGGGACAGATCCGCTACTCGGTCCCGGAGGAGCTTGAACACGGCGCTTTTGTGGGGAACATCGCCGAAGACTTGGGTTTGGATTTAGACAAACTATCCGCGCGGAGATTCCGCATCGTTTCCGGAACCGGGAGGCAATACGTGGAGGTCAACTTGGAAAACGGAGTCCTTTTCGTCAATGAGAAACTGGACCGCGAAGAACTATGCGAGCAGAGTTTGGCGTGTTCCTTCCACTTGCAAGTCGTCATCGAGAACCCCCTGGAGCTCTACCGGGTGGAGGTTGAAATCCTGGATGTCAATGACAACTCCCCTAGCTTCCCCTGGACGCAATTCAACCTGGATATTTCCGAGTCGTCGACGCCGGGTTCGCGCTTCCCGCTGGAGAGCGCGCAAGATCTGGACGTGGCTCCTAATTCGCTACGTACTTATCTACTAAGCGTCAATGAACATTTCACCTTGGACGTCCAGACTAGAAGCGATGGGAGTAAATTCGCCGAACTGGTTCTCCGGAAACCGCTGGACCGAGAACGCCAGGGCGCGCATCAGATGGTTCTGACGGCCGTGGACGGCGGTTCGCCAGAACGGTCCGGGACGGCGCAAGTTGACATCGCCGTTTTGGACGCCAACGACAACGCGCCGGTTTTTGACCAGTCTTTTTATCGAGTACGGCTAATGGAAAACGCCGCCAAAGGCTCGGTGGTCATCCGAGTCCACGCGTCAGATCTAGACGAAGGCACCAACGCCGATGTGGTCTATTCCTTCAGCGGACACGCGCCAATTAAGGTACGCCAGCTTTTTCTGGTGGACCCTCGCACGGGGGAGATCCGAGTAAAGGGACCAATCGATTATGAGAAAACTAGGATGCATGAAATTTACATCCAGGCTAAGGATAAAGGTCCTTCAGCCGTGGCGGTCCACTGCAAGGTGTTGGTCAACGTGGTAGACCAGAATGACAATATCCCAGAGGTCATTTTGACGTCCGTGTCCTCGCCGGTCCACGAGGACGCACCCCCAGGGACCGTCATCGCCGTCATCAGCGTAACGGACAAGGACTCTGGGGAAAATGGGAAAGTGGACTGTGAAATTCCGAATTTAGTCCCGTTTCAGCTCCATTCTTCTTTCCAGAACTACTACACTTTGGTGACGTCTGAGTTTTTGGACCGGGAAGCCGTGGCGGAGTACAATATCACCCTCACGGCGAGAGACTTGGGTTCCCCGGCTTTGTTTACCCGGAAAACCATCATGGTCCAAGTGTCTGACGTCAATGACAACGCGCCTCAGTTCAAACAGCCTTCCTACGCGGTGTATTTGACGGAGAATAATGCTCCAGGAGCCTCGGTCTGCTCCGTAACGGCACGGGACCCGGATTGGGGCCAGAATGCGTACTTATCCTATTCCATTATGGAGGACGACATCCAAAAAATGCCCGCTTCCACCTATGTTTCCATCAACTCGGATAACGGCAACATTTACGCCCTCAGGTCGTTTGACCACGAGCGTTTGAAGAGCTTCCAGGTGACGGTACGAGCCCAAGACGCCGGTTTCCCACCTCTGAGCGGCAACGTGACGGTAACCGTGTTTATTTTGGACCAAAACGACAACGCGCCGGTCATTTTGTCGCCCCTCCCTCAAAACGGGACGCCTCCGACGGAAGTCGTGCCGAGATCCGTGGACGCCGGATACCTGATCGCCAAAATCCGAGCATCGGACGCCGATTCCGGTCAGAATTCCCGTCTTTTTTATCAAACGCTGCAAGCCACCGACCCGAGTTTGTTTAGCGTGGCTTTGTACACGGGAGAAATCAGGACAGTCCGCCAATTGACGGAGAAAGACCCTACCAGGCACCGATTGGTCATTGTAGTGAAGGACAACGGACAAGTCCCCCTCTCGGCCACAGTTTCCATCATTCTGTCAGTGGTTGACAGCCTGCCAGAATCGGCGCCCGATCTGGGCGACCTGTCACCCAGGCCCCGTCACGGCTCCAACTTTAGCCTCTACTTAATCGTATCCCTGGGCGCCGTCTCCTTAACGTTCCTGGTGGCTATCATCGTCATCGTTAGCGTGAGGAAGCTGAAGGACGGCGTGTCCGCCCAAGAGTCCGACTTCCCCTCCTCCGACGTCTGTCGCCGTTGTTGCTGCTACCGCACGACGTCCGTCGACTCCGACCTGTTCAAAAAGACCAATTTGAACATGCGGATGTCAGCCGACGCCGAGACCAGCGGCGACGGCGCCCGGCCGCCAGCTTACCGCTACAAGATGTGTCTGACGCAAGAATCTTCCAAAAGTGACTTTATGTTCTTAAAGCCATGTAGTCCGGTTTTATCGGTCCGGCAAAATAATGACAGCAAAAGCTCGGACTACCTGACGTCCGGTTGGAGCGCGTTGGAACGGAACAATCTGGCCAACAATCAGAATTCAACTCTAAAAGAGGTAAACAGTCCACAAAATATACACGGTGGTGTCAAACTGGGGGGCCGGGGGCCAGATAGGGCCTCAAATACATTATTCCGTCAAGAAAAATCGTACTATATTTGACTTTATTTCAATTTTACTCACTGAAACATTGACAGACAGCATCTATTTTTCTTGCATTTTGACGCAAGTGCATCTCAAATGTAGGCCATGTCCAAAATATCAAGTATTCCTGATTAACGTGGAACTTGTAAATGTTTGCATTATTCATCCAATTGAGCTTTCCTTGCACCATGAGTGAGTGGTGTGATGCTTGGCTTGCGAATCAATTTGTCTCTCATTACTTCATGATCTCATTAAGGTTTGCTTTTTCTGACTCCTCAGGCATAAATTGCAAATGACTAAAACCTTTAAACCCCCTTCAACTCTCTTCTGGAACATATTGCAATCAAATCTCGATTTACATATTGTAACTAGGGCACACAGCTACAAAACGAGTTAACACCCCAACATTAATAAAAAAAAAAAAATAAATAAAGTGTGCTACAGCACACTAAGGCTGAAGTTTATGAACACATACCCTCTACTGGCTTACTTTAAGACTAAAATATATTTGGTTGTAGTTGTTTACCTTGTCTTTTTGACTAAAATAAGGACCCAAGCCGCTAATGATTATCAATACAAACAAAGGAGAAAAAAAGGGCACAACCAGACAAGCAGAAAACACATTTGCTGCACTTGAGCAAGTTATTGATTAGCATTTGCAATGTTTCACCCGCACAGCTTAAGAATTCCAGCAAGGACTGGACCTGGAGCAATAATCAACAAAATTCAGCATACAAAAGGTAAATGTTTACAATCTGCCTGCCTTACATACACTTGAAAGATGGAAAATGACATTAAAAATGATGTTTTTCACTCTTCAGGTACAGTTCTGGAAATATGGAAGGCACACGTCCACAACGATTGGAGGCTGATGAGTATTTCTGCTCGGTAGCACCACAGTATTGGACTTGGGGAACTCATAAGAATGGTAAGTTTTTTTTTTTTTAATTAAGTGGCTATTTTTAGTCATTTAAAAAAAATATGCAGCGTATTTTGTAGGACTATAAGGCGCACCATCAATGAATGACACATTGTAATTTTTTCCATATATAAGGCGCACTTTTAAGTGCGCCTTGTATATGGTACTCAAAATACGGTAATTAGAATTATATGGAGATTTTTGTGATGATGATATTTTGTAATGTGTAGATTTCAAGATGTCTCTTCAAGATGGAAACAATCCCATGTTGACCTGGTCTCGAACCGGGTCTAAACCTCAATCCGAAGTAGTGGACCCACATCACGGTGTATACATTCCTTCCCAATCAGCGGACTACCAGCACAACGTGTACATTCCCGGCACCACGTCTGGCTACAGCACCCTAAAACTGGCGCCTCGGGGTGATCTGGATGTCTACAACACTTTTTCCACTTTTGGGAAGAAAAAGAAATTAATATCCAAATATGAACAGCCTTATGAAAAGGATGACGGGTACATTGGCAGTGGTATTTTTAAATGAGACTTCCACCAATGTGATCATTTTATTTGATTTGGTTGACTCATTTGGGGTTGATTATTATTTGTTTTGTGAATACTACTTTGCCATAAATACTCAATTTTTCATCTTTTCCTCCTTAAATCTAAATAAGAACACATTATTTTACCAATTTCTCCTCAAAAAGTGTCATGTATGGTAGCAAAATTCTCATCTCATCCCATTATCCTCATTGGGAGAGGCTCCAGCACCCCCCTGCGACCCTAATGTGGATAAAACCAGTTCAGAAAATGAGATGAGAGTTTTGACAGTCCTTTTTTATATTAATTACAACTAAAGATATGGTAATAATCTGGATTTACCATAACATTTAGATAGTCATGTGACCTGTAAACATTCATGATTCAACTCAACTGCATGTGGTATAAATACTTGTTTTGTACAAAGTTGTATATTAAATTTATTATAATAATAAAATGTACTGACAATCACGTGTCATTTGTATATTTTTGAATGATTCCTTAATATGAATGGTGCAGTATGTTTCATAGCATTACAAGTGGCTTTTTTACTTTAAATGTAATGCCTTTTATACTCAGCCCACACGGTGGTGCCTGATTTTCCAGCAAAACCTCCCTGTAACTGTTCCATTTGTCACTAGATGGAGTTAAAACCTAACCAAAGGGAGTCATAATAAAACCTCAAAAGCCATTCATGCTTCATTGACAAAGCCCAAAATCATTATCTGAGTTGACAAAGAAAATGAGCTTCTTCTTTTCCCTTTATATGTGTGTCTGTAATGGGGTTCATTTAATGAATAAACCTACATTTTCTAATAAACTCTCAAATATACAATATACTTACCCTTAAATTACAGTTCTTATTCAAATGTAAAGGCTTAACATGATGCAAAAAATCTAATATTGTCCTGATTACTGATTTTAGAATGGCAATTTCAATTTTTTAATGCTTTTTGCTGCTATAAAATGGTCATCCAATGGCCCCTTAGCGATAAAGACTCAACCTCCCCCCTTACACACACACACTCCCCCTTCCACACACACACACCCCTCCTTACCGCAGCGCCTTTTCGCGGTGAGGCTTGCCACTGGAGGCCAGCCTCCACAAACGCCACGCGCACACGCCCCTGACTCGCACGAGGACAAACGAACCGCCGGCTGCATTTAAGCGGCTCCCACGCGCCAAACCAAGGATGACACCGGCGCCTCTGGAAGACTGAAACAAAGGACCCTTCCCCACCACTCCGCCTTCTACTCGACTATACTCCGTTTTGAAAAGAAAACGGCGTGACGATGGCGTTTCTCCGGCTGATCGCCGCCTTCACGGTCAGTGCATTGTGGGCTCCCGCTCTTTCCATCACTCGCTACTCCATCCCGGAGGAGATGGAAGAAGGTTCTTTTGTGGCTAACCTGGCTACGGATTTGGGTCTAGATGTTCGTAGTATGGTGGAAAGAAAAGCTAAGCTGGATGTCATTCATAGTAAGAATTATCTCGATATTAACAAAGAAAGCGGCGAGCTCGTCATCCGCGAGAAGATCGACCGGGAAAGCATTTGCATGACCAAGACGGCTTCGTGCTTTCTGAAAATGGACGTCATACTGGAGAATCCCATTCGTATTTTTAACATTGAACTAGAAATCATGGACATCAATGACAACGCGCCAGTCTTCCGGAGAAAGACAATTTATCTGGACGTTTCCGAAGCCACCCCCCCTGGTGAGAGATTCTCGCTGACAAACGCGGTGGACGCCGACGTGGGCGCCAACACTATCGAGACGTACTACCTAAGCGAGAGTAAATACTTCAGCGTGGACATCCAAACCGGCAGTGACGGCTCCAAGTATGTGGACTTGGTTCTTAACGGCGATCTGGACCGGGAAACGGACGCGGTGCATCATCTGATTTTAACGGCGATGGATGGCGGGGTTCCTCCACGATCCGGCACCGCCAGTATCATCATCAACGTCCTGGACATCAACGACAATGCCCCCCAGTTCAGTCGAGACGTCTTCCAGGTCACCTTAGCGGAAAACTCGGGCGCCGGGACCGTAGTTCTGACCCTAAACGCCACGGATTTGGACCAAGGCACCAACGCGGAGCTCTTATATTCCTACACGTTGTACACTTCCGAGAAGACTCAAGAGCTCTTCTCGTTGGACCGACATTCAGGGGAGATTAAAGTCAAGGGCGCCATTGATTTTGAGGAGACCTCCGCGTTCGAGATGCACATCCAAGCTCGCGACCAAGGCTCAACGCCGCTTTTGGGGAACTGCAAAGTGATGGTTTCCATCACCGATCTGAACGACAACTACCCAGAGCTGACCGTCAAGTCTCTAAAAAGCGCCGTGGCCGAAAACACGCCCGTGGGGACGTTGATCGCCGTGGTCAGTGTTGGTGACCGCGACTCTGGAGACAACGGGGAAGTGGAGCTGGTCTTGAGTCAGCGGGAAATGCTACCCTTCACCCTTAATCGATCCTCGGAGGGTTACTTCCAGCTTTTGGTTTCAAGACCACTTGACAGGGAAGTGGAGAACAAATATGAAATAACCTTGAAGGTCAGCGACAAAGGGACGCCGCCATTGACGGAAAGCGAGACCTTCACCTTGGAGATCCACGACATCAACGACAACGCCCCCGCTTTCCCACAATCCTTCTACACCATCCACGTCATGGAGAACAACCTACCCGGAGCCTTGTTGACCTCCCTCAGCGCCTTAGACCCGGATTTGAACGAAAACCAATACTTGGTTTACTTCATCGTAGAGAAGGAGATCGCTAACACCTCCATGTCCATGTTGTTCTCCATCAACCCGGAAAATGGCGACCTCTACGCCTTGAAGACCTTTGATTTCGAGCGGGAGAGGGAGTTCCTTTTCCACATCGAGGCGAGGGATTCCGGGGTTCGACCGCTAAGTAGCAACGTCACCGTTCACATCATCGTTATGGACCAAAACGACAATACGCCGGTTATCGTGTCACCATGGCGAGCGCAGGGTTCGGTGGTAGAGCAGGTGATCCCACGGTCCACGGATAAGGGCCACCTAGTGGCCAAAGTCATCGCCATTGACGCCGACTCTGAACAAAATGGCCGGGTGACCTATCAACTCCTGCAAATCAGCGACGCCAGTCTCTTCAGCTTGGACCAATACAACGGCGAGATCCGGACCGCCAGAATGTTCAGCTACAGGGACCCTCGCCACCAACGCCTGGTGGTAGTGGCCAAGGACAACGGGAACCCGGCTCTCTCCACTACCGTCACCATTAAGATATCCACGGTAGAGCACTCCACGGCCTTTTCCGAGACCACAGAGTTGCCGTTGGAGTACGACGTCTTCACCGACTTGAACTTGTACTTGGTGGTGGGTTTAGGCGCCGTTTCCTTCCTGCTCCTCATCACCATTCTGGTGATCATCGTGCTGAAGTGTCAAAAGCCCAAGCCCAAGGCGCTGAAGATGCCCCCGCCCAATCGAAATAGCGTGATCAGCAGGAATAGCATGATTAGCCAGAGGAGTTCCACCATCGCGGATTCCACTTTGATCTCCAGCGATGCCTACTGGTACAGTCTCTTTCTGGCGGAGACTAGGAAAGGCAAAGTGGTGGTGAGGCAGCCCATAATACCCAAAGGTGCTGGATACTTTGTTTCCAGTATACCCAGGAGCATAGGGCCCAGTGAGACCACCGAGTCCAGGGCCTCCACATTGGAGGTAGGTAGAAGTTTATGGTCAAATCATTAAAAATATATATATTTATTGGTGTAGTGGTTTACTGGACTGACTGGAAGATGAATGAATTAATCATATTTACTGTATTTTTCTCTTTGAAATGAAAATGAGGACCAAAAATGAAGATAAAAATTTAATTAAAAGCCTCTAGAAAAAGGATTTTGACCATTTGAGGTCAACAATGTCACTAAGCGCTTTATTGATGATCAAAATAGATTAATCTACTCATCACGTTATCGTGATTTAAAACCAGGAGGGATGGATAAATGTCCAATGCCTCAAACAATTAATATATATATATATATTAATATTTCATATACATTCACAATAAATGAACATTTAGGAATTCATTCTAATATCAAATCCAATTGATCACCATTAAATTGCGATTAAGACTATTTACTCTGAATTAACATCTGGCTGAGATCACTAACAACACAAAAAAATGAATATTACAACCTACACACCCCAAAACATGATGGTCACCTACGTTTATGCACGCCGGCCCACTAGATAGTTAACTCAAATCATTGGAGTAGTCCAAAAGCAATTGAATAATTAGGTCAAACGAATAGAGTGAAGCCCCCCACACAAAAGCAGGCAAAATATTCCACTGTTCAATGTCTAATGTAGGTCATTTATCTCGGATGCATATCACAGTAGTGGGTGATGGGAGAATGGGAAAAACATCAAAGAGAGCGCAAAAAAAATGTCTTAAATGAGTCGAATTGTGAAAGGAGTCGAATCGGTCTGCCCGAGAATCAAAAACAATTGAACTTCTCAGGTCAAACGTGATTAAAAATGTCTTTCTGCTCCACTAACCCGACATATTGACATAAAGGTCAAACGTGAAGTCATAAAAAATGAGTGGCCATATATTTTCAATGCATTATATTTGACCTTTGAACTCATTGTGCAATTTGTCTATCTTTCCTTTTCTTAAGTACTCCAAATGAAGTCTAATCTACAAGTGGAGGTAAGATTTAACTATTTCTATCTTTTTCCATGTCTAAATTCAAATTTCAGTTTGTTTCCAAATCCCTTGGCTTAAAAAATGGTTGTCATTATTAATGTCACATTCAAATTGGCCCGCTTCTAAACAGGTTTAGTGCGGATTAGAAGGAAATTGGCTGCTGGTCAGATTCCTGTTGTGCACATCTGTTTATCCTAAATTCTGGACATCCAATGTAATAGTAAAAAAAAAAGATAATTCCACAATTTGGAGGCCCACTTGAAGATGTTGCGTCCGTGTATTTTGTAAGTAATTTTGTCCTTGTGTTTCCCAGCAGGCCACCAGAAGAGGAATAGCGTGATCCAATCATCTCTTCCTGGCAGTCACTGACTCATAAACAGATGTAAAACTTACCCGAAAAGCCGATTTTTCTGTCCTTCGCTCCTCCAAATATTTTCAATAGCGACATGCAATAGGTAGTAGATAATAGATCCTGTAAAACTTTACTCATCCAATAAGCAAAAGAGTCATTGTTTCATTGAGAGTCATTCGGATCTATTTTCAGCATGAGTCTAAATTTGATCCAATTTGAACAATCGGGATTAAAAAACGTTTTTTTGGAACAGAAATGAGGCTTTTTCCTTTTTGCGCAACTCAAAATGTTCCATTGTTCTTCTCGCTTAAGTGTCAGAAAAAAATGGTGTCTTGTAAAAAGCGCGTTTAACCCTTTATAGGGCGGTTGTTTCACTCATTGGCTGCCATTGACGTCAGTAGATGTCCAATTTATTTGAACTGGGAGGCAAACTGAATGGCAGCCAATGGGATTTTTTGGGTTGATTTAATTGGAGGAAATTTGTTATATTATTAGTTCTACATTTAGAAAAAAATATTAATATACTGCTAAATTAATACAATTAATTTGGATTAATTTATTAAAAAAGGGACTTTTAGTCTCATTTTTTTGGTCTTTTTTGGCCTAATGTAAAATATTTTTTCTAATGAAGTGAATTAATTAAAATATATAAAAAATGCTGTTAATTGTGGTCAAAATGAACACATTTTTTTGTTTTAATTTTGATAAATAGTGACTTGCCCTATAAAGGGTTAAATAAAATAAGAGACCAGGTGAATATGATTCTTCCATTGGTTTAATAATACAGAATCAAATCAGGTAAACTCATTCATTTACGTAAATGCTGTGTAGTTTCCTTTTTAAAAATGACATGTTGACTGTTTTATATGTGGAGTTTATGCCAAATAATCTCATGATTTGACATTCTCCCATATTTTACTCCAAAAAAATGAAGGGTAATATAAGGTATTATTGAGTTTTTCCATGTGTTTGTTGTCTTCTTGAACTTTTTGAACATTTTTCAAGCTTTGAGTAGCACATGAACATTTATGACTGTCTTTTTTAATATTATGCTGTATTTGGGGGACAAATTACATGCAATAATATTCATTTTTGAGGGGAAATACTTTGAATGTCAAACCAACTTAATGTTTCAGGAAATAGGACATGAAAAACTCCAAAAAAATGCATTGTATATTTAAAAAAATGGCTTTTCTATACATAAATTAAGATGACCAAACTGGCAATAAAAATATAATCTGATAAATACCAAGTTATTGCCACCTGAACTTGGATTTTTGGGGATTTTAAGACTATAAATTGATGTAAAATATATGAAAAAAATAATGATCTCGTGATTGAGTTGAATTCCAAGCGAGATTTATTAATTTCTGTTTTTATTGATCATTAATGTCTTAACTTTTAATGCTGCTTCTGTGGGATTTTTCAAGGGCATTTTGTGTTGCGTATATGTGAATCTTAGTGGATTTGATGTTTTGCTAGTCTGTAGTTTTTTGGGGGAAAATGCTGTCCCTTTTTTTCATTCCCGATTCTTGACTTTAACTTCCCACTGACGAGATGCTTGTACTTAAAGCAACTTGCTGTATTTTTTGGTGCTGCTTGATCCAATCTGACGTCGGTCCGGGTCTCCAGAATGTGCTTCAGACTGCAGGGATGGAGAAAAGAATGAAATCCAGCCAGCAAAAGTATTGGCAGCTCTTTAAAAATAGGCACAATACAAGAAGGGAATGGCAACCATTGAATAGAGATTATATTTCGCAAGTCAGCAAAGGCTGAGAATTGTTACTTTTGCATATTTTACAACAATGAAATGTGACAAAAGATTTAATGCAGGCATATGTTGTTGTTTTTTTAACCCTTAGATGCATAATTGGGTCAGAAATGACTTTTTTTTCTTGAATTTGAATTCGTCTAAACATGTTTAGTCTTTTTTGTTGTTGTTTTTGTGCTTTTTGTTTTTTTAATGCATTTTCATGGCGTTTTGATTGGTATTTTTTGCGATTTTTGCATTTTCCATGCATTTTCATGGCATTTTAATTGTATTTATTGCAATTTTTGCATTTTTCACGACCTCTTTTATGCATCTAATGGTTAAATAAGTCTTTTCTGAAAGTGTCTGAGTAATTGCACTCCTGATAAGCTTTTCCGTGCCTTCTGTATTGTAAAAAGATGTTCTGACTTTTGATAAATTCAATAATTATGACCAGTATTATACATCAGAGGTTGGATTTAAAAAAATATTTAAAAAATATCCAAAAGTGGAAAAAAACTTCTTTAAACTAGCGTCACTATTCATCACTAGCACCTGAAAAATATGCTATTAACTAAACCTAACCCCCCAAAACTAAAAAATGCTTATAATTTGCCAAAGACAAGTTTTAGAATACTATTGTAGCATCCCTTTTTTCCAACTAAATCATCCCTTAATTAAGGATCCCAATATTTATATAAAATAAAACAATAAGTTCCTTATGGAGTGTAATCAGTCCTTTGTTTTTTTTCAGGACCAGCAGACGCATTTACTGTAAATTAAAACACTTTCTACACTTGTTTAATTCTTAACGTCGTCTATTTGATAAGTTCATTACAATTTTATGGAATCTTTAGCAAATTTTAATTTAAATCGCCAGTTGTATTGTAAAGGATTTACATCAAATGGCCTGTCCAGTTAACTGCCATTGACAATGATAGACGTCCAATCACGTGTCACTTAAAAAAGTCAATATACAATCTTTAAATGTCTTTCATATGACTAGATGTCAAATCCATTGGGAGTGGGAAGGGTGGCAGATGGATAGCATCGTCAATGGCAGCCAAATTGAATGATTTGATGTTGCTTATTTGGCTTTAATGTTCTGCTTGATCATCATCATTTCAATAAAGTTTTTTTCTAAATGGGCCACTTTGTTGTGTTTCTTATGGTTAAAAAAGACGTCTCAATTCATGAAAATAACTCGTCAAAGACGTCAACTCATATTTCGACCCACTTTCTCTGTTTATTCTTTAAAAAAAACAATAAATGACGACAAAAACTCCCAGAATGACAAATAAATGTTTTGTTTGTCTATGACTCTTACAGAGCCTTCAATTACATGAGATATGACATCTTGTTTATGATTCTGTTTTGTAATATTGCCTATTTAATATTAATTGTGTTATACAAATTCATTTTCTTTACCTCGCCTTTCTTCTCCGCTTTTATTTTATTTAGTTTTTTATGATGAGGCAATTAAAACATAAACACCACACTAAGAGTTTTTCAATGAAATATTTATAGAAAAGCCCACAACAAAAGCACAAAAGTACACCAAAAAATCCACTTTAAAACTTGCAGTAGACTTGGCTTCGGTATCGTTTTCCTTATTTATCTATTTTGTGGTGGATTAGGTTATTATAAAATGTGGATTTTCAGATTTGGAGAGGAAAGCGGTTTAGAGGATTTTCAGCAGATTGTGTTGATTTGCCAAGTTGTCGTTCTACTTCATATCAGGGATTGGATTTGGTACTTTGTTTTTTTCTGCCTGACCTGGCCCTGTGATTGGCTATTGACTTCACCTGTGTTACCCCACCCCCGCTGGTTACCTCAGATGTTTCTAATTACCTCACCAACCCAAATCTGTCCTTCTAAATCTGTCCTTTGGGCCTTCTATGCATTCTAGACCCTGCTAAATCCTCACACTTAGTATATAATTGCCTAATGTGACATAATGTAAAGAATTTTTTTTTTTAAATAGCACTATTGGTGCCAAAGAGATCCAATTGGAACATTCCGAATCAATTCCTCACAATAATGGGACATTTGACCCAATTGTCCAATTGTAGAGGGTCATTAGAACAGCAGGGAAGATAGATAGATAGATAGATAAATAGATAGATAGCGGAAACAATGGGGTCATGATTGTGATCCTCTAACGCAGGGGTAGGGAATCTGTGGCTTGGGAGACACATGTGGCTCCTTTGATGGGTGGATCTGGCTAAAATTTGGAAACTACAGCTTCTTTAATCTTCATTTTTTTGCATTAGACTCTTCTGGAATGCATACATTGATTTATTAGCAACTGTATAAGAATGTGAAAAGTATTTTTTCCACTTAAAGTGGTGAAATGACTAAAAACATAGGCACAATTTTAATGTTTGGAAATATGAATTGTTTATGGCTCTCTTGGTCAAAAAAGGTTACCGACCCCTGCTTTAATGCTTTAGTTTCCACTAATAAAAGACACGCCAAATGAAGTTAACTCCTGATGTGGGTGGACCTTGGCCTGAAGGAGAATGAGGTAGATTTTATTTTCTTTTTCTTTCTTTTTTTTCTGGCCCTTATTTCTCTTTTGAGGAGAGATAAGGAGTCCGTCAGTCACAGCAATGGCGCGCCAACCCATATGAACAGATTGTCACTTCGATTTGGAAATGCGTGCAGAGTTAGACGGGAATACCAATGTGTTAGCGCATCTGTAAAAGAAGAAATGTCAAATGAACGCCGGCCCTTTAAGCGCAACCTTGGTCATGTTTTCAGGGTTGTGGCTTTAACTTAGTAAGATGCCATTGACGGAGATGGGCGTCTAATTCATGTCAACTGGGAAATATGAATGAAAATGAGTGGCATTTTCAGCCAGAAGCAGTCATAGTTGGTGAATTTCAATGAAATGAGGTTCGTCAAATAGACGCCATATAAAGTAGGACAGTGCTCCACTAAAAATGGCAGTCACCACCAGTTGTTAAAATAGCTCTCTCTTTCTCTCCTTTGGTATAGTCGTCGGTGTTCAAAGGTGTTTTGTTGAGATTTCTCTACGGCCTTTTAGAAATCATTTTGGGATCCGTTGCATAAGATCCGAACATTGTGTTTCCATGACAACGGGCATTTGCTGCGTGTTGCAGTGCCAGTTGTGATCACTGCCCTAAATTTGATGTACAGTGCTCACAAAGAAATGTCAACATGTTCTTTTCTCAAACTTTCCATTCCAAGTAATGGAAAAATCCACCGTATATCCATTCTCTGCCAGATCTCCCACTTTAAATACATTGGACATCTATTTTGGGGTATGTTCATATGAATAGTTTTGATATAATTGACTTTTTTGAGTGTGTTTTAGATTGAATTGTCCCAGACTTGAAGTATGAGTCCAGGTAGTGACACTTTTCCTTTTTGTGGGGCTATTTGAGGGGAGAAAAATGGCAAAATGGCTAACATCATAATGCAGCATTGACCCCCTGGCAAGGGCAGGCATACATATAAATAATCTGCCACAGGCATCACTCAAGATGGAGTCCAGGCAGCAGTGCACTTAGCTTTGGCTTAGTCCTCTATCCGACAGTTCGTGAGAACCACACACACAGCACTTCCGTCATCTTTTTTTATTTCCTTGGGGAATATGAGGGCTCTTCAGATTTGGAAATCGTGCAATAATTGCTAGGGTTTTTTTGCAAAACAAAACATTTTAGATGTCAAATTTTCAGAGTCATAATGACTGTAGTTTTTTTCAAATTGATATTGTTTACAACATCCAGACAAACTAATGTTATCAGTTAGTTTTAAGGCAAAAAAATGTCAAATTCTTTCCAAAATTTGACCAAAAATGACCCTTACATTTTCAAAAGCCCCATTAATTCCCCATACGGTGTTCAACTAGTGTTTCCATGCACTAAAATTATTTTTTTTACTTGTATTTGCACAAATAAAACCAAAATCGGGTCATATTTGTATGCCTATAAGCTATTCATTCATTCCCCTGTCCAAGAAAGGTTGAAATTTGAGTAGCTAGCTTCCAAACAACTAGCCATATTGGTCGATACATCCATCTGTCACAGATAGATTTAAACTAATTAAAGTGATAACTTAATTAGCCTGTGTGACTGTGTAATTCATTTTAATTCATCTAATTGGGTTGACAAGAACACTGTCTTGCGGCTCGAAGAGACACTGTCCTTGGTGCTGAAACCACTATACGTACACTTCTTTTGACTGAATTCAAATATTCTTAAATGATAAAGTCATGTCGTATATAATCGCATGCAAGAACAAGATACTTTAAATGTAAATAAGTACATGTTCAGTTATGTTCATTTGATATGAAATAGTTACTTTACGAGCATTTGCAGTCAATTCTCCCCCCTTTTAAAGCAACTGGACGTGCATCACTGACAATAGCTGCCAATTAATTGTCAAATGATTCTTCGCTTGGGTTGCAGAAGAAATGAAACATCCGGCCCATCTCGGTTTCTGTTCAAGCCCCATATCGTGTTTCTCCCCCGAGGCAACGTGATACTTGTGCTTTCTGGGGTCCACTCCGGGCGTCTCCAATGCGATGATGTGACCTGACAGTCTGGGGTCTACCACAGACACTGATCCATGCGGAGGGAAGCTTGTGATTGTCAGTGCAATGTTTTTCTCTCCCTGCTCAGCCTTGCCCAATCATCTGGCCACACAATCACAACCGGCGAATGAAGAAACAGACAATGGGAGAGCAAGACGTGCGTTTTACGACGCGAAACGAGGCTCTCGGACAACACCCAAACGATGGCGTGTTCATTTCATCCTTGTAGCGCTCCCCCCTTCGTTTTCATTGTCACTGATCTTCCTGTAAAATGATAGATTTTGCATTTGGTCACGTACAAGTGCGAGCTTTGCCTAGAAACGACATAATATTGGCTCGGAGGGGGTGATGGATGGGGGGGGGGGGGGGTCTTGCTGTAGGAGGAGGAGGAGGGGGTGAAAACCTGAGACTGGGTGCGCGCAAGGGTGGGATGGAGCACTGCTGATGTTAAGTCGTCTCTATTCGTTAGCTTGGATTCTGGCTTTGCCTTTCAAAGTAAAAGCTGGTGAGGAGATTTGGAGGTCTAACTCGACCATTGAACTGTACACAGTTCAATGGAACATTTGATGGAGTTGTTTTTGTTGTTTAATGAAAATATGTTGAACAAGTATCTTATAATGTAATCCTATACTTGTTTTTCGTGTATTTGTCACAACTATATCACTACTACTGTGTACTGTGTACATTTGTGTTATGTATCGTGCATCAATATAGTGATATATCATCATACTTCACTTTTACAAAGGAAAAAACAAGATTCTAATGAATTTCTCCACCAGAGAAAGACAATAATATGGTTATATAAATCTTGCAATATTGCTATTTTGCAGAAATCTTTTAGTTTTGAGCAGATTGTCGATATGCCAAAAGATGAACATTCATTTATTTTAAATATAATACTCTAATAGTCACTACTGAATGCATAAGAAATGTTATATTGGATTATTTTGAGCTTTAATTCGACTCTAGAGTCTTTCTATATTTTAACTGTACACCTAATTTGGATGCTGAAATCCAAGTACGGATGTTATTTGATTTTGAAGGGGTGCTAGGGGATATTGTGGCCAATTTGACACATCTCGCGGCTTCAGTGGCGAGGAAACACACCCGTCAGCAGCGCGCATTGGGAGGAGAGAAGAAAAAAAAGCGCATCACGGACAAAGGAAAGCAAATATGGGCGAGCTGGAGAGAATTTGCCGTCACCCAGTCCAACAATGGATGAGCGACGCCTGTTTCATCCTTCCAGAGACCATTTAGGGCACCTTGATGAGGTGCTGCCACGCATGGTCCTGCAAGCTAAAAAGGCGGAAGGCTGCGTTTAATCCTGCGGATCCTCGGAGTTTGCCATGGCTGTTGCCGGGAGACGCCACCGGCTGGCGAGCAATGTGCCTTTTTATTATCATTTTGTCGTCTTCTCCCTTTTCTGTGGCCTTTCCTTTGGACAGTTGAGCTTCTCCGTGTCGGAAGAACTGGAGAACGGAGCACTGGTTGGCGATCTGGCGAGCGACCTGGGGCTGGATATTCGAAAGCTGGCCAGCCGAAAAATCAAGGTAACCTCCAGCAGTGGCGGTGGCGGAAAACGCTACGTGATCGTCAACCCCAAGAATGGGAAATTGCTGGTTAATGAAAGGATGGACCGGGAGGCGTTGTGTGATTCGTCCGGTAGCTGCTTGATCAACCTGGAGGTCCTTCTAGAAAACCCCACTGAGGTCCATCACGTCGAAGTGCAGGTGGCGGACGTCAACGACAACTCGCCGCAGTTCCCTCGAGACGAGTACCAAGTAGAGATCACGGAATCGGCCTTGCCCGGATCTCGCTATCCCATAGAAAACGCCCAGGATCCAGACGTGGGCTCCAACTCAGTCCGTTTGTACCAGTTGAGTACCAATGAGCATTTTGCACTGGTGTCCAATAAACCGTCATTAAATGCTAAGCACATCGAGCTAGTGCTGAAAAAGCCTCTGGATCGAGAGCAAACGCCTTACCACCAGTTAATTCTCAGCGCGGTGGACGGCGGGACACCCGAGAGGACGGGGACGGCTATCGTCAACGTGCGCGTGTTGGACTCCAACGACAACGTGCCCGTGTTTGACAACTCGGTGTACAAGGTGAAGTTGTTGGAGAACTCGCCCAAGAATACTCTGGTGATTAAACTGAATGCTAGCGATCTGGACGAGGGAACCAATGGGGAGGTGTATTACTCGTTCAGTAGCTACACCCCGGAGAGAGTCAGGCAGATGTTTAGCATGGACACCAACACCGGGCAGATCCGGGTGAGCAGTAATGTGGATTATGAGGAGACTAACTCCTATGAGATGTACATTCAAGCAATGGACAAGGGTCCCGGGGCTGTGGCGGCACACTGTAAGGTAGTAGTAGAGGTAGTGGACGTCAATGACAACGTCCCCCAAATCGTGTTGTCGTCCCTGTCCAGCCCGGTCAGGGAGGACGTCCGCGCCGACACGGTGGTGGCGCTCATCAGCGTCACGGATCGGGACTCGGGCGCCAACAAGCAAGTGACGTTGGAGATTCCGGCGGGCCTCCCGTTCCAGATTAAATCCTTCCGGAACTACTACACCTTGGTTACATCGGCCTTTCTGGACAGGGAGACAACCGACGCCTACAACGTGACTCTGAGCGCCACGGACGGGGGAATCCCGCCTCTTTCGTCTCGGAAGACCATCCAGGTGGACGTGGCGGACGTCAACGACAACCCGCCGCGGTTCGAGCAGACGTCCTACACGGTTTACGTGACGGAGAACAACGGCCCCGGCGCGTCGTTATGCACGGTGAAGGCCCAGGACGCCGACATCAAGGAGAACGCCCGCATCACCTACACGGTCCTCAACGACAACAACCACGGCATCCCTGTGGCCTCGTACGTGTCGGTCAAAGCCGACAGTGGCGAAGCCTACGCCCTACGAGCCTTCGACTACGAGTCATTACGCGAGTTCCACTTCCAGGTCAAAGCCCAGGACGGCGGCATCCCACCGTTGAGCCGCGTGGCCACCGTCTACATCTACGTGATGGACCAGAACGACCACGCGCCACTCATCGTCAACCCGCCGGGTAACGGCACGCGTTCCTTGGAGACGGTTCCGAAAAACGCCGATCCCGGCGCCTTGGTGACCAAAGTGGTGGCGTATGACGCCGACGCCGGTCCCAACGCCTGGCTGGTCTACGTTCTGGAAACCGCCACCGACCTGGACTTGTTCAAAGTCCACGAACACACGGGCGAGATCCGGACCACCCGCCGAATCCTGGAGGATAACTCCACCTCCTTCGCTCTGACCGTCTTGGTGAAGGACCACGGCCAACCCGCCCTGTCGTCCACGGCCACCATCAACGTGGCGGTCATGGAGGCACCCCCCAAGGTGGTGCCGGATCCCAAGAGAATCATCCGACCCCACAGCACCCTTCTCTTCTCCAACGTGACCCTCTACCTGATCGTGGCCCTGAGCGCCACCACCTTTGTTTTCCTGGTGACCGTGGTGGTCCTGGCCATCGTGAGATGCCACGCCTACTGCACCCAACCCGGGTCCTGCTCCCCTTGCTGCGGCTCGCAGAAACCCCCTCCGGATGGCGGGAGCGGTAGCGTGAGCGCGGGCGGCGTTGGCGGCGGCGGGATGGCGGGGCAACCCAACAACAACGTGGTTCTCCGGAGGGACCTGAAAGTGGAGCCTCACTATATCGAAGTGCGAGGCAACGGTTCGCTGACAAAGACCTACTGCTACAAGACCTGCCTGACGGCCACCTCCGGAAGCGACACCTTCATGTTCTACAACACGGGGAGGCCCATCAGCGGCACCTGGGGCAGCGGCGCCGATCGATTCTTCACCAGCGGGAGCGGATTTGTGCGAAGGCTCAGCATGCCGGATGCCTCGCTTCAAATCTGTCCAGAGGTACGCCATATTCTTCTATTTTTCGGTTTAACCCTTGATAACCCCAAGATGTTCAATCCATTTTGACTAGGAAGGGCCAATGAATGAATGAAAAAGTGATACTTTTATTTGATCACTATTATTATCTCATCTCAGGCTGGAGCCTATCCCAGTTGACTTAGGGCCCTTTTGTATTCATCCCATTCCCAACATGGTGGGACCGTTTTATTCTCCGTGTTCGAGCTCAAGCCTAAAGTAAACGTGTCGTCTCTGGGCCCATCCGAGCCCTGCTCAGCACTCACTTTGCATCAACGTCAGGCCTGATGCTTTTCTCCATCCCGTGTGATTTCTGATGATTCAGAGATTGGCCAGTCCTCATCGGAGGTTGTCATCACATCCGCTCTGGGAGTGGGTCATGTTGTCACTACCTCATCACTACTTCATATCTGACCGAGTACGCAAAGTGTGTGTGTGTGTGAAGCGGAAACAAAGACTTTTTTTTACACTTGGCTTGGTGCAATTGATAGACCGGGAAAAAGTTACTATGAGACGAGTTGCGGGGCAAAAGTTACTAATAGACGAGTTGCCATGGTATAATATGAATATAGGCTGCTTTTGGATTCTTAATGAAGCTATAAACCCATATATTTTGGCTTGGGAGACCTCCATGTATCACATGACACTTTGCAGAAGCCATTTGTTGACATCCCAGGCAAAGGGTGTGGTTGCAGAAGCTACCCAGGCTCTCATCTATTAGTTTTATGACCAATCATTTCCCACAAGTCTACTGGGATACATTACCAAGACCAGAGAATGACTGTCTTTCATTTGCACAGCTTGAGAGGGAAAGACAAAAGGCCTAAAATTCAATCTGGACCACATTTAGCACATGCGTGTACATTATATACCAACAGAAAATCAATATATACCCTCATGTGCGTGTGTTTTTGTGTGTGCGCTTTTCTTGTGTGAGCTCTGATCATATTCAAAGCAGGGATATGTATCATGATTCATTGATGAGGCTGTAGAGATTGGCCCTGCTATGCACTTGAATGCGATTGAACTTAACTCTTTTGCTGTCTTCCCCCCCTTCCCCATCCTATATTACCCCCCTACCCCAACTCCCCCATCTGCTTTCCCACTCACCTTTTGCACGCTCAGCCAAAAGCCCCAAATGCTGACTGGCGATATTCTGCGTCTTTGAGGGCCGGGGTGCAGAGGTAAGTGACTATTTTGCAAGCTATGCTCACCTTATAAAATGTTTAGTGATGTCCGGTATTGCTCAATGCCTGTCAGAATGATCCAAAGCCTTCTAAAGCCTGAAATGCAGTATAATTTAGCCAATTAGAACCAATCAATGCACTCACTATATGGTGATAATAACATGGGCAAATGGGAGTATCCAGAGGTTTTCACCCATAGCGAGCCATGGCCTATATATAAGTCTTGGCCCGTGCAAATGTAGCCGAGCACATTTTGTGTGCAGTGTAACGCTATATAGGCCATTCACATCCCCCAGTTTGGCTCTTTAAGCGGGAAGCATGAAGGACAAATGCGTTACGACCTTTAGCACATTAGCTGACGTACGTGCACATCATTGTCTGCCGCACGCACGCACGCGGGCCTTTATTTATACACCCTTCCTTCTAGAGGTGTCAACTTGTTAATACAGACACTATTTGGATGTCAATTTAACACATGCTTACTTTTCAATGAGACAATAAGGATTAATGAACAAAAATAAGCAAGTTTAATGCCTATTTTTGACTGCTATTGATTAACACTGGCTGTCCATTCAATGGATATTTCTTAAGACAAATTATTTCAAATGTTTTCCCCCTATATATCGAATATGACAGTTGTAGACACTCGAAATACGATTGAAACACACTTAGAATAAAGATTAAATGTCCATCTATGGCAAAATGTCAAGAATGTCAATCTTCTTGATTACACTACATTATATTCTTTTTATTTACATTAAACTAAATACTGAATTTCATATATTGATTGGAAATAACAGAGAGGCACTGTTTCGATTGACTAACTCCCTCTAGTGTAAAATCTGAGGACTAGAATAAAATGTAGAGTGAATTTAAGATTCTTTTGTGGGCCAAATTCAATGAAATTTTCATCCTTTGCTATATTGGCATTGATTTTGACACCTAGTTATGCTTTTACTCCTTAAAATTCTGTTAATGAGTCTACAAAACTAGTGTCCTTTCCCCTCTTAATGATTATTTCAGGAATGTAGGTCAATTTGACATGCAAAATGGCGGAGGGACTACATAGATGACAGTTGAGGTGAAGTGTTAATGAGAGCATCTCCACCTTCATCACGGCCCGATGACATTTTAGAAATGACGGCGGCAAATTGCAATGATGCCTTTGGTTAATCCACAACATGTTACAGTCTCTGATGACATGATGCACATTATGATATGAGCGCAGCGTAGAAATGAACACTAATTTGTAATTAAAGCCAACTCGGATGAAGAGCACAAGAGCACGCAAGAGAGCGGTCAACGTCGTTAGCCTGAAATCATTCCAAATCTGTAGCAAGAAGTAAAGAAAACTCATTAGTCCAAACTTTGAGCTTTTCTCGTGTCACGTTAGAATAGCAATCTGATTCCTAATAGCTTCTATTGTAATCAAAATGATTGTATTTTTTCAGTTCGGTCCACATGGAGGAGGCTTCTGTGATGCAGGGAGCCCAAGGGATGCTGGTTCAAAACTGGCCTACGGTCTCCAGTGCTGCAGGTAAGAGTCAATCAAACTATTGAACATCAATTAAAGGCTCTTTATTGGGTTGGAATGCAAAACTGCAGCCATTATGACCCTTTGTTGAATAAATTGTCCACCCTTGGTCTATGGCTTTTGTAAATTTAGACTTAGTTGAAGCTCTGCATGGTTCTTTTGCATATAAATTCTGGTTAAGGGTATCCCATTGAGCTATTAACATTATTAGTCAATGCCCAACTCAATTTTGTTGCAAATTGGTAAGAATGGGGGGAAATATCCCTTCTTTATTTGCACTTTGACTCTAAATTGGATTTAGCCATGCATTGGAAAAGCTGGGAGAGACAGATCAACAGCTGTGCTATAGTAGGAACCATGCTTTTGTTCTAAAAGGAAGAAAAAATCCAAATGGAAAATGATTTACAGCGTGTGGGTGGCAATGTTGAACATCTGTTGCAGTGCAAGCAATGTAAATAGTGCTGACCTAAAACATGACCTGTGCTTCAGTATGTACACACACTGGCTTAATGATAATGAGTGAGGCTTTTGTTTTTTAGTGTTTTTTAGGGCTCACAAGAGGATTTTTCAGTGCATTTTTTTGGTTCAATTGTGAACATTGATTTTCTGTTACAGTCACTCAGCATACAAATATTCCTTGTTATTATATATATATATATATTTACCTTCACCATTCATTAAAATAATTAACAGATTAAATGCACTTAATGGCATTCCGTATAATCAATTTAAAAGCCGTATTTAAAAGCCATATTATTATATTCAACAGACAAACCTGTGTTTTAACCCATAATATGTGCAGGTAAAATAAAATGTTTAAATGAAGGCTGATTAGTTTTAGACAGGCACGTATTTGGACGTCGATGGACGTCAATGACAGTGAAAAAGAAGCAAAATGGCGAGCTTTAAATGGCGAATGTCATTTAGGTTGAGGCTGCTAGGATGAAAAATGAGAAAGGTTAAGAGGATTGGCAAGTTCCCGCAGTAGTGTTGTTGCTAGGGAACACCATGTGACTTGTTGCCTAGCAACGCTGACTAACGGAGAGATTGCTGCAGCAGCCGCACCCTCCGTCAGCGGGGAGTGGGTGAAGGCTGTTCCCATGGCAACCCGCCCAACCTCTCAATGGAAGAATTAGCGTTAGGAAAAAGGAAAATGAAGGAGCGGAATAGACGTGGACGCAGCATAATCTTGACATTGTTATTTTGGGGGGTGGAATTATGGGTCGGATGGGATGTCATATCTTTTTAATAAATGTAGGATGACGGGTTTTTAATGCGGGAATTTATCACGGCAGGTGTCATGGCAACCCAGTAAGGATGGCTTATTTGCAGATGAAGATGAATCCATTTTTGGTGGATTATTTCTTCATTTTTTGTATAAAAATATGAGGAGGAAAAATGCTAATAGAAGAATATCTACTTGATAACAATTGTATGATAAATAATATTTTTTTTACATTATTTTGGTAGCTAAACAGAAAGAAAAGAGCCATTTATCAACTTGTTTTGTTCAGTTTCCTCAACTGACACTCCCAATTTCATCAAAAAGTTTAAGAAAACATGTTTTTACAAATACCACAAATTGCTGTCATATATTGTTAGGCCGTTTTTTTCCCCCAAACAATATTTTGATTGGTCAGAACATGCCAAGTTGTGGACTATTGGCCGCCGGTGCGAGTGCTGGCATGAAATTGACTTGATGAACTGGTTTCAAATGTGGGCCAAGACTTCTCACGGCGTGCTTCGCCGGCGCGCCAGAGGAGTGCAAAGCGTTTTCGGCTCTCCAGTAATGTCATAAATAGCCTACAAAGAAAAAAAAGGAAAAAAAAATCCAAAAGAATCTTTTGGCAAAGGCTCGTTTGATCTGAATAAAAAGCAGGCGGAAAGTAGGTCAGAGTAGAGCGAGGACTGGTGTGGGCCTGTGAGGGAAGGCGCCATGCCGTGGCGTGCTGTGTCTGCCCCCCGCCCCCATATTTCCCATCATTTTGATTCTTCTAGCATTCCCCCCTCCATTTTTATAACTCACCTTTTGAACTCGGTCGCCTATGTTGGTAAATTGGACGTCTATTCCCGTCAATGGTACTGAAATACATGAGTTTTCTTAGCCAGTCTTCACTGTTTAAATCAGGGGTAGGGAACCTATGGCTTGGGAGCCACATGTGGCTCTTTTCATGGGAGCATATGGCTCTACACTAATCTGCAAGGTAAAATATGGAAATGACTGGTGAGAGAGAGAGCCAAGTCCCAAAAAGAATGTCTATTTTATCTTTTTTTCATATATTTTTAGGTTTTACAAAATATTTTTGAACTAAAAACACAGAAAAATGGTTTAATGTTTTGTTTTTTTTAAATACAAAGGAAAATATATCTAATATTAGTTTATGCATTAATTTCTTGACCTTTTACTTACAACTAAAATAATCTTTCAACATTCCATTTTTCATTTTTGACTGAATAATTTGAATTTAAATTGTTAAAGTGTGTAATTGGACATGACTTTTTAGTCAATACCTCCAGTTTGAGTGCATCAAATCAAAATCAGCCCCCCCAAAAATGGCAATATTTTCATTTTCTCAAATCATGGAGCCCTAATAATGATCATAATTTATTATTACAATTTTTCTGGCTACACATAGATGGTGAAGGCGGCGGAGAACTCTCCCCTCCAGTCGGCGCCGGCGTAAACAGCAACAGCTGGCACTTCCGCTACGGAGCCGGACAAAGTTATTGCCCGCCTCCGGGCATGAAAGCCGGCGAGATTCCCCCCGAAGCTTTCATCATCCCCGGTTCACCGGCCATTATTTCCATCCGCCACGACCCCGGCCCCGTCGACGACAAAGGGGACTTCATAAGCTTTGGCAAGAAGGAGGATGCCAAGAAGAAGAAAAAGAAGAAGAAGGATAAAAAGGATAAGAAGGAGAAAGGAAAAGATGATGGGGATGAATAAAGAGGGATGATTGCCAAGCTATTAAAATGCCATCCTGATTACAGAGCCAGAAAAAAAGGCCAAATTATTACTATCAGGGGTGGAAAGTAACAATTTTCTTTTTATTTATATATTTTTTGGACTATTTAATTAAATTAATCATGTTATTTTAGTAAAAATCCTTCAAAAAGGGGTCTCCAAATAGCTACTATTGGACTTGTATATGTTTTTTTTACCCATAAATCCAGCAACAATAGTTTAAGCAATCAGGTTTCAACTCAAACAAGATGCAGCTGACTGTAATCAAGTGATTATACTCTGGAAGATTCCAAAATGATGAAGATGTGTTGTTTTGTTTGCTTAGAATTAAATCTTGTAGCCTTTTATGGCAATATTTGGAGACCCCTGCCCTCTTATGTCAAGAAAACTATTGCGCAACGTCGTCATATTGGATGTGGTTAACTCCCCCAAACGTCGTAAAAGTAAAATTTCAAGGTACGTGATAACAACAATACACAAATGTGGGAATAAGTACTTCTCTTATTAACAAACAAATGCTTTGTCATTGTAGTTTACATCTAATAATTGACATCACATAGAGTTATAGCTATCATGTTGTTTAATTTGTTTATCTTTTACATTTTTACAGTAGTTCAAACCATGTCACTTTCAGTTTAAGTACATTTTATAAGGTATAAGTATAATGTGATCATTGTAAAAGTAGCTTTTTTTGTTTACTCTTTCCACCCCTGGTCAATAACGGAAATATTGCAGTGTAGGCATACCAAAACATGGTATTTTTTCACTCTATCCTTTATTAATAATCCTTTATTAGATCAACCACAAAAGCAAACTTACTTAATAAATATTCTGGGGTTACTTTGACCAGTAGAATATAGAATTCCATCTGCAATTCCTATTGAAAATACCTTTTATGGAATACGGTATATACTGTGAATTTCATTCTCCCTGAGTTTATACAATGAAAACTATCATGCCAAAAACAATAACAAAAAAGGACTTGTATATGAATGATAGGGAGCCTTTTCTGGCAAAACCGCCTTTGAATGAAATAAATAGTTTTAGACTAAAAGCTAAGCTGAAAAATAGGACTTTTTCTCATCAGTATTAATGTATACCGTAAGATTCACTTTAAGGAAAACAGTACAAGCACCAATACTACTAATTGTACTGATACAGCATCAAAATCAGGGTTTACTAAGAAATACTGGTTAGGATGAAGTACTTTTCAAATACTTGCTGTTTATTTACTGGCTGCCAAACCTCCCGCCTCAAATTATTTTGACGTTTTGGTGCTGTTATCCCAAAATAGCATCCTTCTCCAATTAGTTTATTACTTTTATACGTCCGATTCTTTTCGGGGAGTGAAAGAATGTAATGTAATGCTAAAAGGGAAAAAGTATAGGACAGTTTTGGCATCAGATGGTTGTCATAATCTGTC
The DNA here is from genome assembly GCF_051989575.1 of Stigmatopora nigra. NCBI lineage: Eukaryota > Metazoa > Chordata > Actinopteri > Syngnathiformes > Syngnathidae > Stigmatopora > Stigmatopora nigra. The sequence continues at coordinate 1,798,037 of NC_135526.1, forward strand.
AAAAAATGGTTTTGTTGCAACACACAAGTAGAAAATGCAACAATCTGACAGTTAAATAGCACAATGTTAAATAGAGAAAACGGGTTGTTATGTTTATTGCCAGGTTAACATCCAAATCTGTATATTTCGTGTATTAAATTGGGTAAATTAATGGATTGGACGCTTTTCACATGATTAAAAAATACTTTAAATGGTTTAAAAACTTAGAACACAACCAATATTCATAGAAAAATTATGTATAATGAAAAAAAAATGATATTATTCTCCCCAGTTCCTTTGTTTTGGCAATTTTTGTATGAGGGTCAATGGCATTCTTAATGGTTGGAATATATTCTGAGGCTATAGAGCAGGAACATTGCTTGTTCAAGCCTGATCCCTCTTCTTCTGTCTTTGAATGTTAAGTAGATGTTCTTCAAGCTCATCACCATCATGGCTTCGACTGCTTTTAGCGCTTGTAGGACACGCTTGCCCGCTGCTTTTTTCCCCCTCTTTTTCTCCCACTTTTTGGGAAAAAAAATCAACTGTAAAGTCATTCATTCCTCTTAAATGGACTGTGCAGTCGTGTCATGTCGTCGCATATTCATGAAAGGAAGACACTTTGTTACCCGGTGTGTGTCAAACATTGTGTTTTACGGAAAAATCTGGAGATTTTAACGTTGGGAGGTGGTTTTTTGGGGGGTTGTATGTAAAGATTTTGAAACCGTAAACAAACAAGTTACAGTGTTATTGATTGAGGAGGAGTTTACAGGCAAGATACTACTCGTTTGGTATTTATCATTTTCTTCCATTACTGTGAAAAAAAAGTATTGATTTGCAGTAAAATGCTGGATATGAGGTTGCCAGAATCTTAACATTGAAAAAACCTTTTAAAAATTGTGCTATCCATAATGTTTACTCTTTTAAATTAGATATTATAGTGATAAAATGTTACTATTTTGTACTTTAAAAGATGATAGATGATAATAGATTGCATTTAGCTCAGCTAAAATAATATGCAAAAAACAACACCTAAATATGATATAAATCTATCATTTAATGCAATATTATTCTTTTTATTGTATTTTACCGCTAATTTGACGATTTTCCCCATTTTTAATGATATAATTCTGGAACCACACCCAACTATTTGACCTTAGAATCAATATTTTTTTTGAATTTTTCTCTTTATAATTGAATTTTTATCAGCTCTTTTGCTAGTGTATAAAACCTGTATAAAAAGATTGCCTTTATTTTGCCCGTTCTTGAGGAATCTTGGCCTTGCGTTGGGAAAAAAACGTGCAGTTTGAGCTAAGTGCTACCTAAGCAACTGGAAGTGGCTCATCTTTGTTGACGTTTTTATTTTGTGGAAACGTCCTTTTCTGCCTTCACGCTCGCGTCCCCCCCCCCCCCCCCCCCCAAAGGTGTATTTCCGTGCTGTCAAATCACCCCCCGTGTTTGCATGTTGTAAGAAAAAGGAAACAGACGTTATACAAATACTATATATACCTACCTATACCTTTTTTTTCACTGGGAAATGTGTATCGGAAAAACCACAAAGCGGCATCCATGCATACTCATACACGACAGTACTGCAAAAACCTGAAGTATCACGTTTTTTATTCCTGTTGAAATAGCATTGGATCTTCTCTATGTAAATATAATGCTATTGTGTTATGCTCTGAAATGCCTTTTTTTGCATATAATTTGCATTGGTAAGAAAAATGACTTCCATCATGAATATTTCAACTTGTTGAAAAGATCAAACCAACACTGTTCATGTGCACACCTTTCCATTGAAGTATTCCTTGATGAATTAAAACAAAAAGACCACCTAAAAAAAATCTCAAATAGATAAAATATCCCCCTAAAAAAAAAAATAATAAAGTTGATGTATTCTTTGCTTGTGTATAGTGAATATTTGTCAGTCACTGGGTGTGACAGTGGGTGGCAAATGGACTGTGACAGTGCGAATCTGTTCATAAACTTATTTTGTACACCTACTTATTGTTAAGGTGATATAATAGTGGTTCTAATGAGTTCAGCAAACTTGCAATGTGTTTTGTTAATAAGTCACAAATAAAGTTTTTCTTAAATATCTCCATTGATGTGAGTTTGGAGTCTTTTAAAGAGATATAGGCCATATTTATACCTCTATATATACTCCAAATATACCATATTTTGAGTAGTATTTTTGTTTATTGACCAAAAAGTGTCATTTGTCCTATTTTAGGGTGAAGCAGTTTTATTACCTATACAAAAAATGGTAATATTGAATAAAGTCTTAAAATAAAGCTTTTAATTATAACAAAGCACATTTATTTACAGTGATATTGACATATATGTACTGGAAGGTCAAATATATGTAAGCATAGGTGAAAATACATTGAAATAATCCATTTTCAATGGCGTCAATCGATCTTAGTGGGTCCAAATACAAATAATATGGGAACCTTATCCTCACTTCCATTTCAACAATGGGCTTTCATGATAATTATTGTCATTTGTGGGGGTCTCAAAACATTGTGTGTCTCATGGACGCCATCTGTATGGGGATGGGAGAACATTCCCATCCTGTATTTTTCCCCAAGATACTCTTTGCAGAGTTTATCAGTTGAACAATGCTGACACTTACTGGTCAAATACGTTTTTTATTATGAGATTTCTCTCTCTAACTCTCTTTTTCTCTCTGACTCTCTCTCCCTTTCTCTCTCCTCTTCCCAATCTCCACTCAGCTATAGATGAGAATGCTGTAAAGGGAGAGGACCTTTAGGGAAATTTGATGGAGATAGTGGAAGAAAGAAACATGGAGTTGCAGGATTTTGTTTCTGACATTAAGACGATTGAGTCAATGTAGCACAAAGCCGGCTGATTTATTTTCAATTTGCAACTGTTGAAATGTTTAAAAACTGTACTTAGGTGGATGAACGTTAACTCTGATGAGTTGGAATTGTCAACTAAAGACGAAGAGACAATGACTTTCTTACATATGGACATCATCATCCAGGTATGGGACAAAAGTCCTTCTATATTGACTTTTTTGTGTGTTATTAATTCATAAAATGGTACCCGCTTGCATTTATTTAGAGATGCAAATGATAGCTACATTTATTGTTGTATTGTTATCAAGTGTAAACACATAGATGACATTTGATAAGTTCATGTAGCGGCCACCCAACTTATTAGACCCTACAGGGATAAGTCACTCGGTGTTCTTTCTACAGTTTTGACATGTTGGTGGTGGGGCTGAGAGGAGCCCTGTCAGATTTGGTTTGGGCAAAAAAAAGTCACTACATCTACATTGACGCCTGCAATTAGACATTTTGTTTACGCCATAAAATTTACAGCCAAATATTGGTGTCATTGCAGAAATTGGGTGTCATGTTTTGGTGATTTAAGCCAAATTTTTGGATGATTTTCTTCATAAAATTACTTAATTTCCCACAGTCACTTCTTCAGAATAATACGGTTCTTTCTACTTCGCTTTCAGATATGATTTGTGGGGTGCTTGGATGTTTGGTCGCCGGATGTTTGGTCGCCGGTCTTTGGATTGACGGTCAAATGGCTGTTTAATATCTGAGTACCATTTAATATCTAAGTACATTTGACTGGCGACCAAAAGGGACCAAAAGACCGGCGACCAAACGTTTCGGTTACTAATTTCTGGAATTGTCTGACGTTGGAAGCAATCCGTCAAAAGATGGGAAGACGTGCGGCCGAGTTTCCCACGCCGGTCCCAGTTTTGGGCGTCCCGGCATTGGTTGGATCGCGTGGATGGAAAACAACGGGAGACGACGGCAGTGGCGTTGCCGTGCAAACGTCCCCAGGGATGAGGAGCACACCTTCTGAGCACCGCCAGCGACTCGCGTATAAACTCCGCACGCCATCAAACCAGAGAGCCCAAATGAGCCATGAAATACTTTTACTCTCCAACACCAAGGAAGGTTGCGACTCCAAGAATAAAAAGGAAGTGACTTTCCAAACATCTTTGACAAAAGCGCCCACAACAATCAAGTCAAGCCAACCTCGTTTGACTAGAAGTACTTTCCGCTACGCCAACGGTAGCGTCGTCGATTCAGAGGCAATGGGCGGCATCAGTTTTGACAATAATGAATCCAGTCCAGTTGACCGAAGACGACTGGCCTTCAATGACGTGGAGGAGTCCAGCGAGAAGACGCGATTGGCCCATCCCGGACAACAAATTTGCAACCAGTGCGGAGGCCGACGAAAAGCGGCTGTTGAGATTTCAGCAAAGATGCATTCAGTAAAAGGAGCTTTTTCCGAAGAAACCTCTGACAATGTAACAAAAGTCAAAATCTTAAGTCATCCCATGACTCCTCTCATGGCCACAGCGACCAAATCAAACTATCCACGTACGCAAATCCACTCCAAGGATCTACAAAAAGTATGTGTGTCCGTGCATGCGACTTTAGAAAACTCTCCAGCTCATTTTTATTCAACATCCAAAGGACACTCATCAGACACTAAGCCAGAAATGGTCCAAATGTATAAAACGGCCGTCATGTCCACGGAAAATACCAACAAAATTCTTCTCCAAAAATCGACTCTCAGTGGAACGAAAACAAAAGACGCCAGGCGCCAATCACCGAAAATTCCCGTCAGTTTATCGGAGCAACTAAAAGCCAAAACAAATGTCGTCGAAACAAGCTCGGTCCTACGAAATCTACAATTAAAAGAAAACAAGAACGCCAAAGACCAGCATGATCCTAAATCAATGGCGTCCTCCAACTCCTTATTAGCACATAGTGGAAAAATAGCTTCCCTAAAGCCATCTACTAGTGTGATGCTTGACTCTAAACGCTGGATGTCAGCTCCCGTCTCCACGCCTGCTAATTACGCTTTGAACGGAAACACCGCCCAGAGGAACTCTTCAAATAATAACCCTTCATCTACGCTAAAAGAAGACAAAAAGAACCTTAGCGTGTCATCTTGTTCTACACTGAAACCAAGCAATGACTCCATTTATTGTGGCTCATTCCATTGCCATCCTCCAAAAACTGACCCTGGCTCAGATACCACTCACAAGGAGTCTCTCCGATCTTCAGTTCCTAATCAGACCGACCAATCGCAAAGGAAAACCGTATCACTTGACCTATCTGAAGATCATAACAGAAGTAGCCGTCAGTCAAATGAAAAACAAAGCCTACTGAACACAACTGTCAAAGTTAATCAAGAATTCTACACTAACCAAAAGCAAATGAGTGATGATCTGATCGGGGTTGAGCTAAATCCGTATCCACCCAGATCGGAAAAACAAGCCTCTCAAAATAGCGTTCGCCCAATTAAGTCAAACGACTCTTCTCCGCGGGCTCACATGAACGCCAAACAACAAGGAAACGGGGCGAATGCGAGAAGAAAAGACGTGCATCGCCATTCGCCAAAGTTGTGTTTCATTGCAAAGGCAATTTGCAAAAACTGCTATTCCGCATCCCTCCGAAACGTCGTCACGGGGGACGCCGGAGTCGCCCCGAAGCGCCACTCGGCCGACTTCGTGGCGGCGGCGGCGGCGGGTCCCAGTGCGACCCAAGCGGCCCCCTTTCTTCCTCCTTCCCGTAAATCCGCCACCGCAATATGGCGTAAACTTGAAAGCGTGGAGGCCAGTCTGGCGGCCAACAAGGACAGAATTGCTACTCTTCTGAACATCATTCAAGACCTGGAGGCCAATGGGTAAGAAATACTCTCAAATGGTTATTCCGCTTCAACTATTCCACCCAGAATAAAGCCGTAGTAGTCCATTTCTGACATAATATCAGATTTAGATGTAGTGTTTTATACAGAAGTGCTAGATTATACTCTCTGGAGCTAGTCAATATTTTGAAAATGTTCCCTACAGACAATAAAACAAGAAAATATGCACTACTTATTTTATAAATGTTATTTTTCATGTGATTATTTTGCGAAAAACAAACAAACCCATTATAAAGTAGTTATTTTTGGTCATTTAAAACACTTAATCCTCATTATAGGTCACAATATTACTACCTAACACAATATTTTACATTCATTTATTGGCCCCTCCACTCAAAATGCGCATTCCAAATAGAAATCCAGTTTTTATGGGAAAAATACAGTACAAAAATACACATTTTCATGATGAAAATGCACATACTTGTTTTTCTGTTTTTTTTCCCCCCTGAATGTTTGTTAATTATTAAAGAGAGACACAATGTAGTGCAGCTTAAAAAGGGCTTCCAGCAAAATGTCTCTGTCAATCATTCTCATCATAATAGCTTGTGAAAGTCTGCGGTCATTTTGGACCACTCTGCTACCATAATTGCAGATATACTACTTAAAAACATCAAAATTTCCCCTAAAATCTTTTTGTTTTCTACTACAGTGAACAATGCTCCAAAACAGGACAAGATGTGAAAAACTGTTCCACCTGCCAAAAGACTGCTTGCGTCATCTACAGGTTTGCCTTCCCTTCGCGGTAACTCCTCCATTTTATTTTGTGGTGATGATATGTTTTAATATATTTAGCGTGGAGTATGACTTCAGACAACAGGAGAGAATCTTCTTGGAGGTTCTTAATGGACACTCACCTGGAGGACAAAATAGGAACAATATTCCACAATTGAGTGTAGCTTTGCTCAAGAAAACTCTGAAGAAGTCCAAGAAAAAAGGCAAAAAACTCTGCAGGGTTCTAATCAGGTGGTTGCCGGGCAGACTCAAACAGGTTTAGAAGTTTTAATGTTTCATTTGCTACCATTGACGGTGTTAGGCGTCCAATCCTAGTGGACATTTTTTCCTAAAATGCAAAGTCCACATATGTGGATGTTGAGGCTCTTTTTGGGGTCAGATTTTGGGTATTTTTTTTGTTGTTGCCCTTTTTCATAAACTAAAATATTACTCCTAAAAAAACAATTTTACTCTTTTACCTGAAATAGATTTTGTACTTAAATTAGCTTATAATATTAATGACATACATTTATTAGTATGCATGTGTAAAGTGGAAATTACTAAATATAAATGTATATAATATTTACTAATCTTGTTTACCATAACATCATTTGTGAAAATTCAGATACAGAAAACTGTATTTTTTGACACTGTATGCTTGCATGTCACTGTTATATTCTCTACTTTAACTTTTTTTCTATTTTGTGAACCAAAAAATGGTTACAAATAGCCATTTATTCCTCTTTTTTGGGTCTGGCGTGTTTGCAAACGCAACTAATGAGTGTTTTTGACACAAAAGCTCAGTGGCAGTGTTGCCTGGGGACAAGAAAGTATGCAAGTATGGAGGCTAGTTGGGCTTTGCCGTCACTCCTCCATCCTCAAAATCCTCTCCAGAGAGGCTTTGGAAGCGTAATGGTAGTCATCAAACCTCTCCTGGACGACGTTCGTTAGTCCCAAACACGATCGTGCAAGATGATTGACAGTCAACACAGCTTAGAGACTCCTTTTAATTATTCTTGTTATTGCCAGAGACAACAATATTAATAACTCTTAATCACTGTTTTACATGAAATATTTTCATTTGAACTAATCCCAATATTTGGCTAGCCCACTTATTGTATCTAAATGGTCTCATCTAAATGAAATATCTAAATTAGATGGATGAATTATGACAAGATTTGCCATTTTAGTCCATGTTTTTCTTAGTTTTGGATTTTAATGGAAAGTAGTGTTTCAGATAAAATTAATTTGTGAAATTATTATTATTATTAGTATTAGTAGTTCTATGAATAGTTTTATGGACATTTTATGTCCAAAGAACAGCATCCACTCAGTACTCGCTTATGTCCAGCAGGTAGAAGAAGTGAATCATATGAGTCATTCTTTCCTACTCACATTAATTCCGCTTGGACCAAAAGGTCAACATGTCTTTTTGACCCTTTAAAACAGACTTTAATCATTTATTTTTGCATCTAGTAAAGGTATAACTTGAGAAAAACAGCCACTTGCCCAAACTTGGGCTGGGAGGCCAATACAAAGCAGGTTACTTTTCCAAAAACTTTATTTTTCCCAAAAGTATTGCGGTCCATCAACATTGAGCCAGTTTTCCCATCCTTTTGGGTGCACCCTTACAATATATTGCATTTTTGGTAACTTTTTGACCTCCTTAGTTAAGAAAATGCCAGTTTTTGTGAAGTATTTTCCATTTTCTAACCTTCCAAGCAAGAACGACTTTGTTTGAGCGATTCTACGCAGGCATGACGATCTTCACGGCTCTCCACTGGCTGATCCTTCTCACCTTCATCGTCCTGACCGTGGGCGGGAACGCAATGGTCTGCCTGGCCGTGGTCCTCAGTCGCCAACTTAGACGCAAGTCCAACTGCTTCGTGGTGTCCCTGGCGGTGACGGATCTCCTCCTGGGCCTCCTGGTGCTTCCCCTTTCCGCTACTCTGGAGTTACGCCGCTGGAAATGGCCCCTAGGGGGCAAGGCCTGCAACATCTACATCTCCTCGGACGTCATGCTGTGCGCCGCCTCCATCCTCAGCCTGTTGGCCATCAGCGTGGACCGCTACCTGGCCATCTCGGCGCCACTGCGTTACCCGTCCAGGGTGACCGCCCCGAGGGCGGCTGGGGCCGTGGCGGCAATCTGGGGCGTCTCGCTGGCCGTGTCCTTCCTCCCCATCCACTTGGGATGGAACACGGCGGACTACAGGGTGCAGCATTCGGATTGGCACGTGGGCCAGGAGCACCGGGAAGGACGCTACTGCCAGTTTGAGTGGAATAACAACTACATTATCTTGTACGTCTCGTGCTCTTTTTACCTTCCTCTACTCGTCATGTGTGGAATGTACTTGTGTATCTTCAGAGTGGCACGCCAGCAGGTAAGAAGAGCAGATTTATTCACTTTTAATTCATATTGTTTAGGATTAAAATCATTATTTTGGATGATTTAGATTGATAGATTTATACAAGCTTTGTGTAGTCCCAATTGGACATCTAACATTGTCAATAAGAAGGGCATTGGTTAACTATTGTTACATTTGAAGTCAGTAAATTTAATCAATACTTGTTGTTTTTAACATTATTTAATCATAAAAAAATGTAAAATAATTTGTGGTTAAAATATAGGACAAATATGTTAATACTGTGGCCTACTTGAGTCAAAATAGGAGCTTATTTTGTGTATATGTAGTTGACCAAAAAGAGTCACTAAAAAACTAAATCAATAAAATCAACACTTATGTTTTTAGCCCCTATAAATGAATAGTAAAATTATGTCAAAATGAAAAAATAATAATAATAAATACATGTTAATATTGTACCCTACATGACACAAAATGTGAACTTATTTTAATATAAGTGTGTCTGTGAATATATACTATGATTAACTTGTCATTCATTTCACAGGTTCAACGAATCCGCGCCGCCACGCCATCTTTTGCCCGTCTGGCATCTTCGGCGGCCACGGCCAAAGAGCACAAAGCTACCATGAGCCTGGCTGCCGTGCTGGGTGCTTTTATCATCTGTTGGTTCCCCTATTTCACCTTCTTCACCCGAACGGGAATCGAGGAACATATGAATCCCCCGACTAGACTTCAATCGTTCCTCCTGTGGTTGGGTTATTTTAATTCTGCCCTGAACCCTATCCTTTACCCGGCCTTGAACAGGGACTTTCGAAAGGCCTACGCAAAACTGCTTTCCTGCAGAGGATCGCCATGCAGAACATTGATTTAATATCTAAGTACATTTGACCAAAAGACTGGCGACCAAACATCCGGTTACGCTTAAATGCACTTTAAGCTGAGTGGGAGTTGAGCTGTTGTACTTTAATACTTGTTTTTTGTCATTTTGAATCACAGGGGCAGTCAATTCCACACCGACATGTTCCCTGAAGAAATAGCAATTAATGAATAACTGAATTTGTTTTTTCCGAGCAGACGATTGGCGGATGTAAGCAGCTTAATGTTTCAAACTTTGCTCTTTTCTTCCCTAAATTGTCTGAAAGGATGTAAATGGATGACAAGGTGCTTTGCTGCACTTATTCAAATGCAAGAAAGTAAGAACTATTGAAAGAAGGCTTAAACAAATATGGTTTAAGATGTATTTTTCTTATTCATCCCGCTACTAAATGACTGAATACTTCAATACTTCAAGTACTACAATGTATGCTAGAAAATGGATATGACATGTTGAATAAAGTTGCATTTATTAGTAAATTCAACTAAATATTGGATTGTTCCTAATTTGGGAAATTGCCATTGGTGGGATTGAATTTATGATTGGCATCAATTTGTGTCTGTGTACTCAAACCCCGTGTTTTTTTTGTGTAGGGAATTATGTTGCGATTCCCTCTCAAGTTTATTTCTTTGTTTAGTTTTTGTACAGTTTTAGTTTGTAAGAACTTTCTGTTAGTGTTTTTGTTTTAGTAGTCATGTTTTAGTTGTCTGATTCCGACTTTTGGGTCAATGAGGCATTCATAACAGACACTGAGGCGAGAGTTTTCATCAATTGCTTTCTCCATTCATGTATTTAAGGGCAAAGCTGCGGATGAGGCTGGCGTTGGGATGCAGATGCGCTCTAAATATGGCAGCGGCGTCGGCTCGCTCTTACGTAATGGCCGACTCTCCCGAACACGTGGGCACGTTTTCAGAATTTTGGATTAAAAGGACCTGAGACACTCGGAGGAGACATCTGGAGGTCTTTGACCTGATGGAAACCACAACCTTGTTTCTGAACCATCTATGTCAATATGTATTTGATATATACTGTGGATTTTTTTGTGTCATTGTATAGTTTTCATCATCTATTTGACTTTATTTTGATCTAATATTTTCATATATTTCTTTTTGTAGCTGTGTGGAGGGCACAAGATCCCACAAAGCCCAGTGCAGGTGACGTCCCGTGTTGCTGCAGTCGGATAGGCGGGATCTGTCATGACGCCGACCCAATCGTGACGTCAGTCAGCCTGACATGACGCCAACGTCAAATTCTTAAAGGTATATTCACCATTCTTTCATAAGTGAGTTGCCAGTTTGCTTAACCTTTAAACCAGGGGTGCTTACACCTTTTTTTTTTTGCTCCAAGATCAAGGAGCAAACCTCGCGGAGGTTCCACTGGGTCAACAGGTCACGACCAACAAAGGGCGCCAAATTGAATCATACTTGCGGCAAGTCAAGTCAAATCAAAAGCCTTTATATTCCTCATACACGGCTGTGCTCCACAAAGTGCATTTCCCCCCCAAAAAACAACATAAATAGTAATATAAAAGTATCAAAAGTCACATGGTGGCTAGGTCAAAGGTCAATTCTAAAACATTGCACCATCTAAGATATTGCACATATCTTACATAGTGCAGTATTTTAGAATTAACTTAGCCGGCATGTGACTTTGTATACTTTTATATTACAAAAAGGCACTTTTTTACATGTCTACGTCACACTTTGTCCCAAAAAAATGGTCCCTTGCCCTTATAAGAGTTAACAGTTCTCTGAATGGCTTCCATTTAATCCCAACACCCCCCCTTTTGAATGAGTTGAATGGACTCGCCCGTCATCACCCCCCCTCTCCTCCCTTCTCCTCCCCTCATCTCTCTTCTCCTCTCTTCTCCTCTCTTCTCCCCTCCCCTCCCATGCACGGCGTCGCTCTTCCGCAGCAGGCCGCGCACAGGAAGGAAGTCATCTTGCACGGCAGCAGCCAGTCGCCGTCTCGTGCAGCTAGAATGACATAGCGAGCCGACCGTAGAAAAAGGACAAACCGGGGCCTCGACGCATTTATCTGGCAACCCAATCCACGCATCCACTCGGCCAACGATGCTCATCAAAGAATTGTGAGTAGTAGCCCGTTTATGTGAATAACGCGCGACATTGAGGATGCGAGGATGGGGGGGGGGGGGGGTGGATGTCATATTTCCACCGCATGAAGCGCGGGAGATGCTGAAGGCTTTTTTTTTTGCATCATCGTCATCCTCACGTGCCGTCGTGCCCTTCACAGATGGAAGGAAATGCGGAGAAGAGTAGAGCGGCTTTTTGCGTGTATTTGTATTTCTCCTCCATGTTCTTGATGGATGTTGAAGGTGAAACCCTAGCGAGGACACTCTGGAGGAATGTGTGCAGAGATGGCGGGGATGATAGGATTTTTTTTTTTATGAGGGCCTTGTCAGGAATGGAAGATTTGGAGGGTTTTTTTGAGGCCTGGTGACAAGGACAAGGCCGTCTCGTCATATTTAGTACAGGCTAGTGTATTATTTATTTTATTTTATGGCGTGATCGCATTGATTTGATGTGTCGGTGGCCCCGCTAGACGTCCAATCCGGTTTAAGTGAGAGCGAATGAACGCTGGATTGGACGTCTACTCGTGGTAAAGTGACGTAGAAGCAGTGAATGAACTGATTGGACGTTTGCGAGTGACAAACTCATTTCATTTTTGCAGCAGAAGGACGATTAGACGCCACGTGATGGGACATTTATCATTTTTAATGTTATTAATATTTGAAAAATCTGTATTTTTCTCACATTTTGAAACCACACGACATTTTTCGGCAAATACAAACATAATTATGCTTATTGTGACCAACAATTTGGGTCATATAATCCACAATCACGTTATATATGAACACTACAGGCCTAAATTATTTTCCTACTTTAAATTGGTTTAGATTGGATGTCAATCACTGTGAATGACAACCAATGAGCTGCAATTAAGATCATCGACGATTTAGTTGTGTTGGGATCGTCCCGTGACCAGCAGCTGTGTCATTTTGAGGTCGAGCCACAGATTAGGACACGAAAGGCGGGATTATGTCAAACTGGGCGACCGGTTTGGGTGCTTGCTTTCACTATTTGGACTGTGAGTTATCTCTTTTAAAGTGCTTGACTCAACTAAGTGTCGTCCTTTGCCATGTTTTTGTATTAATGCTCTTTTTTTTTTTGTTCGCAGTCGGGTGATTCTTCCTATCTCTGTGGAGGAGGTGAGTTGCATATTAGGATTATTTTAGATTAGATTATATGGGGAGTAGTTCTAGGAATTTTGTACTGAGTCAGATTTTAAGTATTGTGCATTCTTTCAATATTAATAAGTAGTTGACTTGGTTTCATTCCAAACATTCACTTCTATTTGACGTTAAATAATAATGCTCGTCTTCAATCGAACTGCTTTAAAAAGTCTCTGATGGCTCGTAAAAGTACATCCCAATTTCTTTTCGTGCCAACATAAAAATGAGCATAGAAGAGCAGGTAGATTTTTAAATTGCAACTTTCCTCCATTCTGGATCTTTGCTTTTATTTAAAAAAAAACATGTACAAATATGTAATATAAATCTTTTCCCAGGAGGCAAAAAATACAACAAATTGTAAAAAAAATTACAAAAAATAGGGGGAAAATAGAAATTATCTCAAGTGCCTGAAGTCAGTTGGGATAGGCTCCAGCACCCCCGCGGAAAATGAATATAAAATAAGATGTCTGTATAGTAGTTGTGTTAATTTGGCAATGGACATTGTTGTTTTTAAACCACTGCCCGTCAATTTAATATGAATATTAAATCCAACATAGTCCTCTGTCCCATGTGGTCTCAAGACCTGGTCCCGTCGAGGGTCCAGATTTACGCACGCGGTGGATTAGATGTGATTAAGAAAGAAAGGCCACCATTGTTGGTGGATCAGCAATTGTACATAGTGGGGATGAAGGGAGGGGGGCTTGTTGTGGGGATAAAAGCATGAGAAAATAATACATAATCAATCTTAAAAAAAGAAGCCACGTTAGACTTTTGTCTCCCTCGGCAGTACCAAGTGGGCCAGCTGTACTCGGTGGCCGAAGCCAGCAAGAACGAAACGGGTGGCGGCGAAGGCGTGGAAGTGCTGAAAAATGAGCCCTATGAGAAAGATGGCGAGAAGGGCCAATACACGCACAAAATCTACCACTTGCAGAGGTGAGATTATTCACGCTAATCCCCAGCGCCTTTCACACCGACTGTAAGAACATTGGGATTATTGCAGGAATATAATTGTTTGAAAACTGGTTGAAATGTAGCCACTAAATCAGGAGAAAGGACATTTTTGCAGGAACTGGCAGCAAACACACAACTGTACTGTCATGAAATGTTACTTTTTAATAATTTATTGTATCAAATATTCTCTTTTTTGCAGTAAAGTGCCGTCCTTTGTCAGAATGTTAGCTCCTGCTTCGGCTCTCAACATCCACGAGAAAGCCTGGAACGCGTACCCGTATTGTCGCACAGGTAACACGCAGTTATTTTGACAAAAAAAAAACATATTTCACAGTCGTGAAACATACAAAATACATAATGTTAGGATGTTTTTACCATTTTACCTAACTTCACTTGTTTTTCATTCGCAAAATAGCATTTTTTCTCCAGCACACTCTATTTAACATTACCCTTATGTTATGCCACCTCATAATTGCTGCATCCATCCATAGTACATAAATCACATAAAATATTAATGTTATGACTCTTATTACATCATTTAAAGACTTTTTTGAAACTATAATGAGTTTAACCTTATGATTTTTGTTCTCATTTCTTAAAAAAACTGGTAATATTCTTTCTATCTGTGACCTTAAAATGCCATAGAATACTGTATAACATGAGCCTGGTTTTATGCTACCCTGATGGAGGTCCTGAATAATTTACTGGATCACCTGATGCTTGCAATCGCACAACAACTACAGCAATATTCTGCATATTGTCAAATGTTGTCTTCCCTCAAGTCTGTTTATTTTTCCTGTCTTTTTCATTGGCTGCCTTCGTCCACCCTGCACAGTCATCACTGTAAGTACAACGTAAAGGTCCTCTTAAAACACCGTTTTGAGAGAATGTGAGGACTGACAGGAGACATTTGATCTCCTAGAGACAGCGACGGTAGTCAGGCCGCGTGACAGTGTTTTGTTGTGTTTTTTTTTCACCGTTTCACAGAATGAATACATGAAGGAGAACTTCCTGATCAAAATCGAGACGTGGCACAAACCCGACCTTGGACGCCAGGACAATGTAACCACACAAAGTGTTGAATTTTGATGATTTAGGACAATTATTGTGTAGATTTTTTGTTTAAAACTTGGAAATTCAAGTGAAATACGCCGAGATGAAAGTTCTCCTAACTTAATATAAATATATAAAATTATTTTTTTGAGTAAAGCTTTTTTTAAGATGATCTTTGCATTTTCTAAAAAATATTGTTGGACTACTTTAGGTGCATGGCTTGGATGCAGAAACCTGGAAGAAGGTGGACGTCGTCTACATTGACATCGCCGATAGAACCCAAGTCGAGCCCAAGGTCCGAGAAACTAATTTGCAATAGGCCAACATTGAAAGACACTAATGTTTTATATGGGTTGTCTCCACAGGACTACAAAGCAGAGGAGGACCCTTGCAGGTACAAGTCAACCAAGACGGGACGAGGCCCACTTGGACCGGACTGGCGGGTATGGGTCACTCTCACATCACCTTGTTTTCCCTCAGCCAATGAGCTTACATTGTTTCAATATGTTATGCAGAAGGAGCTTCCCAACAAGAAAGACTGCCCACACATGTGTGCCTACAAACTGGTCACCGTCAAGTTCAAGTGGTGGGGCTTGCAGAGCAAAGTGGAGAGCTTCATCCAGAAGGTCAGCGTCATCCATGTTTGGGTCCTCCCCGACCGACCGCCACTCACTTTCCCCGATATTTAATTTTTTCTGCCCCGCAGCAAGAGAAACGCCTGTTCACCAACTTCCACCGTCAGTTGTTCTGCTGGATCGACAAGTGGATCGACTTGAACATGGAGGACATCCGCAGCATGGAGGAGGAGACGCGCAAGGAACTAGATGAGGTCAGGGAGGAAGGTGGGATGGAGCGAGTGGAATTTGCTCAGTGGCTGTGTTTCCTCCACTTGTAGATGCGAGTTAAGGATCCCGTCAAGGGAATGGTGGCCATTGAGGACTGAGGTCGACACTGAGACGGTGAATGCTGCTGATCATCAGGTAATTTTGCATGCTTTTTTACCTCGGTAGTTCGCACGTTTGACTGCAGAGTGCAGGTTAGAATCTGGACCGTGCCCACTACTATTTAAAAAATGTGGTAATATATATCAATAAAATGAAAAACAAAATGATGTTACTAGTAGGTAAACTAAGTAAATACCCTAAGAACACTCTAAAGTTTAATTTCTTGCATGATATTAATCTCTATTAATGGCAATATTGATTTTTTAACAGTACAAATATTGCCAGCATTTTAGCCTAGTAAATGTAACTTTTTCTAGTATGTAATGTATGCAAATGTGTTTTAAAGTACTACATTTTCACGACTATAAGGCCCACTTAAAAGTCTTACATTTTCTCCAAAATAGACTTACAATGCAGTGCGCCTTATATATGGAAAAAATTATAATGTGTCATTCATTGAGCGTGCGCCTTATAGTCTTGAAAATACTGTATATAGAATATATTTTTAATGTTTTTCAGACCCGACTACCCAAACACCAGCCAATTCACGTCGTCCTCCCTCCCGTGTCAACCCGCACAACACCCGAGTTCCTCGTCCAACCCCGACCACAATTTCCCCCGGCTCAGATTTGCCCACTTTTCAGGTAGTCGAACCCTCCCTCGTCTCTCTTTGTCCGTCCTCACGCCCCACTTTGGTTCCACTTTGGTTGACCAGCGTCTGGTAGAAAATCAATAAGTCCGTTTACTCATTGGTTCATTTCCCCAAAACCACAGAGAGAGAAATTCATCTCTGCCATTTAGGATTTAATGAATGGATTCCAATGTTGTTCACATGCCGGGTGGGTGGTTCACGGGGCCTCGTTATTGTATCCAATAATGCAGTATTTATATACTGTACATATACATATACATACATATATATAGATATATAATGACAGGGTTTTTAAAATGATTTTATCAGTAATTATGTGGGTTTACTTTCTCCTCACCAGTTGCTCATGTTTTACTTTTTCTTTGCATTTTTTTTTCTTTCCTTAAATGTGTCTGTTTTGGTCGATTTTTTTTATTTTTAGCTTTTTTTTTTTTGCCCTGGCAATATTCTGCTGCTTTGTGACATTTTGTGTGTTGCGTTCGTTTGTGTGTGTGCGGGTGTGATCTTGTCATTTTTCCCTCCCCCCCTCCAGTGAAGAAAAAAAACATAATCTACATGAAATTAATTCAAGTCTTGATGTCCGTTTTCACAGAAAAGCACAGTTTGGTACTTGTTAATGTCAGTCTTGGCAAAACTTTGACGGCAATGGCCGTCTAATCCGTTTGTATCCACCTTCAAAATCTGAACGTTTCCTTTCCTAAATGGTTTGGTCAACTTGTAAGTGAATTTCAATCCAGTTTTCACTGTGGAATGTCTTGAAAAGGTACCAAAGAAATACTTTTAACAAGGCTAGATGTCCAATCATGGCTTTTTTGCAGGCTTCTGCTATGAATGAATTAGTAGACGTCCAATCCATTGGACGTTCCCAGTCCAAATGAATTGGACGCCTATTGCCATCAATGGCAGCAAATTAGTAAACAGATTTTTGTCACGGATGTCAATTTCTCAAAGTACAATCCCTGTAAAAATGGTATTGTATTTAAAAACTAGACATCAGTTTATCGCCATCTCTCCAGTGGATAAACAATCTTATCCAGTGTTAGCAATAACTGCCATGACCACTAAAAGAGGCCCCAAAATTTTCTTTTTATTGCTAGAATTATTAAAACATGTACTAATTTGAATATAGGGTTCATAAGACTGTGACGGTCAAAATGATACTTACCATGAATATGAAAGAATGCATTTCTTCATGTCCATGCCAGGTTTCATGAACTGCCACATTCGTCATTACCAAGCGCGATATTGACAGTGTGTGCATGAGCGTACATGCATGCGTTTGTGTGGCGTTCAGTGACGTGACGACGTTGTCCACGTTTGTGCAAAAATGTCCAAGCGAGACGCTCTTTTGGTTCCATGTGAAGATTTTTTTGACAAATCACTCAAAAACGAGAAGGAAAGAAACAAAAACAAGTTGACCGTCAACTCTCCAGAACATTGAAGCCATCTTCAGACCTCCACCAAGGATTGTACTGTACTGTACTGTACTGTACTGTATTCCCCCCCCCCCACCCCACAAAAAAAGGACCACTTTGCAGGACTGTATGGAAAAAAAACACAAAAAAAGATGCATTTATTTATTTTTTTTTGTTTTAAATGTTGTCGTAGTACTGTTGTCAAACGTTACTAAGAGGGAAGTCACCCAGAATGAACAATTCCCATTTAAAGGCCAGACTGGTTATCAACAAATAGATTTTTTCTTCTTCCTCTGACGACTATCTCACTCGTGTGTGTGTGTGTGTAAGCTTGCCCTCTTTTTGCTTTTTCTTGATCTTTTCTTGTGGATTTGTGCCTTTTTTTTTGGGTTGTCATCTTAATCTTCCAAGAACACAAAACGTACATTGGAACATGAATTGAAGAAATGAATAAAAACAGAACAAGAGGAAGAAAAAATAAGTCAATTTTTGTGTGAATATAAGATTCAAATATGGAAATATGTCACAATATGACACAAATACACGTACGTGTACACATTGCACACTAATAGCAAAATTAATCAGGCTTTAGTGGGTAAAGATTAGGTCAAATCCTGATTACGGGGACATTTTTGACAAGTTCATGACCTCAAGTACAAGGCTTATATTTGACAAAGTTTACATTTATAGCCTACGTACTAAGAAATGACCCAATTGGGCCAAAATTCACGATACACTAGCTTTTGAAGAAGGAAAGTCGGCCTGATTTATTAATCCATGATGTCTTTTTTTTTCAAGATGCCACTTGCTGTTGTTGTTAATCATGTGTACACTTGACTTTTTCCCCATGTTTCTCACTATAACTTGTTTTTTTTAGGCCATATTGCCCAAAACAGAAAAAGATGGAGATTTTCTGTCTAAAAATGCATGTGTCATGTTGACTGGACACATTTGTTGATTGAGGAATGACGTAATGCTTCTCAAAGAACCTGCATCATAAGCTTGATCCCACTTTTAAGTCCCCCTACGCAGCAGTGGTGGGTTACTGTTGTCGTTAGCAGCAGGGGTGGCGATAACAGCCAGGCCAAAAACTCCAACGACGGGAGTGTCAGCGGGAAAAGCCCTCCAGAGTCCGGACTCCCCTTTGGAGATCTTCATCATCTGTGCGCAGGGAGTCTGCAGATTCTTCCAGGGGCCAGACTACGACAGCGCAGAAAAAGGTAGTGCAACAAAAATGTTGTTTTTGTTTTAGTACAGAAGATCTATCAAAATATTTGGTATGCATTTGTGCAAGCATTGAATTTGTGTTGTCATTTAAGGAAAATTTTAAGCATCTGTGGACTTCAGGTGTCAAATATAATTACTTTTTTTATTAGTAATGATTAGATTTAATTCAAGAAATAATGATTGGATAAAAAATCATTAAAAGAATGGATTGAATTGATAAAAATATCGATTTGTACTCCCATAATAACGTTTTTAATTGTGATTGACACTGATGGACAAACAATTCATTTTTATTCATTCATTTTTCATGTATAACTTTCCAAGTTGATGAATAACATAAAAATGCATTGATACAACATCCATAAAAATATCTTAATTTTTTAAAGACAAATTCAATTGATATTCACTGCATTTTCATGTTTTTAATGTAAATTTTAAATAAGAGAATAGTAGTTGCCTACCATTGAGAGAGATCTATGTCCAACTCATTTAAACTGTGAGGACTGGCTTTTGCTGACTATGTGTAGCTTTGACTGTTGCCGTGGTGACCTTCACAGAGGTCAAGTAGTATGATTATTATTTTTTTTTTGAGCAGAGGACGACATGAGTGCTGCCAAGTTCCCAAGCGGAGGACGAGACAAGTGCAGGTGAGCTCACGTGAAGCCTCTTTTTCTCAACTGCACTAAGAGGCTTTTTGAGGCCAGTTTGCGCAATAAAACTTTCATTCTTCACCTCTTTCATCCACTTATGAACACTTACTTGGCTTAAGTCGGCCCTTGTGACTCGGTTAAGACCGTGGAGTAAACTTAGAGGAAATTTTGAGTTTCTGATGTGAAAATAGATGGAAAAATGGCAACCAGATTTAACAACAGGTGTCATAGAAACAGATATATGTAAACATATTGAATCTCTTTGAAAGTGGTGTACACCGGCCATTGTAGAGCCAGAAGAATGCAGGCATGCAGTCGGAGTGAACACAAGTGGGACAAGGCCAAAAGAAGCCTAATGCCATTGTCCCCTCATTAGTGAGCAGCCCGTGATTGCAGAACGGTGGCCTCCCGGCTAACCCGCTTATTAAAGCGGCCTCCCTCCACATTCCTGCCTCAAATCTCCCTATCCAAATCCACACCGACGCTTTTATTACAAACGCAAGCTACCGTGGTGACGCTTTTTTAGGAGCGGACCCTTTTGAGGACGACGGAAAGTCGCTTGATGGATTTGCCGTTGGGTGGTGGGAGGTCGCGCTCGGACAGTGCGGCGAGCGGCGCTTCGGTGGCGTCGTCGTCGGCGTCGTCCAGGATGCTTTTACGCCAGAGGTTGGCTCAGCTTTTGAGCCGTATCGACGATATGAGTTCGGAAGATGAGGCCGATCAGGAGATGTCGCGCACGCTGGATGATGCTTTTGAACTTTGTTCGCGATTTGCACCGCCCACCCACACTTTCAGGTCTACCCGTGCTTTGTTTATATACAAACTTCAATGAGTTTTTTATTCAATGCTTAAATTTCAATCAAATATTTGCATGGTTGTTATGGTCAGGGGAAAAAACTCCTGAATGCAAAGTTTTGGACTGATTCAAAAATATTAGGGTTGCATAAATTTGGGAATGCAAATATGAAATTGGTTTGAAAATGCATGGGAAAAGAATTTGAAAAGGATGTGATAGGGATGTATAACCAGATCAATATGAAATCTATTTGAAACCAGATGCAATGTAAATAGATGTGAATATGAATTAGCAACACATTAGGAATGGCAGAATCAAAGAATGTGTCACCCAATTTAAATCCATATTTCATTTCCCACATCCCTTGACAGGCTGCACATGGTGACGTGGAACGTTGCCACGGCCGAACCTCCCGATGATGTCATCTCGCTGTTACACCTCGACGTGCAGCCTCCCACTGACATCTACGTTATCGGGTGCGAAACCGATGTAGACCAAATTGAAAATGGATTCAAAACGGATTTAAAAATGCTGTCACATAACAGTCTCCAGGAAGTATGCGCCACGCCAGTCCGCTTCATCTCCGACTTAATCGCGGACGATTCGTGGAGTCACCTTTTCATGGACACATTGGCCCCCCGTGGCTTTGTCAAGGTGACCAATCCCATCTGTTTACATAGTACCCATTTTCAGATCAGTTCCACATTTGCCTGCATATTTTCCCTTTCATCCATTACAGGTGGCATCAGTGCGGATGCAAGGTTTGCTGTTGTTGCTATTTTCCAAACAGTCGCACCTGCCTTATATTCGAGATATCCACAGCACGTACACCCGCACTGGGATCTTTGGATACTGGGTAAGGACTCGGAATCTAATGGAAGTGAAATTAAGGTGCTGATTTTCTTCTTTCATTATCGCCAGGGGAACAAAGGTGCGGTATCGATACGCTTCTCCTTCTACGGCCACAAGGTGTGTTTTCTCAATTGCCACTTGGCGGCGCATATGAGCCACGCCTTGCAGCGTGTCGATGAGTTCGAGCACATCTTGGAGACGCAGGAGTTTGACACGGATGATGCACGTCGAGTGCTGGACCACAAGTTAGTAAGAAAGGCAAAAGTATTTGTTGAGTTTTTGTTGGGAAAGATATCCTATTTTGGGCACTTTTTAGTCAAAATGGCAGTGTGCAATTTGTCATGGCTCCTCTGCAAACTTTGGTCATGTATTCTGAATCCAAGAACCCAAAAATAATGCAAATATTACCAGGCTGGTGTTCTGGTTTGGCGACTTAAACTTCCGCATTGCCGACCACGGCCTGCATTTCATGCGCTCATCCATCGGTGATGGACGTCTTAACCTTCTTTGGAGCAAGGACCAGGTGACACACCCACATAAATACACAAAATACATACTGAGATACTTCTCATTCCTGTAGCTCCTAACCATGAAGAAGAAGGAGGCATTCCTGCAGGAATTTGAGGAAGGTCCATTAAATTTCAAGCCTACCTACAAGTTCAACAAGAACTCTGAGACCTACGACCTGGGGTAATACAACCACACAGCATCATAGTTTTTGCACATTTTGCACTTTTTGGTACTGCCCCTAACAATGCATGGTGGATGTCTCCATGGCAACCCCCAAAAAACTCACAATTTCCAATACTTTTCTTTTGGATTACGTCACGCAGCGGCAAGAAACGGAAGCCAGCCTGGACCGACCGTATCCTATGGCGCCTGAAACCCAAAAACACGCCATCAGAGGACGACGACGACAAGGTGTCCACATCCACGGTTGATGGCCTAGATGAGTACCCCTTGGTGGTGACCCAGGATAAATATACCAGTGATATGAGCTACAGAGTCAGCGACCATAAGCCTGTATTGGCGACCTTTAGTCTAGAGGTAAGCCACGATTGGTCATTTCACATTTAGCACTTTTTCCATCTTTTTGCTTTTTTTGTGGACGCAGCTGAGGAAACACTTTGACGCTCCGCTGGTCAACGTATCGCCCGAGGGCGTCTGGAGCGCCGACCACGACGCCCTCCTCAACTACACCGTCCGGGAGGACTTTCTATCCTCGACCTGGGATTGGATTGGCCTGTATAAGGTGCCATGTTTGTTTTGATGCAGGTAATAAGTACTTGAATGCATTGTTGGTCAATTACAGGTCGGCTTTAAGAGTTCGAGCGACTACGAGACTTTTGTGTGGGTTCGAGAGAACGAGCTTCCGGAGATTGACGAAGACATTCAGGTTTGACCCGTTAGAATTTTATAAAGATGCTTGGTGGAGAGGTCAGATGAGATTAAAATTGAGACATCTTTAGATTTCTGTGGATAAGGATGACATCCCACTGCTTGGCGGACAGTACGTCTTGGGGTACTACAGTACCAACATGCAGAGCATCATTGGTCTCAGTGTCAGTTTTACGGTGAATACAGTCCACTTTTCATATTTTCATGATATTTGACTCATGTTATTAGTACATAATGGGTTGTTTTTGGTCCATCTTGTAGATTTTGGAGTCAAAACGTGCTGTCATGGAAGGTCTGATGCCAGAGAACGTCAATGGGCACACCAAATAAAATAAAAAATAAATATTCTTGTAAGGTTCCAAGTTGATCTGAGATCAAAGCACTGTTACATCACTTATTTGATGCAATGCCTTATTATTTGATTATGAAGATAATAACTATGTAGTATTCTAAAAAAAAATAAAAGATGACAAGACAATTTCTTTATATTTTCAACATGAATTAGTAAATGTTTTTCTTTTCCTGTGTGCAGTTTTAGTTCAATTGTGTCATTTAAATTGAAACGGGGCAAATGAGTGGTATAAAATTAAATCCTGGTATATTTAACAAACTAATATTGTAATTTGTGGTTGCTAGGAGACAAGGATGGGTAAAATGGTACATGAGCCTTGTCAATGGTAATGCTGGAAATCATGTTGGCTCTATTATTTGTGGATGTTAAATTAAATAAAACGTCCAAAAATCGATCTTGTTGTCGTTATTGTCAACAATTTCATGGAATCAATGTCATTTTAGACGGAATTTATTGTTAAAAAGAATTCGTTATCTTAACAGAGATGTTACAACTTTAAGAGTTTGCCTGTTTCCGCATTCCACCTCCCCTTTTCCGGTAATTCGCAAAGGCATGAACACTACTTTTGCAACATCTCTGAATTGTTGTACACACGTGTGGACTTTTAACACGACGCCAACTCGTCTGAACGGGGATCTAAAAACGCATCTTTAAACGCTGAAGGGATCTAAACCATATTCCTGCTGAGGCGTAAGCAAATGTAAGTTTAATGTACCCGTAAAGGCTATTTTGTCAAATCTGTAGGCCAAAATAATGTTCCGATGGCTCAGGACTAGCCGGAGAGCTAACGTGACAGGCTTGTTAATACCCACTGGCTTCCTCGTGTTATTGTCAAGAACTCCGATCTATGACCTCTATAAATGTCTTCTATAATGCACAATAAGGCTTATATATGATGTTTTGACATGCATCCGTTTTTATGTATTTATCTGTGATTCTCTACTTTATCAAAGCACGTGATGCTAAATTATTGACTTTTCCCATTTCTTGCAAGGCTGCAAAAAACCAAAATCAAAAGCCTTTATTGCCATCATACACAGCTGCGTAAAACGAAATGCTACTGTTGTTTGCCCTGAACGCGATTTGAATCACAACTAAGAATGCAACAATCCGATCTCGATCATTCTGTCGTTTTTTATTCCATGAAGTCTCTGAAGATGAATGAGGAAGTGGAGCGAATGCTGATCCAGTTCCAGGATGAAAAAGGGGAGTTCCTGGGATCCTCTTTTGATGTTCCAGTTGACATCACTCCACAGAAACTGCAACTTGTCTGCAATGTATTGCTGCAGAAGGTACATCAACACACAAGTTGAATGATGCAGACGATTAGACAGATCTAAATAAATAGATGTTACACAGGGGGAGGATGAAGAAGTGCCTCTGGCATTCTTCGCCGGTGGCGAGACGGAGATCGTGTCCAGTCTGGGGGCATCCGCCAAAGAGCTGGCATGGGAGACGGAAAAGGTCATGCCCATAGTCTACCAACCACAGGCTGTTTTCCGGGTGAGAGCTGTCACCCGCTGCACCAGTTCGCTGATGGGCCACACCGAACCTGTCATCTCCGCTGCTTTTAGTCCCACTGGAAAGTAAGAAAGTCCTTTTTAGACTGAATCATAACAATGAAAACCGTGGATAATTTTTGGGTGTTTTTAGATATTTGGCCAGTGGTTCCGGTGACACTACCGTGCGTTTTTGGGACTTGATGACGGAAACACCACATCACACCGCTAAAGGTAAGTTTGGGAATTTATGACGTGCTCCATTAATATTGGAAATTTATGCTGAATTTTTCTCAATGTGGAATAGGACATTCTCATTGGGTTCTAAGTATCGTCTGGTCGCCTGATGGCAAGAAGCTTGCATCGGGGTGCAAAAATAGTCAGGTGATTTGATTACGCTCACAACCACTCATACAATTCTATAGATATATATATTTATATATGTATTTGTGTATTTTTTGTAATCTCTTTGTAGATTTGTCTGTGGAATCCAGTGACAGGTACACAAATTGGGAAAACCCTAACCGGACACACAAAGTGGATCACATGCCTTTGCTGGGAACCGCTTCATCTGTAAGTTTTTGTGCACTCCATTTTCTAGGCCTTGGTGATAAATTGTTTTAAAAAATAAATTGTTTAACCACTTCTCCTTTCACCAGCAACGGAGAATGTCGCTTCCTCGCCAGCAGCTCCAAAGACGGTTCAGTTCGCATCTGGGACGTGGTTCTGGGTCGCTGTGACAAGATTCTAACCAGCCACACGCAGTCGGTCACCTGCGTCAAGTGGGGCGGTGACGGGCTGCTGTACACGTCATCGCAGGACCGGACGGTCAAAGTGTGGCGGGCAAAGGACGTGAGTTTTGCCGCTGGGTATGAACAACTTGTAAGAACAAGCAAGAATGATTGACAGTTGTTGTCTTTTAGGGTGTCCAGTGCAGGACGCTACAGGGCCACGCCCACTGGGTCAACACACTGGCTCTCAACACCGACTACGTGCTGAGAACCGGAGCCTTCGAACCGGCCGATGCCACCGTTAATCCACAGGACCTCACGGGTTCAGGTATGAATGAAAAAAATAAAATGACGCTTGCCACATGTAATCATACCCAAAAAATGTCCGCTAGTATCTTGAAATGTGAGGGTAAATGTCTGAACTGTCTCATCCTAGTGGAGGAACTGAAGAGCAAAGCCTTGAAGAGATACAATAATGTTCGGGTAGGTATGCTCATTTTTTTATTTTACTGTAAAGGGGCTATTTATATTCCTGCTTAGCTTACACATACACAACAACATGGATATATTGTCACAATCTTAGCTCTGAATGTTCACAAGTTGACGTTCATTTCCACAGGGTTCCAATCCCGAGCGCTTGGTGTCAGGCTCAGACGACTTCACCTTATTCCTGTGGAATCCCGCCGAGGATAAGAAGCCACTGGCCCGCATGACCGGTCACAGTGCCCTGGTCAACCAGGTCCTCTTCTCCCCCGACACGCGACTCCTGGCTTCGGGCTCTTTCGACAAATCTATCAAAATATGGGACGGTCGGACCGGGAAGTGAGTGATATCGCAGTGCTCTGCACCACAGAGACTTTTACTAAAAAAAATGATCTCCCGCCACCAGGTACTTGATATCCCTCCGAGGTCACGTGGGCTCCGTCTATCAGGTAGCCTGGTCGGCAGACAGCAGGCTGCTTGTGAGCGGCAGTAGCGATAGCACGCTCAAAGTGTGGGATGTCAAGAGTGGAAAGCTCAAGATAGATCTTCCCGGCCATGCTGATGAGGTGAGGGAAAGAAAGCTCATCGGCCTAAAAAAAGGCCTTCTCCTCCAATGTGGTTGTTAAGGGCACTGGCTTAACTAGCACCATGGACAGCGCCAGATTTCTAATTAATTGCGATGGTACTGACAAATGAGCATTTGCAGACATTCCTTCCAGTCTAAATAAGATGGTTGCCTATTCTATTCTATCGCAGGTAATAAGTTAAATATAAAATTAAAATAATAACCAAACATTTGAGTAATATTGGAGGTCATCATTTTGAATTATGAATGTGTTTTTTGACATTTTCATGTCATTTTTTCATTTTTTTTTCTTTTTAAACACATTTTTACGTGTTTATTGTAACTATTAATTTCACATTATTAAGAGGTTATGCTTCTGTGGGAAAGCTGACCATTTTCTCACATACAGGTCTTTGCTGTGGACTGGAGTCCTGATGGTCAGCGAGTAGTCAGTGGTGGCAAAGACAAATGTCTCAGAATGTAGGTCAAATGTCCAGCATACCATTTCCATCTTTTTATTTTATTTTATTATTTTTTTTAATCAACCATTTGGCCTTTTTGGCTGTCTTTACAGATGGAGAAGATAGATGGTGCCATCACTGCAATCTCCATTACCTTCTCATTGGGAGCTGATGGAAAGGTGCTTCATCGTCACTTTAACTTTAAAGTTGCTTTCAAGTATTTTCAATTAGATTCACTTACATAATTTTCATCCTCAAAATCAATAGCCAACAATTCCCACAAATAAACACCCAAAAATATTTTGTTTTTGGCACCAGCAATATTTATTATACCATGAAAACCTTTTTGGTGCCCTCTTTTTTCTTATAATAAGTCAAAACGTTCACCAAGTTTAGGCACACAGTCTAACACGCACACATACAACAATGGAAACAACGTTACCATGACAATTAGGGGCTCATGTTTGTAGTCTGACAAGAAAATGAAGATGGAGGTGGGTTTTGAAGGCTTCAGCTGTGCAAGGCAGTTTGGTTTTAAATACTCATTTGCTTCTGCAATGCCATTGCCAGACGTTATGCGTTCAAATGGATTGGTCGACTACTCATATGTCAAAACAACCGAAATGTTAGCAACAATTGTAATAGCTTAACTTAGCTTGTGCTTCCTGAAAATCCCCCTTTTGAAAAGCAGCATCAAATTCACAGTGACAAAACGTGGAGAGAAAAAAATTGTCCTCTTAACAAAGAACAATGTGTCTAGACTATGCATGTGTAAAATGGTGCAACCATTTTATCTATCATGTCTTAACTCAGAATGTGTTTGTGCTTCACATAACATGTGATTTATAGAAAGTACAAATGTGCTAGGTCCATTTGCAGCCATTGAAGGGTATTCAAATGTATCGGGTGTTTTTACAGCCAAGTTACTGTTTGTATGAAATAAATCTGACGGACACTCCGTAGATGAGAAAACCCTTACAATGAACCACAAACTGTTTGGTGACTCCATTTAGTTGCTGTTTATGATTCTCCCCATTCCTTCTTTTTTGTCACTTCACTTTGTTCTAGTGCTGAAAAGTCTTCTAAAAGCATCATGTCCAAGTGTCTTTAGTGGAATTGTGTGGAATTCTCCTACTGGGTCTTCCACACATTGTTCAGTAGCTTGACCACCTCCTCGTAGATGACAAAAACAATAGCTACGTCCAAGCATACGCGGCCCAGTCTGGGAACTGTTCCCTTGTAGAACCTTTCAAGACACGTAATGGCAAGAAATGAGTTTGACTGGACGTTTGGTAGCCGGTCAAATGAACTTAGATATTAAACAGTACGTAGATATTAAACAGTACTTGGATATTAAACAGTACTTAGATATTAAACAGTACTTAGATATTAAACAGCACTTAGATATTAAACAGCACTTAGATATGAAACAGTACTAGTACTAATAGTAATAGTTGCTGAGAGAAAGAAGTATGGTAACTCACGCTTGTGGTCCTTCCTGCTTGAGGATCTGGAAGGCGCAGTCTACAGTGTTTTTATAGCGATGGGCATCTAGACCCTTTAAAAGTATGTTTGTTAGACACAATTTAAAATGTTGATAATTGTGGGAACTAACCTGCATCCGGGTTTTGACCACATCCAGAGGCGTGTTGCCAAAAACACTGGCGGCTCCCGCCGTGGCTCCAAACATAGCAGTGACAATTGGATGCATTTCTTTTCTAGGATCGTCACCTTAGAGGCAAAAAACCAAAATATTTGTTCAAATATGCACATGACTGATGGTGTTCACATGCAAGAACATGCAAACTCCACACAGGATGACTAACCTGGGATCGAACCCGAGACTCCAAAACAGCCAAATTATATTCTGGTAAGTATTGTTGAATGTTTTTATTTAGCAGAATTAACATTTCTATTTACCCTAATATTCACATGAGCATCTATAAAGATATTAGCATTATTAAAAGGAAGGAAAAGTAGGTTAGGTCCTTAGCAGGTGAGTTAAGTTAATGTAAGTCTTGTTTTATACAGTTTATTGTGTTAATTGCAACAATACTATCATTTTGTGAGCTTCTTACCTTTGTACCAATTGCGTAGTGCGTTCATCACGTAAAACCGAATGGCCTGATTGGTCCCCTGTTTAAGCACGGTCGCCGTCAGTCCTTGATAGGTCCCTCGGACACCTGGGGCAGCAGGTAAAATCAGTTGAAGCTAACAGTTGTCATCCATCCTTGGCTTAGGTATCCTACCTTGCTCTCTGATGATCTCACTGACGCCATGGAAGAAACCACGGTACCTGGGCCTCATGGAACACTGGTCGTGGATCAACTTGACCTTTGGGGAAAGACCATGTGACAAGTGACAAATACGTGGCCCTGTTTGATGCTATGTCACCCACCTTGAGAGTCTCCATGGGGCAGACTATGAC
This sequence comes from Stigmatopora nigra, assembly GCF_051989575.1. Lineage (NCBI taxonomy): Eukaryota > Metazoa > Chordata > Actinopteri > Syngnathiformes > Syngnathidae > Stigmatopora > Stigmatopora nigra. The sequence continues at coordinate 1,827,380 of NC_135526.1, forward strand.
GATAGCCTCGGCGATGCCGGCCCCCAAGCCGCATAAAAGGCTGCGGGTGTTATCCAGACGACCCGTGGCGTCACGCATTGGATTGCTGAGGATTTCAAAAGTGCCAAATCTGAAAAAAGGTGAGTTAAAAAGTGAGTTTTACAACTTATTTTTTCTTATCTTTGTATCAATCCAAATTTAGTCTTGCCTAGGTATCAGATTGAATATGACATTTCTAAGGGGGGGTAACCAGAGTTCATCTAACCTGACAGCCGACTTGGGGATGGAGCCGTAGAGAAGTGAGCTGAGTCCTCGGTACAGGCCTCGGAGACCGTGATCCTGCACGGTCAGTTTAACGCAGTCCCCTGATAAACAAGGTGGACGTTAAAATGTGCATGGGTGAAAAGCGGGTAACTGGGTGTGACCTACCGATGCCCCGGTAGCGTGGCGGGTTGGCTCGCTCGTCCAACTGCAGCTGAGTCTTAACGTACTCTGTCGGGAAGGTGATGCAAATCTCGATCCCGCCTGCTATTCCACCTAAGGGAGAGTTTAGGGAATTGACATCATTTTACATGGATTCATTTATTTACATTTTTCTAGGATTTCTTTTGGTGTGTCGACACAGTATCCAGAATTTTGGTTCAGAGAAATTTGCAGTCTTTATGTTGACATTTTCCCCTTATCTGCTTAGTAACTGGAACTAAAGCTATATTTTATTTGCATTGGGGCTAGTTTGTTCAATGATGAGGATTGTTTTAGCCCATGTTTTCAATAAATATGGAGTCTTAATAACTCCAGATGTGTATTGCATTTTTAGATTGGATTAGGTGAATAAATCCTCACTGAAATCCTAGGCACCAAATTAACTGTGAAATTTTATATGCTAGATCAAAGCCTTCATTTCATCCCTCTTCCTTTCATCGACGCGTATATGGCAACATTTATTGTACAAGGAAGGATCAGGAGAGAGAATTAGTAAACGCTATGCTACATGAGCATCAGTGCTGAAGTGTCTGGCTGACCCAGTTCGCCTTAACAGGCTCCAGCTTTGTGCACACTGAGTCGATGTCATCGGCTAAGAAATCAAGTATTAAAAGCTAAAAACCCCGAAAAAATGAGCCGACCTGCAAGGATGGCCTTCCCGGGATGGGTGATCTTTCTACCCCCGATCGCTGCAGCCGCCGCGAGGCTCCTAGTCCCGGACAAGCGCTCCATTCTCGGATGCGTCGAGGCGGGCCAAGCCCTCCGCCGCCTACCGCCGATGTCGCTGTCCTCACCCGCGATTGAGAGCTCATCGAGCGGCATAGTGGCGAGGAGGCTCCCCTGCGCTATTAAAAACAACAACAAGACAGGCCAGACAATAATGTGTTGGGGGAGAAGAGAGTGTCAGTATGCAAGGCAGTGGGTCAGACGGACGCACCATGCCATTGGTTAGAGTGGGGGTGCTTAGTAGTGACGTGAACTGGCCACGGTGTTTTGGACCAATGAGGAAGAGGAGGATGCTGAATTTTTATAATATATACGCTCGTTTGACAAGCAGCAACAGACAGCATGAAGTCTGACAATATAGTATTTCAAAATGGGATGAGAATGTGCAGTTGTGGTCTAGTTTTATTGGTTATACTGCATATACTTAGGACCTTTTATATGGGGAAATGAGTTGTGAATATTTTGGGGTTTCTTCACTAATAATTTAAAGTATAAACATAGGTGCATCATGTCAAACATGACAAACATTGAAAGAAAAACAGGTTTTTATTAGTACTTATGATGCATTTTGTTGCAGTAGCTACGACCAAGGATTGCGTAGCCCGTCAAACTGGAAACACTTTGTCTGCAGGAAGAAACAAAATACATAAATGCAATTTGTCTGCATTATTTTATGCCATCAACTGTGATAAACAACCAACCCTAACGTTGTACAATCCTCCCCATAACAATAGCCTGTCTCCATCAATTCTGGAGGCCAAAACCAAATAATCTGTATTCTGATATGTATTTAGGTCCTCACTTTTTTAGTTTTTAACCTCTACTTCAGCATTTATTTCATGTTGGCACATCCATTATGTCAATTTCTGGATCCGGGCATATGTCCAGATTATATTTTGATGTAATCAAGTGACTGGAAGAGTGTGCCAACCTCATGCCAGGTGAGGGTATCCAAGGGGAGAGCCAGGTGACAATGTGGGCACACTTTCTGGGTCTGCTGATCCTGGTCCTCATCCTCTCCTCCATCGGGTGTACCCTTTTGGCCCCAGATGGGCCCTTCACTGCCCCATAAGGGACGACATGGCGCGTGGGAGGAACATGCCACCCCAAAGTGGGGGCGAGGATCTGTCTGGTAGTTCATTTTCTGGCCGCCAGAGAACAGCAGAGACGAAGAAGCTGGATCTTTCTGCATCTCCAGAAGAGAATTTCATCAATATATAGCAGACATAAAATGATTTTGAATGTATTCTAATATTTCTTATTATTATTATTGCAGAAATGTGACAACCTGAGAAGTACTGGGATGACATTCCAGGTCAAGAGACCTAAGACAGTACCAGCATGGCTCTGATGGGTTATCTGCAACAATGTCACCATGGAAACCGGAACAAAAGAGGACGTTTGTGGAAGTAAGTGCTGCTCAACTTAAATGAAACTTTGACATGTTTTTTTCTGAATTGACGGAATGTCCCCCAGTTTTATTATTGTTGTAGACATGCAATTCTTTTGAGCTGGAAAGGCCGATGAGTTAAAGAGTGTGGGTGTTTTAATGGGTGGGTTTTACCGAGTATGAGCTCTGGATTTGTCGGTGGTGGGGCATCCCGCGGCTCCACAGTGTTGTCTTTTGAGGTCTCTTGGTCATTTACCTGCTTCAACACAATGGGAGAAACACATGTATGCATTTTTTGTGGAAGTTGATCATAAGAAATATGAAAATAAGGATTCAAATCTAGTTTTATCTCTAGTTTACATTCAATTTCAAATGTATTTAAAGTCTAGTGTCGTCAATGGCGGTCAATGAATATAGTAACATAGAACAAGATGCATGTCAATTTTCCAGTCAAAAAAAAAACCCCACAGAGCAAAACTGACCTCCACTTCTCCACAATTTGCCCCGCATTCAATCTCTCCTCCTCCATCTTCTTCTGGGGACTTTTTAAAGTCACCCACCTCCTCCTCACCGGTCCTCTCATCAGCCTGGACGTAGTTTGTCCCACTAAAGTAGGAGACACGCTTATAAAGCCAGCAAAAAGTCTCAGGAGAAGGTGGCCTCCTACCTTACTTCCTCGTCGAATCCCTGCATGCCTTCCTTGTTGGTTTCTGGCCCCTTTTTGTCCCTGGACTTGACTATGAAACGGAAACTACAGGTGTTGAATTTTTGATGAGTTCCAATGGCTCACAAGCAGCTTGCTGTAAAGACTCTGCGAGGGGCCGAGGCTCGGGTGACCTCTGGCTTTAGGTGTAAACAATGTGGGCGTTTCCCTTCTACAGTTTCAAAACATGATGGAAAATGACAAGGTGTTTACAAGTTTTTGTATTTGTCCAATGGCGTTTTCTTACCTGCAATGAATGGCATTGTCCTTTAATGTCAATAGTAGTCTCCCAGAGGGCGCCACTTGCACACTTCCAAAGCACATATAGTACAATTTCACACTTTAATTCAATTCATGCAATTTTGACGTCGAATCCAATTGGAGTGGCGGTGCTCGGACGTTTGGTCGCCGGTCTTTTGGTCGCCGGAGAGTTTACTGTTGAAACCCGCTCTCAAAATCATATTCATGAGAGGGAGTTTAATATCTAAGTACTGTTTAATATCCAAGTACTGTTTAATATCTAAGTACATAGACCGGCGACCAAACGTCCGGTCACGGCAGGGAACGTTTGTTTATTCCCTGCCAACCCTTCCGCCTCAAATGGATTGAACTTCTATCATGTCACAGACAGCCAATAAGCTAATACATATGAAAGGATTTGACTGTTGTAGGCCTCAGCATCATTTAAGCATGTCTCAGGTAAAATACAAAAAAAAATCCCTATCGTAGTGACACCCATTAACCCCAAATCCCACCCCCACAAAGCCCTTCATCTCTCACACACACATGGCTTTTTCTGTCCCTCCACTTTGATGTGACGAGGCAGCCATTTGCAAAGCACAATCAACTAAATTACACAGCTTGCTGCTTTCAGGGTCAATGTGTACAACTGTCATATGTGTGTGTGTGTGTGTGTTTGTCCTCTAAGTGCACGCGGCAGGTAGGTAGTAATTTGAGTGATCTCCCCCCAAAACCACCCCCATCCTGTTTGTGTGTGTGTGTGGTGTGTTTGGTGGGAGGAGGACGACGGCGAGAACATAAGTGCTGATGACTCACCACCAGTCTATTGTGCCAGCAGTGCAGCAGTGAGAGTGCTTTTCACCCGGTTCCCCCCCCCCCCATTTTTTATTGTAACAAGAAATTGGGAGGCAGGATAAAAAGGATAGGCAGGGTAAAAAAAATGAAGGAGGGGTAAAATAGAGTAGTGGTGGGATAATAGGCAGTACATGACAGTGGACCATGAGTGGAAAAACAGGCAAATGAGGGACAAAAGGCAAAATGGATGGCTTCTTCGCCGATTGATGTTCACTAAAAGGCGTCTTGATTAGGCATAATATGTCCAAAGAGTACCCCCCAAAAAAGTGCTATTATGGGATGCTTTTTAGAAGTTGGCAACCTTGCAAAACCTTGTAAAAGATGAAAGATTCAATCTCTGTGGTGTATTATACATGATCAAATGAACTACGACCACCCGATAAGGAGACTTGATACAGTATTGTAAATGAAATATCGTAAAGTAACTGTCTTGCTGGAGATCGAAATGTAATAAGCTGCTTTTTGGTCGCAATATCTGCAAATCTTGGATCATGTGTGCTAAGAACGCACAATGTTAAATTTAGAGAGTTCTTTATAATTGAATTACAGCCCACGTCTGTGCGATGACCTTTTAAGATAGACACAGATGCTGAATTGACACCAGACCAGGGGTGGGCAAACTTTTCAGCCCGGGGGCCACATTGACTTTAAAAATTTAAAAGATGGGTCGGGTCAGCAGAAGATAGGATACATATAAAAAAGTGCATCCGTTAACAGTACATATGAAACATAAACAGAATAAAAAGACTAAAGTATTAACATACTCATCACTCATTATTAAAGTAAAAAGTATAAAGTACAAAGTAAAAAGGAATGTATAAAGAAATATTAAAATGCGGTAGTTTGCCCATATCTGCACTAGACAATATCCATGCTGGTTGCCCATAACAACCAATTCTGACTTGAACCACGACCAATATCATTGAAAACCGACTTTTTGCTTCAAATAGATTGACATCCCAACATTTTGGGGGACGGATAAACATAATACCTCCGCTCATTCACACCAAAATGAATTGGACATCTAATTTTGTTCTTTTAATCCCCCTAAAACTAAAAAATCGTGAATGGAACTTATGGCGAACAAAATTGCAAATATTATCTTTCTTTTTTGTCATTTTTTTCAAGCCACACCGTAGCTGGGTGGCAATAAATGGGTGCAATGTCCTCTAAAATAACGCATGTGCGTACGTACGGGTGCACGCGGTCCTGCAGATGTATGACTCATGCGCCAATCACGTGACTCGTCAATCACCGCCTCCTTGCTGGCTTCTTTCCGTCAGCCTTTTGTTCCTTTCCTCGCCGCTTTTCTGCTCTTTATGTCCACGTCAAGCGTTAAATACCCCCTTTTGTACTAAAATGTAGCAGGAAAAGCATGAAGAAAAATCAGCTTTAATAAAATAATAGCTTTTATTTATGATTTTTTGGAGGATAATATAGCAAAACTATAGTGGTCATCATGGTCATCATCATCATCATGCTGTTATGTACACATTGCACAGGCATGTTTTTATTTCACATTGTACATTGTTACAATGTTTAAAAGGTGACATCAACGACAAACACGGGTCCAAATGGACGGCGTTGCCATGCCATCCTTTTTTTTTTTTTTTTTTGTTGATGCGTTTTTTATGTTTTTTTTTTTTTTGGACGTTCACAGTTTTAATGAGAGAAGACAGCCATCTTGAATTCTCCACACGGTTTTATTCTTTTCCGCTTTTTTTTTTGTTCTTTTTTTTGAAGATGCAAGTAGAAAGACGTGCATGTTGGCATTTTTTTTTGTTGGTTTGTTGGTTTTCTTTTTCTGAAATAGCGCAATCCCCGACACATAACCAAACCCGACCGCTAGTTGAGTTTCTTAAGGAAATGAATAAAAAAATAACAAAAAAAAAGGATTGCCCCCTGACGACCCGGCCCACGGCAGAATTCAAGTATTTTTATTTCATTTTTTTATGACATAAAAAGTAAAATAATGGACAGGCCCTTGCGTTACTTTTCAAATGGCAAACCTTCAAAATTGCTCTTTTCAAAAGACTTAAAAACACAGTAATTTTAGGCCAACTTTCCTCATTAACTGCCATTTAAAATTATCGTTTTTCAGTACTATGGACAGCGACAGTTTTTGAAATATATATATATTTGTTTGGCCATTTTTTTATAACCTTGACCAAATACTGTGGCTATTTTCTCTATATCTGATAATGGAAAAGTTATATTTGTGTGTATTATTGTAAATTAAATTTCGATAGTCTTTTGCAACCATAGTAGGATTTTTCAAACTTTTCTCGGGGTACTGCATTTGGGATTGTAACATAATTGATTAGCCAGGGGAATAATAAATACAGGGCCCTGAAATTGTTAGATGCAAAAATTAAAAACCTGAAAAACTGATGATGAAACCTCGGCCCACCACATCTGGAAGTGTTTTGTGCTTTGGGGGGGTCCGCAGGGCTTCGTGATGAAACTGGTGTGCATAAGGCAAGAATTCTGGGGGAAAAAAATGGCAAATTGGCGGCACCTTGTTGTTTTTTTTTGTTTTTTTGTAAAGGCTCACATCCAATCCAATCCAACCAACCAAACACTATTTTTTTTGCATGTATTTGTGTGTGTTTGTGTGATGTAACGTACAAAGACATGTTGTAAACATGGTTCCCGTGATGCTGCGTCATAGAAAACCCGAACGGAGACGGATGTACGCCGCCCTATGTTCCAAAGTTAAACATGGCGGTGTGCAGGGTAAGCCACTCCCCCCGTTCCTAAACCCCGCCTTCTTTTCAATCCGCTCCGGTGACGGAACCCTATCAACGACAACAAGAAACTAAAAAAAGAAAAAAAATAGTGGATTTAAACCCAGCGGAATCTCATTTGTGCCTCGTTTTCATCCAACGTGCCCCCCAACCGCCCGACCGTGGGTCCCAAAGCCCAAAGCTAAAGAAGTCTGTCCTTTCAGTACATTCTGCGCTTCATGTAGATCCTCTCGATAAAGTTCTCCAGCTCTTCCTCACTGTCCACTTGAGGCACCAGGCCGTCTTCCTCGTAGTCTTCGGTCCGCGGCGCGGCCGGCGGGTAGTAGAATGGGGGCCGTCTCCCTCGCCGGGGCGGGGCCAGGGGCTTGGGCGGCGGTGGAAGCTGATAGGTCCGTGGGTGGGGCAGGATGTAGTTGGAAATGTAAGGGGTTTCTTGGAGGCGGGCTGCCGGCCTCTGCTTCCAGCCTTGACCTTGGCCCCGGTTCTTGCCCTGACCCCTATGCCCACGCCAGGGGGGCTGGGGTTCCAGATCTTGGGGGGGCGCAAAGGGTTGTTCGGGAACGGGGGGACGCTTGCCGTAGTAGCGCTGCTTGGGGTAGGGGAAGTAGACCGGGTAGTAGGCCCGGTATGGCTTCTGGTAGTATGGATAGGAAGGGAAGGCCAGGAATTGTTTCTGGGGTTTGTACCAGTAGTCGAGGGGGGTCTTGGCCTGGTGGTACCAAAAGTCCTGTTTACGTGAGCGACCCTTGTCTTTCTGCCACTTCTTCATGGACTTGTACAGAGCTTTCTTGGGGTTTGTGGAGGCCGTGTAGTGGTACAGGGGTTGGCGTGCCAGTGGGGGAGGAACCAGAGGCCGGAAGCGGGGCATGGGAACTTGTTGCTGCTGCTGCTGCTTGACTTCTTTCCGCTTTTTCTTCTTCTCCTCCACGTCGCTAATGATCTCCACCACGTCGTCGGCGGGCAAGTGCAACTTGCTGCTGATCTCAATGAGTCGGTCGATCATCTGCTGGTCCAAGTCCGCTTGGGTCCTCTCGGGGAGGAGGAGGAGCTCCTCGGAGCGCTTGTCCTCGGCGGCGTTACCGCTCTTCTGCCGCGCCTTGACCAGGGCCTGCTGCTTACGGCCCATGTAACGTAGGAGCATGTCAGAGGCCACGTCGGCCAATCGCTGCTCCTCCTCGCGCGCCCGCTCCGCCTCCTCCTGTTGCCTGAGCACTTCTTGCTTCTCGGCCCGGGCCCTGGCCTCCTCCTCCACGTGAGTCAGGCGCTGGTCCTCCTCTTCCACCTCCTCTAACTCCTCGCCCTCGTCCTCAAAGTCGTCCATGAAGTTGTCGCCCTTGACGGGGGCGTCCGAGTCGCCCCGCCAGCGGAGTTTCTTCCCGGCTCGTGCCAACTGCGTGTTGTACGCCTTGTAGCCCTTCAACGGAGGCAGAATCTCATTATCTTGAAGGCCCAAGTCAATGTTCTGGAAGTAGCCGCGGACTTTGCGCCGCAGGGCCTCGTCTTCCTCGCCGGGGACGGCCGCCAGCGAGCCCTCGCCCGCCGTCGGTTCTCCCCCGAGGTCCTCCTCAAAGTCTCGGAGGAGCTCTCCGGTTTCGTTGAGCTCCGCCTCCGTCTCCCGGTCGGCGTCCCACTCCGCCGGCCCGTCCAGGGCTCGCAGGAGGAGCGCTAGAACCCGCGCCGGCTCGGGAGACGACTCCTCCGCCGCCGGCTCGTCGCTCCACGCGTCTTGGCCGGCGCCCAGAGGCGGGGAGACGAGCGCCAAGTCCTCTGTCGCTCCGCTGTCCCCAGTTTCGCTCTGCGCGGGGGCGGGGGCGGCGTCGGCGGCCGGCGTCAGGGTGACGGCGAGCAAGACCAATAGGACGAGGCGGGCTGGAGGATGAGGGGTGTGATGACTGGTCATGACCATGCAGGGCAGGCAGGAGGGAGCTGAAGCACCTGGAGGGGGAGAAAGGGGAGAAGGGGAGAGATGGGGGATGCAGGACAGTCAGAATTTGGACATAAATATGATTTTTTTCCCCAAAACTCATTTGCCAATTTTTGTGACGGCCATAGATGCAAATCTAGAATTGTGACGTCAAAATGGTTTTTGCACGTCTATATCTGAGCATTTATATTTAAAAAAAAAACAGTCAAATCCCATTCTTATGTATCATTTTGCATGAATATTTATTCACATAAAATGTAACTGAATTAGAATGAATGAAAACAGAAATGGCATTTTAAATATCATTTTACAATTAGTTTTAACACACAAAAGCAGTTCATTAAAAATTCCTTAACAATGCCAGACGCCAAATCCAAATGAGCTTTGACTCGTACGATTGGACGTCTATCACCGTCGAAAACGTTTACTGACAACACAAATGCGAAAAAAACACACCACAAAAGAAGAACCTCATTTCACCGTCTTTAAAACGAAAACGACCATCATTTTTTGTCCATCTCCACAAGCACATCACATGACACATTTCCCCATGCAAACATCAAACCAAAGCAATAGAAATCAATGACTTTCCGAGTGATTCCGCTCATTTTGACGCAACGATTTGGCGCAGCGTAGACGCCCCCCACCCCTCTCACCCCCTCTCCACCAATGCGCCCACATTCCAGCAGCATTTCTTTACGCCACGCCTGTATTAATCGAGTAAAATCAAACATTATCGCCCTTTTTTTAACCAAAACAAATAAAATACGAGTCTCACCTCCTCTTCCTCCTCCTCTTCCTCACATGAGCCAACACATGTGTTGATTTGCACGTACCAGGCATCTTTTTGGACGCGCAAAATTGTCACGAGAGCGAAAAAAATCACTTATATTTCATTTTAAATGAAATTAAAGCCCCGGAGTCATGCGTAAAAAGGCTGCAGGGCACGCTTGAGTTCCTCGAACCCCCCCACACGCGCACCCACTCTTCTCTCCATCCTCCCAAGCAAATAGAAAATTATCTAGATGGTCCATTTGACCCCCCCTTTCGCCCACCGCACCCCTCTTTGCAGGAAGAGTGTCGGTTCTGCCCCCCACAAAAAATGCTTTGTCCCTTTTTATTTATATTTTGTTCTACTATGGTGGAATGCTTGCACAAGATTCCCGTTTTTTTCCTCACAAATCTCCTCTTAAAGGCATATTTTGGGGATATTTCCTATTTGGAAATGCATCCAAATGTTTTTTGCAACGAAACACGTGTAAACCTTACACGCCCCCCAGCGTCCAGTTTTCTACGTCATCAAAACATGTTAATTGAATTAAAACCCTTAGATAGATGTCCACTATTAATATAATGTGTTTTATATAATTTAATGGGGTGATTATTGATGTTAGGGAAATTAAAAACGAAAAAAAAGTCAATTTATCATTTTGATTTTCATAAAAATATCAATTTGGCGCAACGTGGCACGTGCCAATGCAGGTTAAAAGGGGGTAATAATGCAAATTTCGTTTAGTTTTAATACCTATTTAATTTTGTTAAACATAAGAAAATGAAAAATGAATTTTCCCTGATTAAAAATCAACATGTACATAATGTTACACCTGAAAAATAAGCTTTAATGGTCCCATCAAAAGATGAATGAGTGAATGAATTGATTTAATCACCTACCTGGACTCCCACAATTGTGGGCTGGTGACTTGGGGGTGGTCGTACAATGGGGGGAAATAGTCAAAGTGAAGGCAAAAAAATCTCAAGACTTGAGAGAATTCAACACTCTTCTTCTTCTTGTTAAATTTCTTCTCAGCCCGAGATCGACATAAAAACAATCTTCTTTTCCAAATGTTGCACTTAAAAAAAACAAACAAACAATGTCACTTTCTGGCATGCAGCTAATATATAGTAGTGGATGTTTTCAGCACCACGGCCAGCGCAACTTTATTGTATATACCCTCCGTAGCACCACGTGACTCCATCAACGACCCCCCTTTTTTGCTCGATACGCCACCCCCAGTTGCAGGCTGTGCTGACGTCACGTCCATTGATGACAACGTTGGTGTGGCGATGCCACCGACGCCCCCACATCTGCCCCCCCCCCCCCAACCCCACACCCCTCACAGACGAATCCCCCCCACTCCACTCCCATTCCCTCCAGCATGAATGAAGGGAAATAGCATGAATGAAATTTTCCTCAATGAAGAGGAGAGTACGAGATGGATGGATGGCAGCCATTTTACAAGGCAGCTTCCTCTGCACGTTTTAAGCAAACGTGGAGGAGGAGGTGGCCTCGTTAACTAGCTATCAATTAGGAGGGCTTTTTAGTGCAATGCCATTGACGACGATACACGTTCAATCCATTTGAAGCATTCGTTCATTGCGTAAATAGAGGATCAGTGATATCTATTCCATTTTTTTGCAATATGTTGACCATTTAGTTGCAGGCACAATTCCCCAATGTCACTTAACCATTTCTAGGAAAAATGACTGTTTTGCAAAGCTAAAAAAACATAAAGACCTGGCATGGACATCACATTTTATTTAAAGTAAGCCACATTATTTACATTTGTTATTGGAATTATGCTGTTTTCACATGAGGACATTTGCTACTTTCTATTTGTTATTATTATTCACCATTATGGCATTTAAACAAATTAAAAAATCAAAAATATATATTTCTATGTTACTAAAATAAGAAATGAATTAAAACTAAATCAAAAAGATTCAAATATGGCCTCTAATAACACTCCAATGTTTATGTACGCATGAAAAAAAATGTATTGAGATAGATGTCCATTTTTTTGCATGAGCCATTTGGCTTTTAATGTTTAATTTTAACTTCCACTGACTGCACGCAATAACCATGTAATTCTGTCCGTTTGGGGCTAACAGCACAAATAAGGGGCAAAAAAAACACAGATACTTGCATTATGTTCAACATTTAACACTTTTATCACAAAAAACAGGACATCTACTGCCGCCACTGGCCACCAAAGAGTTAAATCAGTCCCCGCGAAATGGAGTTAAATGAGCGCTCCCTGGAGGGTTATTGCGACTGGCGACAAACTCCGTTTGATGAGATTGAAAGACGGGGAGGGGGGCGTCGTTACTAGGATGCCGAAACGCCGGGTGACGGCGCTGCTCGGGGGTGCCGCGGGGCAGACGTTGGCTGATATCACGGCCTTGGCATTATCAAGCGCCGCTCTGCATTAGCCGGCCCCTGCCTGATGATTAGCCCCCTCCCCTCGCCGTCCATCCCCTCGCCGTCCCTCGCCACGGCTCTGACTCACTCGACCGCTGCGCGACATCTCGCCACCTTTGTTAGAAGCAAAATGGAGCATTTGTGTCAAATTGAAATTCATGGCAAACTTAACTTATGTTTTTTTTTTTCGCGACTCTGTCCGTAAAGATGGGGAAGAAAAATGGCCGCCAAAGGTTCATCATCCCGTGGCCATCTCTCTCTCTCGCACGCTCGCCGTCTGTAGGCAGAGTTAATTAAACGGAACAAAAGGCCATTCATGCGGGCCTGGCGGGCTCTTGGCATCTGTTTAACGCTTTAGAAAGGAAAGGAATATTTGACGGGGGGGGGGGGGGGGGGGGGGATAAAATAATATCAATGATTAGTGCATAAAGTACGGTTTGAATTTCATTAGTAAATTCATTCATGAAAAAATAAACCAAGTGGGAAATACACATTGCATGGGCATTCTTTGCTTTCCCTCCATTGGGGCTTTCTATGATTAATTGAGGTGAGTTCCTGTTCATTTTGGAACGTTTGTGTTTATTTAGGTTCAATTTTGTTAACATTTTGTTTACATTTTGCTGATTTGGGGACATTCCTTAGTCAATTCCTGTTGTGTTTTTGACTGTGTTGTTTATTCAGAAAATACTGTGATAATTAAATAGAATACTAGAATTTTGTTATATGTGGAAAGGTCATTTTAGGTCACATAACATAGTTAGTTGCTCAGGTAGGCCACAATACTACGAATGTTTGTTTACGTTTGAAATAACCAAAAAAATGTCACTTGCCGTACCACAATTTGAAATTCTCATATCATCTCATCTTTCTGAACCACTTTATCCTCACTTGGGTCACATATGGGGTGCTGGAGCCTATCCCAGCTGACTCTGCCACCCTGAATTGGTGGCTAGCCAATCACAGCGCACTGGGAGATAAAGGTCAACCAATCATACCTAAGGTCAATTTAGATTGCCCTATCAACCTAAACCATGCTTGTCTTTGGAATGTGGGAGGAAACTGGTGTACCCGGAGAAAACCCACACAGAGAACAACCAAACTCCACACAGGTAGACCAACCTGGATTTGAACCCAAGTCCCCCCACCGTCAGGCCGACATGCCAACCACTGATCCACCGGGCCGCCCTGGATGTTGGATGTGGTGTTCAGTGAAGCGCTTCTGTGGAGATTGATGGCGGGTGCCCATGTCCTCACGCTCCTCGTGCGAGACGCCTCATCAAGCTCAAATTCGCCACCATCCGTCACTGCCGCGCCGATAACCCCCGTTCCCCGACCCCCCGCCCCCCCAGCACTCCTCGGCGCTTTGCCTCCACCGGCTCATTATTTAGGGACGGCGGGAGAGAAAAGGGGGGGCAGAATGGCTGACAACAAGTCGTTGGCGGGGACGGCCGATTGGCGGCGGGTGGCGATGGATGGGCAAGTGGGGGTCCGTTCACTGCTCACTCTTGGCTGCTTTTGACTGCTTTATGGATTCATATTTATCATGTTTGAAGCAGTATGGATTTTTCATTAAGAGACGCTTAGTATTTGGAGGGAAAAAATGGCTGCACTTTTGATGCGCCTTTAACTAAGTTCACGCCAGTTCAATGTCCAACCACTGCTGACCCTCCATGTTCAAATTCATTGGACACCCACCTTTAATTGACTTTAAGTGGTTTTCTGATGATTGGAAGCCACTTAATTGGATGCCTATCATTACTATTGGCCTTCAAATTATTTGCTTGTTTCTCATACAATTTTTGTGTACATTAGAGTGAAACTCTCTGATTTTGCTGTTTATTTTATTCCCATTATGGCAAAGTTCCATCTGTGATGATTGATTTTTCATCCTAGCCAGCGAGTTTAGACGACCGTGACTTTAGTTCTTTGGTTTTTATGGGACGTCCGTCGCCGTCAATGGCGCCCCGTGAGATAAAAGTTGGCGGGATGATGGAAGATGAGCGCGTGGGCGCACGTTTCTGGCACGCACCGCCACGTTCTTGCGGCTCTATTGTGTTGCGGGAACTTTACGATGCAATTACTGGTCCATTTCTAGCCTCGCTGGAGCGACGCGGCGTGGGCGGGCGGCCGCCTGGGAAAGCGTATGCTCCACGCCGCTCGCCGCCCGGCTACGGTTTTATCATTTGGAGTTGAGTTGGGTGGGGGCGCCCGATGGTTGCATTAGTGAACACTTAGAAGAAAAGAAAAAAAGACAAAAACTAAGGAAAGCAAAAGAGTAAGAAAGATGGAAAGAGATGCGCAAGTTCATCATGGTCCCATTTGAGTGCCCTCACCTATACGCCTCTGCTCCTTACTAATGGATTTGTAGCAAATTCATTGGCCGCCATTGACGGTGATGGCTGTCCAATGCATTTTTTTACAGCCCCTCAATCTTTATTTAAATGACATTTCAGTATTTCTTAATACATTCCTTTTGACTTGACTTTGTACTTTATACTTTTTACTTTAATAATGAGTGATGAGTATGTTAATACTTTTTCTCTGTTGATGTTTCATATGTACTGTTAACGGATGCACTTTTTTATATGTATCCTATCTTGTGCTGACCCGGCCAAAATCTGTCAATTTTTTTAAGTCAATGTGGCCCCCCGGGCCCAAAAGTTTGCCCAACCCTGATCTAATGACTTCTTTTTCTTTTTTACAGGCCTTTTCCATTGTGGTATCCACATTTCATCCTTTGGTGTCAACGTGGGTTTTCTCCAGGTACTCCTCTTTCCTCCAATATGCCTTCAACAAGCATACTAGGTGAGTAAAATACTCTAAATTGTCTTTACTATGAGTGTGAGTGTGATTGATGTTGCCCATAGTTGGGTGGGATTGTGACCCTTATGAGGATGAGCACAACAGAAAATAACATGGTCATTTGCTCTTAATCTATATTTTTAAAAGAAGTGAACTTCTTCTGTAACTGCGTTAGCTGTATGCGTTTATTTTGTCGCGGAAATGTTGCGCATTGAAGTTCTTTTTTTTTTCAATTTAATCCCAATTACAGTAGGTTTTTGAAAGAAAAGTCTGAGGGCAAATTCTTTTTCCACTTTTTTTTTCTTTTAAAGGCTTTAGCAATAAGCACCAATTGGTGACGCAGAGCTTGTTATTTTCTTTCTGAGGTCGACTAGAAGCTTTTAACAATTCGTGCGAATGGCGCCTCCCTAAAATAGAAGTGGCCAATTATATCAAACAGATAAATAACCATTTTAAAAGGTCGTGGTGACTTTTTTGGGGGGGAGGGGTTACTACAAAAAAGGTAAATTTGCAAAGTTGGGCCTGCAATCTATTAGTAATTGGTGAAAGTGTTTCGGATAATGAGTAAAATGGGTTTTATTTCAAATTAAGTTACTTTTTATGCGTAACAAGTAAAAAAAAGGGAAAATTGCCTTTGAAACATCCTTAAAATCTTCCAAAATGACACTTTTTGAAGGATTTTTATCAAATTTTCCGCTCATAATCGGTCACTTTATATGAAATTCAATTAAAAAACTCAATTAAAGTCCAAAATCTAGTCAATGACATGACTTAAAATATCATGAAATGCAAAGCCATGAAATCACGACCGCTATTTCTAATGTTTTTCGCTATTATCGCCTGGGAAGACAAAAAAACCCTCCAAAAAAACAGTTTGGAAATGTGAAGCGTTGCTACCTGAAGAGAAGCGGATTACGCACAACGTAGCTCGAAAAGCCCGAGGCGCCGGAGCCGAGCGAGCGGGTTGCCATGAAAAATGTTATCGCTTACCGCTGCCGCAGCGCAACTGGCAGGGAAGTCATTGGAAACACTCCAATGTGACTCATCGCCAAAAAAATCTTTCGCCACCATCACAAAAGCTTTTGTCGTCCATACGTTTCAATTTTCACACCATTGTTCCAAAAAAGGTATTTGCCGCAGTATAAGATGCAATATTTCTTTATTTCGCCCAATGATTGAGTGTCTTAATTCATCCAAATCATTGTTGATATGTTTGCTACTCAATTTGCGTCGCCTAGATGTTTTAGGCCTCATGTGTTTAAGTGGCGGTCTTAGGGCCAAATCTGGCCTGCCGCATCATTTTGCGTGGCCCGGGAAAGTAAATCATGAGTGCTGACTTTCTGTTTTAGGATCTAATTAAAATGAAGAGTATAGATGTATATTAGATGTCCAGATTTTCCCCCTTTTACATCAAAAATTGTAATTTTTCCTGTGTTTTTAGCTCAAAAATCTAAATATAAACACTTTGTCCCATTTCAAAGATAATCCAACAAATGCATTTTGTTGATCTCAAATCTAAGTTTCAACTAGGACTTTTTTGGCCAATACCGACCTAATACCCTTAAGTACCCCCTCCAAAAATACAAATTACTATCTTAAAAATGAATAGACACATTTGCCTAGTAGTTTAAATTACAGCAGCCATTTATATATACTTCTAAACTCCTGCAATTATCGGATTGGGCCCCTATTTCTGACAACATCTCCCTTATTTGAATCCATACATACGGTCTTTGGAGCTAACATATGCCTTTTCTATCGACCTTACTGACACAAAGTGTAAGTTCTTGCTGACCTTGTAAAAAACAACAACAGCAAGTCGAGCTTGTAGTATGCCTTCAGCTCCTTTCAAAGAGATAATCATGAATTTTCCCATTTCCTTTATCTGTCACTGGGCCAGCCGCCGCTATGTTTGTTTTGCGGGTGTAAGTAAGTGCACCTTCCAAATGCGCCTCTTGCGTCTCCGCTATCGTTTTCCCGCTTACCCTCCTTTCCTCTCCTCTCCTCTCCTCTCTCTTCTGGGTTATTGCGGGAGTCCGCTGGTTCTCATTTGCTTCCCTATCGCGCTTGCATTTTTTCCCATTTCCAGCAGCGGATGCTCTTATCGCAGCCGGCGGGAAACACGCCCCATTTCTAATAATTTGACCCTCACACGTATCGCTAAGAGCAAGAAATGTCTGCAGATTTGCGTCAGGGACCCCAATAGGTTGACCTTTTTTTTTTACAAAATGTACAGATTGTTGAGCAAACCTGTTTTTTTAGGAGTAAGTCGACGGT
Source organism: Stigmatopora nigra (assembly GCF_051989575.1). Lineage (NCBI taxonomy): Eukaryota > Metazoa > Chordata > Actinopteri > Syngnathiformes > Syngnathidae > Stigmatopora > Stigmatopora nigra. The sequence goes on from NC_135526.1 coordinate 1,844,705, forward strand.
AGTAAAAAAATGAAGCCAAAATGTAATGACAAAAAAAAATGTTCACTGTTAAAGTGGTTTGGGCATCTATCACTGTCAATAGCACTTATATTAAATCATAATATGATGTCTATATCTGTGGAAGACTGCTGGAATTGAACAAAAATAGTCAGTTGGTTAAAAAGAAAGTTAAATGTACAGTTTTAAATGTGTATTTCTCCACTTATTTGTGGTAATAGCCCCCTCAGTGCAAACTGAATACATCACAATGACATTGTTTCATGTAAAATAACTATTTATAGTCTGTTTTTTAAAAAGCATTCCAAATTTCCATAGTCAGGCATTTGGCTTCGACGAAAGCCATTTTTTTGCTTCTTTTTTTTCCCAAAGTCGTCCCTTTTTTTTTGTCCATGCTGTGACCGTGATTGGATGCATCCCGTTTGTTTTTGCTCTCCCTTTTTTTTGGTCTCCTTGGCAACCATCAAGCCAATTCCTGGAGCGTCCTCGCACGCGGCGCTTCCGATTGTTCAGTCGTCGGGTCGAGACGATGCGCTCGCTGGCTGGCTATGGGCTGGGATTAGACACGCCGCTCGCTCCACGCCGCTTTTACGTGTACGTGCGCGTGCACGTGTGTTGCCTACAGGTGACTCATCGTACTGCAGATTGTGATGCTGCTTTTTGTCAGCGTTCCTTGCTCACATTTCTCCAGCTCCACTTCTTCTTTGGCGAGACTCGTTTTTGCGCATAAATTAGGCTTGACATGCACAAAATTTGCAATAACGCAAGACAATGTGGCCAATACGGTCATTTAAAGTAACATAATTATTAAAAACATGAATATGGAGGTAAAAAATGTGACTTGGGGGCGGCTTATACGAGAGAAATTGTAAAATTCAACGATTTTAAGGCACTTTTAAGGATACAGTTTATACTTGAGTAAGTGAGTATGCGAGAAAATATGTTAATGAAATGATGACATCATAAAAAGATGAAAACTACATTTAAAAAGATTAAAAACAAGAAAAATTGTGAGGAAAGACTGAACTAACATTAATTAACAATACATTTCAGCACCCCTTTTTCTTTAAAAAAAATCACATCAGGGAAAGAAAATGACATCTTACGTAAGCATGAGCTCACATGCAAAAAGACAAAAAAGATCCGGTACGTTTTTATTTTTACACGTCGATAAACCAAATAATCCCGCGGATGAATAATCCTGTTATTTGACGCTTTCACCGTCACCAAAAAAAAAAAAAAAAAACAGAGCCCAAATAGATCAAGCTAATCTCACGCTTGCACACATGCGCAAGCATTTAGATGGTAATTACCCCCGGGCCTCTCTCGGGGGTCCCTTGGAGCCCGCGGGGTGACGGAGCTCGCACAAGAGTCCCAGTTGCCCCATTGAGGAGATCATTAGGTTGCTTAGTGTTATCCACAACAAGCCCCCCGAGTGTGTGTGTGTGTGTATCTTCTCTGAGGGTCCGCCAGGATGCGTGTGTGTGTGTGTGTGTGTGTGTGTGTGTGTGTGTGTGTGTTTGGACATTAGCTTTATTGCCCCCGATCTGAGGGTCTTGTTCTGCCGCAGCTGGGATTTGAGCCCCCTCGGGACGGCGCCTGATGATTCATGATAGCGCACTTGAATGACATAGGAAATAGGCGTTAAATTGCCAGGCTATGAAAAACGAGAAGAAAAAAAACATACACACACACATACACACACATCTAACCATCTATCGATTTAAAAAGAGAAAAATAGAAATCAGGATAGAAAAGACTTAGTGTGTCATTGCTTTGCTGTGTTGAAACTACTATAAAAAATAGATTGTGAAATCAAATCATGACGCATTCATAAAATGCCAATATGACAACAAAATGGCATCAGTACCACACTGCACAATATGCTTTTATTTATATATATCTTAAGATCTATTTAAGATGAATGCTTGTTATTTCTGTGTTAAATATACCACAAAAAGAGTCAATTGTGAGCATCTAATTCCTTTTCCAGACTGCTTATCCTCACAAGGGTTGCGTGGGGTGCTGGAGCCTAACCCAATCTGTGGCCAGCCAATCACAGGGCACTAGAAGGCAAAGGATAACCAATCATAGGTCGTTTTTTTGTCAATTTAGAGTGTTAAACCTGCTATTAGGAATTTTGATGGTCACATTTTAGTTCAAAATAACAGATTTTTGTCCATTTTTCTTCCGAAAAAGACATTTTTTAGTTAATTTGAATGCAAAAACCACAAAGGAATCTTTCTTTTTCTCCTTTGTGTTGATATTTTAACTCTCACCCAAAATGAAATATCATGTAAGTATAAAATGTTATGTAAGTGACATCCAATTGTCCTTTTTTTGACACTGTTTTCCTTCTTTGAATGCTAAATAGGCACCATTAGCTCACCAATCAGCTTCTTGATTCTTTTAAACATTTTACCGCTGTCATTTGCTGGGAGGGGGGTAAAAAAAAAAAAAACACCAAGAAAAACAAAGCTCTCTCTCTCTCCTTCTTTTGCTCTCTTTCTTTCTCCTCGCTCTCTATCCAGTGACGTGAAAAGGGGGAGCGAGGAGGAGTGCTACTGATTGCTCCTTTTGTTTAAGAGTGAAGCTCACCACCTCTTCGGGGATAATTGGCGCACGAGGAGGCTAAACGTGGCAAACAAAAGCTTCGCAAAATCAAGAACGCCACTGCTTGGCTTAGAATATCAACCTTTTAAGCTTTGATTACTTCTTTTCATGAAGAAAAAAAAGACATCTTGCAGGAAATGTCTTCATTGACAAAGAGGAGAAAAACATAACAGTATATTTAAGGACAAAAATAGGTGGAAAAACTATAAAAACTATAAAAACATGTCCATTAATTGATAGTTTGACTTATAAATCATCTTTAAAAACTGGTCATTGACGTTTAAGAACCATAAATCCATTGAAAATTCCCAAAGACATCATGTTATTTACATTTAGATGGCCTCTATTTTCCCTTTTGTCGGCGTAATCCAGCACAAAACTGTAAAGCAATCAAGTCGTCCGCCGCGGTGGCCGTAAACACGCAACCAACGCATCCTGCGCAAACACCGATGACCTTTTCGCCCATGCGGACGCACGTCACGCTGGGTGAGAACATTGTGACTATTGCAGTTAGCTCGTCCTCCATCTGCTGTGAAAGGCAGATTTTTCATTGCCAGGGACGACCATAGACGTCCAAAGCTGAATGACTCTTTTTTTGGTTCTCTGACTAACATAAACAGTTTCAATGACGTACTCTATACATGCAAATTGAATTTATTAGGGTATTTGTTTTTATTTTTTTAATATTTTATTTATTTTCCAGGAACTGAACCTTCAACTTCAGCCATATTGGATGTCAATTACTGTGAATGGAAGACAACAATGAGTTAGGTGAGTCACTTGTTGTTGTTGTTTTTTTCATGTTGACACCCAGATATTATTTTCCAGAGCATTTATTTGGGATTGTTGCATAAAATTAACACATATTTTGGCAAAAATTTATGACAATTTAGCATAGCTGCCACTTAAAAATTTATTTAACGCAATTTAGGACACTTGTGGACGTCTAACATTGTCAATGGGACTGAAAAATAAGCATTCACAGCCTGGTTTAAATGAATTGGATGGCAGGCAATTGCTGAAAAGTAAACACTATTCTAATATATAATTATTTTTAAAAAGATTTAATACATATATTTGCAATAAGGAAAATAAACAGTAAATATTCTCACATCTTAAAATATAGATTTTTAAAAACACTCCATTTATCTTAATTTAAAATACCATTTTCCTATTCAATTACCCCCAAAAATGTTACGCATACTATTTTATTTGTTAATCCATTCTAACCCCACACCCAAATGCTTATATTATGGCCTACATGGACCATAAAGTGATGACACCCGGGTTTTATAAATTTAAGATTTTTCCCTTGCCTTATAAAGTGTCATTTTAGAAAATGATAGTTCTTTTCCCAAGATTCAACGTCGCCAACCCTCCAACTTTACCCATCCGCAACCACTCCACCACTGCACCCGTATCTTTTACCAGCACATGTCCACATCCTCAAGTGCAGCAGTGGGCGTGACCCTCTGCAGGGCGGCAGTAAAATAGGGGGATGGGGGGGGGGGGCACATTTATGAGTCATCGGCTTGGAGTGCGCCCGTGCCTAGAAGTTACTTCTTCTCCTTTTTTCGCAATTTTTTTCCAATGATTTTATACACGGGCATTTTTTTCCCTCTCTCGCTACACGAGAGCAGATAAGATGGCGGCGGCGTGAGACGCAAACGTTCCTCGCCGTGGTTTTGCGGCGATTTGGAGAGGTAAAGAGGGTACAAAACAAAGCTACGTGGGAATGTGTGGATGGAGGGATGGATGGATGGATGGAGAGAGAGGGAGTGTGAGGATGAGGGGGGAGGGAGGCTGGGAGGGGCGGTGCTGATGCTGGCGGCCCGATGACTCATGGCGGTGCTGCGCTTTGTGCGTCACCGGCGCTGGCTGGAGGAGGAGATAGCGGCGAGAAGGTCTACGCATTTAATTACACACATACACGCTAAATCATATCGCCAATTACACTCTTTACATGCCAGTGATTTAAGCTTCCAGATGTTTTTACCGTATCGTCTCATTGGACGTCGATTCAGGGAAATTTGCCTGTACTGATGAATTTGTGGATTTTGGAGAAGAAAAAAAAATACTATCTCAGTCATTGTTTGTACTTTAACCCAGATTGGGGACACAACAAACTCCCATGTGGTACTTTAAACCTGTTTCATCTTTTGAAGACACTCAGATTCTCCAAATAGAAGAAACTGAACATAATAGGTTTCATTTTTAGTAACACTTATCCTCACGAGGGTCGCCAACCCAGTCAAAATAACATAACATAACATAACATATCATGGCATGACATGACATGACATAAATAATGATTATGGCCTTTTCCACAGTAATTTTTTGTAGTTTATATCAGCAAATAATACAATTAAAAAGAATCAAGGGCTACCGATATAACCAATTTGAAATCATTTTACTCTTCTACATTATTTAACTCACTTTCTCCCATTGACAATGCCAGACGTCCCATTCATTTAAACATGTAAGACTGTCTTTTGTTTGTTTATTCGTCCCTCCTAGTCGGATAAATTCTCAGTGACAGCCAATCAGTGTTTAAAAACCTCCGAAAAAATGGAAATGATTACACACCTGTCGAGGTTAATCATCTGCTTTTCCAAAACGTGTACATCATGTAAAATAGCATCTTGAAGTTGCCAAAAAACGTCACCCGCAGTTCTCACTTAGACTGGGAATAATCTTCAATTTTTTATTTTTTTTCAAAGACGGTAAGTCGCCAAGAAGTCAATTTGGTGCTTTACTTAAGTGGCAGTGGCCGATTAGTCGCGGCGTGCTCGCTTTACGTCCCTGGCGAGCCGCCTGATGAAACATTCCGTTTTGGCTGCAATCGCCGCTACGGCAATCATCGCAAGCGTGGCGCAAGTCTGGCAAGTTCTAAAGCCTTCATTAGTTGCCCGTTAACACCGGTTCTCCCTTCTATCTTGGTCAGATTTAAATAAAAGAGTGCTTTTAAATTGAAATGCTACCTTCAAAGCCAACTGTGAAACCTTTACGCCGCTACTTTTAAAACAAAAGCCGACTCTCTCACATGATCTGCGCTCCAGCACCCCCAACAAGAACAAAGTTGTCATCCATCGACATTTCAAGCATGAATTAAGAAAATCGGGACAATATTAAGAGATTTAAATTGTCAGAAACTCTTAGGCTAATACAGTATGATGAGAATATTAATAATAACCTTCTTGAATTGCCCTTACTTTCCATAATATTATGACTCATCTCATAACGATGCCACTTGAATCTCATAATGAAATTTTTCTCGCCATATTAAGACTTTTCTTCCAATATGTCAGACTATCCAGACTTTTTCTTTTCTTGTAATATTACGTGGAGATTTTCGTAATACTCAACCTTTTCTCGGAATAATACGGATTTAACCAACATAATGACTTTAATCTTTAAACCTGATGACTTAAGCTTCGCGGTATTACGACGTAGGACTTTAAATCATGTAATAATCCGACTATTTTCTTATGGCTTTTGTGGTATCTTCATAGAAAAGTCAAAAGTATTGCCGTTACAAAACAAAGTAGAGAGAGAGAACTTTAGTTTTAAAGTTGTTGACGCTATTTTTGAAAACGCTCATTTGGCAAAAAAACGATTTGTTTTGATGGTCTCTGAAGTGGTCTACCGCGGCAGGTTAAGTGCGACACCTGTAAAAAAGCCGGACAAAAGGCCCCTCCCACCCAAAGGCTAGGACGTGAAAGCGAGCTAAACGGGCCGTCCGCTCTCACCGCAAGGTCAAGCCGCCGCCGCCGCCGCCGCGGTCAATGAGCCTCTTCAGTCAACAAAGCGCCAAGCGTGGCGCCCCGCCGCCGGCCCCGACGCCGAGTTGCCTCGCCGCGGCCGGCCAGTCACGAAGCGACGACGGACGGGGTAGGGGAGTGGTCGGAGGGGGGCCCGTGACGCCAGCGGATGAGTCACGAACTGACAAATGGGAGCCGACGGCGTATTATCTGGAGAAGAAGCCAAATTAGGACACTCACGATGCGCCCTAATCAGACCTCCAATTGTGTGCCTCTTTAAAAAACCCAATAAAAATTCTTCCAACCAGTATATGGCGAGTAAAAATACACTTCAAATGGATTGATCGGCTAATGGGAACGCTAGTTAACATGGGAGATAATGACACCACGCCATTGGCCTTTCCGTCTTTTCATTGTGGCTGAATTCCTATTGGCTAGAAAAGGCAAACATCACCACACGCAATCCTTGCGAGCAGCCACCCGGTTTCTCTTTATCCTCCCCACCCACCTGCACTTCTAAACGTGCAAATGGCAGAAAATTGTTGGTCCCCGATGAAGGTGGCTCAAGTGTTTGCAGGTGACAGCGAAACGACCCCCCCCCCCCCCCAAACCGACCCTTCATCCCCGCCCCCCAACCCCTATCCTCTCCTGTATCGCCATTATCAGGCAGAGCAGACCACCATTATTCCCGAAAGCCCCTCAAAGCTATTCAAGACGCCATCCGAACCCCCGCCGATGGCCGCCCCTTCCTTCCTCCATTTTGGCTCCCCGTTTAGTCTCCACCTCTTGTGACGCCGTCATCGCCATTATCTCCGCCGCCCGCGACAGCTAAAATGATCCCCCCCCTTTCCCCCCCACCCGCCATCACCATCATCATCATCATCATCATCATCGCCGGCCTCTTATCTCCCACCACCAAATCTGTTCTGACTCAAAACAATTATCTCTCATTTGCCCACTGCTGCCCACCCGCCAATCACAACCCCCCTCATCCCTTCCATGTACCCCCACAAAGCTCACTCACAAACTTCATCGCCACCTAGTGGGGAGGGACAACTTTACGCCACAACGTAGACGACACGCGTACCGGAAATGGAAAACGAGTGGGGTCGACGGATTTGGGGGCGGACCAGGGTGGGCTTTACCTCGTCACTGATGGTGAGTGACGCCCACGCGAGGTGTCCTCATCGTCATCACTTCCTGTCCTCTGTTGCCAGGTGACGGAGGATGGGGGGGGGGGGGCTCAGTCTTTTGGGTATTTAACTCTTTATAGGGCAAGTCACAATTTTGGTACTTCGAAAAAACTTTTTAAAAAGCGCCCATACGTACCCACCAAGTCTAAACTGCTATTATATTTTAACATAAATATTTTTTTCAATACATTTTTTGTAATCATAAAATTAAAACAAAACTACACTGGTTATGGCTAACAGTACTACATAGTTGATAAATACTGCATCGAATAATACTATTAATACTACTAATAAACGATCAAATAACAGTTCATTTTGTACAAAATCAACAACAAGAAATAACTTCATTCTTTTTCTCTAAAAAACATTGAAGAACTCCAATTAATTTCTCACATCAATGTATTGCACTTGCTTAGATTCCACGCACATTCTCTAGCAGTTAGTGATTTAGCATCCAGGTAATTGGTTATGGATTAGAAGGCAGCTGTTTTGTGACAACGTTCATTGTGAAGCCAAGCAGGGCCGCTGCGCCATGTCGCGCTTCACGCCGTACAAAAGGGAAACACTCGTTTTATTGAAGTTGGCCGCCCCGGTGGTAAGTTGGGGGCCATTGTGGCTCTTTCAAACCTTCCAGTCGACGCCTGTCCAATTTCAATGGATCGGATGCCTATCTCCGTCAATGGCAGCCATTGAGTGACTTTTAATGTTTTTTTTGCTTGACCTTTCAGTTCATTTCTCAACTGCTGAGTTTCCTGATCAGCTTCGTCAGCCTGGTGTTCTGCGGCCACTTGGGGAAGACTGAATTAGCCGGCGTGGCTCTAGCCATCGCGGTAAGACACGTTTTCACAGTCCAGGAGTTGTCGATATTACATCTTGGTTTTTCCACTTCAGATTATAAACGTCTCGGGTACTTCCATTGGTGGCGGCCTGGCGTCGGCGTGTGATACGCTCATATCGCAGGTATTACCGTTCTGGCTATTAATGGGTTTTGGTGGAAAAATGAGGAAATATTTGGACGTTTTGTGGTTGATTGCAGACGTATGGCAGTGGCAACCTGAAATTCGTGGGGGTCATTCTACAGAGGGGGATTCTACTCCTGTTGCTTTCTTGCTTGCCCTGCTGGGCCGTCTTGCTCAATACTCAGCACCTCCTGTTGGCCGTCGGCCAGAGCCGCCATGTGGCCGCGTGAGTATGCTGTATATTCCTTATACCACATGTGCCAAAGTAGCAGCTCAGGGGCCAGATCTGGCCCGCCGCATCATTTTGTGTGGCCCGGAAAAGTCAATCATGAGGGACTTTCTGTTTTAGGATGAAATTTTAAATGAAGAGTATAGATGTATATTAAATTTCCTGATTTTCCCTCTTTTAAATCATTAATTGTCATTTTTTAATCCATTTTTCTGTTTTTAGTTCAAAAATTATTTTGTAAAATCTAAAAATATATTAAAAAAGCTAAAATAAACATTGTTTTAGATCTATAAAAAACTGAATATTCAGGGCTTTTAATCCAGTTCGTTTAATTCATTTATAAAAAGAAAAATCTGGGCATTTGACGCTTTTGACAAATACACGTCTTCACTTCAAGAAAAATGCATTCATTTTGCCTTTTTTTTTTCCTTGAAGGCTCTCTCAGCTCTACGTCAACATCTTCATGCCCGCTTTACCCGTAAGTGCGCCCAAAAGAGACGCTTTTGTGGTTGGAAAATGAACGTTATTCATGTCAATGACGCACATCTTCACAGGCCGCCTTCATGTACCAGCTGCAGTCGAGGTATCTTCAGAATCAGGTGCCATTCGTCGCCTCATCGTCTTCGTCGTGTGTCTATGCCTGTCAATCACCGAGTCAACCAATCAACGCTGTCTCTGTCAGGGCATCATGTGGCCTCAGGTGATATCCGGGGCCGCCTGCAACGTTTTCAACGCAATCATCAACTACGTCTTCCTAACCGTGTTGGATCTCGGGGTGGCGTGAGTACATTCGCACGTGTGGGCGGCAATTGTTGGAGTCAATGAGTACCTGAATCACAAATGAGTACATGGACTCCTTTTTTTTTTTTTTTTGCTGAACAGCGTGGTGTCAAACTTCAATGACTCAGCATGAGATGCAAAAAAAAAAAAAGCAGCTAGCCAAAGCTCACTTTTGTTTTCTAAAGGATTAGTTTAATGAGTCGCCATGGAATTTGACCATTTCTTCCATATATACATACACACACACCATTTTACAGTATTATGGAGGACTATGATACTTTATGAGTATATTGTGAGTAGACCCACTAAAAAGTATGCCATTTGGAGGTCAAATTCGATAAATTGGGGACATTTTTTCTTAAATTTGGCCTTCAATACCAATGGACAATTTGTAATGTAAAAGGTCAACCCAGAATACACATTTGAAGCAGCAAAAAAACAAAAAATCTGTCATTTGAAGTCTAAAATTGAATACATAATGACCTATTGTTTTTCTTCTTGTCGTCCCTCCCAAAAAGTGGCTCGGCGGCCGCCAACGCCATCTCTCAGTACTGCTTGATGGTGGTTTTATTCGTGTACATGAACGCTAGAGGTCTTCACAAAGCCACATGGGGCGGTAAGACAAAACACAACTCATCCCATCTCATGACAATAACCAATCTAGGCGGGCTTTTCCAGGTTGGTCTTTGGACAGCCTTCGCGACTGGGGTCCCTTCATGAGTCTGGCGCTGCCCAGCATGCTGATGACGTGTCTGGAGTGGTGGCTCTACGAAATCGCCAATTTCCTGGCCGGATTACTGGGCGAGGTGGAACTGGGAGCCGAGTCCATCCTCTACAACCTGGCTGTCATGGTCTACATGGTAACGTTTACCAAGATATTTTTCTTCATCCAAACATCATTCCACCCTAAAAATCCCTATTTTTTTCACTTATTTGGCAGTTTCCAGTGGGATTCTCCGTCGGGGCCAGCGTTCGCGTGGGAAACGCTCTCGGCGCCGGAAATACCGAGCAGGCCAAGCTCTGTGGGAAGGTGTCCGTGGCCTGTGCGCGTATGTTAAGCTACATCTGAACGCCACGCTTATTCACAATGGTTCAACACGACTTATCTTGTCGTCGTCCAATCCAGTGGTGGTGGCGTGCTTCAGTGGGACCTTCCTGGCCTTGTCTCGTGACATCCTCGCTTACATTTTCACCACGGAAAAGTAAGTACTACCTAAATACTTTTAATTGTGCTCGCTAAAGGATGTGCCAGTCTTAGGCATACCCAACAAATTTGTATAAAAAACAAAATAGACTTCACCCATAATCCCTTTTCCCAACCTTCCTCTTTTCCACAGGGATATTGTGGAAAGGGTGGCACATGTTTTGAAGATGTACAGTGTCGGCCATATTGCCGATTCCGTTGCGGTAAGACCCTTTGGGACGTCACCCACCGGACAATTCGGCTTTTTAACCACCCACCACTTGTGCCTTGTCAGGCCGTGATGGGAGGAATCGTCCGTGGCGCCGGGAAGCAAACCATGGGCGCCATTTGCAGCTTGGTGGGCTATTACGTGGTGGGATTCCCCATTGGAGTCTCGCTCATGTTTCCCATCCATTTGGGCATCTTTGGTATGTTTTGGAGATTGTCAAGAAAAATATTGGGTTTGCCATCCCATAATATAGAATGTTGTCTTTCCCATGCAGGCATCTGGACTGGATTCTTGATTTGTACTGTCACGCAAGTGGGATTCTACACCATTTATTTGTGCAAGATGGACTGGAAGAAAGTTACAGTTGAGGTAAGTCCATCATTAAAATGACCTGGTGACATTTTGCGTTGGATTTTATGTTTTGAATTTTGGTTGCAGGCATTGACGCGAGCTGGAGTTCACGTTAGAGAACAAGACAAGATCTTTGTGATTGATGATAAAGGTAAAACAACCTCCTTCAATTTAACGGCACTGATTTGGGATCGTTGTTTATTAATTTTTTGGACTGTATTTTCACGACTATAAGGCGCACCACATTGTAAGGCGCCCTGTCTAGTTTGGAGAAAATTTAAGACTTTTAAGTGCGCCTTATAGTCTTGAAAATATGGTACAGCATCCCATTTTTTTGGATCATCTACGCCACACTTCTCAATTCTAATTGTTATTTTTGGGGATGAATCCTTACTGTAATTTACTCAAATGATAACATCATATTTTTTCGTTTCCTAGTATTTAGCATTGACAGTGATTATTTATTTAAACTAGAAGGACTAGTTGTGAATGCGAGCAAAATTAAAAGTATTTTCCTCTTAGCTCACGAACAACAGACAAACGCTCCCTCGACCAATCACACGAGTCCCGAGCCATCCGACGCTCTGTCGGTTGGCCAACTTGTACTACGACGCGGCCTGGCGCTACTCGTCACGCTCTCCATCCTGGCCGTAGGAGTTCTCACCAGCGAGCTGCTCTCCGCCCTAAAATCGGACTGATTTGGAACGTAGGAAAATTCCACGTTATTAAACGAATCTAAATGTGATCATTTTGTGGTCGTGATCAAAACGGCAAACTCCTTCCAAATCCACCCGGAGTCACGTTCGTTTTACGTGGCGTATCCAAATGGGCTTCGTAGATTGCCCGAGATTTCCTCTCCGAAGGCTGCAATCAGTGTCACGCTGCGCCACCGTTAAAAACGGCGAGCTTGTGTGTACATCTGCGTAGTCTTCAACACCATTTGCAACAACACTCCTACTTGGGAGTGTTGTAAACATGGGCCAAATTAGGCCTCTTCAAACCAAAATCAATGACTTTTCATATCTTTTAAGTTAGGGTTTCCTCAAAAAACTACTTTAATAGACCAGTATACCAAATTTATGTTGCTACTTATTGTTTGGGGTGCTTGATTTTAACCAAATCGTGTATTAGAATATAAATATTCTGGAATTAGGTGATCAGGAACATGCTTTAACCCATGAGTTATCAATAACTTTTATTTAATACAAAAAAAGTCTCAAAAATACAAGTTGCCAAGCCAAATATGAGCCATGCAAAATAGTCATTTTGCAGTTAAAGTAATCCATTTAGTATATGGAAAATGCCTATATTATGGTGTATCTATGTAAATGACTGTATAATTTTACCAAGCAACAATTGTCAACGGATACAAAGTAAAATGCTGTATGCCTTAGTCAGTAATATTTAAAAAAAATAACAATAATAATTGAAAAGTTAAAAAGAGTATTTTAGTTTGCAAGGCTTAGTTAGCCAACATTTCATTCAAAAAATATATATACTATATATATAATTTTTTCATTTCATTTTCTGAAATGATTTGAACCCAAAACCCCAGAGCTGTGAGGCCGATGCGCTAACCGCTTGCCCCACCGGGCCACCAATATATATTCTATATATATAATACATTAAAATTGCATTTAGCGGCCTACTAGTTCTGTCCAGACCGTAGGCGTTACCGTGGACACATTAGTCCAGACATTGGTGGAATTTACCCAGCTGGAAATGACTATTTCCGGTGCGGGAAATACAATGCGGACCCCGATGCCCGCCGCTAAAATGCCAACCGCCAACAAGAGGGCGAATCCTCTCCGTAAGCGAAGCTGCGTGGCGGAGAGCCGCTTCCCCGCTGTCTTTTCAGAGCCCCGATTGTGACTTCTGGAAGCTTCCACCTGCAAAAAAAACAACAATACTTGCTCAGAGCTGTCAATCACACCAACGAACATCGACTCACCGATTGGTTCTTGGACGTTTCCAGAGCTTTCTTCCCGGCTCGCTTTTCAGCCTTGAGAAAACATAAAAATGTATCTGGTAAGTTATTTATTATTTATATTGCATTGACCCAATCTGACCTAACATGGTTGTCATGTTTTTTATTTACCTCCTTAGTGACTTTTTCCCAATTGAGTTTGAAGATGAGGAGGAGGAAGAAAGATGCCTCCAGGGTGACGCAAGTCAGGAGACCCAGCCACAAGCCTGGTAAAGAGACAAAATGAGCTAAAACACCATTTCATATCGAATTTTCATGTTAAAAGATCATACCGAATATTCGTAGGTGGACGGCGAACATGAGCGCAACGCCGATGGGCAGTCCGATGCAGTAGTAGCTCACCAAGTTGGACACAGCGGCGACCTTCTGCATTCCACAACCAACCAGAATTCCAGAGCAGACGCACTGGAAGAAAGTACGTACAGAGCGCTAACTTTAATTACTATAAAAACTTCAATGATAGAAGACGCATCCAATCAGTTGGAAGTGGGAGGAGCATAGTTGGTTCCTAAAACATACCAAGATGGAGTCAAAAAACTGCAGGAAGATGTAAATGGTGAGGTTCTTGGAGACGGCGTTGGCTATGTTTCTGCAAAAAAATGGGTTAAGAAGGTCATTCGCCAATGGGATGCTGAAAATGAACAAGACGGAGGAAAACCTACTCGTCTGCCGTGAAGGCGAAACCGAGGATGGACTTGGAACTGACGATGACGCTGCCCTGGAGCACGGCGAGGAGCGCTATTGCAAAATGTCCGTTATAAAAAAACAAGAAGAGCTCAAAGACGCTGCTATGTATGTTGGGGTGCCTGACCTGATAGGAGCAAGGCCACTTTGCAGGATAGGACGGCCCGGGCCGTGTCTCCGGCTCCCAGCGCGTTACCCACGCGGACGCAGGCGGCCGTGTGGATGCCCAGAGGAAACTGGAACCAGGTTTATTGGAGTGACATTTCAACATGAGACAGTGGACCAATTGTTTTGGTGAATTACCATGTACGTAATGGCCGATATCTCCACCATCACGTGCTGGGCGGCCAGATCCACCTCACCCAGGATGCCTAAGAGACACAAGATGATTAAATTTAAATAAATTAAATGTCTTTCATTGTCAATTGCAGATAAAGGAGTTGAAGAAGCAAACTGACCAGCGAGAAAGCCACCGATCTCCCAGATCCACCATTCGAAGCATACCATGAAGGTGCTGGGAACTGCCAGTTTGATGAAGGAGCCCCAGTCCTGCAGACACTCGCTGGACCAGCCTGCCCAAAATAAACGTGGTAAAAACTATATTTTTTTGTTTTAAAAAGATGTGATGCTTGCTCAAAATGTGAAGGCCTCACCTCCCCATGTTGGTCCATGGAGCTTCTTCCATCGGATGTAGGCGTAGAGAAGCAGGCAGACAAAAACCTGAGCCAGGCTGTTGGCCACCGCAGAACCACTACCAACAAACCAGGAATAACAAAGCTTCTGTCATTGGCCTTTTCATATCTCTTGCTTATTTATATTGTTACGAGTATAGCAAAAATAGTTTAATAGTCATAGTATGATAGCTTTTTTGTCTATAACTATATTTCTAGCATGTGTTTCTTGTTCCTTAGAATGGCTGGCGAAGATTTAAGGAGGTCCTGCCACCACCTAAAGGGCGCTAATGATGATATTTCCAATGATTATGCTTATGGAAAGACTTTCAAAATTCGAGGGACAAAAGGAAAACACCTTCAGTATGTTTATTTAAAAGGAACGACGACTGGACTTCATTGATGAGTAAAGGTAAGACCATATGTTTTTTTTCTTGCTATATTTCGTATGCGTAGATAATATAGATATACAATTATAAACAAACAGATTAAAAAATGATTGTAATATTAATGTCAAGAAGACTTACACAACACCCAACTGAAGGCCGACAATCAATACGTAGTTGGCGCCCAAATTAAAAAGGTTGGCCAAGGCGGCTGTGTACATCTGAGGCATGATGATACCCTGACCCACAAACAAAAAATAACAATAATTTAATAAAGGTAATAATAATCATAATAATAATAATAATTGGGTACCTGATTTTGAAGGTAGGCTACTTGAAGCTGATGCATGAACATAGCCTATGCACACAAACACAAACATTACTTAAAATTATAGAAACAAAACAATATGGAATAACACCCAAAATTGTTTGGTGTCGGACAAGATTTCCGCGTTTCCTCGATAGCCGAGTTAGTGCTGGCTGACTTTGTGAATTCACATATCACTCCTCATTAGGACATTTGTCTTCAAAGGCTCTATGGCACTGAGATGATGCCAAACATGAAACTGCCAAATACTTCTTGTGGTTCCCCCACCCTCTGAGTCTTGTGATTGTGTAATTGAATGTATTAGTTTGAATATAAAATCAACAGATCAGTCGAAAGTCGGATAAAAAAAAATCGAACGGCTCATGAGAAACTCACCGGAACGGCCGGGATGAAAGCCGTCATGTAGATTTGGGCTATCCTGGAATTAAGAGCATAAAAGAGATTGCATAATTCGATTTATCAACACAGATTAGACAATTCGGTTGATCCGGTGGAGCAAGTGGGTTTGCGCCTCGGTCTCGCAGCTCTGAGGTCTTGGGTTCAAATCCAACATCCAAACAAATAAATTACTGTATTTTCACGACTATAAGGCGCACTTAAAAGTCTTAAATTTTCTCCAAAATAGCCAGGGCGCCTTACAATGTGGTGCGCCTTATATATAGGGAAAACACATTAAAATATGTCATTCATTGAGGGTGCGCCTCATAGTCCAGTGCGTCTTATAGTCCTGAAAATACGGTAGTTATAATAGGGGTGACCCTACTTGGCGATTTTTTGATTATCGCAGGCTTTGAAACTATTTGAAAAGTTTTGGAGTTGTATGTAGTACTTGTTAGTAACCAACCTGGCCACTTGCTGGTCCTGGTGCATAAGTAGCAGCAGTTGTTGGGCATTGATGAGCAGAGCCCAACAGGGCAAGCACAATAGGAGCAGGATAAGAAAACTCCTTTGCACAATCACCCCAACTCGCTTCATTTCCTTGCTACCGTACGTCTGCGGAGAAAAAAATAGGGCTTAATGTGAGGAAAAAATTAAGGTTACGTGGGTAGGATGACCTTACCTGAGAGACCAGCGTGTCGCAGGCCATAGTGAGGCCTTGCACGATCACCATAGCGCTCACGTTGATAGTCTAAGGGAGGAAAGGGGGGGAATATTCCTGAATTGAAGAGCCATCCATACTTGGAAGCATTAGCAATTAAGATTGAGGAGATTGGATTTGTTGGCCTTTTCTTGTAACTCCATTTGCGTGCATTGACTTTTGGGGCATTTTTTATTTTATTGGCGGGCGATTGCGTTTTATTTGTATTAGTTTAGAAGAGTGGATTGCGCAGATGACTCGCATGCAGGAGTTCTGGGTTTGAATGTCATAGAGAGAAAATATTGGGGATTTATTTTTTTTAAATGCTATAAAGTATTTTTGGGGCTTTTAATAAAAGTATGCTTGTACATATTTGGACATAACGTATTGGGTGACGTCTAGTATTAACACTTATAATTTGTATATAATACCAATAAGAAAAATAGGTCACTTAACTTAACACTTATAATTTGTATATAATACTATTAAGGAAAATAGGTCACTTAAAAAAATACTGCTACATACTTAAGTTATGACCTCCAAAAAAACTCTAAATAGCATTAATACAAAAAAAACAATTAAGTTTTTAATTCACTAATAACAATTGTAATTTAATCTCTTTAATATTCATGCTACATTTATAAAGTAAATTATGCATTCAAAATTAACAAGCCAAAATTGATCCCGCCCCCCATTTTTTTGTGTTTTAAGTGCAAAGAAATTCATAAAAACATATTTTAATGAATAAATGAGTATTTTCTATGAACACATTAGCTGCCATTGAGGATTTAGTTGCCAGCCACTATCACTTCCAATAAAATATTCCATTTTCATCAGGTTGAATTTCCCGGTGACGGTAATTAAGATAGTGATCGGCGATAATAATATTACCGCTGATGCCAGCGCGTATCCGGCCAACTCGGCGTTGCCGATGTGGCCGCAGAAGATGGAGGTGACGAGAGGCAGCAGGAAGTTAAGAATATTAAACAGCAACTAAAGAGAAAAAAAGAGAGAGAATGGTGATAAAAGGACAAGCATAAAAGGAAATAAATGCATTCATATTTGAGGCATACTACAGGTCACGTTGCAACAAAAAAAATGGAAATTACATTAAAAACAAATCTAATTTATGCGGTTGTTGCTTTCTGGGAAGATTGCTGGGACTTTTGACATGAGTGCTTTTTAATTCATTCGCCTCCTGTGCCAAATCTCCTCACGAAAGTCACAGAGGGTGCTGGAGCATATCCCAGTTGGGTGTAACATATAGGCTAAGTGCAACCTGACAATCTTGGGGAAAATATGGATGTTATTCTCACAATCTCCGAAATTAGAGAGCACAGTGATCTTAGCAAGGCAATTAATAAGACTCTTTTTGAACAAAAAAAATGTCAATCATCCCCAAAATTAATAACATCCGCCTATAATCAATACCTCTGTCTTCTACATTTTTCTCTCCATGTTTTTGTACTGTTAGCTACTACATTTCTTATGCAATTATTAATATATTATATTTCCTGTTGGCAAAAAACAAGATTTTTTGGGGGGAAAAAATTTAATAAAATTTTAATCATCCCCCAAAACTCAAACGAATTCATAACATCGATTTATCATCCAAGCCTAATAATAACACCCAAAAATATTTGCTAATAATGTATTTCTTCATTCATCAAATATGTATTTTTTTCTTTCAAAATATTCACTCATCCTCCCATAATCATTAATGTCTTTATTTATACAAAAATATCTTTTTTTTTCTTCCAAATCTGTGTCACCCTAAAAGCCCCCCCCCCCATTTCTCAACTCACCAGGGGTCCCGTGAGCTTCAAGACCTGATAGAGTTCATCTCTGTAGACCAAAGGCAGCCAAGAACACCTCCAAAATGTCCCCCCCAACACCACCACCTCCTCTCGCGGTCCCTCTCGAGGCTGAGACGCTTTGTCCATGACGCCCGGCGCCAAAACGTCAAATGATGCTCCGGCTCCAAGTCCCACAATGGCCATTTGTAGACAGTCAAATCGGAGGGAGGCGGAGAAGACGACATCCCTCTAAAAAAGGTTCAAGTGTACGATAACAATCCACTTTGTTGTTTCTGAGAACCTTTAATCATTTGCCCGTGGTCTTGAAGCTCTTTAATCGGATCAGGAATTCCCGAGCACCAAACTGCCCCCGCAGGTTTTGCAAGGCTCCCTAAATTCGATATTCAACGGCCTCCATTTAGAACAAACAACTTTGCCACCACAAAATCGCCACAATATCCCATCCAGATCATGCCAGCACTTTGCCATGGCCTTCAGCCACTTTTGTACTATAGCACACCCCTTTTCCCTCTTTGCACTTTATCACGGCTTTTAACTTTTTGCTATTTTATGTGTTAGAGCACATGTGTCAAAGTGGCGGCCGGGGGGCCAAATATGGCCCACCGCATCGTTTTGTGTGGCCCGGGAAAGTCAATCATGAGTTTTGACTTTCTCTTTTAGGATCAAATTCAAATGAAGAGTATAGATTTATATTATATTTCATGATTTCCCCCCCATTTAAATCAATAATTGTCATTTTTTAATCCATTTTTGTTGGTTTTGAGTTCAAAAGTCCTTTTGTAAAATCCAAAAATATATTTAAAAAAGCTCAAATAACCATTGTTTTAGATCTATACAAAACTGAATATTCAGGGCTTTTAAATTCAGTTATTTTAATCCATTTATTATAAATCTAAATATTATAGCTAAAAATTCCACCCGCGAACCAAGTCTGACAATTAGCACGTCTATTTACTCACGTATATTGTTCATGTATTTTTATTAACATTTTTTAAAGCTGCTATCGCTGCGATTATTTTTTATGTCTACCCACCACTCCACATCCACACCCACGTTTTAGCACCGGCTTCCAATAAAAAATGAAGACAACAATAAAAAGAGGCTGGGAAGTCACACAATTGATGACAAATGCTTAGAAAGCCATAAAGAGCCACTCATCTCGTACCTTTTTTAATAGCCAATCGGCTCATTGTCATGTCTCACAGCTTTTGGTGAACGTCTCTAGGTAAGCCACGTTTCCTTAGATTTTTCAATACGCCATAGATTATAACTTCCTTTTCTCTCTAAAACGACTATTTAAACTTTGCATTGACTACTAATGTGAATACTACTATAGATGTTCAATCCATAGGAACTTTAAGGATAAAAATGTCTTCATTTTGAGAAAAAAACACATAAAAAAGCACATGGTTCATCCAAAAAAAATGATTTTCTCTTCTTTTCTTAGCAGGAAAGAAGAAAATGGCGTCCTACTCTTTCCTTGTGTTTGCGCTGTGTACTTCGCATACTTTATGTAAGTACACACACACACACACACACTGATATAAAATGCGGATTTTTGCTCATTTTGTGTCATTAAACGTCATTTTTTTCAAGGCCAAAGTGGCCTCAAGGTTATGCTTTTTAATCCCTATTTGGGATTTGTTTAGTGTTACCTAAAAAGTCCGATCAATTTCAAAAAGAACGAAATAGATAAATAAATAAGTAGATACCAACTAAATGGAACAAAAGCACTTTGTTCAATCAACGTTGTTAGCCTGTCTGTAATAAAATACTACTATCCGTTCACCACAAGGCAGATAATGAACTAAGTAGCTAACTCGTATTCTTAATGCCGATTATTAGTTGATCTCAGTTCTGATGTTGGCTTACAAAGTGAAGTACAGAGAAGCGATTCTCGCAGAATTGAGTCAAATTAACATTAGCATCAGTCAGTGTTGCTGTCAGACGACACTAAAATGACACCATTGTTAATGCTAAGTACTAAGAAATAACATGTTGGGTAATATTTCATTTTTTTAGCGTCCGGTCTCCGGTCACAAGTCATCCTATCCCAGATGGTCGCTAAAAAAAATACGCAAAAAAAAAACCAATCATATTGTGTCTAATTATACTCCAGTTTATTTCCAGCGTGCCTCCATTCCATTTTAAGTTGGAGGGTTGGCAGCCAGTCCTTCCATTTTAAATAGGTTTGAACATGACACCAAAAATTTAACAGTAGTAGACGTGAATTACCGTATTTTCACGACTATAAGGCGCACTTAAAAGTCTTAACTTTTCTCCAGGGCGCCTTATAATCCAGTGTGCTTTTATATATGGAAAAAAACAATAAAATGTGTCATTCATTGAGGGTGCGCCTTATAGTCCTGAAAATACGGTAACTTTATTTTGCCGTCAATGTCGGACAGTCATTGGATACTAAATTACTTTACATTCAAGTGACAATGATGTCTTTTTTTTTTTTTACATATTTTAATTTATAAAATGTGGTGCCATTGGGTATCGGTAAAAGTCAAAATATCGTATTTTCAGGACTATAAGGCGCACTGCATTATAAGGTGCACCGTCAATGAATGACACATTTTAATGTTTTTCCATATATAAGGTGCACCACATTGTAAGGCGCCCTGTCTATTTTGGAGAAAACTTCAGACTTTTAAGTGCGCCTTATAGTCGTGAAAATACGGTAATCAAAAAAAACTTAACAATATTAGCCATATTTTTGCTCAATTTTCCCTGAGAAAAATCCTCCAATGACACCCAGTTATAGAAAGCGAACTGAGGACATGTCCAATACGCAAACTAAGTTTACTGTGCTTCCTATTTAAAATGACTTGATAACGATGAGATTTAATAAGAATAATTGGGATGCCCCGCAAAGTCATATGGTTGTATAGCATCAGTATTGGAGTTATTTAAGCGGGGGGTTGACATCGTAACAAAGGTCATCATTCCGAAGGGCAATTAACCCATTTGTGCTATCGGGCTAATCTTATGTTTTTCTTTCAAGGTATAGGCATCGAGTCGGTACCCAGCGCTAACGACGAAGGGGTCCTTCTGACCGAGCTGGAGACCACCGTGTCGTTAGTGTGTCGTGGAAACCGATCCGGGGAGGAGGAAGTGGAGCTGGTGTGGTTGAGGAATGGCGCCAAGGTGGCCCTCAAGCCGGAGAACCGCTTCGGGCAGAGCGCCGTATGCGTCACGCCGGTCATTCACCAGGACAACGGCGCCACCTTCACCTGCCACCTGGCCGGCAACGCCAGCGTGGAGGATTCCGTCACGCTCAACGTCACGTGTGAGTTTTAAAAGGAAAACTATAAATGACAAAGTCCAGATTTGTGCTTTGTTCACACACTATGAAAAAAACGATCTTATTTAGTGTATGTTTTAATTTCAGCATAAATTTGGTGGGTGAGGAAAAATATATTTAAGATAATAATAAAAAAGTTATCTTTAGGTAGAAGTTACTTGTGGAAAAGAAAACAAAAAATATAATGGCTTCTTTTATAAGGCAAGTGATTGTTTTTGGTGATTTAAAAAGAACAAAAAATGGATCAAAAGGCCTAAATATTAATATAGTTTGTCCACTTAGAATTAAAATATATTTTTGATTGTGAGTGATTATTTTAGATATTTTTATGCATACAATTGTAAAATAATAAAATACACAAACATACAAATTCAAAGAAAATGATATGAAAAGCAGGAAAAATACATTGGTTATACCCCCATTACAATCTAAATATTTGTATACACTAGTATTTACATTAACATTGTTTGTCCATGCTAGATCACAATTAGAATTAAATCATATTTTTGAGGGTCCAACGAACAAACATCATCAATGGCAGCCATAGAAAGGGTTCCTTTATAAAATAATCTCACATTACATCAACAAAAAAAAAACACCCGAAATGCTATTTTCAGTCGAGCCTAGTTGGAAGAACTGTTGAATTCCCAGATTGCTCCCCGGCCAATTTTTCTGAGCATTTCCCTCCTCAGATCCCCCCACGCTGTCGGGCTCCGAGGAGGTGTGGGTGGAGGATGCGTCACCTCTGTTCCTGCACTGCGACATCTTCTCCAACCCTCCCATCTCCTCCGTGCGCTGGACCCTCAACGGCAGCGCTCTGAATTTCTTGACGGGGGGCTTCACCCTTTCCGAGGACGGACGTTTTAGTCGTCTGAGTGCCGCCAAGGTGGAGAGGAGTAAACACGAAGGCCTCTATCGATGCGTGGCCGACTCGCCGCTCTACGGGATCAGGAGCAGGGACTTCCTGGTGGGCGTCACAGGTAAGTCCCTCCCCCCCTAAGGCCAAACCAGACCAGACCATCTTGTCAAATCTCTCCATTTGTTGTCATTTACAGAGAAAACCCTCAAATTCCCACTGTTGCCCATGATTGCCGGCCTAGTCGTGTTGTTCCTCACAGTCCTATTGGCCATCTTTGCACGCTGGGAGAGGATCACCAAGGTAAAATGAGAGTTTATCAAGGGTGTCAAACTGGCGGCACGGGGGCCCAGTTCAGGCCGGCTCAATGTTTTGTGTGGCCCTATTTTTTTTGACAAAATTTAATTTTAGACCATCATTTAAAATGAAGAGATTTTTTTTTTGCTACTGCAATTTTCTGACCCATTTTTTTTAAAGCAAATTGCAGCTAATTTAATTATTTTTTTTACATCAAATAACCCCTTGGTGTAAATATCCCTGAATACAATGTATAAACATGCAATTCATCGTCTAAAAAGTAAAATTTTTAACATAACATGTAAAAAACCCTAAATTTGAGACCAATGCACTTGGACTTCACAAATACTTCAGATATTACAATATAGGTTCAAAAAAAACATCTCTAACACTTTTCCATTTTCTCTCCACAGTGCTTCAAGTAATTGTTTTGCAGGATTTTGTAACTCTCTTCACGGATGCTTGTCTTCTACCAAAATGCACTTACTTAGCTTAACCCACCACCAAAGCTTTGAAGGCCATCTGATGAAAAGACTTTTTTTCCCTCCATAGCCCTCCATGAGGACTCCCATTTATTTGTAAATTGCAACATATGAGACTCTCTGGAGCCTGTTTGCGTAAATACAACCAAAAAAAAAATCCCCTATATAGAACTCCACAAAGATGTCTTTTTTTTAGAAATTGCAACCCCGCCATACTGACGACAGGCATTAGTAATAATTGTTAGGGCATTTTTGCCAATAAATCTGGTTAAACCTGGATTCATTTCTATTGATTTGAACCCATTTCTGTGTTTCCTTTCTAAGGGTAATGTCATTAGTCTTTTTAACAAGGGTAAGATTATTTTTCAAGGATTGATTTTATCAGGAAATGTCAACTTGCTCTAGCGGGATATGTTAAAATTTAATTTAACAAGGCTTTTTTTTATACTCGGTGACACTGACACATTAAATTATGTTATACATTTACTTTTAACGAGGCAAATGGTAGTGTGTCAATGTTCAAGGCCGAGTTCTTTCTATCCTTTAATCATAAAACGGGTGTCAAAGTCATCTTTGTGGAGGGCCACGATTGTAGTTATGATTTTCTTTGGAGGGTCATTCCGTATGTTGGCCAATTCCTGGAAACATATAACTCATTTGACTGCCACTGACGGCATTAGACGTCCAATACGTTTTACATGCATGTGAAAGTCAAAATCAATTGCAGGTAAACTAGGACACTACAATTAATTGACTAATTGATTAACAAATGAGGTTTAGCTCTTCAAATAACATGTTTTCCCCCTTTTCCTAGTAGGGAGTAAGTGCCATCATAATTTAATTTATGTTTTATTAATTTTGTAGTCTAATCTAAAAGTTTATACGTATAAAAGGCTCATTTGATAGGTTTGTGAAAAATAATTTCCTTGTTATTAGGATGCTAACTTTCTACATGAAGACTTTAGTGACATCTAAAGGTCAATAGATGAAGTAAAGATTTCATCATTTCAAAGTACGATTAGATATTTTGGCAACTAGACGTGATTTAACGTGAATAAATGAGACACGTCATGCAATACTAGCATTTCTTTACATTAATTATTTTAATATAACTTTGGTTGCAATGATTTATTTTAATCACATGACAAAACAAAAATAAGGAATTCCTTGTTTTGTATATATTTACCTTAATTGATCTCATTTATGGGTAAAAAACAAGCCGTTTGAAAAACATTTAAAATATATATTTTATATTTCCGACGCAAAATTTATGACAGCTGACCACACTTGGCTTACGGCACACCAGACATCTAGTATTATAAACACTATATCTATGCAATCAGTCTACGAACACACGTCCAGGCACTAACGTGACGTCATAGGGCGTGTCTCTATCTTTTTGGAGCTACTTCTTCTTCGCCGCCAAATTCAAACAACGGAACACTCCCTGTGATTCGTACAACGAAAGATTTCTTGTCAGGTAAGGCATACAAAACATACATTGAGGATAAAGTATATAATACTATGTTGTTTTTCCTGGATATAAGCACGGGTAAAGGGTGTTAAGTAGTTAAATTGCTCCAACTAGTCGGTGCACAGCCGTTGTTTGAAAATGTCTTGTTGCTCAAATTACAACGACCGTTGTTTGTGTTGTGAACGCTGTGAACTATTAATCGTGAAGCGTTGATAGTTTAGCGCTTTGTTTTAAATCTTCCCTTTAAACAAGTGTTACTCTTTGTTCCAATTATCTTAAAAAGGTATTACACTGAAACAAGCACGGGAAAACTTGAAATTCATACTTGTGTGTTTACTTTCTCTAACTGATTGCCATCTATTTATAATATGGCCTACAAATATACATTTTTTAACCTTAAATTGCATCTATCTATGTTTCCAGAGCCATTTAATTCTCCGTCACTTTTTTGAAGACAATGACATCAAAAGATTCTCCCCAAAAAATAACAACAAACTAATTCTGAACTTTGATTTTCCACTATCTTAGCCCACGCATCTTCAAAATGTCATCTTCAGTGATGGATGGATTTGGAAGAGCCGTGGTGGGAGTCTGGCGGGCGCACACCACCCTGAACGAATCGGACGGTGCCGATAGCTCTCCCGAGGCCCCCGACCGCTTCCGTGAACCTCGTTCTTCATCCTCCCTCAACCCACTGCGAATATCTCTACGCAAGCGTCTCCCACTGCGTGCAGTCCAAACTAACACCCTCCCCCAGAAGGCCAATCAGGAGGCCACCAAAGACCAACCCAAGACCGGACTCGTCCGCAAACTAACCCGCTCTGCACGGAACTCTGTCGGAGGGACGCTTCAGGTACCTAAAATCGAGACTAACTGATGTTCAAGCTTCCATTTTTCTCTTTTTTTAATTTCGCTTTCCCAGCGTATTCAGCAAAGAAAGGAGTTTTCCCGTGACCAGTGCTTGGTGACGACACCCGGTCGCATCTGTGAGGGCGACGAGCTCGCTCCCCCTACGTCCCGCACGCCTAGGCGTACCCCCAGGTCGGCGCGTGCACGCACACCGAGCTCCAAGGAGAAGCGTACCCCCGACGCCGGAGTCCGTGGGGTTAAACACGGTGGTGGGAGAAGGCATCTGGTTCGTGCGGCAGCGTTGCGAAGCCCCTTTGCGTCACCGAATCAAAGGCTGTGAGTCTTGTGGATTATTCTTCAATGTAAACACCATTTATTTCTTTATTGTGACTTTTTAATGCCTTTGCCACAATAGGAAATTTGACCAAGATCTGGAGTCAGTCTCAAGTGGACTCCGGAGGCTTAAACATCTGTCAAGGGCCTTCGAAGAGCTCATTGGAAGAGATGACAAGTAAGTTTGTTGTAGTTTGCCCATGTCTGAGCTAGATTCTAGATTCTCTCTTTGGCTAAAAAAGGCCTACTTGAGTGAAAAACATTGTGTATTTTTGGCAAGCCGTTAGTCCGTAATCCAGACAAGTAATCAATCCCAGACCATTTCCTGCATACATTTCCCTCCTAGCCTACCACATTATTCCCGCCTTCATTTCAAACTGAGGGAAATGAAAAGACGTACTGTATCGTAGTGTGCGCCTGTGTACAAGAGAGAAAAAGATTGTATTTCTTTTTTTAAGAGAGAGAGCGGGCCAAGATAAAATTCCAAGAATGTGTTTCAGCCTGGGAACTTTCTTGCCTCCCCTTTCCTGCTGTGACATTCAAAGTGTAGTGTTACAGTGGTCTGTCCACATAATCATGGAATGCTCCTCCCCCTTTTTTCTTCCTACAACAGGGATTTTGGCTATTCTCAAATAGCGGAATAAGGGCAAAAGGTAAATGCATCCTAATGAATGATATGCATGGAATAAAGATGCATGCACCTGGAATGAAAACAACTTTATTTTCTTTTGAGACATCTTACCCTAACCCAGTCTTTTTTTACTATTTGGCAGACGCCTTGTTTTATTGGCCCTTGGTCTTTAATGTGACTTTGTTTGAGGCTCCAATCTTAATTCTCTTCCTTTTTGACACTTTTTATTACACCTATTAACCCTTTATAGGGCAAGTGACTATTTTTTCTCATTTCAAAAAAACATAACACTGTAAATACATGCAGTATGTGGACATGGGAGGTCTCAAACTCTCGCTCAATTTTTCCACTTCTAAAATTTGTACTCCATTAATTTTGTTTTTTTTGTGTCTGCTTAGGTGCAAAATAACTAACAAATGCAGTGGTTCGACAGTGATGGTGATGAGAAAGTTGGACCCAAATGGGAAGCTAAGTTCCTCCAACCTAGCCCGTCGAGCCTCCAGGGTGTCGGAGCGAATTGGCGCATTGGCCCTCGCCATTCGCAAATGAGGCTTTCAATACATTTTCTGAATTTTAAAGGACCTTTTGTAAGTACCTTGTCATCGTATACAAATCCAGGTGTCACTGGCACTAAATTCTGAACACTTAACGGTGACACTATTTTCTTCTGAACTTTTTCTGCAGTGTTATTTGTCTGTTTACGTTGACACTAGACTAATTAGCTAAATATGGGTCAATTATTTTAAAGTGTAGCTAACATATGTCTAATATTTTTTTTCTAGCTGCTCCAACCAATGTATTTGTTACATTGCTCTCTAACACTATTTTTTTAAGTAGAAACTTTTTACTCTTCTACTTTTTAAAGGAAAACAAGTCTAAAATGTGACTAACATCTTTCTATATGTTAGAATATTGTATTTGCGTGTGTATGTTTTTTTTCTAAGTGATTCACAGGTAAATGTGCCTTTTATACACTTCCCCTCTAATCTGACCACTGGGTGATTCCTGTATTTAACTCACTTTATAATGTCATAAGCAAGAATTAATGGGAAAAATTAAGCACTTATGTGCCACCTAAAGACCATTTGTATTGCGAGAGGAAAAACTTTTCAGACTGTGAATTAAACTTACTATTGTGAATTTCTTTTGTCAACTTGTTATATTAGCTATGTTATATCAATATACCCATGGTATAAAATTGTTGAAATGAGTGAGAGAAATTGACATTGGCCAAACAAGCTGCCATTTGAATGGCACTGACATAAAAGGAGCGACAAGTAATAATGGACCTCTCGGTTGGCTCAAAACGTGTATTTCGCATCTAGCACAAATATATGTTATATCTAGGGATTGAGCCACTTTGAGCTCCGCCCATCCAGCCTTCGCTCTCTCCGGCTTTGTACTGTCCACGCCGCGGCAGCTTTTCTCCATAAGTGTGACACCGCAAAAAACAGCACAACAATGGCTCTCCACGTTCCCAGAGCTCCGGGTTTTGCCCAAATGTTGAAGGATGGTGCAAAGGTGAGCCTAAACATGTTTTTTTACTCTTATACCTTCTACCGTTTCCTTATTAATGGGTGTCGTTTTGAACCAACGTGGTGGCTCGTTAGCATTAGCCGCCTCTTTTTCGCGTGCTTTTCACATGCTAGGGAAGGAGAAAGTTCTGGAAGGTAGCCGGGATGCTTTTGGCGTTTGGGTCGCTCCTACGATCTTTGTTTATAAAATGTCAAGGTGTATATTTATATTTAATCTTTGTGCTAATAGCATCGTCATTGTGTCATAAGGGGTGCTAATGCTAATGTGAAGTAAACAATTTCATATTTTATTTCTGTTTTAAGTTGACTTCAAATTCAATTTTTTTTAATTGTCATTTTATCTATTGCAGCATTATTCAGGCCTTGAGGAGGCAGTCTTCCGCAACATCCGAGCCTGTAAGGAACTTTCGCAGACCACCCGCTCGGCATATGGACCCAATGGTACGGTTGTCATTGATATGCACTTTATTGTTCATCAAAAGCCATCACAGATTTTCAATCATGTCATTTCCTTCCCTTTTCTAGGCATGAACAAAATGGTGATCAACCATTTGGAGAAACTATTTGTCACCAACGATGCTGCCACCATCCTCAGAGAGCTGGAGGTAGGCAACTAGTGGTTGGTGACGTCATTTATCAACAAATTAAATAACCAAATACTTTCCTTTTGTTGACCAAAATCTGTCCGCTGCCAGTAATCAATTTGTCATTTAATTGTGCCAGGTTAACTCACATTTTGACTCACTCCATTTTGCATCTTGTCAGGTGCAACACCCGGCAGCCAAAATGGTCGTGATGGCATCCCACATGCAGGAACACGAGGTCGGCGACGGCACCAATTTCGTCCTAGTGTTTGCCGGCGCCCTGCTGGATTTGGCCGAGGAGCTCCTACGGATGGGTCTCTCCGTTTCCGAGGTGCGTTTGGATTTCCATCGGAGTCCCCCGCGTTGGTACTGACCGCCACTCGACCACAGGTCATCGACGGATACGAAAAGGCGTGCCGTAAGGCGCTGGAGCTCTTGCCCGAGTGCGTGTGCTCGTCCGCAAAGAACCTCCACGACGTCAAGGAAGCTTCGGCGCTGATCCGCACAGCCGTGACCAGCAAACAGTACGGCAACGAGGATTTCTTGTCCAATCTTATCGCGCAGGCTTGCGGTAAGAAGCACCCCCACTCCCTCTACCCCATGTCATGTGTTTTTGATACTAATTTTTGTTCTTTGCTTTTTTTTAAATTTTTTTAGTGTCCATCTTCCCAGACTCTGGCCGTTTCAATGTGGATCACGTCCGAGTGTGTAAGATTTTGGTGAGTACTCTCAAATGTGTGCTTTTTTGTTTTTTATTAAAAAAACAGTCCTTAACCATTTTTTCCAACATCTCCTCAGGGTTGTGGTGTGACGTCGTCCTCCGTGCTCCACGGCATGGTGTTCAAAAAGGAAGTCGAGGGAGACGTCACATCGGTGAAAGACGCTAAGATTGCCGTCTTCTCATGTCCCTTTGACTGCATGGTGACAGAGACTAAGGTGAGCTAGTTAGCAATACATTACAATTGATACAAACTATTTAAAACATGACTATAAAAATCAATGTTCTTTCCCATAGGGCACAGTGCTCATAAAAAACGCCAAGGAGCTGATGGACTTCAGCAAAGGCGAAGAGGACATGATGGAGACCCAAGTCAAAGCCATCAAGGAGGCAGGCGCTAACGTGGTGGTGACTGGCGGCAAAGTGGCTGACATGGCTCTCCACTATGCTAACAAGTACAAGCTGATGGTGGTCAGGTAATGACCAGATTACAATGTGTCTGGGCCCACTGCTTTTCCTACATTAAATTATTATATTATAAGATTTCAGGATGTTTTTTTTCTTCTCAGGCTGAACTCCAAGTGGGACCTGAGAAGGTTATGCATGACAGTGGGAGCCATTGCTCTGCCCAGGCTGGTAGGCACATTGAAGTCAATGGTGTCCAATAAATTGCCTGGAAATGGTTAAATAATTTTCATTTGCCCTTTAGACTGCGCCTACCCCTGAAGAGATTGGTCACTGTGATAGTGTCGCCCTAACGGAGGTGGGCGACACTCAGGTGGTGGTCTTCAAACATGGTGAGCCCTCTCTTGACCTCTCGTGTTTTTGACTTGAAGTTGAACCATTTTTGTTTTACATTTCAGAGAAAGAAGACGGCGCCATTTCCACAGTGGTGGTCCGAGGGTCCACAGAGAACCTGATGGACGATATCGAGCGGGCCATTGATGACGGTGTCAACACTTTCAAGGTTCTCGTTAGGGTGAGTGGTGACTCCCAACAATGCCGTTTTTGCAATATATATTCTGGTATCGCACAGCTAGGCCTGTTTTGAGATCATAAACTTGTGATGTGAAATCTGGCCGAATTTAAAAGATCTCGGTATAGACGATAGCTCAAGAAAAAGGAGGCTCATTGTTGTTTTTAATTTCACACATGGTTGGCAGGGCACTCAAGAGGGGAAACTATTTATGTACGAGCAATTGAAAAGTCAATTTTCCATAATGTGTTGCCCTCAAGACCTCTCTATCTATCTACCCTTTGCTGTTTCCAGGACAACCGTCTTGTCCCTGGAGCGGGAGCCACCGAAATGGAGCTGGCCAAGCGGATCACCTCTTTCGGAGAGGTACGCAAATCCATTTAGGCACGTATAGAAGAAACGTGAGTCATTAAATGACGTCCTCCTTTTTTTCTCTCTAACTCGTCATTAAGACCTGCCCTGGACTGGAGCAGTACGCCATCAAAAAGTTTGCCGAAGCCTTCGAGGTATTGCCACGTGCCCTGGCGCAGAACTCCGGCGTGAAGGCCAACGAGCTTATCTCCAAGCTTTACGCGGCGCATCACGAGGGCAACAAGAACGCCGGCTTTGACATTGAGGTGGGTTTGGAAATGGATTTTGGGGGACACGTTTAAACAAGTCACTCTAAAATATGACATTTCTCTGCAGGGAGACGGCCCCTCAGTAAAGGACGTGGCAGAGGCCGGCATCGTGGACCCTTTTTTGGTCAAATATTGGGCCATCAAACTTGCCACAAATGCCGCCATCACAGTATTGCGAGTGGATCAGGTACGACAGTGAGGGGGGGAAAAAACATGCAGATGTTTGGACACTCATTTCCAGTCCAGTTTTTGTTTTTCGCGGGTTGGTTAGTTAGCTATTTGTATACATGTGCAACCCAGATCATCATGGCTAAGGCCGCAGGTGGACCCAAAGCTCCCAAGCAGAGGGGCCATTGGGACAAAGACGACTGGGACGAGGAACCCGAAAAGTTTGAAACACATCAATAGAGCGCGCAGTCAGTAGACCCAAGAACCCTGTGTGCGCTTGAATTTTTTTTTGTCGCCTGTCACCACGACTAACTTGTGTTCGTTAACTAGTAAACGGAAAATTAGCAGAGTCACGAGTGCCTTAAGGAATGGTTTTCCTCAAAACTGATGCGATGGAGTGACTGCACGGTGCATGTTTGTTACACATGATCAATAACATTTGCTCTTATTTGTGAAAAATGCATTGCTAATTCACCTTTGTTATTTTTTTTGTCAACCACAAAAACTATTTTCACCTCACTCCTTTTTCCTTTTTTTTTTTTTAGATCATTATGGCCAAACCAGCAGGCGGTCCTAAACCTCCACAGGGGAAGAAGGACTTTGATGAGGACGATTGATTGCATCATTTCCACTTTTTTTTTTACGTTTATTTAAAATTCCGCAGTTAGATTTATTTTGTAAAAAGTCCTCACGACTACAGTCAAGAATGTGAATGGACGGCACTGTCTTATGTTCTTCCTCGCAAATAAATGGCACTTGTGCTGTCAAGTTTGATCTACATTGTTACTTCTTTTCCTATAAGGCTATTTTTAGAACATCACATTAATTATTTGTCGTTTTTTCTTTTAATAATATATCATTTCTAGCATTGAAAATCCATCATCGAAGGAGGCTGCTTCTACATCAAATCCCCTCATCTGGTAGGCCAATGGGCGGTGCTTAAAAACTCCTTCGTCCTCTCATTGGTTAACAAGAAAATGGGTGGAATTATAGGAGCGTCACACGCACTCGGGATTAACCTGTTTCTTTTTTTTTTTATAATGTCGCCATATTGCAGAGGTCGCTCTATTCAGTTGATTAATGACTGAAAGTGTTATTTGTTCCCCCCAATTTTCTAGGTTGACATCATCGTTTTGGATCGTTTCCAGAGATCCGATGAGTTGAAGCGTGCGCCCACATGGGCGCCGACGGCAGCAAGACGGTAAATAGATGGGATGCGTTTTCGGGCTATAGAGATGGGGACCCCAACTTTCCACCGTGATTATTGTTTTGGTGTTTTATTTCTAAATATTGTTTTTAAATGTCCTTATTAAAACGGCGATTGCGGTGATCGTAGGCACAATACTAATCCATCCCACACGCTTAGTTACATGTAGCATTGTGCTAATTGTACACTGGGTGCTCTAATGGCATTTGATAAAACGCATCATTATGACGTCACCACTACTGTTGTTTTGGCCAATTTACAGCAGGGCCTTAAACAGTCAAATATTGCCATGCAATATATGTTTATCATGTTTGCCCACTGTGGTATTTAGATAGATTAGGCATGTCTTAAATTGCAATTTTAAAAGTGTCAGGTTCATTAATAATTACCTTCGTCCGTAATTATCAATAACTGCAGGAAGACATCTTATTCAATTATTGACATTTAATTAAATAGAAATGGATTCAACAGATAGCCTCCGAAGGGGAGAGTCAGCAAGTGTCACCTTACAACTTCCGAACGTCTCCTCGAATAGACGTTTTCGTCCCATTCTTATGGTCACAAGTTACAGAGTTGTTGATCATTCCATCACGTATGAGTAAAAACAACATCTGGGACTACAATAACAATCAAAGTATTTTACTAATAACAAAAACAGGGACTAGACCTAACAACATTTAGATTAGAGTAATTATACAACCTCCTTGACCTAAGAATCATATAATATAATCATAATCATATAATCGTTACATACAGAAAAACCCGAAGTGTACGGTTACATAACGATAACAATATTCTTGTTATTGTCCGAATAGCCCTGTCCTTGTCACCAAGGGCCCACCAAATCTCAAGGACCCAGATTGGGTGGATTGTTTGTATAACCATCCTGGAACAGGCTGTCTAGGTTAAAGATGACTTGGTGTGACCTCAAGACTTTTGAAAAACAGAAAGAGAATGATTTAACAAAGTAATGAATTAATACAGAGAAAAGAAAGAGAATGATTTAATAAAGAAATGAATTAATATAACTATTATAATAGTAAAACAGAATAAACCCAACATTCCCCCGTTTTTATAATATGTATGTTATTAGTCATTTCTTAGTAATCACTAAATGGAAATGTCGGTGACTGCGATTTTATCCGCCTACTCCTTACTCCCATGGCTGGTCTGAAAGAGAAAAAACATAATTATATTCGTCCAATTGGTCCTCGGATTTACCGTACTCCTGGACCTCACTGCTTTCCCCAAACCGTCCCATAAGATACAACTCATGTACTTTAGAATTTGTAGGGGCAATTTCAGTAGTTATAAGTCGGCTTAGCAAGTAGCGCAAACAGGGGATACTACATCACCCACACATGGGATAGCGGTAATTGTGCCTATAGTCCAAATCTTTAGATTTTCCAAAGGTCTTATCCCACCAATCTGACAATGCGGACGTATCTACTCCAGAGTGCTCTTGCATATTGCGGTTCAGTGTTTGCAGGCCAGTAATGGCCCTGGTGAGAGATCCACTGGGTGACGCGTTGTTCGGTATGAAGGTGCAACATTGTTTTCCAAACATTGCACACACGCCCCCTGTTTCAAGGATCATATCCACCGCTATGCGATTCTGGAACGCCATCAGACTGGTAGCTGCCAGTTGTTCCTTCATGGCCACAAATCCCTGTTCAGTATAATTTCCAAGTTTTGAACATTGTAATGTAAGTAATTTATTCTATCCACATTTTTGTTTGGGGTGATTAGAAGGAAGATAGACTCCCAACCTGCTGCGATCTGATTAGCCAGCTCATACTCATCTGGTACGCCCCGGGGGATGCCAATCGCATCAATGTATGTTGGATCTCCTTCCCTCCATGCCTCTCGACGATGTCGGGAGGGTCGACCCTTCACCTCCGAATTATGAGCCGCCAATTGTATCTCCTCCACTGTGGATGGAAAAACAGACACCGGTAAGAGCAGTGAGACCAAAGTACCTAGTCCTGCCGCGTTTCGGCAGGAGTCGTATAATTTATCTACCACCCCGCCACCATAGGCCAGAACGTGGTATCAGGGGTGTAGTTTGTTTTAGAACGCCGGTACACCACGTCTCATTTATCGCCCCCAGCTTCAGACCATGCCCTGTAAGGTTTAAGCAGGTAAAATGATTAAACAGTGGAAAAATTGACTTCCTATTTACCGCGTAACAGGATAAACACTGCTTCAATATTTTTTCTTGCCAAGTAGGACACGTTTTTTCATTTGTAAAAACACTTTTCCCCAAATGAATGGTGATTGAGGGAGTTGTTAGACCCCATCGTATTTTCCCTTGTCTGGTAGGTTATCCTAATCCTTTGTAAGATGGTTTAGTCTCAATTGAAACCATATGGAGACGTCAAACCCAATATAAAAGAGTTCCCTATAGTTTTATGGTATTGCTTGCTGAGCAATAATCTTTTCAATTAATATTGGTGTTTCCCGTATCTTATTAAGTCAGAAAGTTTATCTTACCCGTCCCCTCAATGTTTCAATTGAGACCACCCTTTTACCAAAGTAGCTCCACATAGTGCTTGCCTTCTTTACACTCCATTAACAGCGCCCAATTATCCCCCGTTTGGGAAATCCCTGTTTCAGAAATAAATTTCACAGGTTAATATGTCAGTCCAAGCTTTCCAATCTTGACCAATTTCTGCAACAAGGCTTTTCCCAATCTTTAATTTTTTGCTGTTAATGTACCACACATATTTCCCACCATCTCTTTTTGTATGGCAACCGGGACGTCGCCGAGTCCAAATATATATTTTCAATGTGGAAATTTGATTTAGTAGGTAATGTTAATTAAATGTAAATGTGTATGTTTCTCGGTTTACCCTCCCGTAAGAAGGTGTATCCTCAATTGAAACGCCTCCGCCTTTTTCTCCAACTGGAGAAAACAACCCTACTGTGGAAAGGAATAGAATCACAATCATCATTAATCTCATTGCCCCAAAAGCAATAATTGTTTTCAACATGACTTTTTGTCTTTGTTTAGGGAGTTTTCCTCTTGAAACGTTTCAATTTAGACAACCTTCTTACTGTGGGAAAGGTGCATCCGTGTCCCCTTTCAGTAACAAGGACCCTCCCACTTTGCGTTGCTCCGATGTTTCTTCTTTTATGCTGCTTATCAGCATCCAGTCTTCAAGAATCACCGTCGCTTCGTCCGTTTCCTGTTGAGAAGCAAAATCTCCCTCTGATAGTCTAAATTTGGTGTGTGTGTTTTTTTTTTTTCTCTGATAGATTTGCCTCATCATCCAATTGTCATTGTGTAGTGAATAATAACAATTTGTAAGGTCTACCAAACAGGACTTCATATAAGGTCCGCCAATTGTGGATGGTAGACAACTATTATTTTAACAAAATGGGAGCCATTATCACTATAAATAGTTTCTGGAATTCCATATCGTGGAATGATATCCATATGATCTAATAAAAATAAAATAAAATCTATATGTATTTTTTGAAATGGATATGTGGGTATGCATATAGATTTAAACCCTAAGCCTTGTAGTGCCGTTGTAGCAAGGCCACCTCCCCCTTGTCGAGACATAGGTCTTCCCTTGACTCAAGCCCAAATTATTTTCTTTATTGATCTTTTATTGATAGATTATGTCTCGGTGGTCTGCCAATCAAAAAACACAAAAAGACAAACTATCATTCACGCTCACACTCATAAAAAGAAGAATTTAGTGTGTTCAACCAGTCTAGCATCCATAATTTCATTTTGTGGGAGTAAACTGGAGTACCCGGAGAAAATCCACAAATTCTCGAGGACGCCATGAATACCCCACATTCCGGAAAGTCTGGATCCACCCCGCATTCATTAGTAGATCCTTTAATATACACACCCCCACTCTAGCATTTTAACCGTTTGTAAAAAATTTCCTTCAAGTTTCACACAAAGTTATATCCTTTTTAATGCTATCCGTTTACCTGTTTGTTCCCCGAATTGAGGTGGGAATAGTTTCACATCTAAAGTTTTTATTTTTTACAGCCGCCATGACCTAATGGCCCCCTATCATGTTTTTGGAAAATCCCAATTCCCTCTAATAGCATGCCAATCACCTTTTAATGCGGCCATCCAATTTTGTTTCTACTTGTTTCAGGTGATAAGATAATCTCCCCCATTTGTAAAACAAATTCATTCACGCCTAATTTATACAACATGACGCCTATGGCCTTTATTACGTCGCCTTGACTCCAAATTCTATGAACCAAGATAACACGCCGAATTTGTAAGCGAATTTCCCCCATCCCATTTTGTTCATAGACAACCCATCTACCTAAAGCGTCACTTGTTTCAAAACATGAAAGGCCCCACTAGAATTCGTGCATCCAGCGCCAAATAGAGCCTATTTACACATTTGTCTCAAACTTGTTTTAGATATGGGGTCCCCAATTTCCCAAAATTTCCCAGAATTTATGTACTACCACATCCTGTCAAAAACCCAAAACGACTAACATAACCTGTTTCTAAGCCAGATTCTGGAATTTGGAGAATTTCTCCTTTCCCTCCCTTATCTAAGCTTGTTATTGTCACTCGTTATCACTGTAACATTCAGGCGTATTAACCCCATCGTTGCTAAAGTTCTAACCAATTTGCATGCCCTTAAAGCCGTAAAAGCAACGTTATTTGGTTGTATCAATTGACCAATGCTTATCCAATCCGTAATATCCTTAAAGTCATCAATATGACCTGTGACAAAGCATATTTCCTCCTGCCAGGACAACAGACAATGTTCTTTCAAGTGCACTTTGAAAAACATTCCATGTTACTCCATTCTTAGGGAAAATATGCTCATCCTAAACCAATTATTTTATTTACAATTCACCTAATTATTTGGATGAATGCCATGAATTTTATCATGCCACTATTGCATTGTAAATTTCCCATCTGATGTCGTTAACAGCCAAATAATTCAATACCTACTATACTTTGTAAATCACCTCATATGTTGTTTACTTAAGACAAGAGTCATTTCCCATAGCCTGTTACCAAAACAAAAATCTACAACAATTAAATGAGACAAATCAACCTTTTGTTAGACAATTCCTAATTACAAACTTTAATGTTTTAAAAACCTTATCGTCACCAATATACCATAATATTGTAAATTTTTGTCATCCTGGCCTTTTTTTCTCTTTTAAACAGCCATCCTCCTGGATTAAAGTATTTTGAACAATCAAAAAATTTTGAAATAGTATTAATATTATTTTATCCTCCAAAGGCTAGTTTCCTTTAACTAAGAGCCCTTTGAAATCCACAATTGCTCAAAAATGACTATTTTGGTCTATTTCCCAAATCCAAAGCTTTTTACCAAATCAACCTTTTACTGAACAGATTTTCTATCTTCTTAATACATTTCATTTTAAAACCCAAAATATCAATTCGAAAGCATTCGCATAACCTTGCATTTCTTGCAGCCCATGTATTGTTCTTATTCTGAAAAGTCCAAACAGAAAACGCAATTAGCCGTTAACTATGACCTCCACTCTTGCTGCGAAAACAGCATTGTTATCTTATGTTTACAAACCAGCTTTTTCCCTGTGCCCAAATACAACGCTTTTTAGAGAAGACAACCATTAAAACGTCAAATTAACCCCTCTTCCGATATTCAACTACATAACAATATTTTTCCAAGACCCCATATATCCAGAATATGTATGCTGCAAGCACAACAATATGGCAAAAACCCATTTTCTGCCCTCAAGTTTGCTTCAGCACCCCCAAGGCCAATTATTATTATTATAATGTCTTCACGGAAGGGATCACAAAATTTTAGTCGTTTACACGGTCCGAACGCTCCCGAAAGCCCAACACAGTTAAATCGTCTGCCCCGCGGCCCACATGTTTCACTCCCATCTAATCAGCAGCCGCTGCACCAGAAACGCTTCCCCCGCAGTTGACACATTTTTTGGCAAGTCTAGAGCATAATAAAAACACAGGTGACATTCCCTGCTAAAATTTAAATGATCATTTTGTATATATTCTTTTGTCTTTTTAAACACCATCTTCCCGTTAGCGGACGGGATCAAAAACCAAGCTGCAATAAGCCATCACATTGCTGTAAATTGACAGTACATATAGGTTATATTAACAAAGCACCACCAGCACTTGGAAATAACCATTCTAATTGTTGTTATACAAGCCCAAGCATCACAAAAAACCCAATTTAATTGTAATCACAAAACATCATACCTGGATTAACCAAATCAAATACCAGTGTCCCCATTAATTTTCTAGCTCCCTTTATTTTTGTTAAACTTCCTCCGCGCCCGTCACCTATCTCGGTAAATATTTTCCCCGTCAGCCGAGGAGGCCCCGCTATTTTTTCCTTACCAAACAGTACTTTCCCGCCGCCACGGTCTTAAATATATCCCCGTTATCCGAGGGAGCCCCCACTATTTTCCCAAAATAGTATTTTTAACTTCTCCCCGGCCTTATTTCGCCATTAGTGTCTGTGGAACAAGCTGTTACACTTTTATCCACTCACATATTATTTATATATGTATATTACCTCCATTAGTGTCTGTGGAACAAGCTGTTACACTTTTATCCACTCACATATTATTTATATATGTATATTACCTCTATGCATTAGTGCATATATTATCCTGCATTTTATGCATTTTAAGCTGGCCAGCAAACCCATATTTATTTATCCATAAATATAGCTGTGTAATATTTTTAAAGCGCTTTGTCTTTCCAATTTTTTTTTCAAATCCCTACAAGTTAGACGTATTTTTTGGAACGTCATCCAAACCCGCCTTACAACACGTGTTTCCCATATTTTACTTTTTTGTAGTGAGTTCGTGTGCCTCACAGAGTTAACTTTATTATATCTATTTTTATTATTATCACTCCTTCGACTGTATTTCCTAGGCTTATCTTAATTTTACTGCAGAAACCACACAAACAACATACAACGTATATTCGTGCCTACCCTTTAGACACAGGACACTCCCCGGCCCCAATATTGTACCTCTAGTACAATACATTCGTGCCTACCCCTGAGACACAGGACACTTTCCAGCAAAGTGCCCCACCGTACCTGCCATTGACTAGTATAAACACAGGGTTTTATCGCCGTCACCCAGGACGCGAAACCAGCCCAACAATGGGCCTCACATACAATGTCCCTTTAACGCATTTGTAAACACCTTCACAACATGCAGACATTAATGTGGACTTACCCGAGATCCATCAGATGTCTCCCTCCAGCAGGAAAAGTCTTCAACCGCCGAGAATCCAGGCGCCCCCGTCGAAAAACTCCGGCCCACCAAGGGTTTTGAAGACGCCGTGCGCACGGTCACTTACCAGATGTCGAACGGCAGCGCCTGGGTTCTCGCTCCGGTATATTGACCTCCATGGCTCAGAAGGACCAAAATGTCAGGTTCATTAATAATTACCTTCGTCCGTAATTATCAATAACTGCAGGAAGACATCTTATTCAATTATTGACATTTAATTAAATAGAAATGGATTCAACAGATAGCCTCCGAAGGGGAGAGTCAGCAAGTGTCACCTTACAACTTCCGAACGTCTCCTCGAATAGACGTTTTCGTCCCATTCTTATGGTCACAAGTTACAGAGTTGTTGATCATTCCATCACGTATGAGTAAAAACAACATCTGGGACTACAATAACAATCAAAGTATTTTACTAATAACAAAAACAGGGACTAGACCTAACAACATTTAGATTAGAGTAATTATACAACCTCCTTGACCTAAGAATCATATAATATAATCATAATCATATAATCGTTACATACAGAAAAACCCGAAGTGTACGGTTACATAACGATAACAATATTCTTGTTATTGTCCGAATAGCCCTGTCCTTGTCACCAAGGGCCCACCAAATCTCAAGGACCCAGATTGGGTGGATTGTTTGTATAACCATCCTGGAACAGGCTGTCTAGGTTAAAGATGACTTGGTGTGACCTCAAGACTTTTGAAAAACAGAAAGAGAATGATTTAACAAAGTAATGAATTAATACAGAGAAAAGAAAGAGAATGATTTAATAAAGAAATGAATTAATATAACTATTATAATAGTAAAACAGAATAAACCCAACAAAAAGCTTTGCCCAAACTTCAACAGAGGCCGACTGATGGCCGAGAGGAAGAGTCCCTCTCGTCAGGCTGGCGTGGCTTTTTGTCCGGCATGGGCCTATCGCTGCCCGCCGCCTTGTGTCGCCTGGCGCCGTCGGCTTTGCCCCTAGCTCGGCGACGCATGCTTCGAGGCCGGGCACCCGATATCCCAGAGCATGTCTTGAGGCTGGCGGGCGTGGGTCCTGAAAAGCTGAGGTCAGAGTGGAGCCTGCCTGGGTTTGTGGCCATGTTCCTGCCCGAGTTCCCTCACAGGACTGTGCCTGGCCAAGAGCACTTTCAGGTAGATGCATTTTTAAGTTCCCTTGTTTTTGCAA
Organism: Stigmatopora nigra; assembly: GCF_051989575.1. Taxonomy (NCBI): domain Eukaryota; kingdom Metazoa; phylum Chordata; class Actinopteri; order Syngnathiformes; family Syngnathidae; genus Stigmatopora; species Stigmatopora nigra. The sequence continues at coordinate 1,885,441 of NC_135526.1, forward strand.
TGTATCTAATGACATCTCACTGTGTCAGGTGTTAGGTTACATTGCCAAAGGTTCTTTTGGACCCATCTTGAAGGTTAAAGACAAAGCCAAACAGAGAACCTATGCTGTAAAGGTTGGTATCACTATTTAATTACTCTATCAAATCTAAACTATTCCACAAGTTTAAAAAATGTTTATACCTTTTCTGCAGGTGATCCCCAAATCTGAAATTCTTAGATTAGGCGTTCTGGAGCAGTCTAAAGAGGAGGTGATAGTCCAGGTGAGCACTACAACTTCTTTGGTGTGTGCTTTTATGGGGGAACGTGGTTGAATTTCCCACCGGTTTTAACATCTCTGGGAACTGAGCGGTAGCAGAACTTTTTGAATTTTGCCTGCAGCGTCAGATTCGCCACCCATTTGTCCACGACCTTCAGGACTGTTGGCAGACGCAGCGCCACGTCTACATTAGTGAGTCAGCCATAGAGCTGTCAATCCCCTCCTTACCCAAAATTCCCCAACTTGAACCTCACTATGCACATCCTCACCTCTGAACCAACAATCCTCCAATCCCAAGACTTGGGAAAATAGTGCTGTGTTGCATTTCTTTGTAATCTCCCTTCTACCCAGTCACATAATTCAGTGATTCAGAAAGCGTGACCTACTTTGTTTTGCTGTCTGCCCTCAGGACTTCAATAGAACCCCCCTCTGTCCTTTACTGTATTCCCAACCCACTTTTATGCTTGACTAAGGAAATCACATGAATAATGCACTTTTCAGCTCAATGGATGTATATGCAGATAACAGTGAAGTGGCATAATGTTCATTACTTCTTAATATTTAGTATAAAATTGATGTCCACACGATGTCAATTAGAATTTTTTTCATGTTTTGAAATCAGCTCCCTCATTGGTACCCAAAGAATGCCATGAAAGGGTTAAATGTCATGAAATGATTGTATACATTTTTTATCTTTTAGTGTGTGACTACTGCAGCACTGGTGACCTATACACCTACTGGCAAATGATTGGACTTTTTGCAGAGGACACAGTGCGGGTGTTTGCCGCTGAGCTGGGATGCGCCCTGGGTGAGTTTATTCTTTAGTTGGAGTAATTATAAAATGTGTTTAATTAAGGCAAAGGGGTTGTTCATATGTGACTTTTTGTTCCCTGTAGGATTTCTTCACGACTTTGGCATTATTCACAGAGACGTGAAGGTACCAAATTTAGTTTCACCTCTTTTTTAATGAGGATCGTTTTGTACCCGTCAGTTAAGTGTCATTTCATTCCAGATGGAAAACATTCTCCTGACAGACAACGGTGAGTTTACACATTTCCCCAGAAGAGGGCGACAAAGTATCACTTGGTTTCTTAAAGCTTGTATAGAACCTATTTAAAATCTGATCAATAATTGTTAATACATTTTTTTAAAAAGCTATACTAATGATTTGTTTGAACTTATGGCATGTTCCAGGACACCTTCGACTGGCTGACTTTGGTTTATCTCGTCGCCTGGAGCGGGGGGGCCGGGCTTTTACCATCTGCGGGACCATCCAATACATGGGTGAGGAACATTCCGGCACATCACAAGCACATACGTGAAAATATGTTAGGTAAGATGGTTTGTCAATCTGCCCCGCAGCACCCGAGGTCCTGAGCGGCGGTCCTTACAACCATGCGGCCGATTGGTGGTCGCTGGGAATCCTTCTCTTTTCATTGGCTACCGGCAAGGTGATGTTGTCATAGAAACTACTGACTTGGCCTGAGTGCCAAGATTTATTTTTTTGCTGGAAAAATATTACCATCATTAAATCCTGGGAAATAGCTTTTCCAAATCATTGATTATTATTATTATTATTATTATTATTATTATTATTATTATTGTCCTATTCCTGACCCAAAAAATGACTTTCCATTCTGTATGAAATTCTCCCTATCCAGTTTCCTCTTTCTCCAGAGCCAGATCATTGTGGGATGTTGAGGAGGGTGAGGTCTTTCCCTTATGAAATGCCCCTCAGCTTGAGCCCCGCTCTAGCCATGCTCATCACTGAGGTATAATATAACAATGGCAGAACAGCGCCTCCTTCAGATAATCATTTATTTGCATAATAATACAGTTTTTCTACCATAGTTATTGTGCAAAATGCCCACCCGCCGACTGCGCACTTTGGATCGCTTCCAACGCCAGACCTTCTTTCGTGGACTCAGCTTTGACCAGAACCTGCTGCAGCGCCATCCTATGGAGGTAAATCAACTTGACACATTTTTTTTAAGAAAACAGTAATGGTAAAAAAAGAAAAATAGTAGCTTATATTACGACAATTATATTTGAGATCTAGTGTCGACGTATATAGGGCAAATATTAATATTAGGTCCCTATTAAATTGCAACATCTCCCTATTTGTGCTGTCAACCCCCTCGAAAATAGAACTTTTTCGCGGATATAACATACAATTTGTAAAGTGATTGGGCCTCTGCGCTCAGGTGATTCTGGAGCTGCGGGAGCGACCCGACCGCGCCGCCAAAGCCCGCCGTGGCCTCACGTTGTCGCTGCAGCCTCTCAAAGGCTTCGAGTATGACTCGCTGCACAGCCCATCATCTCACACACCACAAGAAGCAGGCTCGCGTAGGGAAGTGTTCGTTTAATACGTGGAATCTGCTAAGCAGGACCACTTGTAGCACACTTTTATACCTTTATTGTGTGTTTGCACAACAGGACATTTTATCATTGGTGGACTGCTGATATGCTGCAACTGCTATTTTGCAAAGCATAAGTCACCTAACCCTGAAGACAATGTACTGTTTTCTTTTCTTTCAGTACTGAACACATTCTTAAATAACTTTTACATCTCGTCTTACCACTGTAAATTTAATACTAAATACTTTGTGCTCTAAATGTACCCAAATGCCTCACAAGTAATCCTGACTTTGTGTTTTTTGGTATGAAAATGTTTATTTATCTGTACGGTAAGGACAATAATTCTCTTTATACAAGTTATAAGAGTATTTTGGATGTTTACATGTTTTTGAAGATTAATAAATGAACTTAATGTACTACTTTTAGGACTGGAGTTGTGAGAAGCATTCAATTGCAGGACATTTCAACATCCAGTTTTACTCAATAGACATTACCCAACTTGGTGATTGTTATAACACGTTGGATGGGAGATTACATACAATTTTACACAATGATATCCAATGCAAATAGTTAGTTTCTCCCCGAGGGACATTTTTTTGGGGAGGAAAGAAGTAGACGTTAACACATTCACTACCATTGACAGGGATATTCATATAATATATCTACAAATTAGCCTATCATTTAAAGATGGCACAGGCTTTATCCTAATGAAAGAAAAACACTGCCTCTTTTGCTGTATTGTGGCGTATTTTTTTAATGCAATTCATGGGCCCAAAAATTAGGAACAGCTATCCATATGACGCAATGCAGTTAAAAGACATCCAAAAACAAAACCGTTGATAAAAACTAATGATTAATTTCCTTTTTCCCCAGGCAACAAAGTGTTCAACTGTATTTCCCAATTCTCCCTACAGTTCAATTTATTTGATGAATGACTGTCAGAATGGTTTCAACAGCATTGCATATTGAATGATGCGCTTCTACGCATGCGTACTAACAAGCCCCCTGTCTCCTGTCGTTTAGCTCCGCCCTTCGTCCGCTCCCTGAAGCTTTTTCTAAAGCGTCACGTTGCTCTGCAGCACAGTTCGACCAAGCACGGAAGCTCAGCATCCATCGCCCTTCGACCTCCTCTCGTCTATTCTCTCGCACTTCCTCTTACAAGACAGGTAAGAAGACACGTCTCTGCCAATTGCAACTTCCATCGCCATTTTGTTCCCCTCCCGTCATGATGCTTTGCCTTCGTCTTGCCTAGCTTGAACTGGGAGCTAACCATGAATTATCCCTTGACAGCACCACTAAAATCGTCCCCCCCCCCCCACTATCACGCGTTAATACGTTGTCGTGTATGTTTATAGCGCGTTTGGTGTGGGTACGTCATTGATTTAGGGCGAAAATGGGACCATGGTGATGACCTTCAACGATGACACGGTAGCCTGTTGCGTCGTTGTGTAAAAGTATCGAGTTGGTCGTGCTGTGCGTGCGCGTGCACGTGAACATGTACCGGGGATGCCGTAAAAAAAGGATGACGTTGACGATAAGGATGAGGATGGGTGGCCTGCGCGTGGGCGAGTAGCTGATCGCAAGCACGTAGGCATCCTTGGTGAAAAGTGGGCGTGGTCAAGTCAACCTCTTGTATTTTCCCACACTGCACGATCAAGTATTTCATAAGGAAGATGCCCTTTTTTACAGATAGTTTCAAAATTGCTTGTTTTGTCATTAATATTTGCATTGAAAAACAATTATGCCAATTGATTTACATTAAGTACGCCATGAGTGGCAGGCGATGACATAAAAATGACTCTTTTTTCCCCCTCAAAAAACAATGTCAACCCTGTTGACATTGTCTCCAAAGGTTAGGACATGTCAGCTATTTGCTGAGCGTGTGTTTTCTATGGCTGCCCGCTACCCTTTTGTTATCCTTTTCCCTAGTATCAACGCACAGATCGGACGTCTTCACATTCACCTGCGTGTGTGTTTGTCACTTCCCAATGCTCGCTAAGCCCAGGATTAGCACGCAGGATGCGCAGCGGCCTGTTGGCCGACCTCCAGACCCGACTCACTTTGTCAACCCGGCGTTGTTTTTGTGTGGCTCGGCTCATTGTTTACGCATGAACGCTCGCCTTTGTGTGAAACTTGAGCTGGAAGTTTACGGCAATCCAACATGGTCCAATAGGGAACACAAATTTAGCTGCTGTCTGTAGTCTGGCATCACATGACCAGAATAAGCACTGCGAAAGGGAAAGTGAATGTGAATGAAACGTTAGCGTAGCCGAGCCCGTTACGTAATGTTTCTACCTCTGTCTGCTTGTGCAGCTAAAAGCTTACATAATTATTTTCGGCGGAGAAAGCAGTGGGATGGAGGGAGGGATCAAGGCTCGGTAAACGTGCTCGCCGGCACGTCGCCTCTTCTTTAAGACCTGATGATGTGTTAGAGACCTTTTGAGGAACAACGGTGATGCAAAACGGGTTCTGTGCAACAGCAAAATATTCCACTGGTGATTGATGGGCTTGATAAAATGTCAATGGTGACTGAACCTATGTGTTTTTTTTTTTTTGCAGTCACCATGACTCACCAATTCCCTGCACTGACTCCCGCTCAGAAGAAGGAGCTTCAGGATATTGCCCTGAAAATCGTGGCTCCCGGGAAAGGCATCCTCGCCGCCGATGAGTCCACAGGTTTGTTTCGGTTTTTAATTAATTGCATAATTTCCTTTTTTTTTTTGTCCAAAAACAACAAATCTCTTGAATTATTTTTAAATCTTTCTTTGTGCTATTTTCAGGCAGCATGGCCAAGCGCTTCACCCCCATCGGCGTGGAAAACACGGAGGAGAACCGCCGGCGCTACCGCCAGCTGCTGTTCACTGCCGACGAGCGCATCGACAACTGCATCGGCGGCGTCATCTTTTTCCATGAGACGCTCTACCAGAACACAGACGACGGCACGCCCTTCTCCAAGCTCATCAAGGACCGCGGTATTGTTGTCGGCATCAAGGTGCGTACCATTTTTTTAAATGAGAGAACCAGTGCACTACATACAGGGGAGTTAAATGCACACATGGCCTGTTTAGGGACACACATGGAGCCAGCCTACCTATGTGTTGTGTCAACATAAGATCTCAAACAGTGTTGTTTAGTGTACTTATGACTTGTTTCTATTCTATTTAGTTGTCTATATACATAATTTATTTCAATTCATACAATAGAAAACATACTGTACATATAATAATTTGTATTGATAGCAAAATCACAAGTACCATTTAGTTTTTATCATATTTATTGGCTGGTTCTAAGAATTATAATGAAATATCTGAAGAAAAACATTTTAAAAGGTTTTTTATTTGTCTACAGCATATTTGTTACAAAATATTTTCATCCATCCAGTTTTGCAAGTATATTTAGTTGGATTTACATACAAAACACAAACACATGTCTATTATTTACCTCAAATGTAATCTGGTCTCAATTCCCTTTCTTATTGCAGGTGGACAAAGGTGTTGTTCCCCTTGCAGGAACCAATGGAGAGACCACAACTCAAGGTAAGAGGAAAAAATGCTGACGGACCAATCAAGTTACATGCATATTACACACTCATTGACCTGAATGTGTCTATGGATTGTGTGTTAGTCACGCAGAAAATGAATGGTCTCTCCTTGTCTTTAACTGGAAGGTCTGGACGGGCTGTCGGAACGCTGTGCCCAGTACAAGAAGGATGGCGCTGACTTTGCCAAGTGGCGCAGCGTGCTGAAGATCAGCGATACCACCCCATCCGAGTTGGCTATCATGGAGAACGCCAACGTCCTGGCCCGCTACGCCAGCATTTGCCAGCAGGTTTGCGCGCCTGTCTTTTACAACAATAACTATGAGATCATTTGTAAGAGTACAAAGTGTACTTTTTGAATTTCAGAATGGTATTGTTCCCATCGTGGAGCCAGAGATCCTCCCCGACGGAGACCACGACCTGAAACGTTGCCAATACGTCAGCGAGAAGGTAAAAGAAATCTAAATGGCGTGCATTGCAATGTCTTTTAACTCCGCCCTCTCCGCCGACAGGTCCTCGCCGCCGTCTACAAGGCTCTGTCCGACCACCACGTCTATCTGGAGGGCACTCTACTCAAGCCCAACATGGTCACCGCCGGACACGCCTGTCCCAGCAAGTACAGCGGCGAGGAGATCGCCATGGCCACCGTCACCGCCCTGCGTCGCACCGTGCCTCCCGCCGTCACCGGTGAGTAGCGGCGAGGCTGCATGTCCCGCCGTCCCCCAACTCATGGTCACCCTCTTTTTTTCCCCCCTTAGGCGTCACTTTCCTGTCAGGTGGTCAATCTGAGGAGGAGGCCAGTATCAACCTCAACGCCATCAACACCTGCCCCCTGGCCAAACCCTGGGCGCTCACCTTCTCCTACGGCCGTGCCCTGCAGGCTTCGGCCTTGCAGGCGTGGCGAGGGGACCTCAGCAATGAGAAGGCCGCCACCGAGGAGTTCATCAAGCGCGCCAAGGTATGTTAGAAGTGAAGTACAGTAGGTGTAAATCAAGTATCATTCCTACTTAAATTAAAGCCTATGGCACTTATTTTCGTGACCAGACGTTTGGTCGCTGGTCTTTTGGTGACCAGTCAAATGTACTTAAATATTAAACGGTACTTTAACATGCCTATTTCTTAGTAAAAATGAATTGGACGTATTGTGGCTTCAATGGTGGCCTATTAGTTCTTTTTAAATGGTTCACCGTCTCAAATATCTTTCTTTCCTTGTTCTTCAGGCAAACGGATTGGCCGCCTTGGGCAAGTACGAGTCCTCCGGCGACGCCGGCGCAGCAGGACAGTCTCTCTATGTGGCCAATCATGCCTACTAAAAAAAAAAAAAAGCAACCACGTGACTGAATTAGTCTTGTATCTGCGCCGCTGTTAAACCTTAACCCCCTTACCCCACCACACACACTTCCTCTATCTATACATCACAGGCCTGCACTGTCTAATGAAACAAATGTGATTTAAATTAAAAAAGAGCACTGAAAGGGACCTGCTGTATTTTAACGATCAAACAAATTGAAACTGCTGAAAGTATTTGGAATGTGGGACCAAAAAAAACACAAATTTGACTTTCTGTCTCCTTGTTTAGCATGTTTTTGGGACCAAGCAGTTTTCAAGGGGACATTGGTGAGTTTGGCAGTTGACGGTTAGTCTGTAAAAACCCGTGAGACTCCGCCTCCAGGCTCGTACTAATATTTTTCTGTGTGTGTGTGTCTGTTAGCTTTAAATTGCACCGTTTTAATGTCGAAGGTTGTGATGAGCTGTCGATATTGTGTGTCATCACCCTCATTTCATAGAAAGAAATTGATGAGATGGTCGAAAGAGGGAGTTGCTCACTGCTGTACTGAATCAACTGTGATGTTTGTGTTGTTAATATTGTTCTTGAAGCACTCGCTTTTGTCAAATAGTGAAGACAAATAAACTATATTAAACAAGAAAATAGTGGGTAGTGCACATTTTAATCTCTTCGGCCGTGTTTGTTACTTACAATCAAAGGCATTTGAGTACTAGGGCTGGTTAATTAAATTGTGAATTGATTAAATTTTATTTATGTATTGTTAGTGTGGATGATGTATTAGGAGACTGTCTTCTCCACAATATTTACATGGTAAGTAATATTGCTGTTTTAAAAAGAATCAGTTTACAAGATTCCCCTCACATATGTTGTTGATTAAATATGTGGAGAAAGGTAAGTGAATACAATCAGAAATAAGAGCTCTAACTATATTTCAAGAATGTCATAATATTACATTGCTTTTTGTTGGCAGGGATACCTGCCGTAAAGTTTCCTTTGGTGTCGTAAGTCTGCATCGCACATCTGATCACGTGACACTCCCATTCACGTCTTGCGGAAATGTCTAGCAGTGAATCAGGTAAGTACAAGCAGAATCTGTTAATATAACCTCATCCTTTTCATTGATCTTATTCGTAGTTTGTTCGTCTTTATTTTGTTTATATGCTACATGCCGATGACTTTAAACACTGTCTTTGGACGCCTCGTGTTAGGTAGTAACAGCTTGGCTACTACTAGCTAACAAACCGAAGTCCTCACCATCACTGAGAAAACGATCATTAAAGTTATTTTTTATTACGCATACAACAATTAAGCATTGAAATGTGATCGGGTTCCATAACCCGAGTCGTTTCATTCATATCTTCCCTTCCTTCACACCCCTTATTAAATAGATCAACCTCAAAATTGAATTAATTGACTACTAGCTTTACCCAAAAACCAAATACAATCCTAACATTTAACACATTTCAGAAAGAAGACGCTGCCAGCTCGCCGCTATTTCTGTCGCCGTGGTGGTCCTCCTGGTGGGCGTCCCCCTTTGGTGGCGGACCACCACCACATACAGGGCATGGTTACCCATGGCCCAGATTCAAGAGTTCTCCAAGCTGCAGGTCAACACTTGTGCTTCTCCTCATCTTCATCCTCACTTAAATGTATCCCATAATATCATATATCTCCTCACAGCTACTTCTGGATGTCGAAGTGGAGGTGGTCTTTGCACGGGGGACGCTGACACCAGAACAGCAGAAGAAGATCCCCGTGACACAAACGCGAGATGAAAAACACACTGTTGATGGCGAGTTCAAAATGCCCAAATTTGTGTGTACTTGACATACTGCTGTATTTGAAAAAAATATATGTTGACAGTTTTTTTCTTCTTAATTTGATAGGAAGCACTTTTTTGACGTACAGATACGAGACACGCTATCGTACGGCAACCGTCATGGAGGAGGATGCTTTGAAGCAACCCAATGCTGCCAGTTAGTTTCACTACTTAAACATTACTGCTCTTTTTTTCTAGTCTTGTTCCTTAAATTTGTCTTTTTGTGTCTCCTACCCATTCAGCGACCGATCATTCTCTGAATACACTCAGTGAGAGTCCATGCGGTTCTTTGGTGGTTTACGTGATTCCAGAATTTTCACCGCTGTTGCCTCAGGTTCAAATAATATACTCTGTATTACTATACAGTATTACTGTAATACTACATGCCCTGGCTGATAAATACATCTTAGGATTTTTTTTTTCTCAGATCTGTATCCTATCTTGTGCTGACCCGGCCCATCTGTCAAATTTTTAAAGTCAATATGTCTACCTCAAACAGGACGTGAACGTGTACGTGGGCCAGCGTCGAACCGCCTTGGTGCGAGCGGACGCCGAAACGACGGCCGGCAAGACGCTCAAACAAGTCCTGGTCGGTGTGGAGCCGCGGGTGAAGGAAGCATTGCGGGTCATGTCCTTCAGCCACGCCGACATCATGGCCGTCCTCGGCAACCGAGTACGCCCCGGTTCCGGAATCCCACCACGGAAAGAGGACAGCTTGAGAGCCTTCAAATCCAGTCCCGGTTAGTAGTTTGTTTCCATAATTGGTGCAATTCTCTCAATGCATTTTGCCTAATGACATTTCTGCTTGTTTAGGTTACGAGATCACCTTCAATCTGCTAAATCCAGACCCCAAGTCGCACCGCCTTCACTGGGACATAGAAGGCGCCGTGCAAACATATGTCCATCCCTTCCTCTCCAAACTTGGTCTTCTGGCTAATTTTAGTGTCGATTCTCAGGTTTGTCATTTTATATATGAGAGAAACCAGTTCATTGCTCCAGTGAACATTTTGTGTTTTGTTATTACAGAAATGACATTGTACACTTGTGTTTTTTTAGACGCTGTACTACACTACGCTGGGTTTCAATGCTCGCTTTGATGACCAACACCGCGCTTACACACTGAGCGCCGACAGCCTGGCGCACGTCATCAACCCGGCGGAGTCTCGATTAGGTCATTTTGACAACCGCTCCGTTCCAATATGTCTCCAGGACCACAATTTTTTTTTTTTTTTTCTCTCCTCCCTGATCCACAGGCTCCAACGCCGCCTCATCCAATCCGCCACTCAACTTCTTACTGTACGTGCCCGATGCACAACATTCCCCCCTGCGCATCCTCGATCCCCAGAAGCGACTGGTCGCCTCCAATGCCTTCCATTCGCCGCACTGGGGTGGAATCATGGTGAGCTTTGAGCAGAATTCCATGATTAGTCTGGCAGTGGATGAAGTTTCTCATAAAAAAACTAACAATACATGATATATATTGTGTTTTCCCAGATTTATAATGTAAACAGAGAAAATGCAACATTACCTATTGACGTTGAAGTCGACATGGCCAAAGTGATGGGTGTCTTTCTCGCCCAACTACGGTAACCAATGGCCACTTCAAAAGAATGTGTGTTTGGGTCATCTTAATTTAAACCCCGCCCCCTCTGGCACAGTCTCCTGCTGGGTGTGAAGTCCACGGCGCACCCCAGCGGCGTCCTGGTGGCGCCACCGGGCAGCTCGGGCCTTTCCGACTGGGAGCTGGACCGCCTCATGTGGAGTCACTGCGTGGAGAACATCGCCACGGCAACCACCACCATCACATCACTCGTGCAGCTGCTCGACCAGATCGACACCATCGTGATCAACGACAACATCGCCGAGCAGGTCAGACCTGGAGTGGGCTCGATTTGATCCTAAAACAAAAAGTCGGCACTCATGATTTACTTTCCTGGGCCACACAAAATGATGCGGCGGACCAGATTTGGCCCCCGGGCCGCCACTTTGACACCTGTATTCCAAAGTGGGCCAAAACAAAACCTTGAGCAAATTAAAAATCTGACTTTGTCTTCCCAGGTGTCCAACGCCGTGGCATCACTGCAGCTGGCGACGGGCGAGCTGGAGTTGGGCAACCTGGCCTTCGCCTTGCAGTACAGCAAAGAGGCCATTCAGGCATCGGAGCGAGCCTTCTTCGACCCGTCGCTGCTGCACCTTCTCTATTTCCCCAGCGACCAGAAGTTTGCCATCTACATCCCGCTGTTCTTACCCATGGGCGTGCCCCTCGTGCTGTCTTTGCTCAAAATTGCCGCCGAGGTCCGGCAAAGACGGAAGGACAAACTGGCCAAGAAGGACTAAATCGGTGAGGACTGTTTTGTTTTTCTTTCCATTTTTTATTTTATTTTTGCGCGCTCAATTGAATGTCTATTGCCGTCTTTAAATTTGATGGTTTGAATGAATTGGATATCTGTCTTTGGCAGTTATTGCTGTGTAAAAAAAAAAATATTAGTGTTTATGGGGGGCCTTGAATACATTAATTTATTGCCCAAGCCTACAATGACTTGAAAAGTTGCACCAAAACAACAAAACTCCTTTTTTTTACCATTTTCTTCTACATTTACATCATTTAATTTATTGAAAAATAAAACATTAACCTTTACATTTTAACTGTATTTGCCTTATTCTCATGCAGAATTAACCTTAGACCAAGAATAAATGATTTCTATGAAAAGACAGGCAATTTTGGTTTAAATGATAGATTTTTGGTGGCACTTCCAGGACAAAAATGCTCAACAATTTTTAAAAACTCTCAAAAAGCATTAC